>NC_138371.1:146227474-146260453 GCF_054177405.1 Leptonychotes weddellii | reverse complement strand
TTCTACTTAAGGTGTTAAGCAGCTTGGGTTTGAATTCTAACTCTACTATTTAGAGGCTGTGAGACCTCTAATTTACTGAACAATTTCCTCATCTTTAAAATAGAACATACCTGGGGCGCCTGGGTGGCTCAGTCGTTAAGCGTCTGCCTTCGGCTCAGGTCATGATCCCAGGGTCCTGGGATCGAGCCCCACATCGGGCTCCCTGCTCAGCGGGAAGCCTGCTTCTCCCTCTCCCACTCACCCTGCTTGTGTTGCCTCTCTCGCTGTGTCTCTCTCTGTCAAATAAATAAATAAAATCTTTAAAAATAAATAAATAAAATAAAATAGAACATACCTCATACAGATACGAGGATTAAATTATTTAATATCTAAAAACAGATTAAAAGAGAGTCTGGCATAGAGTAAGCACTCCATAAATGATAGCTATAATTATTATTTGCCTTTGTTAATCCCAGAGTCTATCTTAGACTTTGCTCATAGGATACAGCATTAAACTGCCTCAATTATTTTGAGTCATACTTAACTCAGCATCACAGGTTCTTAGAGACTTTAGAATGCTGTAGAAGGAAATTCAGTTGAGTAAGATATAGTCATTTTTCTGAAATCCTGCTATTATGAAATTAAAGGAAATAGGGAAGAAAGTATTAAAAAGTATACAAAATTTTTAAATGAGGAAAATGGTAAAAGGAGAGGAGATGAAAACAGATGAGAGATGTTAATACAATTTTGAAAGTTGGAAAGCAGAAAATTGAAGTGTAATTATTAGTTATTTGCAGAGCAGCAACATTGAAGCATCACTTCCTGGAGTGGGAGCCAATTTTTATCACAGAATTCTAGAAAGAATCAGAAATTGGAAGCACCAGTTACCTCTGAAAATGATAAGGGGTCAGGTTGAAAACAGGGTAATTGTCTGAAAGTTCATCTAAGGAACAGTTAAAATCCTACTTTCCTTGGCCCCTTATTGACAACCCCCAACACTCCTACTGCCTCAGAAGACTTGAAAAACTCTCTGCTGAAGGACTCCAGGTACACACAGCAGGGTCTAAAAATAGGACGCCGTGAAACTGACGGCTTTCATCAACTGTCTGATTTTATGCATTAATTTGATTGGAGGTTAGTGGAATCCAGCATAATCCAGTGCTCAGAACAAAAGCTTCTATAAATATACCTTGATTTTAAATAATATATCCATTAAAGGTTATAGTCAATGAAAATCTTTCAGAATTTATTTACCTTCTTTATTCTCTTTGATTCCAGTTAATAGTTTACATCAGTGATTATTATAGTATTTGAGGACTGAATAGGATACCTCAGAGAAGTGTAGAACCATCCTTGAGTAGAAAGGATTCATGTCTACTTCTCATCTGACATCTGTATAGACACAAACTAAACAAGTTCACTGTTCAAACATCATGGGAATGCAAATGGCTGCTTTGGGTGTGACTTCTCAGAGAGTGCCTCAGGCAGTCTCAGACATTCTCCCTTAGCACTGGAGGCATCTGTGTTTTCTAGAAGACAGAAGTTAGTTGAGGGAGGGCTGGCAGACCTGGTAGTGACACATACGGTCAGGGAAAGGAGGATAGACATCCCATAGGAAATGGAAGTCTCATCATGTCCTGCATGAACAGATGAACGAACCCTACTTCAGGTGCATGAAAATCAAATAGAAAGAGCTCAACCCATTCTGACAGCTCAGGATTAGATGACCCATCCTCACTAATGCTTTGGTCCCATGTGTGCCTTTAAGGACTAAGATGCCTCCCAGGGGTGATGCACACGTAGGGAGAAATCCTGAATAAACCTGAAAAGACTGAAACAACTTGATATTTATTCACCAGTGTAAGGTTTTTCTGCCTTACGGGAAAAATAGGAGTTTGAGATACTTAAGTTTAGTTATGGAAAGGTAAATCAAATTACATTTTTGGCAAACTTGGGTATTTTTTTTACTAGAAAATTCATACCCACTAGCCTTGTGACTCCTACTTGGAACCCATTCCACCAAAGATGAATTGCTTTTAATTTCTGTATTTCCTCTTTGGTGGTGTACTCTGTTCCACCACACTGACGCCCCTCTATGAAGATGAATCCAAACTGTCTCCATTTTTAGCTTCTATCTTTTCTCTGAATCAAAATCCAATTTCCAGCAGTTTATCTATATAGTCACCTCAAATTGTTGTAAGGTACAAAGTTGCTTTTCCTGTGTGGGTCCTCTAAGCTGGGCCTACATAATCACTCTGGCCAAATGAGACTCAGTTACAGCATTTTCCCTAGACCCTCTCCCCTTTTGCTCTTGGCTCGTATACACTTTTCTCTCCTCGGATCTAGATTTCTGCTTTTATACTCTGGATTTAGCACCTTCATCTGCCACTTTGACCCCTTTACTTCAGTTGCATACCCTGTCTTCCTGCCTATTTGGCACTTATGCTTGCTTTCTCAGTTTTGTACTTACTATACTACTGCCTCAAGTGATAATCTTCCTTCCCATTATTATTATTCCCTTCCCAAGCACCAGCCTGGAAATAACAAATTCTGAGGATCATAGCCCCTGTGTGTGCAATTCTCTTAAGTTCCCACCTTGGAATTCTCCTCAGAAACTTTCTTTTCAGAAGCATCTGGGTCTTCTCCCTCTCTCACTCTTTACACGCATTTGGTGTTCAAGGACTCTTAATTTGGTGTTCATAGTGTATTTAACATTGGTTTCCTCTTTTGAATTCTCATTGCCATCACCTTAAGGTTCTCACTTAGATGACTGAAATGGCATCCTACCTGATTATTCTACTTCCAAGTCTCCACCACTGATATAAGATGCATTGCTGTATGAAAGATCTTTCTAAAATTTCTTTACTTAATCTCATTTGTTAAAAGACTTATGTGGAAAATCAAAACAAAGAACATCATTTCCTTCCATCAGTCTTAAATGGCTTTCAGTTGTTCACAGAACAAATTCCAGACAACACTGTTTTTATAACCATATCCTCACCATACCTCCATAAATTCAATTTTCCAGGTCTACTATACCCTTCTGTTTTCTAAACATTTGCCCCTACTTTTCCATCTTCCAAGAAGCGTATTTCTCTTATTTCTGCCTGTTGAAATTTTTCTGTCATTCAAAACACAGTGCAAGTGTCCCTTCCTTCAGGATGGCTGTCTTGATCTTTTAACTACAACGAAAGTTGTTACCTGAACTGCTTCTCCCATCCACCCCAAATTTTGTGTGTATCTCTGCCCATCATTGATCACACTGCAACTGACAGATAACTTACTTATGCATGTCTCCATCACTAGATTATTACTTCCTTTGATGATAACTACATGGCATTTTTTTTTTAGATTTTTTTTTTTTATTTGAGAGAGAGAGAGTGAGAGAGAGAGAGAGCACAAGACGGGGGAGCGGAAGAGGGAGAAGCAGACTCCCCGCTGAGCAGGGAGCCCGATGCGGGACTCGATCCCGTGACTCCAGGATCATGACCTGAGCCGAAGGCAGTCGCTTAACCAACTGAGCCACCCAGGTGCCCAACTACATGGCTTTTAAATCAGTACCTAGCACATAATGGATGCTCAATAAATATAAATTGAGCTGAATATACTAGAATTTCAGAAAAAATGTGAGTAGAAAACACTATACCTGTTTAAATGCAATTGCCTACCCTCTCTAATCCCTATTGCATGCTGTTTCCACAGCTGTGTGGAGCTAGAAGATAAAAATATGTTTGGGTTTCTTGCCTTTGAGGCATATCCCAAAATGGTGTCCTAAGCTATCAGCCAATCAAAAACAAATACGTATCACTAACATAGAAGCAAAGGAGGTGGCGTCTGATTTTCAAGGGTACCACATACAACTTATAGAGAAAGGATACTAGCTTAGTCTAATTATTTATTTGTAAGGAAGGAGTTTACTCATAGCCATTATGTTTAAGATGACTCTATCTCATCCTAACACTTATTCCAATGTGACCACAAGAGAATTTGTGGACTGGAAATGATCCATGCTCCACATGTGTTGCTATGACTTTAATTTAAACCTGACAAAAATTGTCCTTTTTATCAGGGTTGATTTTAGTGAAGAAACTTTAATGGAGCAGTAAACTATTTGAAATGAATTCTTTGCTTGCAATTGTTTTGACTTAGAATTAGAGAAATCCCACATTTATTTTTGTTTAGTGGATGGGAATATATATAACTTTCAAAACTCAGAATATTTATTCAGTAAGAAGATTTAAATGAGCATGAGTAATTTCTAGAACTAAAAAAAATATAGACTTTTTAAAAGTTTTTATTCTGAAAGCATGGTTACTTTAGCCATTCATTAAATATTTGCAATTTGTTAGGTAATTTCTATGTTAGGTGAGTGTTAAAATACATCTACAGTTTACCCAGACTTCACCAACCTTTAAATAAGTGCCATAAGCACATAATGTATTTGACGTACATTTTTCACCTGTTGCTCAAGGAAGATGTTGCTGAATTGGATCTTTTGTCTGTATTTCCCACATTCTGACAGTAGAATCAAGTGTATTAAATCAGAGCATAATAGAAAGGGTATTCACAACTGAATCCTAGAGAGTTTGTTCAAACAAAAGATGAAACATAGAAGTCAAAGTCACTGTATTATCAGAGGTGTTTTGTTTTGTTTTGTTTTTTTTGACACCGCCTTCATTCAAGCTTTTCTGAACCAACCAGGAGAGCCTGTTTCCACTAATCAATTTGCTGTGACCTCTCTCTGCCTAGTCTTATCTAAAGTAATATTATGAGATGCCTCAGTTCTGCACAGAATTAGTATCCTAACCATTTGTACCATGAAATCCAGCAGAGATTCAGTTGGCGCTGATGAGGCGAATACCCATGGTGCCCACTGTTCTCTGTACAGGTGGAGGGTCAGAAAAAGAAATGGAAAGCTATGGCTGCAGCTGGGGAAATAGAGGCTCAGGTTTCCTGTCACTCTGGATTAAGCCCAAATAATCGTTATGGAGACCTCTTGCATGATGGTCTATATTCTGTTTGGGTTTAATTCCACTAAAAACAAAACAAAAACCACAACTCTTAAAATGCTATGTGTGGGGGTGCCTGTGTGGCACCCTCGGTTGAGCATCCAACTCTCATTTTCAGCTCAGGCCATGACCTCAGGGTCCTGAGATCAATCCCTGTGTTTGGCTCTGTGCTCAGCGGGGAGTCTGCCTGAGATTCTCTCTCCCTCTCCCTCTGCCCCTCCCGCTCATGCTCTCTCTCTCTCTAAAATAAATAAATAAATCTTTTTTTTTAAAGTGCTATGTGTGAAGCACTCTTCCTGAAAATATACTTTCCATGGGGATTTACATTTACCAGTCAAAATCCCATGTACAAGAAACTTAATTCTATTAAAGGAGATAAATATGACCAGAAATAACTGTAAAATGATAAATGCTCTAAGAGTGATATAAAAATGCCATAAGAGGGAAGGACGGTATTTGTGTGTTTTGGGGGAGTTAAGATTAGGGGAGGTTTTACAGAGAAGTTGGTGTTTAAACTGGATTCTAAAAAAATGGTAAAATTTTAAGTGGAAAGTGTCATTGGGAGTGAGAATTCAGAAGCAGTTTCTAAGTAAAGGGGACATATGTGAAAACCAAGCCAATACAAGACAAAACATAGAGGTTCTACAGTGTTGCCTTTCTGTAAGTAAGGAAGGGAGGATAAGTGAATTCTCCAGATCATTTCTATCTGCTTTATAGATGGAATTGAACTTGTTAGCATGGAACTATATAACACTATTCTTCCAATATGTGTGTGAAGTGTATGTTGATATGTCCCATGAGTTCTTTAAAAATTTAGACTGAATTACTAGTTATCAAGTTGTAAAGTATTGAAGATACTTTTCTTCTTTTCAAGCCTAGAAAATAAACTTCTAAAATAAAGCAGTACTAGATGGTTAAGACATTTGGTACTAATAAGAACCTCAGTGGTGTCCATGGTCTAACCTCAACTCTGAGACAGCCTCAGCCATTTTTTGCATCCAGCAGGCAATAGTCTAGAATGGATGCAGAGTGAAAAAGAATGAACATCTGGACTGAGAAACGTTTGATGGGAGGCAAGTAAGCCACAACATGTGTACATTCCAGCTGTGAGCATGTTGAGCCAGTCTAACTCTTAAGTTTCTGATTTATGTGGAAGATAAGAATTTTCTTAATGTAAGCTCATGCATTCATTACTATATGTTGGTACTGTAAGTTCTTCTAGTTATGTAGCAGCATGTTTTATTTATTTGGAAAACATAAAAGCTTATGAAAAATTCAGATCTGGGAAATTATTTGAATTCATTTTAGAGTCCTCAGAATATAATTGTCAAGCCTAAATACAACCACATATATGACCAAGTCTTACAATCTCCAAGTATGCCAAATCCTTTAAAATACTTCTTTTGAAAGAATTTATATACTTAAAATTTTCAATAAAGTCAAAATTTATATGAATATGAGGGGTAAAAGAACAAAATGCCTGAATATTATTACTACTTCTTTAAGAAAGGAAGAAACATGCTAACATAGAACATTGGGGTATTTCCATAAATGTCTGAACCCCTCAAAATCTGAGTAAGCCAACATTGAAATAATACAGAAATATGCAGGCCTAGCTTAACACAGATATGCCTGAACATAATAACTTCTAAATGACATGGATGTAAACTCTCCTATATGGTGATTCTTTAAAAGGTAGTAGTACAACTATCCCTCAAAAAGAGGGAGAGGAGGATTGGGAATCAGACAACCAGGTAGTTTGCCAGGTAATTTGGCAAGTTTCTGAAACCCTCCTAGGATCAGTTTACTCTAGCACAAATTTAAACAAGAATTAAATAAAATAGGTATTGTGCTAATTCAATGCTTGGCACGTAGTAGGGATTTATTAGATGTTAGGGGTTTTTTTCCTCTTCCTCTTCTATGATACAACAACAAATAGAGAGGGTTGAGTTGGTACTAAATGAACATTTGGCTGTTTTTAGGACAGTGTACAGGGAATTAGCCATCACACAATTACAGCTCAGTAACAATAAGGGGATTTGCTTGCAGGCCAACTTCCTTTTCCAAACCTTAACAACACAATCTTTAGCATACTGTTCAAGCAGCCTTAAAGATTTAAATGTAAACATCTCCTGTTTGTCCATGAATCTATATATTTGCTGACTCAATTACTTGCTTTTTGAAAGGATGTGGGATAAATTTACGTTAATCTTTCATATTTGGAGCACTGTTCCCCCTTAGCCCCTCCCCTACCTCCCAGTGAAATCTAGTGTTCCTATTAACTTTGGCAGGACATAAGCAGCCCACCTTGAATAGAATTACCCTTCCTTTTTACTGGGGATCTTTGACTTATGAATGGTTAAAAAATTGGAACTGTATTTGGAGATCAGAAATTCTGGATAGTTATTTCTTTTTTTTATTATTAACATAGGTCTCCAACATCTGTTCAAGTTTGTTGAAATTCATCAAGCTAAACACAGCTGCTATTCCATTGGAAAGTGGGAATAAGGGGTGGAGGAAGTGAGAAAGGAATTTTTTTCAAAGGGAGGGTGGTTTCTGGAAATAGGAAAGAGTATATGATATTTTACTTTGGTTTAACTTGGGTAGCCTAGGATTTTCTTGGACTTCCTAAGACCGTAGTGTAGCAGATAGACAGATGTAATAAGTATAAACTCAAAGCACCATTTAGAAAAAATACATTTCAGGCACCTTGTAAACCAGGGAGAAGTGTACTAAATTCTGTTTCTGCTTCTCAAAGAAATGTTCATATCTTTGTGTAATAATTTATAATTTCTCTTTCCTCCTAAAAGTATGAAAATTGGTCATATATTGTGTTGTTTCCTCAAAAACGGGATCACACACATATAAAATGAAATGGTAATCAATAGCTACAGGCAAGGAGATGGCCAGTGATACCGCCTACAGAAGTGAGAAGCTATTTGTAGCTACTAAGTCAGTATTTCTTATTCTTTCCTATCCTGTTTCTTCTAGTCAGCACTCATTGATCTGTATTAGAAACTCGAGCACATTTTTAAAAGTCATTTTCATTACTGAAGAAGTGTCTTAAGGTAATCTACAAAAATGAACAATAACAAAAAATTCAAATTTTACTTCCTTCCAAAACGTGAACCCTGGAAATTACCAGATGGCACCGTCTTCCTCCCCACTTTCCTTTCCTCCATTTATTTTTAGAAAGGTAAGTGCAAGGTAGCATCTTGTTTTGTTCCTTATATTAAAGCATAATATTAAATGAGTGAAAAGCCAGTGCCATTCATCTCCATACTCCCTAAGAACTTAGCTTAAGATATCTGTGAACTGTAACACTGAAACCAAAGCAGCATTTATCATGTTTTTCTTTGAAACCCTAATGCAGAATAAAAGGGGGATGAGCTGGTCTGTAATATGTTTAAGAAACATTTCAAAAAGTGAATAAAATCTTGCTCCAGGGAAGAATCTATTATAGAAAACTTAGGATCCATTGTGGTTGGAGCTGGACTTGGAAACATTCAAATGGTGATTTAGCACTAAATTTCAGAGACTTGAATGATCTTGATAGTAAGTGAAAACCAGCACTAGAACATAAATTGTTTAATCAAAGTGTCAAACTTTTCTTCTATTTCTCTCCCTTTTATTGCAAACCTGTTTATTCTATGTGAATGCTAACACATAGGAGATCCTAAGAAACAAAATGGTCACAAACTTTTATGATTCAAGCACTCCCATTCACATTTCTAAGAGAAGAAATCATTCTGATGTACTGAAAAGGCAATATAAGTAGGGAAATGGATTGGAGTAAAGCATTCCATCTGTAAGGCTGAAGGCTGCTCTTAACTTGATGACATATTTCTGTAACACCCTTGTGCACACCTGCCATTACATTCCTGTTTCCCTAATCTCACTAGGATTATTAGGGGATTCTCTGAGCAATCAGACAAGCAATTACTGTAATGCAGTCTCAACACTAGCTGGTCAATGTGGGATCAACAGCCAATGTACTTAACTCAAATAACACCATTGCCAATAATGGGGTTTTATGCTTGCAGAGGATGAGACTATGCAGGAGAAACTAGGTTCAAAGCTTTGCAAGAGAGCTCCTTGGTTTATTTCCATCGAAGGTTTGGCTCTGGTGAATATTTAGGAAAACAATATTAATGCTGCTGCTTCAGAGGATCCTCAGGGAAATCTGATAAATATCTGATTAAATTTGTCTCCAACATAATTTCATTAAAGTCAAACTTGTTTAACTTTTCCTATGCTTGGTTATCTCTGCACAGCCAAAAAGATGTTAATTGGCAACCTAGCTTCTAATGTATTTATACCACTGGTGGCTTATTAAGTTCAAATTTTTAATGCAAATGAAAAGAGATTGAAGCTATTTTTTAGAAAGTTAGTTCAACTTTGAGGGTTTTTTAAAAAATGAAGTCTGTGAACTCTTCAGTCTACATTTTTTACTATTAATCTTTTAAAGAATGTCCATTTTTAGAAGATATTATATGTGCATAGAAGTATTCATTATATCTCCAGATATTAGAAAATAGAGCCAACAAAATTTTAAAATATGAGAGAGACCCTGCCCTACTCACCCTGCCAGCATTAGAGAAGGACTTTGCCTTGAGGTTTTACCACAGGGAAGTGTTTTTTACACATGAACTTCCTTCCCCAGCTCTTTCATTGGTTATATCTCTTGAGCATACCCTTGGAAAACTTATAATTTAACACAAAGTACAAGGAATAAAAAATAACATAAAAATAAAGTTTTTAAAAATAGAAACTCAGTGCATCAAATTACTACATATGCAAAAACCAAATTGCTATCTATAGTCCTAAGTTTTCCGGAGCATACTGACAGATTTCTATATAGAAATGAAGCAGGTTGTTAAAATGGGGATTAACCTGTTGTCTTAGCTTTGAATGGGGCCCTAAAGTTAAGGCAGTGTTCAGTGCTCACACATTCTTAATAGCGGTGCCAAATGCACAATTTGCTAAGGGTTGATGCCAAATCTGATTCATTATATCATATACCATCACTATCTCTAGGATATATAGAAGGGATGTGATTGATGAAGGTGTATTGGTAGAGAAGGTTTCTTTACAGACTGTACTGTCAGAACACGGTATTGTCTGTCTCATCTGAACACTGGGAGATAATGATGCCTGTCTTCAAGTAGCTGTCTGGGGGAGCCTGTGGCTGCATGCTAAGAGGCAGTGCTGCTCTTAGAATAACCTATGTTTCCCAAAGTGTAGCTGAGCAAGAAAGCTTATATTTCCTGTGAGCCAGATCTGATCCTAGTGTAGAAGAGTGGGGAATTTGGTCACTTCAGAGGGGCCTTGCCCATGAGGACCACTTGAAGTAATGATATAGCCCTTATAAGGATGAACTAAAGGAATCCAGGACCATGTGGAGAGTTGTAGGCAGCCAGCATGGCAAACATCAACCTATCACGGAACCAACAGTTGGAAGATTTCCATTAGGGATCACTGAGGTGCCCTCAGATTGCCCTGCACCCAAACAAAGGACCGGCTGAGCATTCAACACTCCTAGAAAGCATGAGTAACAGATTACAACTATAAATTACAAACTTTTTCTGAACCTTACTTCTCCTCCCTCACCACCGAGAGGCTATATAGTAAGAAGAGCTAAGAGGGGAAATCATGAAGAAGGACACCACAAAACACTTCCCCAGTATAGTTTCCCCAATCTGAACTAGGTTTAGATTGGGAGAGGGCAGAAGCCTCAATCTGGATGAAAATAATTTTGATATTACGTTAGACTGAATGTAAATGAGCTAACAAAACTAAAAGTACCAGGAAAAGCTATGGAACTGGCTGGCCTAGGATTTCATCCATGGCTAGGCAAGAAAGAGTCTACAAACCAGGGTGAAATGGGCTGTTCTAGAAAAGGGAATTCTTTGAGTCTATGTTATATAACCTGTTAAACAAGTTTTGAGAGGCATAGCCAAGAAGAGCTGAATTACTCTGAATAACAGGGAGAGAGGAATTTGAAGTTTATGAAGAGAAATTTGAGAGAGGGAGAGAAGGCAGAAGAAATCAGTACCTTATGGGGGGAAAACGTCAGAAAGCAAAACCATTGTTAGCAGGGCTGTTAAGAAGGACCTTGACAGAACAGAAATGTCTAATAAGAATTTCCATATTGTTTTCAATGAGGCATATGATATTAGCCTTTCCCTTCTGCTACAAAGTCTCCTATGAATGAGTGTATGTGAGTGGAATATCTTAAGAGAACTCGAAGAGATGAAGTGTTTCATCATTGGGTCACTATGGGGACCAGGAAAAGATAAGCCATCAGTATTAGGATGGATTCACCCAAGAATGTATTCTGGGGAAGGTGGTGTTAAGCAGATTTCTCTAGCAAAGAGAAAGCTTCTTTTATAGATTCCACAATTTGTCCATTTATCTCAGGAAGTTTCATTTATCTTTCTGTGTTCAATATTGTCCATCAATGTGTATTTGATTGTGATGATGGTTGTGGTTGTGGTGGTGGTGGTGCTGTTGCTAATAGTGATGAAGACAGTTCTTACCATTTTTGCTTATTGTGGTGTTTTTCATGAATTATTTTAATCCTCACGCTAAACGTGAAATAGAAATTTTTGTCTCTTTCATAAATGGGGAAATTGAACCTCAGAGAGATTTGGTAAGTTTTTGGTGCTTCCCAGATATTAAATGGTAGATACGGAATTTGAGCTTCTTTGTCTAAAATACAATAAAAAATTTAATTTGAACTGAATTTCCTCTGTAAATATAATTCTGACAAACATAATATATGCCAAGGCTCTAGTTCTTCCGCTTACTTTGGGTTTCATTTTCTTTTT
This sequence comes from Leptonychotes weddellii, assembly GCF_054177405.1. Lineage (NCBI taxonomy): Eukaryota > Metazoa > Chordata > Mammalia > Carnivora > Phocidae > Leptonychotes > Leptonychotes weddellii. The sequence continues at coordinate 146,248,635 of NC_138371.1, read as the reverse complement.
TCCCTAGGTTTTTGTTGTTGTTGTTGTTTGAGGCAGAAGCTTAGATTATTAACCATAAATCTCTGGGGTTTTTCCAGCAATGCATTAAATACTATATATTTCTGATGAGTACCATTTTATGTGCCTCTGACAAAATTTTGATTGGTTGTAATTTATGGCCCAAAATATGGTCTGTCTTGGTGAATTTTCCATAGGGGATTGAGAAGAATGTGTATTCTACTGTTGTTGGATGTCAGTTGGGTTCAGTTGATTGATGAGGCCGTTTAGTTCACTATGTCCTTTTCTGCCTGCTGGATCTGTTGATTACTATTAGAGGGATGTTAAAGTCTCCAAGTATAATAGCAGATTCATATATTTCTCCTTGCACTTCTATCAGTTTTTGCCTCACATTGTTTTAATGCTTTGTTGTTATGCAAATATACATTATGGATTTTTATGTCTTCTTGAAGAATTTACCCTTTTATCATTATGTAATACCCCACTTTATCTCTGATAATTTCTCTTGCTCTGAAGTCTTCTTTATCTGTAATTAATATAGCTACTCCAGCTTTCTTTTGATGAGTGTTAACATGGTATATCTTTCTCCATTTCTTTATTTTTCGTCTGTGGCTTTATAATGAAAATGCGTTTCTAGTAGATAGCATATAGTTAAGCCTTGGTTTTTTATTAGTTCTGATAGTCTGCCTTTTAATTAGTATATATAGACCATTGATGTTTAAAGTGATTATTGATACATTTGGACTAATATGCATAATATTTTTTACTTTTTTCTAATCATTGCACTTGTTCTTTGTTTCTTTTATTTTGTTTTCTACTCTTTTCATGTTTTCTCTGGTTTTAATTGAGCATTTTATATGATTCCATTTTTTTCTCTCAATCATACTATTAATTATACTTCCTTTTTTTTCACTTTTTCTTAGTGGTTTTCCTTGAATTTGCAATACATATTTATAATTAATCCAAGTCCTTTTTCACTTCATGGGTATGACAGTTGCCTTATACCAAAGAATTCTAATTCCCTTTGACAATGATACCATTTATTTCACTTATTCATAAGCAATAATCACCCAAATACATTGTTTCTAGTATTCTTTTGAAAAAACTTCCATCTGTTAGATCAGTAAAGAATAATAAAAATAAAAAATTGACTTTACTTTTATTTATTCTTCCTCTAATGCACTACTTTATGTAGGTGAAGTTTATCATTTTTCTTCCTTCTGAATAATTTAACATTTTTTTGGCAAGGTAGGTCTTATTGGTTATAAATTCTCTCAATTTTTTGTTTGTGTAAGAAAATCTTTATTTCTCATTCACTTTTGAAGGTCAGTTTTGCTGGATACAGAAATCTAGGTTGGTAAATTTTTGGTTTATCAACACTTCAAATGTTTCATTTCACTCTTCTTGCTTGCATAATTTCTGAAGGGAAAGCCACTGTAATTCTTATCTGTCTTCCTCTATTGGTAAGGTGTTTTGTTTTTTGTTTTGTTTTTTTCCCTTTCTGGCTTCTTTCAAGATTTTTTCTTTGTCTTTAATTTATCGCAGCTTGGATATGATATGTTGGATGTAGACATTTTGGCATTTATCCTCTTTAGTGTTCTGTAATCTTCCCAGATCTGTGATTAATTTTGGAAAATCCTCAGCCATTACTTTTTCAAATATCTTCCTGTTTCTTTCTTCTCCTTCTAGTATTTCATTGTATGTTGATTACTATTAGTAATAGTATGTTATATCTTTTTTAATTGTTCCACAGTTCTTGGGTATTCTGCTCAATCTTTTTTAATTCTTTTTGCATTTCAGTTTTGGAAAGTCCTGTTGACATATCTTCAAGTTCCCTGACTCTTTCCCCAGCTATGACCAGTCTACTGATTAGTCCCTCAAAGACATTTTTTTATTTCTATTACAATGTTTTTGATTTCTAGCATTTCCTTTTGACTCTCAGTTTCCATCTCTCTTCTTGTATTACCCATCTCTTATTGCATGTTGTCTATTTTTTCCATTAGAGCTTAGGAGAATTAGCTAAGCTGCTCCATGGTATTGCTGCTTTGACATTCATTTTGTTTGCCCACGTGGCCTACACAGGCTTTAAACTGACACCAGCCCCCTCATGCAAGCACATGCCCCAGATAACAGCCCACAAAGTCACAAGCAAATATAAGTTCTTGATATGACTTCCTCAGCAAATTCTGTGATCAGCAGTTGCCCCTGCCTCCCTAGGCCTACCCCTTGTGTGTCCCTTGGATGAGACCCCTGTGGAGCTTACCAAAACACTGCTTTTTTTGTTTTGTTTTGTTTTGGTTTGGTTTGTTCAAATTGACAAATCTGGCCTTAATTCAGGAATCCCAAAGTACCCTACCCACAGACTCTAGTAAAGACATGCATCTCAGGTCCTGCCCCTCTCTCTGCCTGCACCCTGCCATGACCTCTCCATATAGTCCCTTAAAGTATGCCCGATACTCCCTCTAGGACTCATGAGTAATGACCACTATTTCAACTTCTGTATGGTCTTTTGTTGAACTTTGGCTCACCATTGGCACCCTGTGCTCCATTTAATAACTGTTAATTTTAAAAAGTCATAATAAAGCCTTAGTATACTAATCATAGTTATTTTAATTTCTTGATATAATAATTCCAAAATGTTTACCATATCTGAATTGGATTCTGATGCTGCGTTTGTCTCTTCAGGTTATTTTTTGCTGTTTAGCATTCTTTGTAGTTTGTTGCTGAAAGCCTGACATGATATATTAGGTAAAAAGAATTGAAGTGGATAGACCTTTACTATGAGATTTCATGTTTTTCTAGCTAGTAGCTAGATGTGTTACCTGTGTGCTGTAGCTGTGGTATTGCTAAAATTTCCTCTGGTGTGCTCTTTTTGTCTCTACTGTTGTCTTTGAGTTTTTCTAGATACTCCTTAAATAGGGTTTAAGGGTTGCAGGGGTTTTGTTTAGCTGCAAACCCCTGTTATTATAGAGGAGCCCAAATGATGTGTAGGTAAGGTGTGGGGGCAGGGACAGGCTCTCTGTTCCCATGATTAGGTCTCAGTCTTTTAGTGAGGTTGAATTGGGTATTTCCTTTCTTGCAAGTCAAAGGCTAGAGGCACTGGGTTTGGTGTTTCCATTTCTCTAGGCTAGTTATGTTTAGGTAAAATAGTTTCCCTTAGGGGGAGATCTTGTAAAGGAGAACAGAATGCTCTGGGCATATTTCAGAATTGTTCCTTTCCCCCGACCCCTTGCTAGAAGCAGAAGAGGATTTTTCTCATGTCTTCATAGTGAGAATCTGGTAGAGCTCCTGGAGGTTAAAACTGTCAAAAGTCTGAGAGTCTCCTAAGACTAGCTTGAGAGTTAAAAACTCCCAGGGGGCCCAGTCATAATAGAGCAGAATTTCTTCTACCTGCAACTCAAACCACATTGGTGGGGGTGGAGTACAGATGGTAAGGTTCAAGAGAACCTCTTAGGGAGTTTGATTTTGTATCACCTGGCATTTATGCCGACACCAGTACCTGAACCTGACTTACACTTGAAGAGTCTAAAAACAAGGGCTGTTCAGATGACAGAATTTGATGGAGCAAGGCAATGTGAGTTTTCTGAGTATCTACTGAAGACCGAGTGGAAGGAAACCAGACTAGTCATTATTATGGAAGGAATTCCACTCAAATGGAATGCCAGGCAAGATGATTTCCACAGTGGGTGAACCATCGAAAATCAGAGAGACCGAGGATGGAGCCACAAGTGTCCAGGTACAAAATCATCACCTGTATTAGTTCATATACAGGTGAAGAATCCCTGACAGAACCTATAAAGAATCCCTGACAGGATCACTACCAAGAGGAAGAGCCACCATTTGGAATATTACATACTCAGAAGACACCAAGACCAGATTACAGTAGTACTTGTCAAGTAAGCTATTCTGCTCTGTGTCATGTTCTTTTCTCAGTTCAAACTCTGGAGCAGCTAGATGCAGATTGGTGGGTGGAACAGGAGTAGTAGAAGAGTTAGGTGGGAAAAATAAAGAAACTTTGTCATGTTCCATGATAACAAGTATAGCTGAGATAGAAGAGAAGATTTAACAGGAAGATGGTTTTGAGTCATGTGATTATTGGACTAAATTAAATCATTTATTACCTAAATCTCACAATAAAAGCTATGGAAGATGGCAGAGATTTCATCTAAGAGGTTGAGGAGTTGGCGATCTAAATTGGGAAAGTAGATTTAAAGGAGCTATATTGTGAAAGAATGGAATTACTGTCTGCTCCTATGAAGACCAGTTAATTGGATAGGCCAGTCACACTTGTAATAAGGCCATAAACAGCAAACTTGAAGACTTGGGTTAAAGTTGCTTGTGTTACAGAAGTATCTAGGTATGCAGAAGCCTTAAGAGTGCTAGATCTTTTGCACCTAATGTGTGAAATAAAGCCGCAGTATTTCTGGATCTACTGTGCATCACTGGGACCAATTTTTGGCAGAGGAAATAACTGCTCCCTTTGTGGGATGAGACTGCCAAGCCCTCTTTAAACAGATGGCTGTTATTTCATTATTCAACATGTCTTCCCTTGACACTTCTCTCTCTGCCAATTATTGCTGCAGATATAGTCTTTTATTTAGGGGAAGTTATTGAGATAGTTTTTTGAGAAATAGTGTCCAGGGATGTGAGGGATTTCTCTGTATTTCTTTATCTACCTACCATCTGCACCTGAAATTAGGTTGAAGATAAACTAAGACTGACTTCAATCCTTGATAAATCACTGAGAATTATACAAAACATTTTCATGACTGATCTTGGAGACTTAATACTAGTACTATCTCAAATCCTCTTTGGAACAGAGTAGTGATAGCTACTTTAGATGACAACTAACTGGTTAGATAGCTATATGTGTTACAAAGAAAACCTAGATTTTCACAGTTGAAACAGGAATAGTTAAGTTCATCTATCTCACATCTAATAAAAAAAGCTATTTCATGTGACTAATATAGATATTTTGTAAGGAGAGTAGAATAAGAGGAAGCTGGTATCAGGACACTTTTTATTTCTTACAATCTCTGAGCTTTGTTTCTTTCTAGGTAGACTTTTTCTTGGACAATAATTCCCCCACACAATAGAAAATAAGGCTATGGGTAACCCTAGGCTTGTCTCATCTTGCCTCCTAGAGAGAGTGTCACTTTCACAATGTTTCCAAAAGAAGTCCTGAAGAGGACTTTGACTTGTCATGGAGTTTGTGCCTGGAGCCAGAGGTGGTATCAGACCCACCCAAACTGGAGGGACTAAAGATGAGAAAGAAGTGCTGATTCAAAGAGATTCTTGTTAGATAAAAACTTATGTTCACTCAACTAAGGAAGATTTTTGGAACCTTCCATTTAAAAATATTCTTTATCCCCTGCTCATTCTATCTCGTTTTCCTCCATTAAATTTTTTTAAGGCTTATTTTTTTTGTAGTTTCAAGTTTTTATTTAAATTCCAGGTAGTTAACATACAGTGTTATATTAGTTTCAATAGTAGAATTTTGTGATTCATCACTTACATACAACATCCAGTGCTCATCACAACCAGTGCCCTTCTTAATATCCATCACCCCTTTAACCCATCCCCCTACCTCCCTTCTAGCAGCCATCAGTTTGTTCTCTATAGTTAAGAGTCTGTTTTATGGTTTGCCTCTCTTTTTTTCCCCTATGTGTTTGCCTCTCTTTTTTTCCCCTATGTTCATCTGTTTTGTTTCTTAAATTCCACATATGAGTGAAATCATATCATATTTGTCCTTCTCTGATTGACCTATTTCACTTAACATAATACACTCTAACTCCATCCATGTCGTTGCAAATGGCAAGATTTCATTCTTTTTTATGGTTGAGTAATATTCCATTTTATACACACACACACACACACACATACACACACACACCACATCTTCTTTATCCACTCATCAGTCAGTAGACATTAGGGCTTTTTCCATAATTTGGCTATTATTGATAATCCTGCTATAAATATCAGGTAGTTTTGTATCCTTTGGGTAAATACCTAGTGTGCAATTGCTGGATCCACAGGGTAGTTCTATTTTTAACTTTTTGAGGAAGCTCCATACTGTTTTCCAGAGTGGCTGCACCAATTTACATTCCCACCAACAGTGTTCCCCTTTCTCCATATCTTCACCAACATCTGTTATTTCCTGTGCTGCAAATTTTAGCCATTCTGACAGGTGTGAGGTGATAGCCCATTGCAATGTTTTGATTTGTATTTCCTCCTCCGTTAAATTTCTTAAATGTCTCCCAGAACCAAGTAGATATGAATGGTACCTCCACTGAATGATATCCCTGCATCTTGGCTTCCAAAGAAATTCCAAAGAATTTCTTGAAAGCTGGAGATATTCATGGAATCTCAGGGGACAGGGACTTTTATTACACTTGACTTTATCATAAACTTCTTTCATTGTAGGTTTGGAGATCATTGTACTGTGGTCTAGTACCAAGTTCATGATTGGAAGTTCTAGGGACATTGATGGCATCTTTTCATGTTTGGGCATTAGCAGTTTAAGTGAAATCAGTGATCTCACTCAGGGACTACTTTAAGAACTTTGGCTTCACAATTTTTAGACATACACTGAATTATAAAGAATCAGCTGGGAAGTCTCTGGGTATTAGAAATTAAGGCCTCATAGAAGTGGGAGATGATTTTGCCTCTCACATTAAAGTTAGATTGATTGGCCCTTCTGTAGGACCTGCAGTTTCAAAAAATCTAAATGTATGATAGTCATACATTCCAGGTGTTAAGGGTTAGGCCAATTTCAAATATTCTATTCCATTATCACTATAAGTATACTCATATTGTCAGACAATGTGTCTGAGACAGGGACTGATACAATATGATTTCAGAGTTAAAGCTAAGTTCCTGTTCATAAATGTATTGTATCAGAAGTTCCTACATCCATCCTCCATCCACCTAAGGGAGCTCTTAGTTTTTATTTCTAAAGGAAATTCAAAATGTTTCTGGGAGAGGAAAACAGCATCCAGTTGTGCTTGATGATAATTATCCAGATTTTCTAACCTGGACTATGATATCTTTACTGTGAGAGACACGTTTAGTATCATTTCCCTGACTTAGGGTAAAGATTGAGATAAGGCCTGTGACAGCCAGAGTACACAGGTGAGTTCAATATTTGTAGGCACAATGAAGAGAATAAAGATGAATTTAATCATCTTATCAAGGTGGTTCTACACTTTCGCTGCACATTTGAATCACCTGAGAGCTTTGCAAAATCACTGACTTCTTCCTTCATTTCTAGCCCAGACCAATTAAATCAGAATTTTGGGGGTGGGGGCCTGAAAAGCTTCCCAAGTGATTCTAATGATCCACCCAGTGTGGAAAACCAAGTTTTGAGAAATGTACCAAATTCAGATATAAAATGTGTTAAGTATAATGAAAACGACCAAATGAAGAAAAGATTTTGGCACACTTTTTCTACTGTGTATTAAGCTTGTGTAATATATGCATATGCACTATTCTAGACACTCTCTAAAACATACCTCTGAGGTAGGAATAATTACCCTCCTTTTGACAACTGAAAAAACTGGTGAACAGCTTAAGTGACATGAACAAGATCACATAGCTAGTAAGTGGCAGAGCTAGGATGCCTGATTTATGCTAACAAACCCATGAAGGCAGGTACTGTGTCTTACTCATCTTTCAATCTCTTCCACTTTCTGTTGTACCCATCCCAGGCCCCTAGCAAAGCATCTGCTCTAGAATAGGGGTTTTGTGAAAGTTCCCTTGATTGAACAAAATGGAGTGTTGATTATCCTACGGTGCATGAGACATACATGTGTGAAGCAGTACTATTTTTTTTCTCTTAAAATGTACTTCAGATGCCTCTTCAGAATAATCAGCCAAGGTAGCTAACCTAGGATAAGATAGAGTTTGTGTGCCTTCCATGTAGCTTAGGCCTTACTATCATGACTAGGTCCAGGATGAAGGCCAGTCTGGTTAGTGAAGGTCTTGATATTGGCAGAGAAAGAGCACAGCCAGAAACAGGTAGCCAAGGAATGGTTGTGTGAAGATGTGAATTCAGAAAGTATATTTAAGGCCAGTGTTCAACTCAAGTGTAAGTCATGAGTTATGTGAGTCAGGTCAAAGTGAGATCAAGATCTCAACAGGAAGTTGAGAAGCAATTGTTTTTCTCAAGTACAAATCTCGGGTAGATTGAAATTAGGATACTATAGTAATCTGGGTCAGGAGTCAAAGAACCCAGAATCAGCAGCCAGGTGCTGGGAGCAAGAAAACACCCCAACAATTGGGGTGCAGGGTATTGAACACTGGGAGATCATGTAAAATTGAATCCCATAAATATTTGTCAAGTAATTATAATATTTAAGCCACTTGGGTGCTGTAATGCAAATGCAAAAATTAGTAAGACACAGACTATATCCCAAAGGAGGGAATAATTGAATAGAGGAACATAAGAGGAAGGTGCTAATGGAGTACCTATGAGGGAGGTAACATTAACAGCAGAGATTTTTTACACTTGCCCATGATTTTCAGTCCTAAGTCTATCTGTTGGCACTGCAAAAACAAAATGGTTTGATTCAAAATTACGATGGGTAAATTCTGTTTACAGTATAAAAGAATCTAAATGGTATTTTAGTGAACATGAATTATCTCTTCTAGGGATATTTTCTTTTTAAAACTTTGTTTTTGCATGTTCAAGGTGGATACCATTATTATGAGTTCTTGGTCACAATAAATTGGCTGTGTGTCAGAAGACTCACGCTTGCACCATAAATATGGACATTTTGGATACCATTTTTCTCTCACATATTGAGATGACTTTTTATATTTCATCATGTCACAGCAATCTCAAAATTGGTAGCAAGTACTTCATGTGTTACCATTGAAAAAACAGCAGGAATCTCAGTTTGGTGCCAAATTGTAGCCATTCACTCATTTGTCATTTGGCAAAGAATTTCACCCATTATGATTGTACCCTAGTAACTATACTGATTACCTTTCAATTTCCTAATTTTAAACAACTAGGAAACCTGGGTTACCATAGAAATTACTTTTCCACTTATGTACAATTTAACTCAGCTAGGTTATTTTTACTAAGTGATCCCAAATTCAGTCATTGCTAAACTACAATCTTGGTTTTCCTATAAAGAATTCCCATTTCTAGGATTCAACTCCTATGACCAAATTTTTACATTGGTATATTTGTATATGTGTAAAGATCAGCTATAGAGGGGCTTTTCAGTCTCTGATGTGAATTCTAATGACTTGGAGCCTGTGCTCAAATGCAGATTCTGATTCACTAGATCTGAGGTGAGGCCTGGGATTCTGCATTTCTAACAAGCTCCCAAATAATGCTGATGTTACTAATCCTCAGATCACACATTGTGGAGCAAGGGGATGAAAAGTCTATTTTGTAGTTCTTTAGAAATTTTAAATTATTTTAATTATTTTTGTAATACTTTCTATTTGGTGTTTAAAAATATACCAAAGTTTTTAATTTCTCTTTATTCAGTTGGTCACAAAATAAGTTAATAGAGCAAAGATACATATGACTATATCAGTTTGGAAACTGAGAACAAAGCAAGCTAAATGACATAGTAAGAAACACCATATGGTCATATCTCTTTATTGCATTAGCATTTGAAGATCAAGTCACTGATGTCTTCCTCTTGGCATTTTAAGAACAGCATTCATCATAGGTATAAATTCTCCTGACATAGTCTCTTCAGTATAGGAATGTAAGAAAGAAATATCTTTAGAAAAGGAAATGCTTATTTTATAATTAAAAAAACATGAAGTTCTTTAAAACATTTTTTCTTCTGGCCCAAAATTTAAATGCAGAATACTGGTTTTCATAATATTCATAATGATGTTGGTGTCTGACTCCAGAAGCATTCTTCTGATGCTAGCTGGTGAGGTGTTACTTCTAGGAGACTAAATATATTTTGTAACACCACCTCTGCAAAAACAGGTAGAAATGTGCAGGTATGATTTCAGTCTTTTGGGGGCTGAATAGCTCTTCCCCAAGGAAACATTTAAAGAGCTTGAATCAAGGCCCTCTTCTCAGTATAGAGAAACCCATGTGAAGACATGGAAATTGACAGACAAGTTTTAAGGGCCTGCCAGTCACTGGTTCTTTTGCTGAGACTACAGGGTCTAGCTGCATGCTTCAAATTCTTGTTTCCTATAACCAAGTTTTCGGTGACTCAAACTGAAGATATAAGCAAGACAATCAAAAACAGTTCAGCCTTTGCATCTCTCAGTTGAAATAGCAGTAATGATTTTAGATACTGCCTATTCAATAGCTTAATACCAGTAATGTCATCTCCCATTTGAAATAATGTTCTTGTGGAGTAAATACTCTAAAGCACATAGAGCCACAGTACTATGGAATTGGATTTACATATATCGATTATTCCTTAAGGAACCATGAAGTCAAAGGCAGACAAGCCATGCGAGAGAATCTTTGCTTTAGGTTCAGAATATGGTTCTTTAGGCAAAAACTTCTATTGCACCCCAGTCCATCCAAAGCAATCTTCAAAGATCCTTACATCAAGAAGAAAGAAGAAAGAGAAAAACTTCCACTTATCTATATCCAAATCATATACTCAATTTTAAAAGGTTAAACATTTTTGTGGAAGTTGAGTTTTTCATTTCCAGCTGATCAACTTTGTTTTTACTGTTCCCCATCATTTTCTGTTCTCATGATCCATCTCTTGAAGACATCTGTATTTGCCTTTCCCTGCCTTTAACTCTAAGCTGCACAGACATGTGACTATTTACCTTGGTGGTGCTGGTTGAAAAACTTTGATGTTCCTCCACCACTTAATTAGAGTCCAAATACCAAAGATTGGCACAAAAGCCCTGTCATTATTTAGTACTCACCTACTTTTTCAGCTCAATTTTTGTCATCCTCAACACCTCTACTTTTTTAAAAAAGATTTTATGTATGTATTTATTTATTTATTTATTTATTAACAGAGCGTGCGCACAAGCAGGGGGGAGTGGCAGGCAAAGGGAGAGGGAGAAGCAGGCCCCCCGCTGAGCAGGGAGCCTGATATGGGACCCGGTCCCAGGACCCTGAGATCATGACCTGAGCCAAAGGCAGATGCTTGACTGACTAGACCACCCAGGCGCCCCTCGCCATCTCTTCTTATCCACATTATGGAAGAAGCTCTGGCCCTTACTACAAAAGCAGCCAGAAGTGAGAGGAGAGGCCAAACTCAAGTATATCCCCATGGCAGCTGTCTCCTTCAAAGTCTTCTTTCCTACAAAACCAGCTGTAATCTGTATTTAAGAACTTTCACATTGCCTCTTCTTAGGAAGTAAATTTTTTTTTGGAGGGGGACCCATAACTTTAAATATTATTGAAGATTTGAAGGTGTAGATCATTGTTCTTTTTATAAAATTCAGCCTTCCCACCAATCTGCTTGCAGTCTTTTCTCTCCATTAAGACCTTGTGCTTCTTATAATCGGATGTATTATATTCATGTTTATTACGAAAACAAATAGCACAGGATTCAACATATAATGTTCTTCAAAAATTCTTTAATGCATAAATGAATGTAATACTGTTTCTCCTGGCAGATCGTGTGTACAAGAGTTAGGAATTAATTTGTCATTTTCACTGAAAGCTTGTCAACAATATGTAGATCTCCTTGAAAGATGTTGCCTTTAAGTACAGTAGACATTAGGTTCAGAGTGTCTTGAAACATGAAGCCTTTTTTAAAATTATGAAATCAGGAGAGTGCATAAAACCTACATGGATATTTTAAAGAATAATAACAAAGCCAAAATCAAAATAGTCAATACCCTCATTAAGAAATAAGCATTATCAGTAATGTACATGTCCCTGATCTGGTTGTCTTTGATGGCATATCCCTCTCTTCCTATCTCTAGGAATAACTACTATCTTCACAAATGTAAGAATGATGATCTCGCTCTTCTTTATGATTTTAGCCTTTTGTGTATATGCCCCTAACAATATATTGATTGGTTTTGCTTGCTTTTGAGCCTTATGTAAATGGAATTATATCATGTGAATATTTTGAATGATCTGTCTTTCGCTCATTGTGAAATTCATTTCTGGTGATATTTGTAGCTGTTGTTCATTCGTTTTCATTGCTCTATTATGCCATTGAATGATGACATCTCTATATATTCAATCTACTCTATTAAGATCTACACTGCTATAAATTTTCTTGTACACATCTTTCCTATGCATGAATAAGAGTTTATCTAATTTATTAAAAACTAATGAATTGGGGTGTCAAGGGGCATCTGCATTTCATATTCAGGTTAAACCAATCTTTTCTAAAGAAGTGTTCCAGTTTATGATTCATCTAGCAGTATGTGAAAGTCTCTGTTGATTCATACCCTCTCTGATATTTGGTGATATGTAGACTTAAAATTTTTACTAGATTGATGGGTATAATATGGTATCTCATGCTTTTTATTTTCATTTTTCTGATTATTACTGAATCTAAGTATTTTTTATATGTTTATTGTTGATTCAAGTTTCCTCTTCTTTGAAATGCCTATTCAAGTCTTTTGCCCAATTTTCCTATTGAACTGTTTGAAATTTTCTTCCAGATGGTAGTCATTTTTAAACTTTATGTGATGTAACTATATTCTCAGATTTTAGGGGTTGACTTTTCACTTCTTTTAGGGTATCTTGCTGAGCAGAAGATCACATGTTTAATATAATCACATCTATAACTCTTCATTTTGCTTTTCACACTTAGTTTTTGAACCTACCCAAACTTGACTTTTGTTTGAGAAGAGTTAGGAATATAATTATTCTTTTTTTTATTGCAATGTCTATTGCACTTTCTCTACTTGATTTCTAATAGCATATCTGTCAAGTAGCAAGTATGCATTTGCATGGAAATCTGTTTCTGGGCTCTCTATTTCAGTGTCATTGGTCTACTTGTCTCATACAATAATTTAACTAGAGAAGAGAGAAGTAGCACAGGAAAAAGAGGAAAGAATGACATATACTTTAGAATTAGTTTTCTAGTTGATTGTGATATATGTATTGGGACTATTTATTTTTTAATACCAAAAGCACTACCTCATAGACTAATTGGGCAGATCTGTAAAACAGATAAACATGATCACCAACATAATTTGGAGAGCCCCATGCAAAATGAAAATGCAGGCTCCTTGTTAAAAAATGATTTAAAATTTCAAGATGGTAGTATCAGAGCATTAAGCTGGCACAGCCCCTCTGAGTGTGGGGCCCTGTGCAGCTACATAGATCATATACTCATGAAGTCAACCCTGCAGGTAAATATTATGAGATAGTTCTCTTTTTATATGAGAAATATAAAATGATGCAAGAATAAGCTCCAGATTCTTACAGAAAACTGTTTCCAACCAAGAAAAAAATACATTAATAAAAGAAATTAAATGCCTAGCATGGAATAGAGTAGGATTTTTAAACTAAATTACATTTAATACTAGTCAATATACCTGTAATGACAAAGTTTCCTATTACTAGCAAGGTGAAGAATTGATCTTTAATTGGTCTGCTTTTATTCCTCATTCTCTAACTACAAGTTTGAATCTCTGACCTTTATATATTCTTATGCTTTTGCTTGACCACAGGGTCATACTACACATAACAGTCTTTTAAGTTTCAATGCCATAACGCGCCAAAATGAATATACTCTTTATACAGTTTCCTGCTGTGTTTACTTTACGATGTTTTAAAATAAATGTTGCAAGGAATTTATAGCCCCCCAGTACTAGTTCATGTGCCAGGACTACTTAACAGAAAGATTATTTGAATTGGTGCCTGTAGATGTATCTTCTTATATAACCTCTTATTAGATGTTTTTGTATTTGCTAAAAGAAATGAACTATTTGTATTATTAATAGTTGGCTCAATTCTGTATGGAATATATTAAATAATGACTCATTATGCAGTATTGTCAGAAGCTCTTGTATTCCATATAATTGAATTTTAAAGATTACCCAAAATTGTAATTTAATATTCAAAGCTTCAACTTTTTTAAAGATTTTTTTAAGATTTATTTATTTATTTGAGAGAAAGAGACAGAGACAGAGAGAGAGAGAATGAGTGGGGTGGAGGGGCAGAGGGAGATGGAGAAGCAGATTCCCCACTGATCAGGGAACGCAACGCGGGGCTCGATCCCAGCACCCTGGGATCACAATCTGAGCCAAAGGCAGACCCTTAACTGACTGAGCCACCTAGGCACCTCTCATTTATTTTTTTTAGAGAGAGAGAGCAGGGGAAGGGGCAGAGGGAAAGAGAGCAAGCAGACTCCCCACTGAGCATGGAGCCTGACACAGACCTTGATCCCAGGACCCTGAGATCATGACCTGACTGAAACCAAGAGTCAGATGTTCAAGCAACTGAGCCATCCAGGCTCCCCTCAAAGCTTCACCTTTTTGCCATTCTTTATCTATATAAAATTTTTTTCATGATCTTTATGACTCAGTACCTTACCTTACTAAAAATAGTATTTCAAACATTACTGGCCCTTTTCTTTATATTTTGGTTATATTTCTACCTTTATTTTGTACATTAATTATTGAGCTAGTTTGTAACAGCTCAGTTGGCTATGTATGTAGTACCTACTTTGACTGATTTTTCATACCCCTTGATTCTTCGTTAGATTGTCAACTGCTATTTGAATGCATTAGTGTGCTTTAGGTTTGTGTTTTATTCTTAATTCGCTTTTCCTAATTTGATGTGGGCTGGGAAACTGCTTATTAATTATTAGAATTTAATCAAATAAGAGCCAAAAGTTTCAAAGAAACGAGTCTGCAAAAAAAGAGCATAGATTTTTGTAATACGACTTTTGACTAAGATCACTAACAGACTCTCTGTACTTAGGTTTAGATTCACAGCTTTGCTCAGACTGTGCCTAAGAAAGGGCTCTGTTGATGCATATAGTATTGTAACGAGTAGTTAATTCTCAGTATTTGACTTATTCTCAGTTTGCAGACTTCTTATACCTCTAGGATTTATTACATTTCCCTCCTATTGCTTGAAATTTTGTAGTCCCAATGGCCAAATGGTTGCCAAATAGCTCAAGTTCATTTGTTCATATGTATGTATAATTACAAGGAAAGTAATAGTTATTGTATATCTACTATGTACCCATAAATAAGATGATTATTTATCCACAAACATATAAAAATAAGAAAAAGTATTACTATCTTATGATCATAAAACAAAGCTCAGAGAAGTTATGGAAGTCACCAATGTTTATAAATCTATCAGAAATTAACAAAGCATGTGCCAATAGAAAAGGTTCAACAAACATTTCTTAAATAAATGAATGTAACTGAATGAAATCTGGCTTCAAACCAACAGATATTTTTAAACATAAAGGGGGTGAGCAGGGATAATGAATTTAGTTAGTCAGCCTTGGGATTATCCTTGCTTTTCATTGAATTATGAGAACATTTCTATTGCAGAGACAGTGTCAAGAACTGATCTACTAAATAGTAAAATCTTAAAAAGAGATTTAAAATTAGTCTCAGTTATAATCCACAACAGTTCACATCAATAAGAAAATAAGATAATCTAAAATATATACCTATATTGGGGCACCTGGGTGGTTCAGTCGGTTAAGCATCTACCTTCAGCTCAGATCATGATTCCAGATTCCTGGGATCGAGCCCCGCATCAGACTCCCTGCTCCATGAGGATCCTGCTTCTCCCTCTCCCTCTGTCCCCCAGCTTGTGCTTTCTCCCTTTCTCACTCTCTATCTCAATTAAATAAATAAATAAAATCTTAAAAAAAATAAAATATATACCTACAATGTTGGTTAATATATACAAATAAATAATCTCCTATTATAGGTGGTTTTTATAACTACAGGGCCTTAAATTCAGAAATGTCAGTTTTCCCATGGTACAGACTGCTAAATAAAATTGAGTAGTTTCTATTAGAATCAACTGTTACTTAGATAGCTTTATTTTATATAGAAACGTTTCAAAAGAAAAAAAAATCACAATTTCTTTGCTTGTTTATTGATTGTGACTTTTGTGAAGCACCTGCTAGTGCACTGGCCTTGTCTCTCCTGGGGTCAGCATCTCTGGAATACAGTCCTGATCAAAACTTATAAATGAAGAAATGGTTCCTTCAGTTCACCTTTTAGGCAAACTCTATGTATGGTATGCTTTAACTTCCATCCCAGCCAGGGATGGTTTACTTGCAAGTAATAGAAACCCACCAAAGCTAAACTGTCCTAAGAAGAAATGCTCACAGGGTCCATTTAAAAGAAATTTAGCTAAAGGAACTGTGTGTGTGCATGTGTGCGTGTGTGCATGCACACACACACACACACACACACATGCATGTAGCTCATGGGTTGCTTGACTGTGGCTCTTTCAGTGTATTGGCTTCAGCCTTATGACTATCTTCTCTTGTTTTTCCATATAAACATGTTCCATGATGCTTATATGTAGATCCTAAATCTACATAACATTCTTTTTAGATCTCCACATTTAATGACTCCATCAATACCCCTCTTCTAAATTTCTGGGAGAGAGGATCTGATTGGCTCAGCTAGAATCAAATGTCCACACCAACTAATCTTCTGTGGGCTGGAAGATGCATTTCTATGATACATTTCATATCTTCAGGCTGTGGATGCTGTCTATATTGAGATCATTAAGCTAAAGTGATGATGAATAAAGTTAGTGTAGGCATGTCAGTTATGATGATCCTCTCCAACAGATTTAGACAAAAATATCATTAGAAGCATTTCTTCCATAGTCAGTCTGATTTTGAGTCTTCGACTATGTTTCCTGAGCCTCAAAAGGAAGGAAGCATAACGTTTTCTCTGGCTACTAACAAATTCTAAAATAGAAAAAGTCTGTGGTTCTGTATCAAACAAAATGTGTTTATATAATTGAAGAATACCATCATTGCTAGCTATATCATTTCTAAGAAAAGAAATGTGTATTAGTTATCTACTGCTGCAGAACAAATTACTCCAAAACTTAGCAACATGAAACAACAAATATTTATTATTTCAAAAGTTGTCAGAAATCCTGGAGCAGCTGAGCTGGCTCTTACTCAGGATCTTTCCTAAGAGCTACAGTCAAAGTATTAGCCAGGGCTTCAGGCATCTCAAAGCTAAAGTGGGAAAGGATCCACTTCTATGCTTCCTCACATGGCTATGGGTCAACCTCTGGTCCTTGTTAGGCATTAGCTGCTGGCCAGCGACATCAGTTCTTTGCCACTCTGGCCTCTGCAGTATTGTTTTACCACACATTTTGGATAAATAATCAACGGTTTACATAATTAAGACCACAAATCTTTTCAAAGCTATATCAAGCAGCATACTATGGTCATTTCTCTCTCTCTCTGTATTTTTTTTTTTTTTGGTGATCTTATCATTTCTTTTCCTAAATGCTCAACAGATCTATCAGATAATTGTGGATGTTTTCCCAAGTGCCCATATATATGAAACTATTCCCTCTTTTTTTCTTTTGGAGACATTCTTCCCACTGTGTCCTGCCACCTGATTTCAGTGTGTATTGTTGCTCTCTACATCTGGTACTTCCCTTCAGGTTTATCTTGAGCTGGATGATCTTTCATTTCTGGATCCCAAGTGTTCTTCTTTCTAAAATAGCTACTCATTTGTTTTGAAGAACATTCTCCAATAGTTTCCTAAAAATAACACATGATCTTCAAAGCTTTTACATAACATTTAATTGATATATATTGGTTGAATATAGAATTCAGGGTTGAAAATATTTTTGCTCAGAGAGGACTCTTAAAGGCAATACTTCACTAATTTCTAATTTTTAGTGTTGCTGTTGAAAAGTCGGAAGCCATTGTCACTCCAATTATTTTGTAATTTTTTATTCTCACCCAATTTTTTTTTTAGGATTTTCTTTTTATTTCTCGTGTTCTGAAATTGGTGGGGTTTTCCAGGGCAGTGTGGGAGGTGGGTATGTTTCATGGTGCTGGGCACTTACTGAATCTTCAATCAGGAAAACTGTTCTTCAGTTATGAAAATTATTTCTATGCTATTTCTTAGATAGTTTCTGCACCTCTGTTGTTTTTTCTAGTTTTCTAATTCTGTAACACCTATTATTTAAATAGTGGGCCTTATTATGTAATATTTAATATTTTCTCCCAAATTTTCCATTACTTAAATGTTTCATTTTCTCTGGGATTTCATCATCCAAATCTTGTACTGAATTCTTTTTTTAATTTTCAAATGTTTTCCTTGTCTCATACCTGTTTCCTCTTTTTGTTTCATTTTGCTTTTGTTTTATTGGTGCAATTTTTTCTCCTGTCTCTCTGAAGATATAGTCATTTTATTTTGAAGTTTTCACCTGCTGCCTAAATTTTTCCCATTGCCTCTGATTCTTCAGGGTCCTCTCCTTTTACTGTTCTTTGGTTTGTTTTGGCCTTTCTCTTTCAAGGAATTCTTTAATTTGGCTCTCCATTCTTACTTAAGTATAAGTCATTGAAATCTTGATTGGTGTGCAGTGATATGGATCGTGGACCAGGTCCACCACACTTTCATGTTGGGGGAATACACTCATTGCATAAACTAGGCGGTTAACTTCTCCATGCTCCTGAATTTGATGAGGTGGGAAGAGGACAAGCAAATTAGAGACAGTTTCTCTCTGGCTAGTAATATTTTGGCACTTAAAGGGGCTAGAGTAAGAGTAGAGTATCTAAATTTTTACTTAATCTGCCTTTTTCAACCCATAGGTCATCCTAGATCTCCACTGCAGACTCCCTAAGTCTGGAGACGTTTCTCCAAAAACTTAACTCCCAGTATCCCATGGTTGGAGATGTGGTGGATGAGGAGTTTAGGTGGGAAGGGGTGCTAGTCTCTTGACTATAAGATTAAGCAGGGTTCCTCTCTATACAGACCTTCCACCAGCTGTTCTGTGTTCAACTTCATTTTTGTGCTTGCAGATTCCCCATACAATTCTGGACTGACCCAAATCATAAGTTAATCTGTATTTTTCATAATGTTTTATTTGACTATTTGTATATAATAATGAGTGAGCTTAATAATAATAAGTAAACCCTTTTTTGTGGTAGTGTAAAATCACAGGTGTAAATTTGCAGAGGTTTTTGATAAAAAATAGTAATAAATGCCTAGATTTGATTATTATGAATTATTATGACAAGATTGTATATTTTAATAACATGTAAAAAGGATCTCTCTTTGATATAGACATTTGATAATAGAAAACATTAAAAGATGAAAACATAAAATAAAAGTAAATGCTAAATAAAAATCATCCAAAGTATTAAAAGATAACAAATACCACAAATATGTAAAATATTTAAAAGTTAAGTTTTTAAAATGAAAAGTTTAAATGTGCAAAGCATTAATAACCCTATCCAATAGTCTTGATCTTTATTGTAGAATAAATATTCCTTTTTTGTAGAAAAATTCCCTTCCTTTTGTGACAGTGTTGGTAAAGTGAGTCCAAAAGATCTTCAAGTTGAACGTTGGGGTATACATTGCTTCATAAAAGCTCATTTTTATTCTTCAGTGATGAAAATATTTCACCCACTTGCCCTGAACTTGGCTTTGCTATTGAAATCTATATTGCTTTTCCTGATTGAGATTTTAGATCTGTTACTAATTTCATGTCTGAGTATTCTGCAACAATATTCTTATCTTCTTCCCCTTGCATTTCTTTTGCTGAAGTATTTACAAACCACTGTGTGCATGGAGTATTTTCAAACACTTGAAAAATCCAGCTAACATTATTGGGTGGTATTATAGTAACATAATGTTCCAATATCCTAACAGTTAACAGCACTACACAGAATCATGTGTGGAAATTGCCAATTTGAGAACGAATTTTGCTTCTGGAACTTGTTATTTCTTGGAACAACAATTTAAGAATGTGTATAAAGTATACTATGCATATAAATGTATTAATATTTATTTTATTTGCAAGAATGATGAACCCTTAGCAGCAGATGGGGCCACAAACACACAGTCACAACATGGCAGCAGCTGCTGATTACATCTTCACTGCTTCTCTCCTCCCTGCTGAAGTCCCAATACTAGAAATGTCAGTCTTATCCTGCCACTCTGCATATCAGTGATTCCTGCTCTTTCTTCCAACTTGAAATCAGTCTATTTCTTCAAACTAGTAACATCTCTATGGTGATTATTAAGGTTTAACTCCAGCAGGGGAATTCTAATTCTTTTTCCTATTTTCCCAACTGATTTTTCTCGGGATTCAGGAAAACATATAAATTTCCGAAAAAAATAATCCCCTTGTGGAAACACTACTGTGTATGCATAACTATCATTCTCTCTATCTGAGTTGCCTCCAGTCACTGAGGCTGTCAGAATTCCATGCAGTGAATTGGCTCATCTATAACTTCCCCCACCCAAAGATAATTAGGTTTAAATTTTCTCACCTAAATTCACCTTATTATTTTCCTATTGCTTCTCCATCTCCTCAAATTTCAATGAACCTCTCATCTTCTATTTTCTTTTTTGTAATTATTTTGTTCTTGTGGATTAATATCCTTACAGGAATACCAGTGATATTTAGGGATTTGAAAGGAGATAAATATAAGACATGAATCTATCATTTTTACTCATGCCCCTTCTTGTCCTTGGTGGTTAACTTGCTGACCCACAGCTGATAAAAACAAACAAACAAAACTTCATGTATCACATAACTCTGCCCTACTCTCTAAAAGTCATAGCTTGAAGGACAAATAATGACTTTGAAACTCAAGTTGTGTCTGTTATATTCTCTCACCCAGGTATTTTAAATTGGTATTAAGTAAAAAATATTAGGCTATGGTAATATCCAAGGTAGGAATAACCAACCTCCATTTTTCCATTCATTTCCATTTTTTAATCTATTCACTTAGCAACCAATTAATTGAGTATCTACTATGTACCTACTTTTGTGTAAATACTATGATTACAAAATGATTCAGTCTCTACCATTCAGGAATTTATAGTCTAGTCTTGGCGATGGACAAGTCAACATATAATTAGCCCATCATACCTAGCAAGGATATATCTACCAAATGTTTGTAATGCAGGGAAAAAAGTACTTATCTGCCAGGAAGAATCAAGAAAGGCTTCATAGAGACTCAGATTGAGCTGCAAGAAATAAGATGGAAGTGGACAATTCAGGCACCAAAAAACTAAAAATCTAGACAGAGAAAAGA
>NC_138371.1:146218868-146226974 GCF_054177405.1 Leptonychotes weddellii | reverse complement strand
GTCAAAAAAGAAATCCAGTGATTTTTTTTAGGGACAAGGTAGAAGTATAGGTGAAATATTACTGGCCATGTGGAGATGATTGTTGGAGCTGAGGCATAGGTATTATATGAGGAATTCATGATTATTCATTTTTCCTATTTTTATATATGTTGGAAATTTTCTGTAATAAAATGTTTTTTAAACATTGTTTTATCTGATACAGAATCAGCCAATAACTTAGTGTGTGTTTCACATGATAGATAAGGTTCTAAAGGGAAAATGCTGTTAAAATCTCATCAGAGTTAAGACATATAAATATAGGCAATAAATCACAACTTAGTTTCTTGACTGAAGGCTACTATACCATTTTTAATATTTCAAGAAGACTAAGAAAATCATTACCCCCAAAGCTACACAGGCTACCGACCATACCAAGTTACTTCTCTTTTGACTAAATATCAATTCAGTGTTACCAACCTGATGATCTTATTTTTAAAAATATATTAATATTTGATAGGGAAAATCTTTCATAATAGGTGATATTCCATGTGAGGTTGTGGGATTTAAAAATAGAATCTCTTGTCCCACCCACCAGTATAGGAACAAAGACACTGGCTGAGGGTTACAAAACCTGGCGCCTGCTATGTGTTGCAGTTCACCATAAACTCCAAACTGCTGCATGGTGGCGCCACTGTCTCCTGCTACAAGCCAGCACCAGCCACAATGCAAGGAAACCCGCCGCCCCCCCACCCTAAGGATCTGTGCAGGTCTGCCCCCAGGGTCTTTGAAATAGGGGGTGTTGAAACATAGCCATGCCTGAGATAAAACAGAGGAGTGCTCACTGCTTGGCCACGTGGAGAGCTCTGACATAGACAGGGTGAAGGCAGGTATCTGATGGAAATCAGGGACAGAGCAGGGGTCATTGTTTGTACATCTGTGAGGGCTCACTAAAGAGGGGTGGTGTGCATTTTCCTGCTCTGGAGAGGAGAGAAGGGGTAAAGCCATTTTCTGCCTACACCCACCAGCTTGATCCACCTCAGTGAGGTAAACAGTGCCAAGGGGAAAACGGAGCTGCTACACCAAGCCCATCCCTTTTGCCCCCACGCCTAGCGGGTGCATTTCCACTAGGGCAATTTCACCTGAGATACAGAGCAGCAGGTCTCTCTCCCAGAAGACCAGCACAAAATCCTCGCCCACATCAAATCTGCCGATTATAGAGTGCTGCAAAGCTTCAGCTCTAGGGGAAACAGGATCTAGTGTCCTCTGGGGTTCTTTTTCTTTTTGCTTGTTTCTTTTTTGCTTTTTGTTTGTCTGTTTTTTTTTTCCTTGTTTTGTTTTGTTTTTAGGATATGGAAAACATTTTTTTATTTTTTGTATTTTATATATAATTTTTATTTTTTTCTCTTTTCTTTCTTTCTACCCTTTTTCTAACAAGTTTCTCATAACAAGCAGACCACAGCAAACCTAGCATCTAGCTTCCTGTATTTTTTATTTTATCTTATGTAATTTTTATTTTTTATTTTTATTTTTTTCTATTTTTTTCTTTCTTTCTTTTTTCCCCTCCAAAATAACAAGATGGAGGAATTCACCCCAAAAGAAAGAACAGGAAGAAATGACATCCAGAGATTTAATCAATGCAGATATAAGTAAAATATCTGAACTAGAATTTAAAGCAACAATTATAATGATACTAGCTGGGCTTGAAAACAGCATAGAAGACACTAGAGAATCCCTTACTGCAGAGATAAAAGGGCTAAAAATCTAGTCAGGCTGAAATAAAAAATGCTGTAACTGAGATGCAAATACAAATAGAGGCCATAAAAATGAGGATGGACAAAGCAGAGGAATGAATCAGTAATGTAGAAGTTAAAATTATGGAAAATAATGAAGCTAAAAAAAGAGGGAAACAAAGGTAATGGATCATGAAGGTAGACTTGGAAAATCAGCAACTTACTAAAATGGAATAACATTCGTATCATAGGAGTCCCAGAAGGTGAAAAGAGAGAAAAAGGGGCAGAAGATTTTTTCAACCAAATTATAGCTGAAAACTTCCCTAATCTGGGGAAGGATACAGGCATCAAAATCCAAGAAGCACAAAGAACTCCCATTAAATTAAAAAAAAAAAAAAAGACCATTGCCAACGCATATCATAGTCAAATTCAAAAAAATACACAGACAAAGAAAGAATCCTGAAAGCAGTAAGGGGGAAAAAGTCCTTAACCTATAAGGGAAGACAGATCAGATTCACAGCAGATCTGTCTGTAGAAACTTGACAGGCCAAGAAGCAGTGGCAGGATATATTCAACATGATGAATGGAAAAAATATGCAACCAAGAATTTTTTATCCAGCAATGTTGTCATTCAGAATAAAAGAGATAAAAACTTTCCTAGACAAACAAAAACTAAAGAAATTCATGACCACTAAACCAGCCCTGCAAGAAATATTAAGGGAGACTCTCTGAGTGGAGAAAAAAAGCCCTAAAGCAACAAAGACTAGAAAGGACCAGAGAACATCACCAGAAACACTAACTCTACAGATAGTAAAATGACACTAAATTCATATCTTTCAACAATCACTCTGAATGTAAATGTTCCAATCTAAAGACGTAGGGTATCAGAATGGATAAAAAAACAAGACCCATCTATATGCTGCCTATAATAGACTCATTTTGGACCTAAAGACACCTACAGGTTGAAAGTGACAGGATGGAGAAACATCTATCATGCAAAAGACATCAAAAGAAAACCAGAGTAGCCATACTTATATCAGATAAAGTAGATTTTAAAACAAAGACTGTAACAAGAGATGAAGAAGGCATTATATCATAATGGGTCTATACATTAAGATCTAACAATTGTAAATATTTATGCCCCCAACTTGGGAGCACCCAAATATATAAATCAATAAATAATAAACATAAACACATTGATAATGATACAATAATAGTAGCAGACTTCAAGACCCCACTTACAGCAATGGACAGATCATCTAAGCAGAAAATCATCAAGGGAACAATGGCATTGAATGACACACTGGACCAGATGGGCTTCAGAGATATATTCAGAACATTTCATCCTAAGGCAGCAGAGCACACATTCTTTTTGAGTGCACATGGAACATTCTCCAGGATAGATCACATGTTTGGTTATAAATCAGGGCTCAACTTGTACAAAAAGATCGAGATCATGCATATTTTCAGACCACAGTGCTATGAAACTTGAAGTCAACCATAAGAAAAAATTTGGACAGACCTCAAATACATGGAGGTTAAAGAACATCCTACTTAAGAATGAATGGGTCAACCAGGAATTAAAGAAGACATTAAAAAAAAAAATACATGGATGCAAATGAAAATGAAAACATGTCAGTCCAGAACCTTTGGGATGCAGCAGAAGCAATCCTAAGAGGGAAATATATTTCAATCCAGGCCTACCTCAAGAAGCAAGAAAAGTCTCAAATGCACAACCTAACCTTACACCTAAAGGAGCTGGAAAAGAACAGCAAATAAAGCCTAAATCTATCAGGAGAAGGGAAATAATAAAGATTAGAGCAGAAATCAATGATATAGAAATTAAAAAAAAAAAGTAGAACATATCAACAAAACGAAGTGCTGGTTCTTTGAAAGAATTAACATAATTTATAAACCCCTAGCCAGACTTATCAAAAAGAAAAGAGAAAGGACCCAAATAAATAAAATCATGAATGAAAGAGAAGAGATCACAACCAACACCACAGAAATAAAAACAATTTTAAGAGAATATTATGAGCAATTATATGCCAACAAATTAGGCAATCTGGAAGAAATGGTAAATTCCTAAAAACATATAAACTACCAAACTGAAATAGAAAAAAATAGAAAATCTGAACAGACCCATCACCAGCAAAAGAAATTGAATCAGTAATCAAAAATCTCCCAACAAACAAGAGCCCAGAGCCAGGTGGCTTCCCAGGGGAATTCTACTATGCATTTAAAGAAGAATTAAACCTGTTCTTCTGAAACTGTTCCAAAAAATAGAAATGGAAGGAAATCTCCCAAACTCATTCTATGAGGCCAGCATTACGTTGATTGCAAAACCAGACAAAGACCTCACTAAAAAGCAGAATTACAGACCAATATCCCTGATGAACATTGAAACAAAAAAATCTCAACAAAATACTGGCTAATTGAATCCAGCAGTACACTAAAAGATTACTCACCATGATCAAGTGGGATTTATTCCTGGGCTGCAGGGGTGGTTTGATATTCACAAATCAATCAATGTGATACACCAAATTAATAAAAGAAAGGATAAGAACCATATGATCCTGTCAATAGATGCAGAAAAACATTTGACAAAGTACAGTGTCCTTTCTTGATAAAAACCCTCAACACAGTGGGATAGATGGAACATAACTCAACATCATAAAAGCCATATATGAAAGACCCACAGCTAATATCATCCTCAATGGGGAAAAACTGAGAGTCTTTCTGCTATAATCAGGAAAAAGATGTAGATGTCCACTTTCACCATTACTATTTAACACAGTTAATGGAAGTCTTAGTCTCAGTGATCAGACAACAAAAAGAAATAAAAGGCATCCAAATGTGCAAGAAGTCGTCAAACTTTCACTATTTGTTGATGACATGATACTCTATGTAGAAAACCTGAAGTACTCCACAAAAAATTGCTAGAACAAATTCATGAATTTAGCAAAGTTGCAGGATATAAAATCAATGTGCAGAAATCTGTTGCATTTCTATATACCAATAATGAAGCAGCAGAAAAAGAAATCAAGGAATCCATCCCATTTGCAATTGCACCAAAACAATAAGATACCTAGGAATAAACCTAACTGAAAAGGTAAAAGATCTGTACTCTGAAAACTATAGAATGCTTATGAAAGAAATTGAAGAGGTCACAAATAAATGGAAAAGCATTCCATGGTCATGGACTGGAAGAACAAACATCGTTAAAATGTTTATATTACCCAAAGCAATCTACACATTTAATGCAATCCTTATCAAAATAACACCAGCATTCTTCACAGAGCTAGAACAAACAATCCTAAAATTTGTATGGACCCACAAAAGACTCCAAATAGCCAAAGCAATCCTGAAAAAGAAAAACTAAACTGGAGACATCATGATTTCGGATTTCAAGCTTTATCACAAAGCTGTAGTCATCAAGACTGTATGGTACTGGCACAAAAATAGACACACAGATCAATGGAATAAAATAGAGAACCCAGAACTGGACCCACAACTATATGGTCAACTAATCTTCAACAAAGCAGGAAAAACTATCCAATGGAAAAAAGACAGTCTTTTCAACAAATGGTGTTAGGAAAACTGGACAGCAACATGCAAAAGAATGAAACTGGACCACTTTCTTACACTATACACAAAAATAAATTCAAAATGAATGAAAGACCTAAATTTGAGACAGAAACCCATGAAAATCCTAGAGGAGAACACAAACAGAAACCACTTTGACTTCAGCTATGGCATCTTCTTACTAGACACATCATTGCAGGCAAGGGAAATAAAAGCCAAAGGCCATGAACTATTGGGACTTCATCAAGAAAAAAACTTCTGCACAGAAAAGGAAACAATCAAGAAAACTAAAAGGCAGCCTACAGAATGGGATAAGATATTTGCAAATGATATATTGGATAAAGGGTTAATATCCAAAATCTACAAAGAGCTTATCAAACTCAACACCCAAAAAAATAAATAATCCAGTTAAGAAATGAGCAGGAGACATGAATAGACACTTTTCCAAATAAGACATCCAGATGGCTACTAGACACACGAGAAGATGCTCAACGTCACTATCATCAGGGAAATACAAATAAAAACCATGACGAGATACCACCTTACACCTGTCAGAATGGGACAGTATTTGGAATAAGGAAGTAATTAGGTGATATCCTTGGGATCCTGATAGGATTAGTGTCCTTATAGGAAGATATACGAGAGAGTTTCCACACTTTCTCTCTGCCATGTGAGGACACATCAAGAAGGCAGCCACCTGTAAGCCAGAAAGAGAGCCCTCACCAGAAAACAAACATTGCCAGCACCTTGATCTTAGACTTCTAACCTCCAGAACTGTGAGAAAATAAAATTTCTGCTGCTTAAGGCAATTGTTAATTTATGGTATTTGTTATGGCAGTCCAAGCTGACTAAGAGATTTTGGTACTGAGAGTCAGGTGCTGTAACAAAGACCTAAACATGTGGAGGCAGCTTTGGAACAGGCTAATGTGTAGAGTTTTGAGACCATAGACCCATTCGGTTGCAAATATGCACTGTTTTTCAAGGAAAGAGAATGACCCCAAAGACGATTCAGAGATCATGAGGGCCACCTTCTCAGTTTCAAAGGGTGGGGCCATTGCCTCAGTTTCAACAGGAATAGATGGCCTCTGCCTGATCCTTGGATGTAGAGCTGCCCTACAGTCTTTGAGGTACAATCCCGCCCCACCAGCAGAGTGTTGAGAGTGCCCCCTCCCCCACCCCCACTCTTGGGTCTGGAAGGTGGGACATGAAACCAAAGAAGACTATTCTTGAGCCTTAAGAACAAAGAGAATTTGCCTTGCTAGGTTTGGGACTTGCTTGGGAATCACCATCCCTTTCTTCTTTTCTATTTCTTCCTTTTGGAATGGGAATGTCTACCCTATGCCTCTCTGCCACTGTATTTTAGAAGCACATAACTTGTCTGGTTTCCTAGTTCATAGCAAGAGAGGAATTTTGCCTCAGGATGAATCATATTTTGAGTACCACCCATGACTGATTTAGATAATATTTAGATGAGACTTTGGACTTAAACAGTAGAATTTGTACTGTTGAAATGAAATGCAAGTATTTTCCGTGAAATAAAGACATGAATTTTGGAGGGCCAAGGGTGAAATGCTATGACTGAATTTTGTCTTTCCAAAATTCATATGTTTAAGCCCTACTTTCTAATGTGACAGTATTTGAAGTAAGAAAGGAATTAAATAAGGTCATAAGAGTGGGGTCCTGATAGGATTAGTGTCCTTATAAGAACACTACCAGAGATCTTTTCCTTTCCCTCTCCCTCTCTCTCTCCCCCTCTCCCTCTCTCTCTGTCACACACACACACACACACACACACACACACTCTGACACCCATGTGAGGCATGAAGGAGACTGTTTACAAGCCAGAAAGAGTTTTCACCAGGAACAAAATTGGCTAGTACCTTGATCTTGGATTTTCCAGTCTCCAGATATGTGAGCAAATAAATTTCTGTTGCTTAAGCCACCCAGTCTCTGCCATTCGTATGGCAGCCTGAACTGACACTTGGTATACATAAGAATCACTTTTAGAGATTGTTAAAAAAGAAACAAAGACAAAAATGTATAACTGTACATTCGGACACCCAGGCTCTGTCCAGGTCTCACCCAGGCATCTGGAGTCGTGAGAAGCTCACTGGTGACACACTGCTTATCGGAGATCATGTTCATACCCACACTTGGTGTATGGGGGAGAGCTTCCACAACCGAGGAGAAAGCTCTGGCATATGTACTATTTCCCCACCTGTTTGACACTACATTCCCAGAAAAGCAGCTAAAATGGCACTCATTCCTTTTTGCAAATCAGATAATCAATGTAATAATGTTTAAAGAATCTCCCTAACCAAAGCAACTAGGAAGCCTAAGTGGAAATGTCTGTGGAGGTTCATATAGCACTTTGTACATGAGGCTTTGTAGCTTGCCATCCCTTCAGTGGAGCAGAACTTACTCTTAGCTCATGTGTAATTAATTGATAAATTAATGTCCAGAAGCTTGTAGATTCCAGAATCTGAATAGAACAATTAAGCTTTTCAGACATTGAAGGGATGGGTCTGCTTCTCGTTTTAGTAATTTTCACTAATAATTTTCATTCCAGATTAGTTTCCCCAGTGGATCAATGGTTCATTGAAGAAGCCAGATTTAGGGCGCCTGGGTGGCTCAGTTGGTTAAGCGACTGCCTTCGGCTCAGGTCATGATCCTGGAGTCCCGGGATCGAGTCCCACATCGGGCTCCCTGCTCAGCAGGGGGTCTGCTTCTCCCTCTGCCCTCTTCCCTCTCGTGCTCTCTGTCTCTCATTCTCTCTCTCTCAAATAAATAAATAAAATCTTTAAAAAAAAAA
>NC_138371.1:146182569-146218768 GCF_054177405.1 Leptonychotes weddellii | reverse complement strand
ATAATGTATATATAATTGAATTAATTTAAGTATAAATTTGAACAAATATATACTGTCATATAATCACCACCATAATCGCAATATGAAACATTTCCATCCCCCTTACAAATGTTTCCTTAGTGCTTTTTTGCAGCCGGTTTTCTCTACCTCCCTAGCTCCTAGCAACCATTGATCTTCTTTAAGGGAAAAGGAAGTAAGTCATGGATTGGAAGAAAATATTTGCAAAATATATATCTGATAAATGATTTGTAAAAAACACAGCTGAATAAGACAACCCAGGGTGGGGACGTGGTGGGGGGGGATGAGGAAAATATTTGATTAAGTTTTCCCAAAGAAGATGCACAAATAGAAAAGGAAAAGATACTCAATATTATTAGTATCAGGCACATACCTATTAAAACCACAATACCAGTACTACATATATTCTCCTAGTGATAGAATGGCTAAATTAAAAAGTCTAACCATACCAAGTGTTCTATTTATATGGAGGACTATAGCAAGAGTAGCAGGAAGGCAAAAGTGTGCAGTCACTTTGAAAAACTTACCAGCAGGCGCCTGGGTGGCTCAGATGGTTAAGCGTCTGCCTTCGGCTCAGGTCATGATCCCAGGGTCCTGGGATCGAGTCCCACATCAGGCTCCCTGCTCCTTGGGAGCCTGCTTCTCCCTCTGCCTCTCTCTCTCTCTCTCTCTGTCTCTCATGAATAAATAAATAAAATCTTAAAAAAAAAAAAAAGAAAAAGAAAAACTTACCAGCATTTTTATATAGTTAACCTTATTATAAAACCCGGTAATCCCACTCCTGAGAAAAGAACTGAAATCATATGCACATACAGACTTGCACTTGAAAGTTTGCAGCAGTTTTTTTCAAATCTCTTTATAACAAAAATAAATACATTATTAGATGCAAATGAAGGCAATTCCTCTCCATGCTTCTGTTTCCATTCTCTTTCCAGAGTAACGACTATCCCAAAGTTGGTGTGTTCCCTTCTTATACGGGAGTTTATTCTGTTACTACCCATGCATGTTTCCATGATAAAGGAAAAGGCTTTTTTAGTGCTCTTTCAGGAAAATGTATCTAAATCATGTAATTCTAGTTGTAGCCTTTTGCAATTTGCTTTATTCATGTGAGCATTATTTCTAGATTTATCTATGCTTACAATGTAACTCTAGTTCCCTCATACTTACTACTGTATAGTATTCTTCTGTATATATATCAAATATGTACCCAATTTTCTATTAATGGACATTAGGATTGTTGCAAAATTCTTTGCTATTGTAAACTATTTTTCAGTGTGCAAGAGTGCTCATGTTTTCTTGTCCACATGGTTGAGTCTCTTGAGTACATTCCTAGAAATGGTACTGTAGCTTATAGGATGTGCATATATTCAAAGCTACTAAATATTACCACATTTCTCTACATCGTGGTTGTGCTAGATATTTTCCATCTTCCCTTCCTGACAATGTCCATTCTTTCTCACACTGCTCTGTGACACAGAAGACTAACCATTATGAGCCATATCAACTTGGTTCCCATGACCTTAGGTTCATGGTTATCAGTCTCTGCTTCAGCTAGGTGACTCATTCCAAAAAGACAGCTGTCCCCATCATCACCCTTCAGGCCTAAAGGTAGCAACTGCTTCCTACCATTACTAACCTTGTAGTGCTTCACCATCCCTTGTCAGCTTCTCTTAACCCTTACTTTCAGCTTTGTAAATAGTCCTAGTCCTTCACCGAACTCCTCTTCAGTTACTTCATTTCAGTGTGCCATCTGTTTCCTGCTGGGATCCTGACCAATACAGTGGTTTTCCATTTACATATAATACAGGAAAAGTCCTGTTTCATCCTTGCCAATAGTTGATATTAACAGATTTCTTCATTTTCGCCAACTGGATGCATGTGAAATAAAAACCCATGATTATCTTAATTTGAATTCCCTGATTAGAAGTAGAGCATCTTTTCACATTTATGTTGGCTATTTAGATTTTTTCCTCAGGGAATTACCTTTTCATCTTTATTGTCCATATCTCATTGAATTGTTTATCTTTTTCTAACTGGTTTGTAGAAATTATGTGTATGTTCTGAAAACTAATACTGTGTCAATTATGGGTGTTGCAAATATCTTTTTAGTCTGTGGCTTAAAAAATACTTTACTATGGTATTTTTTTAGTGCAGAATGTTTTGAATGAAGTCTAATTAATCAATATTTATGCTTTCATGGTTTTTGGCTTGCTTAGGAAATTTTCCATACTTCCATATCATTAAATAATCCTCTAATTTTTTTTAATTAAAAAAAATTTTTTTCCTCTTACGTATTTTGCATCTGGAGTTTGTTTTTGTTTATAGTATGTTGATACAATGTTATTATCTTCCATATGGATAGCCAATTGTCCCAAAATATTCCAATTAATAGCCTATTCATTCCTCATTGAATTGTAATGACACATTTGTCATTTAATAAGTTTCTTATGTGCATTAGTCTGTTTCTATGCTCCATATTTCATTCTACTTTTATATTTATCTGACACTGTGCCAATATCAATGAGTATAAATCATTCTAGCTGCAAAGATTTTTCATCTCTATAGGGGAGCATTTTATTTTTCCTTAAGTTGTTTTGGACAATTTTTGGCCATTTATTTTTCTGTGTGAATATTATAATAAACTGGCTAAATTCTCAAAAAATAAAAATTTTGTTGGAATTTTTATTGGAAGTAAATTAAATCTGTAGATTAAATCAGTGGAATTGACTTCTCTATAATATTGACTGAGTGTGTATGTGTATGTGTGGACACACACACATGTGTGTGTATATATACATGTATGCATATGTTTCTCATTGACCTCTCAGGTTTGAGAACCTTTTGAATAAAAATTTTGCATGTGTTTTGTTAGATTTATTCTGAGTACCTTAGATGTTTTTGTTGCTATTGAGGATGACATCATTAAATTCTTTAATGGCCACATACCAAATTTCTGTTTTGAGATTTACTTCAGCAAACTTTCTGAACACTATTATTAACATGGATTCAAATATTTTCTTATATTGATTTTATTTATGGATAATCTTATCTATAACAAATGAAGATTTATTTTATCCTTTGCAATTCTTATAGTTCCACTTTCTTTCTTTTTTATTCCTTCATCTTTTTTGTCTTATTGTACTGTTTACAATCTCTAATAAAATGTTGAATGGTAGGAGAAAAAAATAGGTATCCTTGTCCCAGCCCTTACTTTAAAGGAAGCACTTCTAACCTCTCACCATTAAATATAATGTTCCTTGTAATGAGTGTATTGACAGCTACCTTTTGTAGGGTTAAGAAGGTACTAGGAATTTATATCACAAATTGAGTTGGAATTTTACATGTACTTCTTCTACAACTATTTAATTTATCATTCTGTTCTTTTTTACTCAGTTAATATTATCTCTGCAATGAATTATATTAATAGATGCAATGAAATATATTAATAGATATATTCTTTCATTCATTGGGTAAATGTTTCAGCTATATTTGATGTGCTAATATTTTATTATTTTTGTATCTATGATTATAAATTATATTGGTCACAATTTTCCTTTCTTACATTGCCCTACCCATGTTTGATAATGTATACTTCTGGATGGGGGGAGGGGAGTATAAGAGTTGCTCACAAAATTATTTTATTTGTCTTTTTTTATTGTTTGGAAGTTTTACTAAAAGAAGTCTAGGTATAGATTGTTTTATCTCTCAGATAAATTAAGAGGACTTCATCAATATGGTAATTCATGTCTCATTAATTCTGGAAAACTTACCATTATATCACAGAATACTGTCTTTACCACAGTTTCTCCTCTCCTTTTAGAACTCCAACTTTAGTTATTCTTATTTTGTCCCCCATGACTTTTGACATCTCAAATGTTCTATTTCTTTATCTGTATACTAAACTCTAGTTAGTTTTTCAAGTCTGTTTTTCAATTTAGCTGTGTGAAACATGGTAACACATTCCTTGACGTCATTTCAGTGACTTCTATTTCTTGAAATTATTTTTTAAAATTCTGTGTAGTTTTCATGGTAATCTGCTCATGATTTATTATATTTATCCTATTTTTTTTCCTCCTTGTGTTTTCTGTATCTTCTGACTCATGGACAGGTAGATTCTTATCTCATGCAGATGTGTTTTCCAAGGAAGGTCCATAGAAAAATCCTTATCATAGCATTCTTATGGAGTTATATTTTGTTTTGTACCACAGTAGGAGTATCATCAATCAGGATTTTTTTGTTTGTTAATTTCATAAGTAAAAAATACTACATCAGATGGTTTGCAGGTAATATAAAAGTTGATTTTGATGATTCTGTCGAGCCTTGTTATTTCAACGTCTCACTCCAGGTACTTTCTTTGGTTCAGTGGGGAGAGTCTCTCTAATACCCTTTATTGGAAAAGACAACCCTTCCAAAGTCTTGGTCTTAGCAGCAGCATGATTTTCATCCCCTTTCTTTGCACATGTCTATTGCTATGCCTTTGAGCCTACTTGGACAATAAAATCTGTTTGGGTCTGATATCCCCAAAGCTGTCACAGTGTAGGGCTTATCTCTTAGGCTTTGTGTTTCCTCTTTGCTTCTGGCACCTGAAGATTTCCATTATTCCTTTCAAGATTAGATAGATAGATAGATGATAGATAGATAGATAGATAGATAGATAGATAGATAGATAGATGATAGATGATAGAGAGAGAGAGATGATAGATATACTTTGCAGCATATCTGTATGTTAGAGGCATGGACAGTTCACTTTATCCCATCTTGCCATAGTGCCAGAACAAGATGTCTGGAATACTTCTGTTCCCAACTGTTTGCCCTGGTTCTTTTCATTTCTAACCTTTGTCAGGTAAACCTGGGCACCTGTATCACTATGGTGAAGGCCCTGGCTAATGATGGGGACTATAAATGACATGCTTACATTTTTTCTTTTACAAGTTTAGAATACAGATTCACAACAGAGAATAACACAACTTCACTGCTCTTATTGAATCTTTTGGCATGTCCTAGACTTCTCTATTGTACTTAGCAACAAACACTTTGCAAGTCAAGTAGCTTTGGCTTTGTCCTAATGCAACCAGGAGCAGGAAGTCCCAGAGTACTCCTAAAATGGTCTGTAAAATTATCAGCTATATTTTGAATAGTCATAGAATTCAGTATTTCAGATTTTAAAATATGTGTTTATAAGAAAATAAGCAAAGTTCAGTTATATTTCAGGTCTTATTTTTGTCAAGTACATTTCATTCATCCTAAGCTTGTTCTATTTTTGCTAATTTGTATTAGGGACCCAACACAGCACAAACTGGCTTTGCTTCAGATGTCTTTGTTTGTCAGTGGGAAAACAGTCATCAGGATATTCAAAGGGCATCAAAATTTTCAGAAGCACCAAAAGGGACCTTTGTAATGATTTTAAATTTTCCATAGATTTTCCCTCAATGGTTGTAAAAATCCTTCAACAGCCATGTGAATTATATCACAGTAGTTCAGGGGGAATGTTTGCTTATTTTTCAGCTGTGATATTTCTATAAACAATAGGTCCCCATGAGAAGGCCAGATTCCCAGTGTGGTTGACTAATAGTTTGCTGTATTTGCCAAATTGGAGAGTTTGGCAATATTATATTCCTCTCTCTGACAGGAGCTATTTTTTCCTTCTAACAGAATGAAATTATTTCAGAGTTATGTGTAAGATCAACAACATGATACTTTTGGCTTCACAGTTTGGGTCCTGTGTCTTTATTATGACTGTAGATCCTGTATTTAATACCTACTGAGTTAAATGTCTATGGCTCAAGTTCGCATGACATAAAAGAATCAGATGAAAACAGGAAGATGTGAGGATTCTCCTTTGAACATTTTGCCTATACATGACACCACTGATTTTCTTGGCTTCATTAAAATATTACTAGTTTTACATTTCCTCTTGAGGGACTTTTAAGCATATTCAATTTGAAAGCATAGAAGACGGTATTTATTAAGTAATGTCTTTAAGAGCAAGACACTAGTTTAGGCACTTTCACAAGCCATGTGTTATTTAATCCAAAGACACTCGTTTTGCAGGAGTGTGAAGGAAGAAACATCAATCCAAGCCGTTACTTTTCATGGCCAATTCCATTATCTCCTCTCCTATAATTTGTCTGCACTTCTTCTTTGCCTCCCATCCCTTAATGCTAAAGTCCTCATTCATACCTTAGTTGGAACACACACATCAAGTGGCTTTGACACTCAGGTGCAATTACCAATGATGCATTTGCCTCGATGAAAATGTCAGAATGTAGCAGCAGAAAGGTTACCTCCCCGCACTGCAGGGATAATCACTCTGCAAAGTGCCGAAGCTCTATTCACTCCACGTTCCTTTCAGATCTAATTCCAGAGAGGTTTCTCACATCAGTCACAGAAACTGATCCCTAAATCTGCATCTCCTGGGACAGTCACGCTAGTTGGCAATCCCAGGTTTTGTTTTCTCCGAAGGCTCAGGAAGGAAAGTTCACCTATGGAAATATTAGGTGGGTTTGACTTCGTGGGACCCATTTTTTTTTTTTTTTTAAGGATTTTAACCTCCTGTCTGATAAAGAGCTTCATTCTTTAGAGTGGTCAGTCATCTCAGTTGATGTCTGGGGGAGGGGGATGAAAGTCTGGGGGGAAATGCCATCTGGATTCATGATGAATGTCTGGACGCCCTATCTCTTTCAGCTTCTGAAGATCTCATCTCTTTGTGCCTGGCTTTAATTATCGAATAAGGAGAACAGGTTAGCCCAGAGGCACTTCTGGGGGCTCAGGGAGAGAGTGGGAGACAGGAAAACCGAGAAAGGGGGAGCAGAAGAAGGAAAACAGCGCTCCGGTTGTGGTTGCTATTTTGCTCCTCTCACCAGTTTGGAGAGGAGGTAGGGACACACATGCTGGCTTTCTCTCCGATGCAGCTGAGACCTTTATGAAATCACTGCAGAAGCAGGGGCGGCAGACACTATTTTTATCTCCAAATTGATTCAGCTGCAGTCGCTGCTGTGCCTCTGACTTCATTGCTGCCCAGCCCGCCCCTCCGCGGTCCTCACTCACTGCTTCCGCCCCGCTACGCAGACTCATCTTCAGCTCCCCTCTGCGCCCGCTCCTTTCCCGCCCGGCCCCGCGCTGGGCTGGGCGCCGGCGGGGGCTCCTGCCGGAGAGGACAGTGACAGGAGCACATCGTGCCGCAGGCTCTGACAGGCCACAGGGGCGCGCGGCCAGGCATCGGTGAGCCGCTCGGGGTTGTGCCAGCATCTAGTTGTTCACCCCCTAATTTCCCCTGCCCTTGGGAACAGAGTTACAGAGTTCCAAAAAGAAATTTCAGCAATTGAAATGCTGCGCGCCTGAACATTTGCCAAATGTGCCCCGTCTGAGGAAGGTCTACGCTTTCAGACATTGTTGCCAGGAAGACAGGATATTTACACGCCAGACCGTTCATCTTCTCCTTTCCAGGTTTATGAGGGCTCCACACTGAAGCTCCTGGGGAGGGCGACCTGCTGGAAAGGGCTGGGAGAGCTTTGCTTGTCTGGGGAGGCAAAGGAACAGGGCGCGATGTGCCACCTTTGTTTTGCATATGATGTTTGGAGTTGTCTCCCCCCTCCCTCTCCCTTAAATGCTGGGAGCTCTGCCAACACCAGGTAGTTTTCTATTCATAGCTCCATGCCCTGTGCCTCGCAAATAGGGAGTTGGGACTCTGCAATGTTGGCCACAATGAGATCAGTAAGTGGAGGCTTATTTTAAGTACTAAAAATTGCATTAGAAAAACAAAAGAATGCGTTTATAGGCTGAGGATGGGGTTCTTTGGTTAATTATCCAAACTCTTAGACTTCACATGGATCCTGTGCTGAGCACAGGGCCTGACAAGCAGTGTGGTACTCAGTGGAATACCACTGAGTTGGCTGGTGGAGTGACTGAGCGACTCTAATTCAGGGTGGGCCGTGTTAGCCCCTCAGCAAATGTTAGTTGGATATAGCAGTCAGTGTTCAAGGGACAACACTGAACAAGACTGGGTCCTACCAGAAGGAGCCTATCACCTACTAGGGAAGATGAGATTTGAGCAAATCCAAAATTCAGGTTACAAACCTCAGGCGTAGATGGAGTTAGGTTGAAGGTGAGAAGGAAGATGATAGGTAAGGGCACAAATGGATGCTTTGAGGATGAAGCAGCCTATGAGCTAGATACTGATAAATGGGTATTATTTGGATAAGAAATGATAGAGAACAACATTTAGGCCCATGCCGTCCAGCATGGCAACTACTAGTCACATGTAGCTACTTAAATTTACATTTAAATTAATTAAAAAATTTAAAAAATGAATTCTTCAGTAACATGAGCCAATATACATAAGTACTCAATAGCCACAGGGGGCTAGTGGCTACCATATTGGATAGTGCATATCATCTTTATTACAGCAGAAAGTTCTCTTGGATGGTGTTGTTCTAAAGTCAGAGAACAGCATAAACAAAGGCACTGGAGTAGAAAAACTCAGGGTAAGAAAAGGAACACTCCGTAGCTTGGAGTGACTAGAACAGTAGATGAATAAAAGGAAGCAATCAGAATAAGGGAACCAGAGGATACAGGCTACCAAATTTGAGGCTCAGGCATTAAACATGTTAGCAGGTAATAGGTAATCTTCAAAGGTCCCCAAGCAGGGACATGGACATGATCAGAACTCTGCTTCTGAAAGATACACATAATGGCTGTGTTTAAGATAGTTTTGAGCGGGTTTTTTTGGTTCAGAATCTTTACACATCTGTTATCTTGTTTAATTCTCAAAACAAGCCTGTGGGTAGACAGAGCAGGTATGCAAAAAAGTTTCCAATGTCACTAGGGAGTGGAAGAACTATGAAAAGAATCCACAACCAAAAAAAAAAAAAAAGAAGAAAGAAAGAAAGAAAGAAAAGAAAAGAAAAATCATATCTGTGAAAACCAGCTTCCTTCCCCTACCACATTGTCCATAGATGAATTTTCCCTCTTGTATCAAGAACTACTGATATATATTACAGTTCCTTCCAGGAGTTGAACTACACTAAAAGAAACTGATAACCCTGAAAAGGAGGCAAAGGTCATGTGACAAAGTAGCTTCAGATTTGACATAGGAAAGACAAAATCACAACAACGACAAATTGGAGCCATTTAAAAGAACAGCATAGAGAGGATTTAGTATGACCAACAGGGCTGCTATAGGCTGTAGGGACGGTGCCCTCTGGAGTTGGTCACGCACAGCATGCCCAGATCACCACCAGCTGGAAGGGGCTCATCTGAATGCCAAGAGGAAGCTAAAGCTTGAGAACACTATTGAAAATCAAGCGTGATGCGGGTATTCCTGAGAAAAACCTCTTGGAGACCCTCAAATCCTACTTCGTTGACTTCAAACTCAGAGTGTGGGAAGAAGAGCATGGATCAAGCCAACTCAGGATTGCTTTTCATTCTTTGCATTCTAGTTGAGTACCCCTGGGTAGGCTAATTAACTTCTCTGCCCCTAAAGTTTCTCATCTGTAGATCTATAGAAATTTGTAACTATTCGTCAGGATTGTTGAGAGGATTCAATGATGGGAGATGTATAAAGCATGTAGTGGGTGCCAAGTACACAGTTAAACTTACCTGAAGATAGGTCAAAGGTTTCACCTTTTCAAGACAAATGGACTGTTCTGGTTCCAGATCAGGAAACATGAAGAACATTTATCAGACTGCCATGAAGTCTCTATTCCAGGTCCCCAAGAATTATCATCCCTCTCTTGAAAAACAAAAAACAAGTTTTTTTTCCAGCTCCCTGGTGAGAGACAGTAAATTCACAGAATATTGCCTGTTTGCCTGCCATCCATCAGTCTAGTTGTGGATGTGAAATACACACTGGGCTGGGGCCTCTGAGAGAAGGTTTATATGGATTTAGTGAGGTGCAAATCCCAGTGCAAAGGTAAAGTTTGATTGTTGTTACTGATACAAACACATTGCTTCAGGCCTAAGCTCCTGTTCCCTCCTGCTTCTAATCCTGCTTTCTTTAAACCCCAATAAACGGAGCAAATTTTACTCGTTGCCTCATTCCCAATATGTTATCGCCTCTTTTGTACTGGTTCGCGATGTATTCTGGGCTTGAATAAGCTACAAGTGTTTATAGGGCCATTTCCTCTTCCGGTTATACCATGTAACAGTTACAGCATGGAATGTCAAGAAGTCCTATTTTTTCCTCTTGGCTTCTTCTATTTGGGGAAAAGGTTTTCTTCTAATTTTCATCAAAACAGCTGCCTCTTCCAATCTCTGAGGTAGCAAAGTAAATGGAAAAAGAACCTTCTTAAACAAGCCAAATCAAGACCACTGATTTAAAGGGTTTAAAGGAAGAAGACAGTATTTGAAGTGAGAGAAACAAATGCCTTTCGAAGCTTAAACTAAATCCCCTGAGAAGTGGCGGTAAACAGATGCCTTTTATTTTTCCCTCAGAGCACCTCAGATCCCTTGCTGGCCCACACTGGCTAAGAAATAAGAAAGAGGCAAGTTTAAAACTACATTCATCTTCTGTGAGAAGCAGCTGAGA
Source organism: Leptonychotes weddellii (assembly GCF_054177405.1). Lineage (NCBI taxonomy): Eukaryota > Metazoa > Chordata > Mammalia > Carnivora > Phocidae > Leptonychotes > Leptonychotes weddellii. Next base: position 146,208,225 of record NC_138371.1, on the reverse strand, counting down.
ACTTTGAAGGCTTTTTTTTTTTTTTCATCATTCTGTTTCTTGCAGCCCCAATTACTCTAGGAACTTCTAAGTTTCTGGCCACTGAAGATTCCTTTTATTTATTTATTTTTTTTAAGATTTTATTTATTTATTTGACAGAGAGAGACACAGCGAGAGAGGGAACACAAGCAGGGGGAGTGGGAGAGGGAGAAGCAGGCTTCCCGCCGAGCAGGGAGCCCGATGCGGGGCTCGATGCGGGGCTCGATCCCAGGACCCTGGGATCATGACCTGAGCCGAAGGCAGACGCTTAACGACTGAGCCACCCAGGTGCCCCTGAAGATTCCTTTTAAATAGAGTTTGGGTGGTCACACAAGCAACCTTCTCACCCAGCCCAGGTTGACATGGACGAAACAAAGGCTCCTTTAGCACACTGTGTTTTGGAAGGGTGGAAACACTTTTTCAGGTCCAAGTGCAACCTTCTCTAAGATTAAGGCTGAAAAGGAGGGACAAGTTCATTTAACCTTTCCATAATTATGCTTCCAGGATTTGCTTGCCATCTTTATGCCTCCCTTACTCTCAGTAGCTTCTCAGTCTGAACTCTACTGATGGAATAAGGCCACCTTGCCTGGAGCAAGAGAATTTGGCTTCTGAGCTGAATTTTAGGGTACGGTGATTCATGATAGGCTAGATCTTTCTGCTGCTTTTAAATCTCCTGCAGAGAATGCCAAGTAGAACCAAATTACATAGCCTTTAATAATAAGGCTCTTGGAGGCTCCGAAATGAAGACAGGCATGTGGCTGGGAGGACTGCCTATTTTTGACAAGAAGAATTGTTCACTGAGAGCTTGAATTCTACAGGAAGGACTTGGGGGAAAGTCAAGGAAAAACAAAAAATGTGTTCTTTGCCTGGATAGCTTTACCTTGGGAATCTTTGAACCACACTAATGACTTTAAATGTGAAAAATTGCAGAGGCCTGATTTTGAAATATTTTTGTTGTTGATTTTTGAGTAGATAATTTAACCAAATTATGTGAATATGGAATGAATTACCAAGCTTCCCTCTTGATTTCTAAACATATTTCTCCATTGTGCATATGAAAGAAAATTTCAAAAGAGCAAAAATTGGTGACAACTTTACTGTCTTTCATAAAAATAAGCCACAATCCTTTCTCAAGTGGAACACCCCAGCCCAGCTAAAGCTGTGTCTTCAGCATGGATGACTCTTACACTGGTAAGAATTAGCTCATGGAAGACAATGTACACAATCTGAGTTGGATGTGAAGATTGATGAATTCCTTACACACACATCATGACCTTAAAGTGAGCTCTTTGCACAAGAGGAATGCTTGTTACAGCCATGAAATATCCCTCAATGCATAAAATATGATGCATGTTATCATTCATAATTATTTGTGTCCTTTCCACGATATAAGTATATTTTCTAAGTATTGGCTGTCAAAGACCATTTTCATTCACTTCAACCAAAAAAATCATAAACATTATTCAGTGGTCCTAAAAGAGTTAAAAAGTTGGGGAGCTGTCATTCCCCCATCTGTAATAAGTAGCCTCTAAATACCTTTTTCCACAGAATTTTTCTAAGAATAGGTTAGATTAGATGATGAGATAAATTAGATTAAATGTATCTGAAAATGTCTACCAGTGGCAGGCACTATGTAGGTGCTCAATAAATATATTTTTGCTTACTTCCAAACAGGTTGCAAATATTTCACCCTCACTGAGATTATTTATTGTATTTCTGTAGAGAAAGTCTTTGAATGATGGGAATCTTCCATATAGCAGTATAGCCTTAGTAGGATATATCCTAATGTATCATAGAACATAAAGAAGAACATAAAGCACATTTTTGTGGAAATAACTCACTTCTAGTATGAAGGTTAGTAATGCCTGAGCAATTTTTTCTTTTTTTTTAATTTTAATCCCAGTATAGTTAACGTACAGTGTTATATTAGTTTCATGTGTATAATATAGTGATTCAACAATTCTATACATTGCTCAGGGCTCATCATGGTAAGTGTACTCTTAATCCCCTTCACCTATTTCACCCATTCCTCCACCCACCTTCCTTCTGGTATATGAGTTTGTTCTCTATAGTTAAGAGTCTGGTTTTTTTGGTTTGTTTCTTTTTTTCTTTGTTTGTTTTGTTTCTTAAATTCCACACATTAGTGAAATCATATGGTATTTGTTTTTCTCTGACTTATTTAACTTAGCATTATACCCTATCTATCCAGGTTGTTGCAAATGGAAAGATTTCATTCTTTTTTATGGCTTAGTAATATATGTATTACTATATAAATTCAGTATATATATATATACACATATATACATATATATATACATATATACATATATATATATATGCCACCTCTTCTTTATCCATTTATTTATCAGTGTATATTTGGGCTACTTCCATAATTTGGCTATTATAAATAACACTGCAATAAATATAGGGGTTCATGTATCTTTTTGAATTAGTGTTTTTGTATTCTTTGGGTAATACCCAATAGAGGAATTACTGAATCATATGGTAGTTCTATTTTTAATTTTTCGAGGAACTCATATACTGTTTTCCACAGTGGCTGCACTGGTTTGCATTCCAACCAATAGTGCACAAGGGTTCCTTTTTTCCACATCCTCATCATCACTTGTTCTTTCACGTGTTTTTGATCTTACCCATTCTGACAAGTGTGAGGTGATATCTCATTATGGTTTTGATTCCCATTTCCCTGATAATGAGTGATGTTGAGCATCTTTTCATGTGTCGGCCATCTGTATGTCTTCTTTGGAGAAATGTCTGTTCACGTCTTCTACCCATTTTTAATTATTCTTTTGGTGTTGAGTTGTATAAGTTCTTTATATATTTTGGATACTAACCCGTTATCAGATATGTCATTTGCAAATATCTTCTCTCATTCATTAGGTTGTCTTTTAATTTTGTTGATTATTTCCTTTGCTCTACAGAAGCTTTTTATTTTGATGTGGTCCCAATAGTTTATTTTTGCTTTTGTTTCCCTTGTATCAGGGGACATACCTAGAAAAATGTTGCTACAGTGAATGTCAAAGAAATTACTGCTTGTGCTCTCTTCTAAGATTTTTATGGTTTCAGGTCTCACATTTAGGTCTTTAATCCATTTTGAGTTCAACTTTGCGTGTAGTGAAAGAAAGCAATCCAGTTTCATTCTTTTGCAGGTAGCTGTCCAGTTTTCCCAACACAATTTGTTGAACAGACTGTCTTTTTTCCTGTGCGTATTCTTATCTCCTTTGTCAAAGATTAATTGACTATATTATCATGGGTTTATTCCTGGGTTCTCTATTCTGTTCCATTGATCTAAGTGTCTAATTTTTGTGCCAGTACCATACTGCTTTGATTACGACAGCTTTGTAGTATATCTTGAAATCTGGAATTGTGATACCTTCAGTTTTGTTCTTCTTTTTCAAGACTGCTTTGGCTATTTGGGGTCTTTTGTGGTTTCATACAAATTTTAGGATTATTTTTTCTAGTTTTGTGAAAAATGCTGCTGGCATTTCGATAAGGATTGCATTACATCTATAGATTGCTTTGGGTAGTATGGACATTTTAGCAATATTTGTTCTTCCAATCCATGAGCATGGAAGATCTTTCCATTTATTTGTGTTGTCTTCAATTTCTTTCATAAGTCTTTACAGTTTTCAGAGTACAGGTCTTTCACCTTCTTGGTTAAGTTTATTTCTAGGCTTTTTATTAGTTTTGGTGCAATTGTAAATGGGAGTAATTTCTCTCTCTTCTACCTCACTGTTAGTGTATAGAAATGCAACAGATTTCTGTATAATAATTTTGTATCCTGCAATGTTACTGAATTCATTTATCGGTTCTAATAGTTTTGGTGGAGTCTTCAGTGTTTTCTATATATAGTATCATGTCATCTGCAAATAGTGAAAGTTTTACTTCTTCCTTACCAATTTTGATGTCTTTTATTTCTTTTTGTTGTCTGGTTGCTGTGCCTCAACTTCCAGTACTATGTTGAATAAAAGTGGTGGGAGTGGACATCCTTGTAAAATGCATTCTTTTTTCAACAAGGAGAACATGATGTCCATTAGTCTTGGAAAGAGTTGCATAAAACACTCATGCCTATGAAGGAAAATAGGGATATGTGTAATGGGAATCAGGGACAAAAAGATCAAGAGGTGTATAATTGATGGACTCCTTATAACAGAGGTAGGAAAACTGAATTTTGAAACTGGCGTGTTGCCCAATTGCAGACAAAATTTGTCCAATAGGAAAGCTTCCTGATGTTAACATATTAATGGTAATATCATTAGGAGGCCAAGAACTGGTACAATTAATGTAGCAGCCAGCAATGTAGAGTGACTGATGCAGATCATAAATACTGAACTACAACAAAGAAGCCACACAGAACAGAAACATGACCCCATCTCTCTCTGCCCACAGGTGAGACGTGATGGCAGCTAATGGGAAGACCTAACATATGAGACAATTTGCATACCTCATTTAATCTCTCCAACTTCAGAAAATAAATATTATCACCATTTGATTTTTTTAAGATTTTATTTATTTACTTGAGAGAGAGAGCAAGACAGCGCACAGGGAGAGGGACAAGTAGACTCCGTGAGGAGTGTGGAGCCTGATGGGGAGCTCAGTCCCACCACCCTGAGATCATGATGCGAGATGAAACCAAGAGTCATATGTGTAACTGACTGAGCCACTTAGGCGCCCCTTATCACCATTTTAAAGAGAAAGAAATGGAGGTTACTAAATTTACCCATGATTCATTTGTTAAAGAGTCGAACAAGAAATAGGACTTGCGTATGTTTAACTTTAAAGTTAGATGCCTTATACCCTTCCTTTTGTTATAGTTTTGTCTGGTTTTTATTTTAATAAACTTAAAATAACTGAACTCTTGTCATTTGCAACAACATGGATGGAACTAGAGGGCATTATGCTAAGTGAAATAAGTCAATCAGAGAAAGACAAATACCATGATTTCACTCATATGTGGAATTTAAAAAACAAAACAGATGAACATAGGGGAAGGAAAGGAAAAATAAAATAAGATGAAAACAGAGAGGGAGGCAAACCATAAGGACTCTTAACTATGGGAAACAAATTGAGGGTTGCTGAAGGCGAGGTGGGTGAAGGGATGGGGTAATTGGGTGATGGGCATTAAGGAGGGCACTTGAAGTAATGAGCACTGGGTGTTATATGCAACTGATGAATCACTAAATTCTACCTCTGAAACTAATAATACAGTATATGCTAATTAAATTGAATTTAAATTAAAAAATAACTGCAAATGAATTTTGAAGTTCATACTATGAAGTATTTTATTTTTTCTCAATAATTTCTTCAGTTGTCTTTTCAAAGTCCCAAGTAAAAATATTACCTTCAGGTATTTCTAAAGATCTGAATCAAATCTAAGTGGTCTAAGCTGATATTTGTCATCAACCTTCAGATGATCAGATTGAACAGCACTTGACTAATAAATATTTCTGTCAGCTACTTTACAAGGTAATGAAAATAGGCAGTTAAAGTGTCTTCAAAGATATATGATGCTTGAAGGCACTGGATTTTAATTATCATCATCATCATTGCCATTATCGTCATCGTGATTGCAATGGACTGAATGTTTGTATTGCCCCCAAATTCAAATATTAAAATCCTAACCCCCAATGTGATGGTATTAGGAGGTGGGGCCTTAGGAGATAATTAGGTCATGAGGGTAGAGCCTTAATGAATGGGTTAAGTAAGTACCCTTGTAAAAGGGACCCCATAGAGCTCCCTGGCCCCTTCCTCCATACAAAGACAATGAGACTTAGGTAGTGGGCAACCCAGAAGAGGGCTTTCATCAGGACAACCATGCTGAGACTCTGATCTCAGACTTCCAGCTTTCAGAACTGTGAGACAAGCCACCAGTTTACGGTACTCTAACAGCCCAAACTAAGACAATAATCATTATTTTTAGTCATTTAAGTGTAAACTGGTAAGACAAAGAAAAGTGGGCCTTCTGGGCTTAAAGCCAGAGGCTAAGATAGGCCTGCAGGGCACCCTTCTGTCTCTCGCCTCAGCTGCATTGGGGGGACTCTGAAGAATTTCTGTGGTATAGGGGATCCAGCTAGAAAACTTCTAGGTTACGCTGTTCATTATTTTTTGCAAGCTTTCTTTTCTTTTCTTTTCTTTCCTTTTTTTTTAAAGAATCGTGGTAGGCTGGTAGATGCTATGGATGTAAATGTAATTAACATGTAGCTCTTTACCCCTTAGAGTGAGAAATCCACATACTAAGCTTCAATTTCATAAGTAGTGATCAGCCTTTGTCCTTTACTGCTTTCCCATGAGGGCTTCATTAGGTTACACTCAGCATTAACATGTGGCTCTTTTGTGCATAGCTACATTTTGGTGCTCACCTACACATTTACCTGGAAGACTCAGTGTTGCCATACATTTAGCATGTATGTAGTCTGTTCTCTTACTGGCCAAAGATGGGGGAGGGGCCAAAGGGGGGTCTAGCTCTCTTTTTTTCCCTTCTTCTCATTTTCCTTTTGCTAATGAAACAGTTTTTAAGTATATTTTCAGTGTTCAGTATAGGGAAGAAAACAAATGGTCAGTTTTTCAGAATTGTACTTAACAGTTCTGGGTAGAACACTTACAGTCGTTTCCCAAGTTCTGAATCTATAACATGCTGGGCCCAGGACAGAATACCACATGGTTTCTGGGTGGGAGACTGATTCCCTAAGTCACTGTACATCCCACTCAGTGTGTGCTGAGAGAGGTTACTTCTCTTGTTCTCTTGTTTTCCCTCGGGCTAGCCCACCAATGTCTGATGGGACTACTGCAAGGAACATAGAGAAGATACCGTGACAAGCCCTGATGTGGGCATTTGGTGACCTTTTGTATCCTGGAAAGAGGCAATTTCCCTGCAGTTCCATCCCAAGTTCTCTTTCTCTGGGCTCTAGTCGGGCTGCTGGAATTCGTATCGTGTATCCTCCACTATTGATCTGGGTGACTCTGAGCAAGCCGCAGTTCCCTTGTCTATAAAATGTAATAGCACCGCTTGCTTGTATCGGCTGTGAGATGAAGTGAGCTCACCCACATGGCATGCCAGAACAGTTTTTGTCAAATGGTGTCTCTTCTACAATCAGTGTCTCCTTCACCACCACCATCATCAACTCTCAGTAACAAACACCTTCCCACCTCCATGGTGCACACCTCATTCTCCATCTCCTTTCCCTCCATTTCATCCCCATAATACTTCTCAGCAACAATCTTTACCAAGGAAATTTTGCTTATTTTATAGTTTTTTCCTTATTTGCATTTCTTAAACATTCTTTCTTTGGGTGATTCTAGTCTCTTCTGCCCTTAAGTAACACACATACATGGATAGTTTTTCCATTTACATTTCTAAATGTGTCCCCCCCCCCCACAATGTCAAGTGCCATAAATCCAATTTCCTAGATGTAACACCAAAAACTCAAACAAAATCTGCCTAAGATGAACTAATAGTTGATATTATCATACACTCTCCCAGCCTCCCAGAAGTGGCTCTTCCCACTCAGGCCCTCGTAATGATATGATAATCTCAATCTTCCACCACCTGTGCAATCCTTGGGCCAGCACTTAAGTATCCCTCCTACTTCAGATAGTTAAGATACTTCAATTCATCCACATTAGAGACCTATGAATTTTCTCAGAATGATTGATCTCAAATTAGAATTTTGCATATCACATAATTAATTGAAGTATTTCAGAGTTGTTCAAAATCAGTTCTCCATTAGAATTACAGATCTTAGTGCTTGAAAGAATTTGGTCCTTCTGCCATCTATTGTGTACGTTGTAAACACCAGTCACTGAACTCGGTGTAGGGAATACAAATAAATCCAAGACAGACCCTTCTTTGAACCACATGCTAGTTCATTAGGGAATGAAGATTGGTGAGCAAGTTGAGTACATTTCTCTGTGGCAAGGTCTACAATGGCAAGTTCTATAGAAACATAAAAAGGGCAGACTCTGGGAATCTTAGCCCAACATCTCAGCAGTATACAAATATTTTGCAATTTGGGCTGATAATTAAAAAAAGCATAATTTCTATATCCCTTCCCTTAGCCCCAGTTTATCCACCAAGCAAATTGCACATGGTCACTGAGGCATCTAGTACTTATTCACCTAATGTTAAACCCCTTCCTACTTGCTTAAGTATGAGGAGTTATACAGTAGTTAAAAAAAAAAATCTCTCCCTTTAAAGCTTGAACCTCTTTTGAGTATACACAATTATTTTCTGTTGTTATAGACTACTTAACTAAGCAGGAATGGCATCTGTCACTAAAAGTACTCACAGCATACTTTTAAGGGTGGTTCTGGATTCAGATAGTTTAAATCACCACATGGTAAAAATAGCTTCCGTGTTCTTCAGATTCAAATCACTCATTACATGTGAACATTTAACTTTTTTCATCATCCAAAGACTACATTTTATAAACATATTTAATTAATTCTTTTGTTTCACTAACCAACTATAATACAGAGAACCAAAGGTAATTTAGTGGGTGGATAGTTCTTAATAAGAACCAGGTGGTTTACTTTCTGTGAACATTACTCTAATTTTCTCAGTGTTTTCATAAGGTCCTTGCCATTCATAATGTTTCTCTTGCATAATGGAAAAAAGAGTTAGACATATCATCATGCCCCATACTATAGACATATCATCATGCCTACTCTTTATATTTTTATCCCTTAGTGTAAAGTTAAAACACACTATAAATTTCTTTACTGAACACTACAGGTCTGGTCTCAATCTGCATAGAGCCACTGTCACCAGAAGTCTTTAAGGCCTGTTATTTTAAAAGTTTCACTCCAAAATCTCCACTGGCACTGATGTTTGATGTTACCATTTTATTCCATTTTGTAAGCTCATGATCTTTTTCAGAATTCAAAACAGCCTAATCCACAAAAATAAATAAATAAAATACCAAAAAAATAAAAAATAAACAACAACAAAAAACCATACATGAGTTCTTACTATGTCAGGGTACTGACCTGATACTATAATTGCCATAAAAAAACCATGGAGTTCTGAGTTACCATAAAATAGCAGGCATGTTTCAGAGTTACATCTGACCCACATTCACCATCATAGCACTATGCTCACAAAAGGATCCCTCTACATTTAGCAAGAGAGGAGAAATTACATCCTCTTCTTTCCACCCTTTAATTCAAATCAAATTCACAAATTCCACTAATCCCCAGCAGATAGAGAAGATGGTGTTGACAATTTGCAGGGGATCTGAGGGGTGCAGCAATGGTGGGTTTCACTACCAACTACACCAGCTGCCCCAGAAGAAGCAGTGTGGCTCAATGCCACTCAATGCCACAAACTATGCAATTAGCACTCTGTTATGTTTAACTAGTGAGAAAGAGGTCTCAGAAGGCATTTATACCACTAATCACCAGAAGAGATCTATCTGTGCCATTAGAAATGGGATAATATTAAAAGATTAAAGCTCACATTATTCCTAATCCATTGTAAAATGCTCACCCTAAAATCAATTTGCTCCAATATGTTGCTACTTCTAAACATTGGTAGTCATCAGGAGCTGAGTTTCAGTATAATTCTAGCAAGACCTTTTGTAATGGAGTGTTAATATTTTTCAAAAGAATAATTCTGGGACATTTCCCAGATCAGCATCTGGCTTTTTCATGGTTCCCTAAGGAAAGGACTTACAAGGGAAAGCAGTGGAATAATTACATTTATTAACAATTTATGCGCAAATTTTTTTGCACATCTGTAAGCAGCCCACATTCTCTCAGGTACCAACTGGTTCTGTTTTCCTTTATCTGTCTCTGAGTCCCTGACATGAATGATAATACCTAGCAATGCACCTCCCCCAACACATACACACACTTCAGTGAGTATTCAGCAAGATTCAGTTTCATAATGAGTATCTATAGTTTGTTGGGTGGAACACATTTTCCAACACATAAACTCTTCTTTTGTAATGGAATTATTTTCGAGAACTGTCACTAATCACACTAATTTCAAATTAAGAAACAATTAAATAGAACATGGGGAAGAGTTAAACAGCCCAGACATGAAAATAGAAATAACAAGGGAAACAGCAGTTCTGCAGCTCCACTGAGGCAGCAAAGGAAAACAAGGGTAACCGTGCGGATGACTGAAAAATTGGAGGGATAGGCTGTTTTTCTTGGGAGAGAATCTCTAGAATTCACTGGATTGTCAGCGAAGTCCACTATCCTATTTTCTATATTATTTAAGTAATTACTGAATCTCAGAATACAGATGATTGGGGTTATTTAAATCTAAGTAATAATAAGTTGCATTATTTGTTTCAACATAGAATTTATTAAGTCACTGGGTGAACTTGATGTGAATAAAAAAGGTCTCCCCACAGGCAAAATGTGCCCTAATAAAGGAAACATATGTAGACACAGACAAATATACTGCCAGGCACAGTGACATAAATTACCTAAGTGGGACATATGTAAACGGTCCTGGAATTCTGAGTGAGGGCTAGCTTGGAACTGGAACAGGAAAAAGAAAATTCACGAAGAAGATGGCATATAAACAGAATTTTGAATGATGACTGGAATTTCAGTTGGTGGAAATATTGGGAAATGCAAACCAGTTAGAGACACTTTAATATCATAGAAGTAAAAAGAAAGAGGTAAATAAGTTTTGTCTCATTGGAATGCAGAGCATTCTTGTAATTACATGGGGAAGAAGTTTGGGATAAACCTTATGTAAAAAAAAAAAAAGAAACTTGGATATCTGAGCAACTGGTTAAATGAAACACAGATAAGACACTGAAGGATGGGTGAGAAACAAAAAGATGTATTTAAGTTATAAAATATGGTTTCTAACTGTAAGGAAACTGTGTCCTATTACTAGGAAATACCATTGTTTTACTATATATATGGCTACTTTTGCAGATACAAGTTTCAAAGTATTCAAAGTATTTCAAAGTATTCAAAATATTCTATATGAAGGAACAGATAAAAACAAAGTTTGTAGGGGAAAAAGATTCAGAGGAGTGAGATTAGATACTGTTCAGAAAAAGGGTCAAAGGAAAAAAGAAATAGTCGAAGATCAGCCAAAGAGAGATAAAAAAAAGAGATATCTAATGAGACATTTTTCACTTGTTTTCTGAAGGCCTTGGGATATCGGTCCTTTTGTCTATCTCTCCCATATATAGTACATTCTAAAGCAGAGGCACAGGAATGCTATGTTCTATACTCACAGGGACAGAAGTCTTAATATGATGTCTGCAAGCTATAGACCATGAGGTCTGATGATATATGACAATATTGTATTATCCTATGGAAGTGGGCCTTCACCTTCAGGGCAAGGAGTCTGGATTTCACTAAGCAGATAATAAGGAGCCACTAAAGTTTGGCTTCTTTTGCTTATTTTTTAAATCAAATCTGTGTCTTAGAAATATACCCCTGATAGAAACATATAGATCTTGGAAAAGTAGAGGTGGAGAAGGTGAGAAACAGATTATGAGACTATAAAATACTCTGGTTTAGAAGGATTGATCAATTGAATTAGGGCAATGGCAGTAGGAATGGAAACAGAGAGACAGTTTTGACAGGTGTTTGCAAATAAAGCCGAAAGGAATTGGCACACCACCAATTTGAGTAGTGTTGAAAAAAGTGATCTCAAAGAGCTCCTGGCAAAGGAAACCCAAACTGCTTTCAATAGTCTAATTGTCAGTGGGAATAATATACTATTATTTCAAAACTATTTTACAAATAAATAATTTTGTTAAATAAACTAAAAACTAATGTTTTCAGCATGAGATAATACTATGAAACTGAACAAAGTAAACTTCATTTAAAATGGGTTGGGAGGCCAGGATGAGGGGCTCTCACATCCTACCACTCATCATCAGTCGTAAACCCCAATAGAAGAGAGGTACCTTGCGTTCCCAGCAGGAAGAAGCCTATACTTCGCTATCAGAACAGGAAGAAGAAAGATTTTCTCCTTCCCCGGCAACAGCTTAGCCAATGAGAGACTGTCACAACTCAGCCAATGAAAAACCACTACACTTCCAACTCCCAGTTTACTACAAGGGACTTTCTGTTTGTAACAGCTCCTCCCAAACTCTCTCCCCCTTTCCTGTATAAACCAGCATTCCTGAGAGCCCTAGGTGACTCTGTTAACTGTGTGACTCTTGATTTTGTCTCAAGTCATGATCTCAGGGTTGTGAGATCGAGCCCCGAGTTGGGCTCTGCACTGGGCGTGGAGCCTGCTTAAGATTCTCTCTCTCCTTCTCTCTCTCTCTCCCCCTCTCCCTCTTACAATAAAAAGCATTCCTCTTTGTTCTTTGGACTTGCTTATAGTTTTGCCATAGCTTGCATTTCCCAAATTGTAACTCTCAGCTATTCCCAAATAAACCAATTTTTACTAGTGAAATAACTGACAATTTAAGGTTAACAATAGAAAAATTCAACCAAGGGTATTAAATAAAACCATTTGATTGTAAATATCACTATCAGCTCCTTTTTTTTTTTTTTTGTAAATATATGCACATTTAGCTCTGTCCTCTGAAATTTCCTAGAAGCAGTGACAAGTGATAGCAATGTGCATTCCAGATCTTTGATTATGGTCTCTCAATACCATCTTTATGTCAATAGGAAACAGAATGCAACTTGAAGTGGTTTCTACTCATCCAAAATGGGACCGTTTGGCAGCTACCATCCAAATACAGGAAGTGGAGTATTCTGCAAGACAAGTAACACGTTTTCTCCAGCAAATCAATGGCATATTAAAAAAGGATCAGGGCTCCATTGCAGGATAAAAGACATTTAAGAAACATAGTAAGTTTAGATCTCATTAGAACAACTCAACAGTTCAAACCTACCTTCAATGTAATCAGAAAAACATTGGTTTTAATTCTGTTAGGTATACTGTTTGGTAGGAAGAAGAAGGAGAAAGAAAAATGTCGTTGTCTGAAGTTTGTTTCTGGTGAAAAGATACGATATCTAGAGTTTCCCTTAAAATACTAAGGAAACAAAGTGAAACAATGTGTGGAGATGAGTTGGTGCAGTGGGAAGGGGAACAGATGAAAATAGCTCAGCAAAATGTTGAAAATTATTTAAGCGGGTAATACATTTATGCAACTCATTAACCTTTATTCTCTAACTTTATGTATGTTTGGAAATTTCCATAAAAGGATGATCAAAGAAAACATTCCTCCTCGGTTTAGGTTACAAGGTAGACCACTTCAATAACCATGTAAGTGGTCTCCCCTCTTCATATACATCCCCATTTGATTCATTTCCAAAATTGTCTCCATGTTCTCTGTTTTTTTGATCATGTGACATCTCCACTTCCATAGATTCCCGTTGTCCCATATTGTTTGTCAGATTAAGCAGCAACTCATAGGGCCTGCCATTTAAGGTTCTTTTACTTTTTTTTTAAATTGAGGTGAAATTCACATAACATAAAATTAACCATTTTAAAGTGAACAATTTAGTGGCATTTCATACATGCACGGTGTTGTGCCAACAGTACTCCTGTCTATTTGCAAAACATTTTATCACCCCATTAGGAAACCTCATACCCACTAAGGAGTTACTTTAAGATCGTTTTTCGTCTGGCCCAAACTGAGGAGTTAGATGTGTCTCTAAATATGGCCAATGCTTTTATTCCCGCCCTTGCTCACATTGGTCCTTCTCTAATAATGTCTTTCCCAATTACTGCCTTTATATTATAAAACTCATTTAAAGTCCAAAGCAAATTCCACCTTATTCATGAAGTCTCAACAATGCCATAAATTGGGTTGATATTCTACTTTATCTGAATTCAAGCTTTGACACATCTTATACTAATGAAAGATTATGCTCTTTGTTAGGGTTATATTGAATATAGAATTTATATTTCACAGTTTATTATTTCAATGATAATAGAACCAAAAAAAAAAAAAAAAACTTGGAAGAAAGAAAATTCTATCCTCAGCCAGTTCTTTGGGCTATTATATCTAAGGGGAAGAAAATGGGTTTGGAATAAGAGAAAAACAGAACTCAGCCTCTGCAGTAGGTAAATTCTCTGGAAAAAGGCTGACTTCACACTAAATCACAGTGTGGGGTAGAAAGTTACCATGATTGCCAAAACTGTCAAAGTTTTTATAATAGACAGGGTTCCAAAATCATTTTACAAAACAAAATGAAACAAAACATGTAATGAGGCTAAAAATAATGGGAAAATCTATGGGCATAAGTGTTCAGCATTTGAAAATTCCCCACAAGGTCATTGTTGGCAAATGCATTTTTGTTGGTTGGGTCTGGCACCGGAACTATGTAGGAGAGCCAGAGCCTTCCATAGCCACCTGGTTTTATTCCATGGCTCCATCAGTCTCATGGTCCCCAATCCTGCCAGGAGCATAGCCTGGCACAGGTGAGGATAAATCAGATATCACAGGAATATGGGAATTGTAAAGGCCTTTGTGCTTTAGAGGGAACTCAGTCCAGTCTCCTTGTCTTGAAGAGGAAATGGCAGTCTCAAGACGAGAGATGGACTTTCCCAAATTCGCTTAATTAGTAGCAGCAAAACCCATCTTAGAATTCAGAAATTCTGGTCCTGATTCCAAGACTCTTCCCCAGGACCTGTTATTTTTGTGTGTATATATTCCTTTATTTTTACTAAGTTTTAATAAACCCATTTATTTCATTTTTTTGTGCCTCATTTTCCTTAAAAGCTTAGTTTGTAATATTCCTTGATTTTCCTTTAAGAAAAGAGACTCTTGAGCACTAAATTTATTTATTTGCTTTTTAAAAAAGTAAAAGTCACTTTATAGCAGTTGGCTACAATTTACTGAGTAATGTTAGGTCTCTAGACCATATTAAAGGAATACGGAGGGAAAAAATAACAATAAGGTAAAATTCTCATATCTGTTAGAGACAGGTGTAATGTTATAGGAAAATCAACTGCTGAAGCCTGGTCTGTGACAGACACATGTCCCACCCTTGGGAATAAGTCCAAGGTCTGACTTAGTTTCTGGCTTTCCTGAGGATATACACAAAAATAGAGGTCCAGCTCAGCCAAGCCATGGGGCCTCAGAGAGTGGCTAAGGTTGTATTCACTGCCTTGATCTTTCAGTTATGCATCGTATTTAATTTGCTAGGGCTGCTATAACAAAGCACCACAAACTAGGTGCCTCAAATAACAGAAATTTATTGCCTCACAGTTCTGAAGACTAGAAATCTGAGATCAAGGTGTTAGCAGGGTTGGTTCCTTCTGAGGGTTCTGAGCTCACTCTATACCATGCCTCCTGGCTTCTGGTGGTTTTCTGACTGTCTGGTGTTTGGGCCTTATAGATGCATCACCCCTGTATTTGGATTTATTTCTTGTAGTTCTCAAGGCTATAGGAAGTCCAAGATCAAAATGCTGGCTGACTTGGTTTCTGATGAGAGCTCTCTTCCTGGCTTAGAGACAGCCACCTTCTTGCTATGTCCTTGCATGATGGAAAGAGAGAGCACTCTGGTGTTTCTTCTTATAAAAACACTAATCCTGGGACACCTGGGTGGCTCAGTCAGTTGAGCATCCGACTCTTGATTTCAGTTCAGGTCACGATCTCAGGGTCCCGAGATGAGCCCCACATTGGGCTCCACGCTCAGTGGGGAGTCTACTTGAGATTGTCTCCCTCTCCCTCTGCTCCTCCCCACCCCCCTGCTCCCACTCTCTCTAAAATGAATCTATTTAAAAACTAAAAACACTAATCCTATCAGATGACAGCTTATTACTTCATTTAACCTTAATTACTTCTTTATAGCCCCTCTCTCCAAATACAGTCACATTGGGAGTTAGAGCTTCAACATGATTTGGGGAAGGACAGATTCAGTCCATGGCAACCCCAATTTCTACCTTCTTATTCATATGATATTCTTTCTGTATGCATGTCTATCTCTATGCCCAAGTTTCCCCCCCCCCAGTTGTATTGGAGTAGGGGTCCACTTTAATGTTAATGAGTCACATCTGCTACAAGTCTGTTTCCAAATGATGTCACATTCTGAGGTACTAGGGACTAGATCACTGGGATATGGGAAGGCATACAATTCACCTCATAACACACGTGTACCTTTCCTTGGACCAGGATTTCCAACAATTTAAGTGGCATCTTGGTTTTCATTCCTCCACAAACAAATCCTGAGGCAAGACTTTGAATGCAAGTAGGTGTTTGGGGAGTATGTGAAAATGAGCAAGAGAGTGGGGAAGTGACACTGAGAAGAATGCATACTTAAGTCAGCTGCCACAGTGGAGACTGGGAAAACTTTATTAATCCCATGAGGGAGAGACAGGAAGCAGAGTTATTCCTCCAGAGAGATAAGGGAGCAGGAATATTTAAACACCAATTTCTCTATCTGCCATTGGTTGGTAGCTGCTGTGTCCTTCCTCTCTCCATCTCCAGTTGCCCCCAATCCCTTTCTCTCTTTCTCTCTCTTTCTCTCATTCTGTCTCATCCTTTCTTTCTCTCTCATTATTTGCTTCAGCTTAGACCAGATATCCCTGGGGAAAATGCATAAACCCTCATACCCCACTTCTAGTCCTACTTCCCTGGAGTACTAATCTGGATTTCTGCTAGTCCTCGTTTGTCATATCTGGGATGATATTTAGAAACATCCGTATTAAACACGATTCTTTCCCACGTCTCACATCTGGCATCATAAGATTATCTGCAACCCAGACCCACTCTAGATACTGAGCTCTGTTCCCAACTTAGAATCTTATTCTGGAAACCATGCACATCTATCTACATTCTTTATCTGCCACTAAGGCAGAAAAACAAGTATAACAGATGTGTAAAAAATTTAGAATCTACTTGCTTACGGTATTTGGCAATCTTAATTTGTATTTATGTTTTGTCTGTGAACCCGTGCTTACACAGATTCCATTTTTGCTTAAAAATTTTTTGGCCATAGATTGTGGCTTTTAAGGCCATCTCTAAATGTCCTTCAGTTCTTAGAACATTTGGCCCATGTGTATGACTATAATAAAAATAAAACAAAATAATCCCAAACCTCCCAGCAAGCTTTAAAAAGACACACCCCAATACACATACACACACACAAAGGCTGAGAATTAGTATCTACTTGCAAATGTCATTCCCCAAATTATTTCAACCTGTCATGGAAATAATGGTGGGATAAGATCTACAGATGCCTGAAGATGGAAGTGGCAGATAGGAGGGAGTGGTAAACCATGTCAGCTGCTGCAAGATGGATAAAATGAAGACAGAGAATTAGCTGTTGGGTTTGGCAAAATGCAAGACATTAGTAACTTTAAGGAAGTGTTTCAGTGGAATGGTGTAAAGAAAAACTTAATTAAAATAAATAAGGCAGCAAAGGGGAAGTAAGAAAGTGGAAACTATATATTGACAGCTCTTTGAAGGAGATTCACTGTTGGGGAAACAGAAAAAATAAACAGTATTTGGGGAGAGGTATAGGTCAAGGGGGAAAAAAAAACATTTATATCAAGGCATGTTTTTAAGCAAATGGAAATGATTCAGTAGAGACTGATGATATTACAGAATAGAAAAGGGGATAGTTGGGTGAGTAAATTGGGTAAGAAAGAGTGGTGGAGAGAAGGTCTGATAGGAAGAAGGACCCTAAGACAAGGCAGACTATAGATACCAGTGGATTCATGGGCTTGGTGGAAAGATGAGATTGTTTCATGTGATTGCATGTATTGTATTAATAAAATACAAGATGAGGTCATCCACAGCTGGGGGAGGGGAAAGAGGAGGGATTAGAGTTTTGAGACAAGAGTTGTATTAGTTTCCTAGGGCTGCCATTCCACGTGGGATTGTTCATTTTTGCTTGCCACTGCCTCACTCAGTGGCTACCAATATCAGATGATCAGAAGGACCATGGGTTTATTGGTTTCCAGCTCCAAACCTTGGGCCTCTCCACATATGCTGCACCCTCTTCCTTGAACACTCCTCACCCCTAGAAGAGCCTCTATGGTGACTTAAAATATAAGCCACAAATTCTCCACTGTGCCCCTCCTCAAGAGGCAGAACTTAATCCCCTTCCCCTTGAGATAGGCTGGACTTAATGACTTCTGTTGAATATCAAGACAGAGTAACATCCCTTTCAAGACAGGATTATTTTTAAAAGACTTCAAGTGGGGCAATGACTCACACAATACCTCATAGCCCATGGGTGAGGTTGAAGTTCAGCTCCTCCTTTGTCCAGCTGATAACTTCCCAGTGACCGTAGAGCACCAACCCACACAAAAGGTATAAGATCAGCTCCCCTTTGGCCCCACTGCCACCAGGGAGGGGACAAGGGGGGCAGAGTGCCAACAAACCCTAAGTATCACCTTCCAACACCTCATTCAGCTTCCTTCATGCCAGGTGGATATGGAGGTTCAGGAGTTTTTCCCTTCAGTTTTGGCTGGAGTAGGGTGGGTACTGTCAAAACGTTTTCCTTAATTATTAGACCACTATTTCCCCCAGGCCTTTGGCAAGAGGATGCAGGATTTTCTTGGAGCTTTTTTATGTCTATGCCTGTTGGTGGCTTCTGAAGTGTGCTATCTGGGATATATGGGCAGTAATAAGGAAACTCAGGGAGCTCACCACCATGTTGTTTTTCAAGTCCTGAGATCCTCAGCAATCAACCTTCTTTCACCTTTCAGGGACTTCCTGTGCTTCCAGAGTTTTGATGTTGCTATTGTTTTAATGTAATGGGGGGAGCTGACAGGAATGAGGCTACTGTATCTTGGAGGAACTGGAAGAATCTAGATTTTTAATTTTGATCAAAGTTCCTCAGTTTTTTAAGTTTTGTAGGAGGAAATACATGGCCTCAGGTTTAAGACTGCAAAGGATGGACTGATTGTGTTGCTGTGTGCAAATGATGATGAGCATGTAAACTGATTGCTTTCAGTTTTTGTTTTTTTCTTTGGTGCTCTGCTTACAATGACCTGTAGTTTTTGAGTGATTAGTCCCAGCCCTATTTTGCCAATAAGCTCTATTAATATTTAGGCACATTTTTACAGAAAAGAAAAGTCTTTTTAGGAACACTTATATGATATTAGAACAGACATTCCTGCATTCTCTCACCTGAATTAGTAAGCATTTGCCTTCAACAGGTTCGTTTACCATCTCTCCTCTCTCTCAGCACTCCTGCTTTTTTTTATTTTAAAAACCTTTTTTAATTTTTATTGTTATGTTAATCACCATACATTACATCATTAGTTTTTGATGTAGCGTTCCATGATTCATTATTTGTGCATAACACCCAGTGCTCCATGCAGAACGTGTCCTCTTTAATACCCATCACCAGGCTAACCCATCCTCCTACCCCCCTCCCCTCTAGAACCCTCAGTTTGTTTTTCAGAGTCCATCGTCTCTTCATGGTTCATCTCCCCCTCCGATTGCCCCCCCCTTCATTCTTCCCCTCCTGCAAGGGATGGGGTGGCTGGGTGATAGACATTGGGGAGGGTATGTGCTATGGTGAGCACTGTTAATTGTGCAAGACTGTTGAATCACAGATCTGTACCTCTGAAACAAATAATGCAATATATGTTAAGAAAAAAAAAAAGCACTCCTGCTTTAATTACCTGTTTGTTAGGTATTAGCTTGATTTCCTCTAACAAAATCTTTTTCAGGTAAGAATGTCTATTGTAATCTACTCAAGGTCAAGGACCACAATGTAAGTTTTTTCTGTTACAGTTTATGGTCTATGTAGTCAGGATGTCACTTGGGGATGCATCCTCACGAAAGACAAGGTATTGTTCCATTCTTGTCCATGAAGTACTATTGAACACATTGAATATTTTACATACACATAATCATGTTTATTTTAAATACCTTTGTGACAATAACCAATTCAATAGATTCTGCAGATAGAATATCCCCAAACAGTGTTTCTCTCCTTCCAACAATGGCTAAATATTATTTTTCATATCTCACCACAACCATGCTTGAAGCAGAAGTATGTGCATATATAATAATCATGTATTTTAGTTTCTCCTTCTTGGTTGGATAAAGTATTTAGTTCAGTCTAGGGCAGATGGTCTTGAGAGAACTCCTATTTATTATATGTTCTTCTATTTTTAAGAACCTAAGACTTTGCCCATTTTTTCTTAAAATTATCTCTGTTGAAAAGGTAATACATTTAATCTCTAGTAAGCACATCAGTTATATTCATTATATTGACACTGTCCTTTATAAATATTTTCTTAAATCCTTTCATCTTGACCTCCTCAGTAGGTCTTGGTCTTAAATATATTGCATATTTTCCCATTTGCATTTTTTGAATGAAGAAATGGAATGTCAGTGAGGTGAAATGACTTCAGAGGCCATGTTGTGACTGATTGATATCCTTATACATTAAATCATCAGAAGGATAGACTATCTTTTACATGTGAGTAAACTCAGATCTGATAGTTTTTGTTACATATGCCCAAGCCTTCCTGGGGACATTGCTCATACTTTATTTTATGTAAGAAACAAAGCCCCTCCTTTGTCTCTCCATCTCTTTCGTCATCCTCACCTGTTTCACATGACCGAATGTGCTGTTTAAGGAATCATCAGAGTATTATTGCAAGTGGAGAAGAATCAGATAAAACCCAGCATCCCTGGCTACGGCCTGTGTGCTTATGAACACAATACTTTACTTACAGTAGGATGCTGGCACGAATAGACTGTTGCCTTTGAAAGGATGGGCATAAGTTCTGACCTAATAAGCATCTAACACTGGCTTCAGTTGTCTTTCTCCAAGTGGCACATTACCATCTGACAGACTGTTGTGTCATTTCTTTCTGAGAGGCATGTTGGGTGTTTAGTACAAGCCAGAAACTTCATGAATTATCCGTGTCATGGTGCTGCAGCACTGATTTACCTTTTCCAAAATAAAATCAACCCAGTCTCATCACTGTTTTCCAATTACCACAGGCAGATCTGTGCTGCCCTGTGACCTCAAGAGCTTTCTTCCTAGGTCTTGGCATTTCTGACAAACATCAGCAATGGTCTACTTACTCACTATGGCTATGAGAGCATTCTTCCTCTTAAGGCAAACTGCAGAGACAGAGCTTTGCTAACTGGGGCCTTCTTCCTGACGTAGCTTTTGCCTAGGAAGTGTCATACAAGAGTGGCAGGGCTCCTTTCTTTTTTCTTTTTTTTTTAATTTGTTTTTTTTTAAAGATTTTATTTATTTATTTGACAGAGACAGAGACAGCGAGAGCAGGAACACAAGCAGGGGGAGTGGGGGAGGGAGCAGCAGGCTTCCCGCCAAGCGGGGAGCCCGATGTGGGGCTCGATCCCAGCACCCTGGGATCATGACCTGAGCTGAAGGCAGCCACTTAACGGCTGAGCCACCCAGGCGCCCCAAGCAGGGCTCCTTTCTTTGTGCCTGTTCCATTTTAGTTCCTTTTCACTCTCTTCCGGAAGGAGCTCTCTGTATGGTGGAATGTTTCCAGGGTGAAAAGACCCCAGCAAGGCCCAAACATTCAAGTCTGAATGACCTTCCATCGCTGTAACTGCCATTTGGCAGCCATCAAAGCTGATGGGTTGGCCGTCCTGGGTTTGCCTCTGGGCCTGTCATTTGTCGTACTGTTGGACCGCTGATGGGCTGTCACTGCTTACCCCTTAAGCCTGCACTTTCCTCTTCCAATTTTGGCTGCCACTAGAAATCAAGCAGCCACACAGCCCTTCACCCTCCTTTAGAGCCCAGTGATTGAATCGGTCCAGAAGTGAAAAATGCAGTCTTTCCATTGTCTTACCAAATACATAGGGTGTGGGTATTCCACTGCAAATTACCGCTAAAAAAATCAGAATTAGGATGCATTTGACGTTCCGTACTTTGCTGCTAGTTAATGCCATGCCACCCTGAAGACTCATCTCTCCTTTTGGTTTTAATTGGGTTCTTTTCTGTTGCTTTCATATCAGTTTGCACCTGACTGACATAGACTGCTGCTGATTACCAAGTGAGTTGTTCGGTGAGCTAGAGGTATGATAAATTAAACATGATATGTATCACTCAATCCATCTTTGGCTGCTTTGGGGTACATTATAATTTGGGGAGGGACTATTAAAATAAAATATTAAAGAATAAGCAGAAACAGCCCACTGTTAACGTGTCCAATGGCAAGAGAAAATTACAGGTTTCATTGTATATGGAGCACCATCTGCCTCTTGGCCGAGCCCGAGCCTTCGGCCCTCCCGGGGGAAATAGCTGTGGATAAGTTATTCAATTAGAACAGCATTATTGGCCAGCTACCTTGGAGAATTGGGTTGATGATGTTGTGATTATCCCGCTCTACATTCCTTCATGTCTCCAGCAGGCTGCAGTGCATGGCAACTTCCTTAAGTGTTTACTGAGCCCTACAGTAGAAGTGAACAATTGGAATGAGGGATATCAAGGATTCCTGAAAGAAAATCAATTTTGAATGAACTTTTCTTGCTTAGCCACAGCTTCAATATTCTGAGTCATACTGCATTTTTGTGGACTTTCATTGAATTAAGGGATAGAAATGGCGGTAGGAAGGAAAGTGAGTTTCATGATACACATTTAACCTGTGGCATGCACAAAATAATTCTTCATGTACGATTACAAGGTAGAAAAATACTCTTCCTCAAATATATTACTCTTAGGGATGGGGACATCTCATAGGGGCATAAGACATTTTTAATAAGGACTTCAGCAGTCCTTCAAAAACAGTTGTATCATAAAAGTAATAATTATTTACAAGTAACTCTCTACCAGGAGGTCAGAGCCCTTTTCAGATCATGCCATTCAACCAGCTGCCTAAATGGGAGGTTTTTGGGGATGTTCATTGTTATCTTCAGATCCTGTGGTTTGCAACTAGAATATCTAACAGTATTCCTTTTGCCTCATCCAAATAGGTTTTATATATATATGATACATATATGTGTGTATAATATATATACACATACACGTATATATAATGTCTATATGTGTGTATATATAATGTATATATATACACACATACATTTATACACATATAAAATCATTTTTGTGATCTTCATATTTTTTTAAATTGTAAGTGCCTGCTGAAGAGAGTAGGAAATACTGAAAAATATATAACAGTTAAAATCTAAAATTATTTCTTTTCACACTGCTCATAAATATGTATATATTCATACACTACAGTATGTCGCATACTTCCAGAGTGCTTATTTGCACCCTAGGGTTACTTTAGGCCATCCTTTATGATTGCTAATTGAACAGGAACTCACTTATGCTTCTCATCCCTGGTTCAGAGGCTGATGGCTCTAGAAGGTAGCTGGCTGTAGTTTAGTTTTTGTGAATTGTAAGAATTATAAGCTCATATTTTTTGCCCTTGTTTTTGTTTTTTGGTTTCTGACATGCTAATATTTTCAGTCACTATTTTTAGGACCTTCTTATATAATAAGACATTAACCCTTAATTGCCAGGGCATGGTTACAATGAAAAGGAGAAGAACTTTTATTCAATTTTATTATTATTTTTAAATTTTCTATAACTCTGCACCCTTTTATTTTTTTTATTATTATGTTATGTTAATCACCATACATTACATCATTAGTTTTTGATGTAGTGTTCCGTGATTCATTGTTTGTGCATAACACCCCAGTGCTCCATGCAGAATGTGCCCTCTTTAATACCCATCACCAGGCTAACCCATCCTCCCACCCACTCCCCTCTAGAACCCTCAGTTTGTTTTTCAGTCCATCGTCTCTCATGGTTCCTCTCCTGTTCCTATTCCCCCCCTTCATTCCTCCCCTCCTGCTATCTTCTTCTTCTTCTTTTTTTTTTTTAACGTATAATGTATTATTTGTTTCAGAGGTACAGATCTGTGATTCAACAGTCTTGCACAATTCACCCTTTTATAAGCCAGTGCCTGTCAGAACTTGCAGTTTCATAGATTTCCCAATATAAGCCATCCTTACCTTCCTGGAACCAGCACTATTCAGAAAGCTCTTCTGTGCATGCATTGTGTGAAATATCATTTGTAGATCTTTTATATAGTAGGAATTGATGTATAATTTTTTGGTGTGGTGGGCAGACATTTTACTTTGGTATCAGGATTGTATTAACTACATAAAATAAATTAGATAATTATCCTTTATTGGTTTTTTATATTTACTTAATTTAAACAAATTATTTATTCTAAATTCTAAAACTTAGGAACAATATACATGGAATGGGAATTATCTCCTTGAGAGTTTGAAAGAACTTCTCCATTAAACTGAGTGTTTCCTTAATAACGTTTTAATTGTCTTCCCTTTTTTAGTGGGATTTTTACTTTCTAATACAGAAAATAAACATTTCACTGATATTTTTAAAATATTGACAAAGATTGTTTACATTTTATTGTCTGTTAGTTTCCTTTATTACTGCTTATTTTATGGATCTAGGTGAATTCTAATGCTCCTGGGTTATATTTTTTATAATTTTGTCTGCATTTTTTTTCAAGCTATGAGAACATCACTTTTTCTGCTTTTCTATATTCTGATTTACTGACTTATGTTATCTTTATTGATTCCTATTTTGTTTTTTTTCTTTAACTTTCCTTCTTTAACTTTTTTGTTTAATTAATATATTTTTTCCTCTATTTCTTTTTTTTTTTTTTTTTAAAGATTTTATTTATTTATTTATTAGAGAGCGAGCGAGAGAGAAACAGCATGAGAGAAGAGAGGGTCAGAGGGAGAAGCAGGCTCCCCGCTGAGCCAGGAGCCCAATGTGGGACTCGATCCCAGGACCCTGGGATCATGACCCGAGCTGAAGGCAGTCGCTTAACCAACTGAGCCACCCAGGCGCCCTTTCCTCTATTTCTTATTGAGGTTTTGAAGTATTAAGGATTGAATTGGACTGTTAATGGATAGTAGTATCATTTTCTTTATATTGTACACAATCTGATATTGTTCTAGATATTTCTTTGATACAATAATTATTTAAGGTTCTTAAATTTCTAGTTTTCCTTTTTATCTCTTAAATTTTGTTATTACTAATTATATTATGGTCATTGAATGTGATCTCAATTTTTGGTTTTGAGTGAAGGGATTTTTGTGACCTAGTTTATGATTTTTTTTTCTTTCTTTACTGTTCTATTTTTCTTCATAAAGAAATTTTGTTTAAATACATGTTTTATTAAAAATTATATTACTTATCTACAAATCTTGAACTAAAACAAAAACTAAATTTACAAATGAAAATCATTATTTGGTACCCTGGCATGATTCAGACAGAATGTGCCTTTTTCCAACTTTTTCCAAGGACTTTCTTTTTTTTTTTTTCTTTAAGACTTTTTTTTTATTATGTTAATCACCATACATTACATCATTAGTTTTTGATGTAGTGTTCCATGATTCATTGTTTGCGTATGACACCCAGTGCTCCATGCAGTACGTGCCCTCCCTAATACCCCTCACTGGGCTAACCCATCCCTCCTCCCCCTCCCCTCTAAAACCCTCAGTTTGTTTCTCAGAGTCCATAGTCTCTCATGGTTCGTCCCCCGCTCTGATTCCCCCCCATCATTTTTCCCTTCCTGCTATCTTTTCTTTTTTTTTAACATATAATGTAGTATTTGTTTCAGAGGTACAGGTCTGTGATTCAACAGTCTTACACAATTCACCGCGCTCACCATAGCACATACCCTCCCCAATGTCTCACCCAGCCACCCCATCCCTCCCACCCCCCACCACTCCA
>NC_138371.1:146068666-146182069 GCF_054177405.1 Leptonychotes weddellii | reverse complement strand
TCGACTCCTTAATTTCTCTTTCTTCTGTCTTGTTGTTGGTGTACAGGAATGCCACTGATTTCTGTGCATTGATTTTATATCCTGGCACTGTACTGAATTCCTGTATGAGTTCTAGCAGTTTTGGGGTGGAGTCTTTTGGGTTTTCCACATAAAGTATCATATCATCTGCAAAGATGAGAGTTTGACTTCTTCTTTGCCAATTTGGATGCCTTTTATTACTTTTTGTTGTCTGATTGCTGTGGCTAGGACTTCTATTACTATGTTGAATAGCAGTGGTGATAGTGGACATCCCTGCTGTGTTCCTGACCTTAAGGGGAAAGCTCTCAGTTTTTCCCCATTGAGAATGATATTCACTGTGGGTTTTTCATAGATGGTATGAGGCCACCATTACCTTGATCCCAAAACCAGGCAAAGACCCCATCAAAAAGGAGAATTACAAACCAGTATCCTTGATGAACATGGATGCAAAAATTCTCACCAAAATACTAGCCAATCGGATACAACAGTACATTAAAAGGATTATTCACCACGACCAAGTGGGATTTATCCCTGGGTTGAACGTTGGTTCAACATCTGCAAATCAATCAATGTGATACAATACATTAATAAAAGAAAGAACAAGAGCCATTTGATCCTCTCAATAGATGCAGAAAAAGCATTTGGCAAAGTATAGCATCCTTTCTTGATCAAAACTCTTCAGAGTATAGGGATAGAGGGTACATACCTCAATATCATAAGAAGGACTTTCAGTCATAATTAAAGTACTGACAGATTACTTTTTATATTTGTACCCAATACAGAAAGACCTTTGTTCAAATCTCAGCTCTGCCACTTATACATCAGCTTGTGACACTGGACATGTCACTGAAATTCTGATCTCTTAGGTTTCTCATCAGTAAATGAGGACAATAATAGGACCTACTTGAAGAAGTCTTGTGAGGATTAAATGAGTGAATGAATGTCAAATGCATTGTATACCAATAATCAACCCCCCAAAATGTCAGTTCTTCCTATTTTTATTACTTCCAGAAGGGCTTCTTTTAATTATTTATAAGACCCTGATGATTCTTTGCTCACTGTGTTTTGAGGACACTGTTTTGTTCTGCTATCTTGGCTCTCAATATAGTGTCTGTCTTGCACATGAGCAAATTGGGGAATTTTATACCATCTCAGCTTTTGATAGAAAGAATAACTGCTATTCTTATAGCACTTAAAAGCTTAAATTATATCTCCCAATTCTCTAAAAAACGGATGCTTTGACACTTCTGACAAAGGGTATGAGAAGGTAGGCAGATATTTTACTGTCTACGCATTTCACAAATTCTGTCCTGAGTATGCCAGGTCTCTTCAGTATATATATCTAATATATATATTAGGGTGCCAAATAAATATAAATATCTAATATATATATATTATCTATGAGACTTGTAGATAACTATAAAGATCATTTGTTTGTCCTAGCAATTCTCACACTGAAAATGGACACAAGGCATTAGATTATTACCCAAACTTCTGATTAACTTACATTTTGATCTATGTTATTGAAACTTGCCAATCAAGAAATAAATGACTACTAAATAGATAAATAAATAACTGACTACATATTTCAAAACAACTAAACCATTGCAGAATGTTTTAATTATTTGTAAAATGTACTTTTTAGCACAAACTTTGGCACATATTAATTACTTAGTAATACTTCTTGATTTGTTAATTTTACTTTGCAGAAGAAGCATAGAAAGTCTTTCCTATGAGCTTTAGAAAAAGTACAATAATCATATTCTTGATTTTTATTTATCTCAAACTAGAAAATCAACATTACATTATTAGCAATCTTTTCTTGATCTCACTTTTTTTTTTATTGAAGTATAGTTGACACACAATGTCACATTAATTTCAGGTGTACAACATAGTGATTCGATAAGTCCATATGCTATGCTCTGCTCACTACAAGTGTATGTAGCTACCATCTGTCACCATATAATGCTATTACAAAATCATTGACTATATTCCCTATGCTGTACCTTTTATCCCCATGACTTATTCCTTCCATATCTGGAAGACTGCATCTCGCACTCCCCTTCACCTATTTTGCCCATCTCCCCACCACCTCCCCTCTGGCAACTGTTAGTCTGTTCTCTATTTATGAGTCTGTTTCTGCTTTTTTGTTTGTTTAGTCATTTATTTTGTTTTTTAGATTCCACATATAAGTGAAATTATATGATATTGTCTTTCTCTGTCTGACTTATTTCACTTGGCATAATGCCCTCCAGGTCCATCCATGTCATAAATGGCAAGATCGCATTCTTTTTTATTGCTGAGTAATGTCCATTGCATATATATACCACATCTTCTGTATCCATTTATTTATCGATGGATACTTGGGTTGCTTCCATATCTTAGCTGTTGTAAATAATATTGCAATAAACAAAGGGGTGCATATACCTTTTCACATTGGTGTTTTCATTTTCTTTGGGTCGTTATCAGGTAGTGAAATTACTGGATTGTATGGTATTTCTATTTTTAATTTTTTGAGGAAACTCCATACTGTTTTCTGCTGTGGCTATACCAGTTTACATTTCTCCTATTTCTCCACATTCTTATTTTTTTTTATGTTATGTTAATCCCCATACATTACATCATTAGTTTTTGATGTAGTGTTCCATGATTCCTTGTTTGCATATAACACCCAGTGCTCCATGCAGAACGTGCCCTTTTTAATACCCGTCACCAGGCTAACCCATCCTCCCACCCCCCTCCCCTCTAGAACCCTCAGTTTGTTTTTCAGAGTCCATCATCTTTCATGTTTCGTCTCCCCCTCCGATTTCCCCCCCTTCATTCTTCTCCACATTCTTGCCAACACTTGTTATTTTTTGTCTTTTTGATTCTAGCCATTCTGACAGGTATAAGGTGATATCTCACTGTGGTTTTGATTTATATTTCCTGAATGATTAGTGATGTTGACCATGTGTCTGTTGGCCATCTGAATGCCTTCTTTGGAAAAATATCTACTCAGGCCTTCTGCCCATGTTTTAATCAGATTTTTTGGGTTTCTTTTTTTTTTATGTTGAGGTGTATAAGTTCTTTATATATTTTGGATATTAACCCCTTACTGGATATATCATTTATAAATATCGTCTCCCATTCAGTAGGTTGCCTTTTCATTTTGTTGATGTTTTCCTTCACTGTGCAATGCTTTTTATTTTGGTGTAGACCCAATAGTTTATTTTTGCTTTTGTTTGCCTTGCCTCAGGAGACATATCTAAAAAGATGTTGTAGAGCTGATGTCAAAGAAATTACTGCCTATGCTTTTTTCTAGGAGTTTTATGGTTTCCTGTCTCACATTTAGGTCTTTAATCTATTTTGAGTTTATCTTTGTGTGTTGTGTGAGAAAAGGGCCCAGCTTTATTCTTTTGCAAGAAACTGTCCAGTTTTCTCAACACCATTTGTTGAAGAAACTGTCTTTCCTCCATTGTATATTCCTGCCTCCTTTGTTGTGGATTAATTGACCATATAATTGTGGGTTTATTTCTGGGCTCTCTATTCTGTTACATTGATCTATGTATCTATTTTCATGCCAGTAGCATACTGTTTTGATTACTATGGCTTTGTAGTTTATCTTGAAATCTGGGATTGTGATACCTTCTGCTTTGTTTTTCTTTCTGAAGATTGCTTTGACTATTTGAGGTCTTTTGTGATTTCATACAAATTTTAAGATTATTTATTCTAGTTCTGTGAAAAATGCTGTTAGTATTTTGGTAGGAATTGCATTGAATCTATAGATTGCTTTGAATAGTATGGACATTTTAACAATATTAATTCTCCTAATCCATGAGCATGGAATATCTTTCCATCATTAGCTATCCTTTTACTAAAACTGCTTACAGTGCAGTTGCCTTTGCAAAGCTCTAAATCCTTTTCCATATTTGGAAAGCATTCATCTAGCCATTAATTTAGGATCTATATAATGTTTGTTGCTGTTTACTATTTGCAGAGATTTTTCTGTTAAAAATGTCACTATGTAAACATGCTAATGAGCAGAAAAGGTCAATATATGACAATAGTTCTTTTGGCAAAAAGCATTGCCTAAATCTGAAAAGCAAATAATATGAAAGCATTTAAAACTTTGTGAGATTACAAAATATGCATAAAGTTTTTGAGTTAGTGAATAAACAGATCATTTAAAATTCAGTTAACTATATGGTAAGTTCTCATAAAAACACCTCTTTCAACGTAGTATGAATTCTGAAGTGTCACACAGTAATCATTATCACCTTCGTTAACTGAGTACTTCATAGAATGATGCAAGACTTCATTCTAGACTCTAAATATATTAACTAATATACTTATCACAGTAATACTATGAGTTATAGTGTATCTTTATTGTAAATTTAAAAACTAAGTTCACGTGTTGGAACTGGTTTTTACATCTAATTTCCTTCCCTCGTGTATGCATGAATTTTGAAATTTTCTACCCCCTTTTCCTACTGCTATAGCCTTAAAACTTCCTTCTAACTAGCACTAATTTAATCTAAGAGTGGGACTACATCTAAGAGAAGCCACAGTATAGGGTTTCAGGACTGTGATCTAGCCAGTGGTAAGGACACAGATGTTAATAGGCTGGAAAGCTTGTAACCAGAGCTATTCCATGGGGAAAAAAAATATTTGTAAGCTTTTTACTAGTGAGTTATTATAAGCAGATTATATACTAATCAAGAGTATAGCATTAGGGAAAGTGGGTAGGAAAAAAAATATTGACATGTATTGGATGCCCTATAGCTTTTCAGTGAAGTCTGAGATGAAATACATGTATTTGGGCTAGAGACACCCAATTTGCTCTGATAAGGAAAGCTTTCTACTTGAGGCCAGAAATTATGTTGACTAAGATACTGAACATTTGAGGACTCACAGGGTTGAAAAATTACATGGGGAATTCTGAGAATATAGTGGCAATATAGTTTATAATCTCTCCAAATCTGTCCCCCCCCCCAAATTGGCAGACTAACAAGAATTTAAAAAGAAAATCAAGTCACCAGTTACATCAAAAGTAGGAAACATGTTATCACTATGACTCCAAAGTAAAAACGTATGGAGACAAATCAACTAAAATATGTACCTTATATTAGCATCTGTGCAGGAATAAATAGAGAGAAGCAACACAATGTCTAATAGACCCTAACAGGAAGCCCCAAATTGCCAACAGATACCCTGGAAGGTGTGGCAAGCCAATTTAAAAATAGAAGCTGAAACTGAGCTGAGCTTATAAAGAATCCAATTTGTGAGTGAGAACAAGTGTTCACCATAGGTTCTGGAGAATTTGGATTACTCTGTTCTATGAAATCTCAGAATAATCAGCCAACTTTCCCTCTGTAAATGCTCCCCAGTCAGAAGAAGCTGTTGGGAGTAGAATTCAAATTGACTAGAATAAGAATCATAGGGCAAACAAATAATAATAACAATTAAATTAAAAAGTCCAGACAAATACAAGGAAAAGGAATACAGACAAAAACTCAGAAAATAAGAAATCAGACTTTTGAACACTTCATGAAACTACTAAAATGAACTATGTATAAAGTTAAACAGTCAAAAAAGCTATTGCTATGATCTGAATGAATGTGTGTGCCCCCTCTGCCCCAATTCACATGTGGAATTCTAATTTCCAATGTGATAGTGTTAGAAGGTGAAGCCTTTGGGAGGTTATTAAGTCAGAAGAGTGAAGCCTTCAGGGATGGGAGTAGTGCTCTTTTTATAAAAGGGACCCCAAAGAGCTCCCTAGCCCATTCTCCCATGTGAGGATGCCATAAGAAGTCTACAACCTAGAAGAGGTCCCTTACCCAAGTATGCTGGCACCCTGATCTTAGACTTCTAGCTGCCAGAACTGTCAGCAATAGATTTTTACTGTGTGTAACCATCCAATCTGTGGTATTTTGTTATAACAGCACAAACTAAGACAGGTATATGGACCCATTTCTTACCCCTATAATTTTTAGAAAATAATTTCTTAGGAAAGTGAGTAAAAGAAAAGAATCATGGTCAGATTCCATACAAAGTTATTATGAAAAATAAAACAATAAAAAAGGGAAATTATATCTTTGCAAAATAAAGAGACATCCTTATCAATATATCCAATCAAGTAGCTCTTACTGTTTTACTCAAACACTGATCTCTGTTAATAAAAACAGACCTTCATTTCCAGGACACAGAGGATATTCCCATAAACTGATCATATCTTGAGCCACAGAGAAAATGTAATGAGAAAAGAATTTCAATCAAACTAAAAGAAACTTAGGAAGTTATAAAGATATAAAAGAACAACATTTCACCTATATGTGGAACCTAAAAAACAAAACAAAAAATGAACAAATAGCAGAAACAGACCTATAAATATAGAGAAGAAAATGGTTGCCAGAGGGGAAGATGGTGAGGGGATGAGCAACATAGGTGAAGGGGGGTGGGAGGTACAAGCTCTCAGTTGTGGAATGAATAAATTACAGGTATAAAAAATATAGCACAGAGAATCTAGTCAAAGGTGTTGTAATAGTGTTATATGGTAACAGATGGTAGCTATACTTGTGATGAGCATAGCATAATGTACAGACTTGTCGCATCACTATACTATACACCTGAAACTACTGTAACATTGTGTGTCAGTTATACTTAAATTTTTAAAAAACAGCTTAGAGTTAGGAAAAGATAGAAATGGTGTGATAGAACTCAGCAGAGTGGGGCACCTGGGTGGCTCAGTGTGTTAAGCATCTGCCTTTGGCTGAGGTCATGACCCCAGGGTCCTGGGATGGAGCCCCATGGCAGGCTCTCTGCTCAGCAGGGAGCCTGCTTCTCCTACTCCCTCTGCCTACTGCTCTGCCTGCCTGTGCTTGCTCTCTCTCCTCTCTCTCTTTCTGTCAAATAAATAAATAAAATCTTTTTAAAAAAAAGAACTCAGCAGAGCATTAGAAAACAAATTGTTTCAGCAGTGAAGACTAAACTAGAAGGGACAATGAACAAATAAACACAATGGCTTAAGAGAAGCAGAAAGTTTTTTAGAAAAAGAAAGTTTAAAAATTAAAAAAAATGAAGAGATTAAAGGATTTCAGGGAAAAAAAGAAAACTAATGTGTACATAATAGAAGTCCCCAGAGGAAAAAAACAAAGCAATGAAACAGAAACATTAAAAAAAATTTTTAAGTAAAAAAGTTTTTCTTAAATAAAATATAACTTTAGACAATATACTAAAATGACATACCACCTAAGTAGGAAAAACTAATATTCAAAATGTCAAACACTAAACATATTCTGTAAAATTACTCTACCAAAAACAAAAACAAAAAAATTAAAGGAAGAAGAAATAAATGTTTAAAATGTACAGATATCCATGAGAGATCAAATCACTTATAAGGGAAACAAAAGTAGATTTGTATCATATTTCTTATAGTATCACTTTACACCAAATGATAATAGTGTAATATATTTAGCTACTTTAGAAAAGAGATTAAAGTTGAGGACTTATATTCAGCCAACTGACTGTCAGATATAGCCTATAAAGGCCATAGAAAATATGGCTGTGAATATTGTTCATGTTCTTTTGAACCCCTATAGAGGAATCTACTAGAAAATCAGCTTCCAACAACCAAAAATACTGGAGAAACATCAATGTAAGAACTCATGATAAACATTAAAAACATGTTTACCTGTACACTAAGATTAATTATAATATATAATGGCTGTATACTCTGACAATAAATATATAGGACAATTATCAAAATGAGGCAGAAGGCAAATGAAAGTGTAAAAAAAGGATTACTGGACATAAAGGGATTTTACTTCAAATTACATGCTGGAAGACAAGTAGCAGAGGGAAAAAATAAAATTAGTAGCTATAAAAACACAGTCCTGTATTAGTGAAAACATCCAAGGAAACAGAAAACTTAGAAACAAACCCAATTATATATGTAAACTTGGCCTACAATAAAGGCAGCATTTTTAGTGGGAAAATATATAATTTTTTTTAAGTGGTAGAAAAAAGTATCCGGATAGACTTCAAATGAATTAGAGATTTCATTGTAGAAATGAGGTCATGCAAGTAATAATAAAGAAACCTGGGTGAATTTCTCTGTGTACCTGCTATGGAAGTGTTTTATAGTTTGGCACAAAATCCAGAGATACAGAAAAATAAATTTTATTCATAAAATTTAAAAAATACATGAAAAGGGAAAATAAGTAAAATAAAAAGCAATGTTATTCATGGAAAGATATTTGCAACTTATCACATATAAAGGGTTAATATTGCTAGTACAAAAAGAGCTTCTAAAAATATACAAGAAAATCACCAACAACTATAGAAAACTGAGCTAGAGAAATAGTTTACAGGCAAAGAAATGTAACTGGCCTTTAACCATACAAAATTATCCTCAACATTACTCTTAAAAAGAAAAATGCATATTGAAACTACACTGTTAACCATTTTTCACATATTTTATTGACACATATACAAAACTTCAACAACATACTTTCTCATAAAGGCTATAAGAAAATGAGCAGTCTCATATATTGCTGATACAATGCAGAAAGATACAAGGAGGGAAATTTGGCAGTATCTACCAAAATTACATATGCATTTATCCTTTGTCCCAGAAATTTTACTTCTACCTGAAAAATACACTGGAAATTTTAACGAAGAGTTATAGAGAAGGCACATATGCACCATATACATATATAGTAATTGCCAGATTATTTGTAAAAGCAAAAGAATGAAACAGACTAAATGTCCATCAGTAGAGGAGTGATTGAACAAACATCCATAAAGTGGAGAATCTTGTAGCTCATGTAGCTGTAAAAAAGAATGGGGAATACATATACTTCTATGAAGTAATCTCCAGGATATATTGTTCAGTGATAAAAAAGAGAGAAAAGTATCTGAAGTATGCCAGCTCATAAGCCCTTATCTAACAAAGGATGGTATATGTATACACACACACACACACACAATCCTATGTTCGTGTGCATGCTTATATTTTAATAGAAGCAAAGAATGAAAGAATAAACTTTAAAATTTAGAAAAAAAAAATTGATATCTATAGGGTGGAGTGTTGGAATAGGGTGAAGAAGATAGAAACAAAATCTAGATTTCTGGGTATATACTTTGTTGATAATCTCTCCTGGAATACCTGTATCTAGGCTCAATAGGTAAAAATCTATCTGTAGCTGTTATTTTAATGCCTTGACAGCAGAGACTTTACATCCATTTGAACTACAACTTCAGGTCGATCAGTTCTCTTTATGTGAACTCTTTATACATGAATGGTATGGCCTTTTAAGGGTATACTTGTATAAGGATCATCTGTAATGATTTCAAGATGAACACTAGAAGTTCATTCACAGAGTTTGATTATAGTCTAATATCTTTGGGAAATGGTGCATCAGTGCTAAGGAAAGAAACAGAAAATATAAGGAGTTTCCAAAATTCCAGAAGGACTGCGAAAGTTATGTGTAAGTAGGGAGGTGTGTGGGGCTAATTGGTTGAGACTTCTGGCCTGTTGCCTAAGCTTTGACCAGAATAATTCCACTTCATTGTATATATTGGCATTCAATGAAAGATTTTCTTTATAGAACAGTATCAGCAGCCCATAAAACAGTTTAAAAACTGCTGACTTAGAGAAGAAATAAAGTGTTTTAATTAGAATTTTCTCTCATATATTAAATCCATATAAGATTACACACTTTTATTATTCCACAAATATGGATTACAAAAGCACAAAATATGATCATTTAAATAAAAAAGAGAAAATTGAAGAATTCCAAGATCAAGAATAAAAGAATATATGCTTGTACTAAATGTCAACATAGTCGTTGTCACTGCACATAAACTTGGCTCTAGTCTTCCTGGAGGTCAAAAACAAACAAACAGAACACCTGGATAAGCTACATAGCTCTAATACAAAGTGTTTCCTGCTGCGATATTTACAAAGAAATTTATAGAAAATATGAAGTGTTTCCTGCTACTATATTTACAAAGAAATTTATTAGAAAATATGAAGTGTTAGGCGCCTGGGTGGCTCAGTTGGTTAAGCGACTGCCTTCGGCTCAGGTCATGATCCTGGAGTCCCTGGGTCGAGTCCCGCATCGGTCTCCCTGCTCAGCAAGGAGTCTGCTTCTCCCTCTGACCCTCCCCCCTCTCATGTGCTCTCTCTCTCTCATTCTCTCTGTCTCAAATAAATAAATAAAATCTTTAAAAAAAAAAAAAGAAAATATGAAGTGTTTCCTGCTACTATATTTAGAAAGAAATTTATTAGAAAATAATGATTTTATCAGTTAGAATCCCTTCAGTTACAAGTGCTAAAAAACCCAACTTGAATTAATGTCTGCAATAAGACCATTTCCAGAATCCTCTAGGAAACCTCTCTTCATGACTCACTGGCCCAGATAGAGTTGTTTGCCTTATATCATTAAGTCCCTGGAAAAGGAGGAGGAATCCTACCCTAATATTTTGTACTCCATGGAGTATGGCTGAATACCGTAACAAACTGACTTCTGTTAGAAAAAAGGAAGGAGGATGGATTCTGGTATAAGCAGCCCACAATGACTATTTCAACTATTTAATGGAAAATGTCCTTAGCTTTACCACAGTCACCAGGTTGGATTTTATGTGACCATTTCTTGTTCATCTTTGTTAGAAGTCAGGGACTCATGAAAGGACATCTCAGCCAAGGCTAATGAGATTCAAATATGCAGCTGGTTATTCAACTTTATCCAAGTGAGATTGAACTGGAATTCCTGAATGAATATGTTGGAAGCACTTCCCTTTGACTGGAGTTAAACTTTGCACCAGTCAACTGTTGGCATTCTATAATATAGATTCAAGAAGTTAGGAAGCAAAAATGAGAGAGGTGGAAGGAAACCACTATTCTGCAAGATCTATCAACACAAGAAACAGGAAAGAGGACAAACTTTCAGGCAATGCTGTAAACAAGCCTGCCTAAATAGCACTTTTTAATTACATTAATAAACACTTACTCTAGACACTGGAGTCATTTTACTGCAGCATACTATTTTAGGTTGCTTATTTGACAGGGAACGGATGCTAGTAGTATTCTGAATCAGTAGATCCATAAGCATAAGTATGGAAACCAGTTAAAAGGAAGGGAGAGTGGCTCTATCGATTCTGAAGCCATCTCACCAGGGGAAAGACCACATTACTTCCTCACAGAAACAGGCTGTAGGAGTTCCTACAGGGACAACCAGTTTTTACCTAAGAAGGCTTCTGTGAATAAGCTCTAGGCAAATTGCTTGATGGAGTCCATAAACTTCCACACTAGGGAACACGACAGTGTGTGTTTTCCTGAATCATTTGCAGAGGATGAGTTACTGGAATAGTACCATAGCTGTAGGGTAATCTTGGTAACATCCTTGTGAGGAATTGAAGCTAAGCATCAGAACCACCAACGTTAAGGCCAGATCGCTTATTGACCCATGATATCTACTATCTAGGTAACCAAATAAATTTTCTAAATATGTAGCGTTATTTAAAAGTGATCCATTCAATGTTAGGGAATGTCCGTTACAAAATATGCTTTTAGTTTTCTTATAGTTATACTGAGTACCTCTTTTCCAACAGCCCTGAGATAATAGAATCATTTTTCTCTTCAGGCCATTCTTGGTTCATGCTGTTAAAGCTGTCATCACTAGAGGTGCTCATACATAAAGTTTATTTAAAAAAACAATCAGATCATTAAGGCATAATTTTAAAAAGAAGGGGAAGCAACTGATTCAATACTTGAAATTATTTTAGAATAACTGGGAATCTGTGTTAACCTCCTCCATCTTGGCCCATAGCCATTTTCCTGTCCACAGAATCAATGACAAATGAAAAGTTAATAAAAACTACCAAGAGACTTACATTGCTGAATTGTTCAGGATTGTATTCAGCTGCATATTACAGAAATCTGACAAAAAATGGCTCAGACAAGTAAGGATGTTTTTTTAATCTCATATAACAAGGAATAAAGTTGAAAGCTATGTAGGACTGATGTACGAAGAACCAGGCTACTTCTATCTCTGGACACAGAAATAGGCATCACATCTATGTTTAAAGAAGGAAGAAGGATCAAGATGAAGTGGCGAAAATTTACACCAATTTAGTGTGTGTGTGTGTCAGAGAGAGAGAGAGATACACGCTCATACTTACTACCTAGGTTACCAGAAATTTTTCCATGAATGCCTCCATATCCATCACATTAGCTAGATTGGAAAGCATGAATACAGAAAGGAATATTTTAAGCATAATACATTGCTTCCCTCCAAAATTTAGGATTCTGTTTATAAGTAAAGGAAAAATGGATAGTGGATAGACAATTAAGAGAATCTGCCTCAATTATTCTTAGATTTTCCTATAATGTTAAAAGGGGGGAAACTGTAAATTCTAGAAAGTTGGACCAAAAGCTTACTTGCACTTCATATCTTATGTTGGACTAAAAAGATGTTTATTTATTCACTCAAAGATCATTATTATATGCAAATTATGACTAGGCATTGTATTAAATGTTAAGCAGACGAATGAGACCAAACCTGCCCTCAAGGAGCTTATTACAATCTGGTAGATGAGATAGACTGTTTAAAAACAAAACAAAACAAAATGGTATAAAGGGTCAAGGAATGTAGAATACATCATCCCAAAATATGCCTTAAGACATAAAAATGATTTTGAGCTCGAGACAATTAACAGCAGCAAACACAGAAAAATCTCCCTCCTTTCTGCCTAAGGGCAGGATATAAATTCTTTTACTGGAGACAGACTCTTATCAACCTAGAGACAGCACCAGAGGATCTACAAACAAACCTTACTCCATTAGTTTCCTTCCCACAGTTTGCTGCCCTTGGAAGCCTAAAACTGCTTTTCTTTGTCCTGCCACTTCTCTATAAATTTATTGCTCTTTGTTGAAGGCGCTGTATGAGCTGGAATTCTAAGCCACCAGTTTGAGTTACTTTTGGTTTAGATTTCACCCACCTGACATGTACTAAACTATTTGTTTTTTCTCCTAATCTGTCTTTTTGTTAAAGAGTCCTTGCCACAAACGTAAGATGGCTAAAAGTAGTTTTGTCTCTACTACAGGGACTTTGTACAGTGGCCATTAGTGACAACAGGAAAAGTCATGAATTTTACCTGGGGAGATTAGGAGGGGGAGCTTCAGGAATGACTTCCTGCCAGAGTTAGTCATTGAGCAATATCTTGAAGTAGGCATCTGCTAGATAGGTTGCCTAGTGTGATCTGGAGAAAATAGGACATTTCCATAAATTTAAGCAAAATCACATAGGAGTCAAAGAGCTTACTCCTGGTACTACAGTACTCAACCAATTTTCTTTTGTTGCACAAAGCTATGAGGGAATATAAAAATTAAACTCAAGTGGAAAAGAAAACACTTTCTGTAATATAGTCAATTATCACAGAAACCTTTTTCAAAACAAAATGATATGAATTCCCAAACTTGTTGCTTAGAAAGGAAGCCCCAATAAATCTTAGACCGAGTTCCCTTGAGAGTTCAAATTAAAAAAAGTTTTGGTTTTTTCCTACCACAGCAACACAATAGTGCTGTATTAGCATGTTATAGGGGATTTCCACCACCCCTGCTAGCCTGGGGAATAAGTAGGATTTGTAATTCCATAGTTCATCTCTCTCAGCTATATTGCCAAGTCCCTCCCTTCCTCTGGCTCAAAGGGTAGGAATGTCTCTGTGGAGTATCTCACAGCATCTTTATTAATCAACACTTGCATTTTCTTGGGTCCGTATTTTTATAGTGGCTAGACACTGCTTGACAGTTCCTAGTGAAAGGGAAATTTCCATGCCTTATGGATGCCACTGCTGATAAGTGAATCCTTGGAATATCTGGCTAAATGTTTTATTTTTGTTCTTTCTGCACAAACAGACACTTCTCATTTTGGCTGCAGGCATAACTTCCAAGCACCATTGTCAAAATATTCTGCCCTCATTATCTCTGTTACTAGAAAATGTAATCTATTGATCAACCTAGTTCCCTTTTTCTCCTTTTAATCGGTTAGGGCCCAGGTAGGAAATAGAACTCAGCCTTGAGTTGCGCCTGGGTGACTCAGTTGTTAAACGTCTGCCTTCGGCTCAGGTCATGATCCCAGGGTCCTGGGATCGAGCCCCACATCGGGTTCCCTGCTCAGTGGGAAGCCTGCTTCTCCCTCTCCCACTCCCCCTGCTTGTGTTCCCTCTCTTGCTCTGTCTCTCTCTGTCAAATAAATAAATAAAATCTTAAAAAAAAAAAAGAACTCATCCTTGAAAGTTCTTATACAAAGACCCTAATGAAGGGACTACTTACAAAGAGGAGCAAGCAGGGTCAAAAAGAACAATAAGGGTCCAGGAGGCTTCCAGAGACTAGCAAGAGTGGGATGCAAATGTACCAGCTAGGGTTGAAAGGACAGAGAAAGAAAAGGTATTTCCTGAAAGCTGTGAGAAAGGCAACTTGGAGGAGCTGCCAGGTCAGAAACTGTAAGTACAGGAGGGCATAACCATTGCCAGGGACCTGTCATCAAGGAAGGGAAAGGGTGAAATGCTTTGACTTTCTTCTCTCCCTTCCTCCATCTTCTATTGGTTTCTTCCATTGATCAACCCCCAAGGAAAGACCAGGTGGGCAATCTTCAGGCTCAGGGCAGGGAAGGGAAGAGAATAGATCTATTAAAGGTAGGAAAAGGTACAATAACCAAGAAATCACTCTGCTATTTTTTGGGCTTTGACAACACTGATTTTTCACATTCCAGAAAATTCCCAAGTACCAGATAGCAAATTACACCTTGGGTTCTGGTTGGGATCAAATTTCCTGGCACCTGGGCACTGAAATGATTTACTATAACATTTTGTAAAGACTCAACTTTTTTTTTACCTGGGTTTAAGTTATGGATCTGCTAATTGACTTGGTCAAGTTACTTTGCCCCTATGAATAGTTTTCCCATTTAACACATGAGACAAATTCATAAACTTACCAGGAAAAAAAATAAAATAATTTATATTAAGCAGTCATCATCGTGACCAGCACAGTGTAAGCATTTTGTAAATGTTAGCTATTATTATTATTAGAAATTATAAATGTGGGTATTTTAATCATGTATCTTTGGATATAGCAACAATGCCTACATCATAAAATTATGAGAATTAAATAAATAATGTAAAGCACTTGGGAAAAAAAGGCCAAAAACTATTATTGTTAACATTATCATTATTATTATTTAAAATAATAGTTTAAGAATATATTCATTGGGATTTTTTAAAGGTTCGTAATACATTATCATGTTTTAAAAAGCAAGAGATAAAAGAGCATGTTTAGTTTAGTCCTGTTTTTGTAAAAACTCAGTGTACCATGGTGCCCAGTGAAGAACTTTAAATTATTTTAGCAAAATGACTGCATTTAAAAGTTGCTAGCCATTAATAGTAGAAATAGCAGAACACTGCTATGGAACATGACTCTGTTTTGGAAGGGACACCAGAATGGCCATTTAATTTTACTCATTATGGAAAATGACCCTTATCATCGGCTAGCCCACAGATCTTGAGAAGCTGCCCTTTGGGGAGTCTCTGTGATAGAG
This sequence comes from Leptonychotes weddellii, assembly GCF_054177405.1. NCBI lineage: Eukaryota > Metazoa > Chordata > Mammalia > Carnivora > Phocidae > Leptonychotes > Leptonychotes weddellii. The sequence continues at coordinate 146,166,476 of NC_138371.1, read as the reverse complement.
TGTGGTTACTGACTTTAGGAGAACTGATGTCTGATACACATGTAACTATCCACTTTGGCATCATAATTCTCATATATAAAAAGTCTTTTTATGATGTGGGCTGCAATAGGAGGCATGATGTCCATTTTGGAGGTGATGTAGAGTCGAGAGAGCTGGTGTAGGATTGAGAGCAATGATGAGATCCATGTGACTATATGAACTATAAGAAGGTCTACAATGAATAAAGGGAGAGCATTCTGAACTTGAAGAAATTCAGTCCTTTAACTGCTTAAAATATTTATGTTCTATGCCTGAATACATACATTAAGTTGAGAAAAATTGAGAATTCAATGTAAATCATTTATTATCAGGGTAATGTGATAGACAAAGATTTTAGATAGGCAGACAATAATGAAAGAACATCTAGATTAAACATCAGCATTCTGAAATGCTGAAAACACTGATTCAATTTTTCAGGATAAAATGAAGCTGAAAAAAAAGAAATCTTGAAAGATGATGCATATGAATGTTTTATCCTAGAAACTATATTCGTCAATTATATTTTAAACTGCTGCCCTTTCTTTCATCTTCATTGTAACCACCCTACTTCAGATACCATCATGGTTTGCCAAAACCTCCTAAAACCCTTCAATAGCTTCCATTTGCACTTTGAATAAAAGTAAAATTTTATGCCCTGACACTTAAAACCTTACCTCCGTCTTGCTCCTGAATGGCTTGAAAACTCTTCTACAAATCCCCTGCTTACTAACTGTGCTCCAACATCCCTTGAATATGAATAGTTTCTTCTCATCACAGGGACTTCACACTTCTTTTTCCTTCAGCCCAGACCCTGTTCCTGCAAGAGATTCACATTGTTGGCTTTTTCTTTTTACTGTGGCTTCATTTCAAATGCTACCTTCTCAGAGAAGCTTTCCATGACCATCATTTCTAAAGTCCTTTCATAGTTTACTTTCTCTGAGGTGTATTTCATTACATGAAATCACATCTTTTATTTATCGTTCTGCTCTTGCATCTGCCTTGCTGGCCTAGGAGAATCACTAGAGATGTAACATTTGGGTGGCTCCCAAGCCCCACTGGGATGTAGAGTTGATTCATACTGGGGCAGGCTGACCAGCTGCACTCATACATTCAGTACCAGCTCTATATGAACCCCTCACCCAGCCATCCCTAGCACCTGCAACCCAGGTCTGGTAGAACACAACCTCAGGACACTTCTATATTGCTAGTCATTTTTAAGAAGTATTACCTGACCAAAAATTAGCAAACCAGACTCAACAGTGATTCTGTGGCATTTGGATTCTCTATGCTAGAGCTCATCCCTCACCCCTCCTCAAACATACAAGGTACAATATACTGAAGTTTGGTAAATATACTTAAAAGGTAAGGGAAGATATTCAACAGATATAGAATATATAGTACTATAACAATGTTATTGCATGTATAATATTTATAATCTATAAAACAGAGAAAATAAGTCATTTTTAAAAGAGAACCATGTAGTAGTATTAAGGATAAAAAATAGAATAGGGAACCTACAAAACATGTTGGGTGGGAAAACAGCAGGATGAGCTCACAGGTTGAACAATTAGCAAGTTGAAATATATCAAAGTGGGAAACCCTCTCTGATGGCAGGAGCAAAGAAAAAAGAGAAAAAAAATTAAAAGAATCATGGAAGACATCATAAAATTGCCAAATCTAGAAATTAGATACCCCCTAGGAGAATAAAAAATGGATAGAATGAAACATTTTCAGAAACTTCTGGATTAAAGAATGAAAGACCTGAGTTTGGAAGTACTCATAAAGTGCCAAAAAGAAAGCCTCACACTTTAGATCCAAGACACCGATGTTAAAAAATATCAAAGTGAAAATTTTTTAAGTTCCAAAGAGAAAGAGTAGATTCTCAACAAAGAATAAGAATCATACTGATATCATGCATTTCAGTAGATTGAAAAAGCAATGTAGTAATATTTTAGAGTAAAATAATTTTGAAACTAGAATTCGTCATGCAGCCAAATTATCATTTAAATGGAAGGGTATGATAAAATCTATTCTGGCAAATTAGTCTTCAAAAGATTTGCCACAAAACAGCCACTTTAAAAATGCTCTTGCAGCAAATAATGAAATAAGAAGGGAAATAAATGTTGGAGGTTGTTGTAAGAGTTATAGGAAATAAAGGTGGTAAAATACCATCAAATCCCAATGCAAACATTGTTGTCAAAGTAAGCGGAGGTAAAAACAAAACAAAACAAAAAAGATAATAGAAATTCTTAAAAACTTGGAATCAAAATTCTGGAAAACAGCAACATGGGCAGACAGAAAACAAATGGAGGAGAGATTATACTGAACTGTATGTTTTATAAATAGGGATATGTAAACATTCATAAGTGTACAAATTAACATCTGTGAATAAACATGAATGTGGAACTTAAGGGCAACTACAATAAAATGAAAGTTTAACGTGGAATTCTTTAACTAAAAAGAAAACTTGATCGACTCAGTGAAAAGCAAGAAAGAAGAAAAAATGTACAACAGTAGAAAATAGAAAAAAAATTGTAAAAGTGAGTCTCAAGATAAATTTTTTGATATAAATGAATTATGATCATTAGTTAAAAGACTGCAGGGTTGTTATTTTTTTTCTTTAAGATTCTATAGTATGTTTTCTGGGTGCCTGGGTGGCTCAGTTGGTTAAGCGACTGCCTTCGGCTCGGGTCATCATCCTAGAGTCCCGGGATCGAGTCCCGCATCGGGCTCCCTGCTTGGCAGGGAGTCTGCTTCTCCCTCTGACCCTCCTCCCTCTCATGCTCTCTGTCTCTCATTCTCTCTCTCTCAAATAAATAAATAAAATCTTTTAAAAAAAAAAGTTTCTATAGTATGTTTTCTGTAGTCGACACACTAAAATGTAAAGGCAAAGAAAGGTTGAAAATGCAAATTTGGAAGCAAATATGTCAAGTAAATAGGAACCAAAGAGATCTTTTGTGGCAAACTCAATAGTTAAAAGGAAAATTATTTTAAGAGCCAGAAAGGGAGGTTATAAACTGGTAAAGGGAAAGACAGGGCAAGCAGATATAATCCTTATAAGTATACATGTACATAATATAATTTAATTTTAAACTGATGAAATTTTAGGGAAAACTTGATTAATCTCATTAATTATAAATTTAGATTTTATTTTTTTATTAAATATTTTATATATTTATTTGACGGAGAGAGAGACAGTGAGAGAGGGAACACAAGCAGAGGGAGAGGGAGAGGGAGAAGCAGGCTTCCCACTGAGCAGGGAGCCCGATGGAGGGCTCGATCCCAGGACCCTGGGATCATCACCTGAGCTGAAGGCAGACGCTTAACAACGGAGCCACCAAGGCACCCCATAAATTTAGATTTTAATATAGACTTTGAAATCAAAGCAGATAAAAAATAAACAGCAATATCAAAGATCTAAGAAAATCAATTAATACACCGGGCTATTGGATAATATAAAACTGTTCAATCAAAAAAAAAAAAGAAGAAGAAAGAATATACTTATTTTATGCACAGACATAGAAAATAAAGTAAAAAGTCCAGGAGTGCCTGGGTGTCTCAGTGGGTTAAGCATCTGCCTTGGCTCAGGTCGTGATCTCAAGGTCTTGGGATCAAGCCCCTTATCAGGCTCTCTGCTCAGCGGGGAGTCTGCTTCTCCCTCTGTCCCTCCCCCTGCTCCCTGCTACGCATACTCTCTCACTCTCTCTCAAATAAATAAATAAAATCTAAAAAAATAAAATAAAAGGTCCATGTACTAAGCTATAGAGAAAGCTTCCATTTATTCCAAGGGAACAGTGTCATGCAAACTATGTTCTCTGATTATAATTCAGTAACATTAAATACTAACAACACAACTATATAATTGAAAACTAAATAACATTTCATTTAATTACCACTGGATTAAAAAGGAAATTATAAAGGAAATTAAAAAATGCTTAGAACTAAAAAAAAAAAAAAATGCTTAGAACTGAATATCAGTGAAAATGCTAAAGGACACAAATTGTGAGACAAAAATTATGTTAAAGCTTTAATGAAAACAAAGTTTAATTCCAAATAAATTTATCAGCAAATAAGAAAAAAAAGATAGAAATTGAGCAAGAGAGTACATGACAGATTAATAGAATATAGAACAAACAAAAGAATATTAGCAAAATCAGTGACTGGTTCTTAAAAAGTTTAATAACAAAGTTCTTGAAAAAGTGTTATAAAAAATGAAAGAATTTACAAATAAAAGCATAGAATAATAATGATGAAATAACTACTAACTAACAGGTAGAAAAATTAGTGAGAGAATAATGTAAACAATTATATTTAAAAAGCAGGTCAAGTGGATTAGAAACTGAAGCAGGAAAAAAAATAGCAAAATTGAATAAGCCAACAAGCATTAAATAATTCAAATGATTGGCAAAGATATATTCTCCACCAAAAACCCCAAACCCTTATTGTTTTGTAGATAATTCTGCCAATATCTTAAAGTATATTTTACTGTAATCATATACAAGTTACTCCAGAAATTAGTAACAAAAAAGAATTAAAAAGAATTAGAGTTTCCTCACTAACTGTGTAGCTCTGCTGAAATCTTAATTCTAAAAAAAGATAAGGGAAATCAAAGAAAATAAAATAGCCCCATTTTACTTACAAATGTAAATGCAAACATATTAAATAAAACACTGATTTTATAAGACAAATTTGAAATTCATATGATCAGGATTAATTAGTCCCAAAGTTCAACAGCAGAAATTTTATTAATTTGCCATAATAATAACTAGAGAAGAAAAATACATATTTATCACAATGAATGCAGAAAATACATATAGTAAAATTCAACACTAATTTGTATTACTAAAAAAAACACAAACCCATGGAAATTGTGAAATAAAGTAGAATTTCCCTAAGTTCATAAAGATTATATAACAAAAACCTATTACAAATATTTTTAATGCAGTAAGATTAGACTGGGAAAAGACAAGAAATCTCTTTCGGTACTACTGTTTGACATGGTATTGAAGGTTCTAGCCAGCACAGAAAAAGAAAATAAACGAGATATAAGGAATGATATAAACTTGTGAAACTATCATTTTTATTTTTAATTTTTTAAAAGATTTTATTTATTTGTCAGAGAGAGCGAGCACAAGCAGGGGGAGCGGCAGGCAGAGGGAGAAGCAGGCTCCCCGCTGAACAAGGAGCCCGATACGGAACTCGATCCCAGGATCCTGGGATCATGACCTGAGCCGAAGGCAGACGCTTAACAACTGAGCCACCCGGGCGTCCGAGAAACTATCATTATTTTTAAATGAAAAAAAAAAATGAACAAAATGTTTGCAATAATAAGAGCTCAGCAAAGTAACTAAAGGTAAACTAACAAAACCAATAGCATTTCTCCATACCAGAAATAATCTAGAAAATAGATTTAAAAGTACATCATCCACTATAGCAACAAAATTATAAAACGCCAAATAACTAACTTAGTAAAAATACACAGAACCTCTGATAAATTACTGATGAATTACATATATGCATACCTCATGATCCGGTGATCTCAGTACTAAGGAATTTCGTGTATATATATATATATCTTCATATATATATAAGTTCATATATATATATCACATTTCTCATATATATATTTCACACACACACATATATATATACATATATATATATCCTCATGCATAATGAGTTCTCATAGCAATTATACTGCGGCATATCTTTTGTTGACAGGGAATTGGAGTCAATTAAAGTATCTTTCAGTGGGGATTGGTTAGCACCAGTAGAATACAAAGCAACTTTAGAAGTAGTGAGTGAATGTACACGCAACATGGAAAGATCTCAAAGCATAATTCTGATTGAAAAACTAACAGAAGGAGATCTTTACTGCACTATCATCTATGTAAAGTTAAATTTCATGCATGCAAAATAATACATGTTTTACAAGAACATATAAAAACAGAAAGCTATGTGACCAACATGTTAGAATAGTGTCTAATGTGCCTAGGGGAAGGGAAGGGGTGAGTATGAGAAATGGGGCCAAAAGGAAGTCCATAAATTAAAATGTAACTAAAATAATAACAAGGAAGGAGTTTGGCATGGACAAATAAAAGCAGAGTGCCATAAACTGAGAACTATAACTAATCCAATCTTTTGCACCTGACATCCTGAAGGAAAAAAAAATAATAAGATAACCTCATTCTATAATACCGTTAAGTATCTGTATTCAGAGCCCCTGTAACAAGGGCAGTAAAGGGGAGGTGACATGGGTAAGACTGAGCTGCTCTGGTGACAGCCACAAGATAAATGAGGCGAGGAAGCAGCACCATTGGTTCTGAGCTCTGCCCATCTTTCTTGCACCAAAGCAAACAAGACAGCAACACATTGATTTACAGTAAAAGGGCCTATCTGTGCAAACAGAAGGCTTGGAAACTTTTTTTTTTTTTTTTGCCCAGTGAGAGCAAATCACTCTTTTAAGAAAGTCACTGAACATCTAAAGAGAGGCTTTGAAAAATAAGTTGATAAAATAGGTGGGTGTTTTATGTGTCTCCTCAAAGAGCATCATAATTTTCAGCTTTAGAGTATCCATTTCTCCTTACCTGGTTCAGCTGCATCCCAGGTGATTATAGACTTTATTGGGGACAATCCTGAAGTGGTGAGAGCTAATGATAGCCTATGTTACTAGTCTGAGTTTCCTTAAGGCATAATGCATAATACATAGCATCATTATTATGCCCTAGAAAAAGAAAGGGGGAGGGGCCTGCTCATGGAGAGATAAAAGTAGGGACTTAGGCTGAATCCCAGAGGTGACTGGCATTTAGGAAAATGAAGGATATTATTTCCTGCAAGCGATTCTTGTTTGCTGCCAAATGCCAATTTAGGATTCACATAATACAGTAACTGCTCTGCCACTTGAACTCTAAAATGAAATAACCTCTCTGTCTGGGACTTCTTCAGTGCTTTCAGCTAGTTTGTTTTGGCTGGCTCTCTGAATTTTGTTTTATTCCTAAAATCTATCTGAAGGGGAAAATTATCTGCTTTCAGCTTTTTTAGCAAGAGAGCAATTTTTAAGCTCAATGAGAAAAAATAAATCATGATAGATTTTGGCAAGGTTTTCAAAGTTACTTCTTTGGAATCTGAAATGACATTATTAATCTCACTGATAAAGGCATTATATTTATTCCATTAAGGAAAAAAAATATTTTTCTATTTATCTAAGAAACTCCTGGGAATCGAAAGCATTAATTTTAAGGAATACAAAATGTGCCAGTATGCAGTCTCTAGAGTATAGATTCAATGTAGTAGGGATAATAAAATGCAACTATTTGACTTTTATTATCTCCAGAATTTTTATTGTTCAATTGAGCTCACAGTCATTGAGGATCTGATATTTCTAGGTATTCTATGTGATACAAAATATAAATATACCCTGACTTCTACTCTGATGGAAGTTAAATACCAAAACTTAAAGAAGAAGATACAAACACTACTAATTGCAATGCAATGTAGAATGTGAAAAATAACACAAAAGAAGTCTACAGAAAGTAACATGGGCAGGGTAGAAGAGTGAGGAATTAGATTCTGAGATGGGAATCTGGAAATATTGCAGAAAGTGATGTTTGAGCAGAACATTTAAGGATTTGTAGAATTTCACGAGGCAGATATGGGAATGCAGACTCATCCTGGGCGGCAATATCAGTATGTACAGGGTAAGGAATACGGATTGCACACTTGTGAAGTAGTGAATATTCTCCATTATTGAAGGTCTGGGACAGGTGCATTCCTCAGGCTTGAGAGTGGAAGGTATGGTTGTGGAAGGCTTGGCTTTGATGCCCAGGAGCCTGGGTTTACTGTGTGGAAAACACTCAGGTTCTGGAACCTCTTTGGGTAGTGACAGAATGTGGCTATTACCTATGTAAGAGTGTGAAGAATGATGAATTTTGAGGGGAGAGAATGGGGCCACAGTAAACAATTTGAGGAATTTCACTGAAGTCCAAGAGAAGAGGAGCAGGAATGGAAAGGAGGATCACCTTCCAGAAGCATCACAGGCACACCATCTCAAGAGGGTCATGTTATGAGATGTGTTAACATGCTTTCTTCTCTTAAACTTCCTTTGCATGACTTTCCCCCTATTCAGCCAGAGACAGACATTTGACTTAGGAATTATTAGAATTATAATAGTAGGAATGAAAGAGAAATAAAAAGGCAATATTGAGTCCTTAACCAATAAAAGGGAATTTTAGACGGTATTCTTAGAGACTAGCTCTATCACACCAAGACTACTTCTTACAAAAGAAAAAAGGAATGAAATCTGGAAAGGCTTCTCACTTTTGCAAGAGACTGTTATGAACTTGAGGAACTGCTTTAAATAGGAAATGATTATATACCTTAAATTGACAATTTTAAAGATTCTCAATACCACCCTCTCACCTACCACCATCACCAGGATAAGTAAGTTGTAAGCTCAAAAGTGATATTACAAGGATATAGAATATAAAGTTACGTGTTCATGGCACATTATCAGTCCTCTACATAAGCAATAGTATTTGCTAACTTATTAGATGGGGTAATAATAATAAAGGATAATGAGTCAGAAGAATAAAACTGGCAGCAGCATCCAGACTTTTGAATCTGGGTGAGAGGAAACCCAGGAATCAAGTTGGGGAACCAGGTACAGAAGTGGGATTAATAGGACCTATTTAGTAGGGCTGTTGACTCTAAAGTACCAGTGTGGCCCAGCAGGCAGCTAGAACTAGGAGTCTGGGTGGTGTTCTCTATTGGGTAGTCATCCCATCACATTGACTACTGAAGCTGGAAATCAATGCTATTTACTTACTGTCTTAGTCAGTTCACACTGCTATAACAAAAAGCCATAGACCAGGTGGCTTAAACAACATGTTTCTCAGTTTTAGAGTCTGGGAATTCAAGGTGATCAAGGTGGCAGCAGATTTTCTTCCTGGTGATGGACTATGTCTCAGTTTACAGATGACCACCATCTTGCTATATGCTTATTGGCCTCTTGCATGCGCGGAGAGAAATCTCTATGTCTTTCTTTTCTTAGAAGAAATCCCATGATGAGGGGGCCCCACCACCCTCATGACCTCATCTGAACCTAATTATCTTCCAAGTGCCCCACCTCTAAAACCATCACAGTGGGGGTTAGGGCTTCAACATACAAATTGGGGGGGGGGGGCGATACACAAACATTCAGCCCATAACACTGCCCCTGGAATGAAATACCCACAAAAACAAATCTTTACGATGTACATGGGATGGAGGTGGGGGTGACAGAGATGAGAAGCCGAGGACTAAGAATTAATCAGAGACGAAGAAACTGAACCAGAGAAGTGCAAGAGTGAGGTGTGAAAAGAATCTCAGGAAAAGATGACTGAGGAGGCAGTCAGCTAGGCCTAATGCTTCAGAAAAGGTGAATGTGAAAAAGGACAGAAAAGACCCCAGGGTGTGGCTGCTACCAGGCCAGCGGTGATATTATTTGGCATTCTTTAAAACTCAACACTGCTAGATGCTCTTTCTGTTGTTCTTCTTTTTATTATAATATTACATGGGTACCCAAAACCACTTTACCTGAATCAGCTTTGCCTTCTGGTTCTCCATCTGAGGGATGAAATATAATGCAGGTTTCAACATTCCACTTCATTCTGAACATGTTAGGAAACTAAATTAACGCTTTCAAGTCAGAGCTGCCTAGTGACCGAAAATGATGGTCTTGAGTCCTGTCCAAGTTAACAAAGCTTTCCAGGCACTTAATTAATAGACACTCTGAATAGTGTTTGCAATAGGGACATTTGCTTGTGCTCTAAGTTCCTCCCTGGCAATAAGTTTTCTACAAAGGTATCAATTAGTGACCTGCAACCGGTAAATGGATTTGTCATTCCAGCTTCCACCAAATGACCCCTAAATTTACAATCGCCATAATCAGTCACTATGTTGTGTACGTAGTACTTAGAACTGTCTCCATATAACATTTAGAGATTACTTGCTTGCTATCATTATGAATTTAAATTCAGAACCTCCAATTAAAATTTCAAAAAGCACTCCTTTACCCTTTTTAAAAAGCAAAACAGGTCAATGGCAGAAGATACCCCAACAAAAGATAGTGAGTGCAAAATAATCCTGGGCTGATAGCATCAAATAAAGAAGCATTCATTTTTTGCTCTTAACGTGAACATGAAAAAATTAAACATAAACATAGTTATAGTATCAGTTAAAGTAACAAGGAGGCTATACAGTTGTTTAGTATCTTATCTTCAATTTTCATTGAATTAAAATGACTATACACATGTTAATTTATGAGAGACTTTTTTTTTTTTTAAAGATTTTATTTATTTATTTGAGAGAGAGAGAATGAGAGACAGAGAGCATGAGAGGGAGGAGGGTCAGAGGGAGAAGCAGACTCCCTGCCGAGCAGGGAGCCCGATGCGGGACTCGATCCAGGGACTCCAGGATCATGACTCGAGCCGAAGGCAGTCGCCCAACCAACTGAGCCACCCAGGCGCCCTTATGAGAGACTTAAAACGAGATTCCTGAAAATTTCACAGGATGTCTATCGAAACAGCTGATGGAAGGTTTGGTTTCTTTTGACAAAAAAAAGCCTAAGAAATGGCTACTGAATGTTTGTAATTGTTTCATACTTTTAAAAGAAGCTAATTCTGAGGGAGAGGATGGCTGACAATGATAAATCCAGCAGAGCATCCCAGTACTTGGATTATTAGGCAGCAAATGATCAAGCTTATCATGTGCCTAATTGTAGCTTTTATTAGGGAAAAATGAAAAATAATAGTAATAGTAAAAAGAAGAAGAGGCAAGATTTATTTAACTATTATTTTGTGCTTATCCAAATGTTGGTCACATAATGTTTATTGAATCGTTACCATAACCCTCTACAGTAAACACTATAATTATCTGTTCTAATAGACACGATAATTATCACTATTTTACAAGTTAGGAAAATGAGGCCCAAGAGGTGAAATGAGTTTCCAAAAGTTGTAACATTTTGTTTGGGTTTTTAATTATAGTTCCTACATTTCTCATCTCTTTGATGTAGCCTATCTCTTAATATTTTGAAAAATATCTGTGGGGGAACTGATGCATATGAAACCATGGAGGGTGGGAAACATATCCCTCCTTACTCTCCTGCCCCAAGTATCAGCCATACCTTCCTTATTTTTCACTTATTTTGTATCTTTCTACCTTCGCTTATAGATCTCAGTTAGGTCCCAGACTAAAGCATGTTGAATATTATATTTTAAAACAAACATAAGGAGAAGGTTATGAATATAAGATAGCAGTCAAGAATTTGGAGTGAATTCTAGCTCAGCTGTTGAATGGCTTCGGATAATTGTGCTTAGCTCTTGATTTTTCTTAAGACTAAATGAAGTGAAGGCAAAAGAGAAATATGCTCTGAAATATTTTTTAAAATAGAAAACATCAGTTCTATTTCTTTCAAGAATTGTAAATTGGATTTGATAGTTCCTATATACAACACAGATAAGCCAAGATATGGTAAATATTCAGGCCACTACAACATTACTGTTTTTAAACATTCTCCTTTGCCTTTTTCTCCATACATGATAATTTTTACAATTATGAGGGATACCAGTTCTACGTATTATCTAGTTGCTATGAGATAATAGTTCAGAAGGCATTTTGTAAGCCATAGCACATCATAAAAAGCTCAGTTGTTTTTATTATCAGAACTTGGTTGAAACGATCTATTATGGCATTAATTCCCAGTTACAGGGATAGAGGTGAGGGGCTGTGAAACTATTGCTCTTGGGAGAAATAGAGGTAGAAATTACAAGCTGCTCCAGAGCCCACTGAACCATGATCTTGGAGTTCACGCATCACTCTTAGAAGCTGATTCTCCCCCTCCTTTATCTCCCACGCCTCTTTTTCTTCCCCCGTTTCCTTCTCTGTCTATAACTGATTGATTGTTAAGGCTCCAGTGACTTTAATTAGGCTCTCCCTCTGGCATATTCTCCAGCTCTAAAAACCAAAGGAGTAGTTAAGCTATTTATTTATTTATCCTCAGATTTTTTTTTTTTTTTTTTACCATAAAGGGTTAGGAGCCCTAAGAGGGTAACTTATTTTTAAGGGTATATTTCATGATTCAAATTATATGCATGATACAAAGCTCAGAAAGGCACCACTGCACAAAGACTAACTCCCACCAATTCAATTACTCTACCCCTGGGCATACGGTCCCTACCATTTTAATAAAAAGAATGTGCTACTACTTCCTGAGACTTTGTTACAAGTCAAACACATACTAAGTTCTTTACTTAATCGTCTCAGTTGCAGCTCTCAACAACTAACACCACAAAGGAAATTTTACTCTCCCCATTTCAGAGGTGAGCAACCCAGGCTCAGTAAAACTAAGGTAATTCATCCCAAATCAGGCACCAGGTAATGAACAGGGGCCATGTTCAAACTTAATTCTGACTGACACCAAAACCATTATATCACATTAGGGGAGATTGTTTACTTGTTTATTTGTTTGTTATGAACTCATTCACTAAATTTAAACCCTGATGTGCTTATGAGCTTAAAGCAACATGATAATCATCTTAATGCTATACAGAGGATCATTCAGTCTAATTCTCCATATAGTCTACTAATATGTGTAATAATTTCCAATTTTCTCTTTTTTCCTTCCTCGGGCTTCATTTTAGTTATATTGCTCCCCCTAGCACAACCTCCCGATTTCCTCACAATTCACCTTGTGCATTCCACCTCGACCCCTCCTGCCCCCTTTCAGACTGTCCCAAGGGTACCAAGGAGCTTCTACAAAGCTTTTGTTTAAGGCTCTATGGCCCTAAAGGACTCTTCCTACTAGGAACAATGCTCTCTCCATTTCTCTCCAGAACCTATTTTTTTTTCCTGTTAATTAGGTTCAGCCTGGTATCTACAGACTTTGGAAATTCTCCTTCCTTGTAAACTCCTTGCTATTTCTTCCTTCTTTTCTCTCCTTCTTTGTGCTCAGTGACAGAATCTCTTCAGCATTTTCTCTGACTCTATTCTAGGATGATCATTAGTTGATAGTTCAACAATTTACGTTAATATTTTTATATCCTTTTATCTCTCTCATGTCTCCTTTTAACTGTGACCTTTTCAAATAGCAGAAACTGCCGTTTCTTCAACTTCCCAAAAGTGCCAACACATTTATTTACCCTAAGCGAGTACCTCAGTATTGATGACAATAGAGCAACTCACAGCATAAAATCACGTTTTCTTTCTAATCCAAATAACACTCAAATTAATAAGACTTGTAGATACATCAGGATTTTTCCAAATCTCATAAAAACAGGTGGAAAACTAGATGCAGTCATGGGGTCTATTTCTCTTTATAAATTTAGCATGTGTTCTATTTGATTATAACATCGGACTTGAATACCCGAGGAACGTAAGGGTATTTGTTATTTTACAAATTACAAAAGAAGATAAACTTTTCCATGTCTCCATTCTCCATTTTATTGTCACCATTTTGATGTCATAAAAGATACTCAGTAAAATTTGACATGATTTTCCAGATGTTATAATAAAAACTATGGGGTTAGGGTTTCTTTTGTTTTGTTTTCCCTTTTTTCTAGTTAAACTGAACTGAATCTATTTTTCCATTTTGTAATTTTGTTACTTAGTGGCAAGGCGGGGTCAAATTGTAGAAGTCTGAGACATAATCAGCCACTTCTAAATGCAACCCGTGTGAAATTATGAATATATAAATTGCTAACAGTGTGAACTACTTCCTCTATGCTTAAACTGATGATTTGGTCATTTACCAAGAACAAGTATGAAGTAGAGTATGATGAGTCTTGTCCACAGCCTGGACATACTTTTCCAGGATGCTCATTCTTTCCCTCCAGGTCATTTTTTTATAAGTCACTGATTCATCCACTGAACATTAACCAAACATTGAATATTTAACCAAAATCACATATTCTGAGTTTCTTACACACTTTCCACCCTCTCTCCACTCCTTCCACAGTTGTTAGCCATGGCTTTACTAAATGTCTATTCAACTTCACACAATGCAGAGGTGAGCTCAGGTACAGCCCTTCCAGTCCAGCCTTTTCTTCATTGATGATTTTCCTGAGACACACATTGTGCCTCCCTGGGCACAATGACCTCTGCTGGTAAAAGGTAGTTGGACAGGACAATAGTTGAGGAAACCCCACTGAAAAGTTAAGCACATAAACTAGAATAGATTAAAAAATAAAAAGTATCCATTTTATAAAAGACTAGCTATCTTTTCACCAGATCCATTCCTCTTTTCTCCTGGTAACACGTATAGACTACATCTCCCATCTTTCCTTACAGTTAAATTTTACCATGAGACTGAGTCCTAAGCATTGGAAAGTGATCAGAAATAATATACACCCCTTCCAGGTATCTCCCATGCAATTCTCCATGGCTTTGCCTTACCAGCTGGCTGGAATGGAGATGACCTTCCAGAGCACATGTTCAGTATGATAGATCTACATGAAAGCACCAGCCTGGGTCCATGATTTACCACTTCAAGGGAAGCCACCCAACAAGATGACCCATACTGTACAGTTACATGAGAAAAAATCAAATTTTAAAATTGTATTAAGCTACCAAATTGAGGGAGCTTGTCTAACAGCCTGATATGATCTTAATTAATATGTAAATTTATGCCCAAAAGTGAGATGCTTTCATAGCAAAAATCTAAAATATGGAGCCTTTAGTGCTCCGATGTTGACAGGAAACTGATATCAGAGGTTAGGGAAAGAGAGATTTGCCTTATGAAGGGGCAGAGCATTTGGTAAAGATGCTTGTGCCTTCAGAATGGCCAAACCATATTGACTCCTTCCTCAGATAACAATGAAAAACTAAAACACAACTACCCGAATGCACTAGAGAGTGAACAAAAGCAGGCAGATACTGAAAAAGAGGCAACAATTGAAAGAAGATAATGGTCTCAAGAATTGCCCATTTTTATGTCTCTTATCCTAAAAAGAGTTTCCAAATGGGTGATGGGGTGAGTGACTACAGCTTTGATAGGAAATCCACAGACTTTCCAGGATGAAGAACCTGTGGATAGATTTCGGGCAACCACAACCACTGCTAAGTAAGGAGGAATCTTGGGAAGAAAAGATCCTGAGAGGTGGAACTTCAAATTCTGTATATAAACTGCCCAAATCTCTGGCTGACCTCTAAACCACACATATGGGGAAGACACCAAGCAGCATAACTAATGATTAAAGAACTGAAATGTTATTTTACTCCCACCCAAGAAATGGAGTTTTCAGTTTGAGTCCAACCAAACTACTACTACAAAAACAAACAAAAAAATCAAGATTTGTCAAAACAATATGATAGCATCCAGAGTCTCTACTTTTTTAAAAGATTTTATTTATTTATTTGACAGAGAGAGAACACAAGCAGGGGGAGCAGCTGTCAGAGGGAGAGGAAGAAGCAGGCTCCCCACTGAGCAAGGAGCGCAATGAATGCGGGATCCTGGGATCATGACCTGGGCTGAAGGCAGACGCTTAACCGACTGAGCTACCCAGGTGCCCCAGAGTCTCCACTTTAACCGCTCAAAGTATCCAGGATACAACCTGAAAACACTAAAAATTCAAAGAACAAGGAAATATAATTTATTGTTAAGAGAAAAGACAATCAATAGGGGCTAACTCTGTGATGACCCACCTGTTGGATTTAGCAAACAAGAATTTCAAAACAGCTATTATAACTAAGCTCACATATTTGAAGAAAAAATGCTTGTAATGAGTAAAAATATAGAAAATCTCAGCAGAGAAATAGATGCCATAAGATGGAATCTATAGAAATTCTGGAACTGGAAAGGGTATCTGAAATTAAAAATGCACTGGATGGGTTAACAGAAGGAGATGACAGTGTAGTCTGTGAACTTGAAGATAGATCAATATAAACTATTCAATCTGAAGAACAGAAAAAAGAAAGAAAATGAAAATAGTTTCACGCACCTGTAGAACAATATCAAAAAATACAACATGTGTGTGATGAGAGTCCCAGAAAGGGATGAAAAGTAGGACAGAAAAAAATATTTGAAGAAATAATGGGCAAAATGTTCTTAAATTTGTAAAAGACAAAGTCTACAGATTTAAGAAGTTTGACAAAGCTGAAGAAAGATAAATGCGTATATCACTACACTTAGGCTTATCATAGTCAAACTGTTGACCAAAGACAGAGAGACAGTCTTGAAAGCAGCCAGTGAACAATGACACATCACACACAAGAAAACAACAATTCCAATGACCTCAGACTTTTCATCAGAAACAATGGAGACTGGAAGACAGTACAACAACATCTTCAAAGTGCTGAAAAAAGTGTGTAAGGGGAGGAAGGGTGGTAAACCTGTCAACCCAGAATCCAGTGAACCCTGGAAGAATGAAGGCAAAATAGGCATTTTCAAATAAAAGTAAACTAAGAAAGAAACAACCCGTGAAATGTCACCTGTGATGAAATGGAAGGCAGAACACATGCCTCCTATACCTAAGACCCGGAGAAGTGATAGGAGTCAGAGTAATAGTGTCTACTGGCTCTTGTTTTATTCTTTCAGCCAACTATCACAGGGAGGATAGAAACTTAGGGAGAGCTGGATGGTTTGTGAGCAAAAATTGAAAGGAATAGAGGGAACCCAGCAATTTGAGACCTTTAAAGGTTAGAGCAACTAGCTGGAATCTGAGTGACAAATAAAATTCTATTTTGTTAAGTGACTGAAATTTCGAGATTTTTTTTTGTAATAGTGGTTAGATTTATCCTCATTAGCATAGCAAAGATAAATTTCTTTTATTTGATGTGTATACATCTGTGTGCATGGATAGATCATGGTAAAGAGTTTATAAATTTGTAGTTGCTTATGCTACCTAATTCTTTGACACTGTTCTATGTTCATTTAGTATTTGTGAGAATTGGGACAACTTTATATCTTTTAATATTTTCTCTTCAGATTTGTGTTCCTGTACCCACTTCCAAATCCATACTGTACAGAGAAAGATAGTTTAATATATGTTGTTGATACAAATATAATAAATGTAAAGGAAACACATTAGACTACAAAAAGAGCAAATAAGCATCTTAAGATGGGCTTTTTATTTTATTATCACCTACAGGGTAATGAGTGTTTTCTTACAGACTTGCCTAATGAAATTTAGATTAAAAATGGAGGCTCAACTTTCTAAAATAGTCATAAAGGGTTGTGTTCAAAGCAAAGGAGTGGACTGGTTTGTGGCTGAATTTCTTTCTTCAAATAAATGTATTATTTGAAATTAATTTTATTTATTTATTTTAAAATAAATAATATCATAAAATAAATAAAAGTGAATAATCATTTGCATTCTTGCATAGTCTCTCCAAATCCAAAATAATTCAAATAATCCAAAGCCTTGGACCTTTGTAAGAAAAATAACTCGTATTTTTAAAGTCTATGAAGAGTTTTCTCCAAATAGAAGTTTTTGAATCCTCAGTATCCTGTGAAGCACATAACACAGAAAATATTGCCGAACTATTTTATAATAGAAGAGAAAGATAGACTCTAATTAATCAAATATCATTCGTTAAGTGAAAGGCCTGAATTCATGATGAAGTAGTTTTATTTTTCTATAATAGCTACTCCCCTACCTCCCCCACAGAGCTACCATAGCTCTCTAATCAGATCTAGTATTAAGAACGAATCCAGTGCAAACCCTCAGTTTCATGTCCTGTGATCTCCTTGAGTCCAGCTTTGCTCACACTAGAGGAAACTTTCTGGGAGAGAAGGCTTTAGTCACTCCTCTTATAATCCTAGCTCCTCCATGTTAGCAGCAAGAAAAACTATGGGGAGAAAGCAAGAAGTTTTTTCCTCCAATCGGAGTGCAATTTGTTGGGTTGCTCTTATTTCAAATGCCCATGTATAGGCAGTCAGTGACAAATACGGAAGGCTCTTAAATCTTTTGTAGAAAACTTGTGGGTTTCCCAACATGGAAGATGTGACTATTCCATGAAGCCCTTGACTCATCGCTTTTGGATTACCTGCTGCCAACCAGTCCTGGACATTTGTAAGCTCCCCAGCATAAGGGATAGGGTAGCGAGATACCAGTGTGGGGAGTGGAGGTACAAGGGGGAATCCCTTGTCCCTGACCAAATTCCAAGTGGATTGAACAAGTAGGGATCTTCCTAGTGGACCACAGCTACTGCTGAGTGGGGAAACAAAGTTTATGTTTGGGCTTAAATTCCCAATTTGCAATGCTAAGATGTTTTAATTCATTGTAAGCTACTTTAAAAAACTTTTTTGGGAACATTATGCCAGGGTGCCTGGGTGGCTCAGTTGGTTGAGCGACTGCCTTCGGCTCAGGTCATGATCCTGGAGTCCCAGGATGGAGTCCCGCATTGGGCTCCCTGCTCAGTAGGGAGTCTGCTTCTCCCTCTGACCCTCCCCCCTTTTATGCTCTCTCTCATTCTCTCTCAAATAAATAAATTTAAAAAAAAGAAAAGAAAACATTATGCCAAAGTGTAAACAAAAAAAAATACAATGTTTTAAAATACTTCTTATAAAGACCAATAAATTCAGAAATGAGAATTCATACAACATATATATAAAAAATTAATATTTATGTCATTATCAAACACTGGAAAAAGTTATATCTGATATAACTTAGAAGAAATTTAGTTTGTTATATATGACAATTATGTCCTGATGGCAAAAAAAAATGTTGTATACAATACAGAATGTACTAATATCTCAATACTGAATTGCATATTTCACATTAACAGAATCTTTCCATTTTCAGTCAATAATTTAAAATACCTACTATTTATAGAATACCTTTGTGGGCCAGATAAGTGATTTGTTTATTTGTTTTTAACATTATTCCATTAACTCATATGACAATTTTGTGAGGAAAGTATTATTACCTCCATTTTCTACTGAGGTAATTAAGGTTGTAAGGAACTTATACAAGGTCACATATTCTAATGAGTAGCTCAAATTAGGATTCAAATTCACATTTTCTGACACAAAAGCCTGTTTGATTACCACTATTCTTATTTTCAGATGAGTTGAATGGCCCAGCTTTTTCTGAAATACATTTCAGTTCTTTTTACAACAATTCAAGAAATGCTTATTGAAAATATTTTGCTCAGCGAGGCTCTAGGCAAATGAAGAAATTACTGAGTAGATTACAGATGAGTGTTAGACACTTTACCACTTGGAGTAAGTATGGACAGCCCATCTAAGTCTGTGCTTCATCCCCCCTCCTCGAGACAAGCCCCCATCAGCATCCTGGCAAAATGGAAAGGGCATGAAACTCATAATCTGGCAGACCTGGGGATAAATCTTGACATTGCTATTTATTATTCACATGACTACATTCATACCTTGTGACACAAATTATATCATTTGCAGATGTGTTATGTACACCTTCCTTATTTAAAGGTTAGAAATAATAGATATAAATCACCTATTATAGATGGTAGCCCCTCAATTGTTAGTAGATACTACTGTTATTATGGTTATTATATTAAGTATGTAATAATAAGCTTTTGCTACATTATAAAACATACCCAAACTTAGTTGTTTAAAATATTATTATTATTTTTTTTTATGATTCTGTGGTTTGGGTTGGCAGTTCTTTGGAATCAGCTCAGTTGGGACTGGGTTGTCCAAGACAGTCTCACTCACATGTCTGGCAGTTGGCGCCTTATTGGTCTGGGAGGAACTCAGCTTGGACAACCCATTTCATGTTCTAGTGAGCTAATCTCTGCTTCTCATGGCAGTCTCAGGGTTCCAGGTAGAAACATGAAATCAAGCCCCGATATGCAAATGCTTTCCAAGTCCTGCTCACATCATATTTGCGAGGGTCTCACTGGCCAAAGCAAATTACGGGAGATAACGAGGCTCTGGAGTCAATGTGGGACACCACTACTGAAGACATGGAAGGGGGTGTGAAATAACCAGTGGACATTTTTGCAATCTATCAAGATCCCTAATTATAAACTTTCCTTGGAATGCATGACACAAACCCAATTTTAAGGCTGCCTCATGATTTAACAGTTGTTTTGTTGAATCCCTTTTAATTAGCAATAATCACGCCTTGGATAAATGGGTATGTCTTATTTTCTCAATCTTATTTTCCATCAAATAATATCATCCTAAGGTTTTATAACTTGTGTTTGTCCTTCTATACACCTAAAACTAATTTATTTTGAAAATGAAGATAATGTACTAATAATTTTTCTACCTGCACACAGGAATAGCTAAATAAAGAACATCTGATTATAAAGCCATATCACATTTGTAGGATTTAAAGCATTGTCTTAATATCTGTTGCTTATGAGTATGCCATGGGCCTTGTTGCTATTTGAAGAATGGTGCTCTTGTGCTGTAGACAGCAATTTTGCTCAAACTAAGTCACCTGGTCCTTGACTGCCACATGCTAGCACATTCTTTCAGCTATAGTTGTTCTTCAGCTCTCTACTGTGATGTTACATTGCTTCAGGCTGTGATCCAGTGAATCCTTCCAATGCATCCTCAGGCACTCATGCTCATCCAGCTTCCTATAGCTTAATCTAAGCTACTTTTCAGTGTACTTTATTCTTCCATCATTCATAATTTTAATGTGCCTGAGCCCGGCAAGGGTGAATTTCCAATATTTGAGAAACTGGCTGCTAAAAGCTTTGCCAACCAAATGTTACAAAGAACAATTTGTGAGCGGTAAGAACAGAACTTACTCAAATAATTAAGAGGGGCATTTATAAATGTCCCAGTCACATAAATAGGAATGGACATTTCCACATTACATAGTTGAAAAACTACAAAGCATCAAGTTCCAGACCAAAATCTCCTCAGGGATACAGTGACATATGAATTTCGGACAATTTTTTAAATTTAAAAAATAAGATTACCAGCTTTCTCGGCATGATGTAGTTTCCCACAGCTCAACCAGCAAACATGGTCTTAAATAAAAAACTGGCTTCTTTCCGGAAAATTGCTGCATTATTTATAGTCTCTGAAACGATGATTTTCTCTTCCATGTTGGTTTATTTTTAATTTTGAAGCCTTTTACTCTGAGCACCACCCAAGCTTCCTCTGTTACTTGAGTTGATTTAACTCCTGGTTTGTGCTGTTGTAACCATTGCCTCATCTGGAAATCTCTAGGCTGTTTTGAATCACAAAAGTTGAAGGAACTGGTCACAATGATAAAAGGGGAATGGTCTGGAGTTTGTACAACCCAGCAAGAGAACTCTCGAGACAGGCCAGATGTTCTTTCTGTGGTCACCGAGGCTGAGTTCCCTCCACCTCACCTGCTGTGGTCTTTAGTCCTGCACCTGGCCTGGCAGTGAAGGAAGATGTTTGACTTCACCTTCACTGTGGAATGGCCCCACATCTTCCTCATCTGTGCCCTTTCCACTAGAAAGGCAGACACGGAGACACTCAGAGCATTTTAATTCCTTTGAGGGATCCCCAAACCACTTAATTTTGCCTTCAGTTTTTTATAAGCAGCCCATTCCAGTCTTAATGCCTTCTCCACCAAGCCTTTTCAAAAATCCTCAATATAATTTGTTTTAAGAAATCCACTAGATCTAGAGAACCCTGCTGTACCCTTAAGGCCCAAGCTCATGCCTTACTCGCTTTCTCAGCCATTAATCTCTAAGACAGTCTTATAGATTAAAATGCCTTTTGTTCCTTCAGTAATTATATTCTGTTGGATGAGATTAAAATTGTATTCCTTACTTTGTAGCAAAGTTAAGGCACACTTGGGGTTCTATGTATATATTGCGCTGGTCTCCATCTCTGCATTCTGCTCTGACCTCTCTCCTGTGTCCACCATTCCCTTTCCCCCGCACATTCCTACCTTCTCACAACTTGTCCCCATTGTTCCGTGTTTTTCTTTTCTTTCCACATATCCGTTTTATTTCCTATTTCTTATTTACCTCTACTAATTATGGTTTCTTCTCCTTCTATTGCTCTTGTGAGTGATGCAATACTGTTCTTCTGGAGATATTTCTATTCATTCTAGCTGAGCTTTCTATAGGCGAGTCTGTAGATGTATGCATGTACAAAGGTATATGCCTTAGTCCATTCAGGCTGCTAAAACAGCAACAACAACAAAAACATAGATGGGTGGCTTAAACAAAAGCGTTTGTTTTTCAGGCCAGGAAGTTTAAGATCAAGACCCTGGCAGACTTAGTGTCTGGTGAGGCTCTGCTTCCTGGTGCATACACAGCTGTCTTCTCACTGTGTTCTGCCATAGCAGAGGGTGGAGGGAATTCTCTGGGATCTCTTTTAATAAGGGCTCCACCCTCATGACCTCCTCACCTCCCAGTGCCCCACCTCCTAATACCGTTAAATTGAGGGTTAGGATTTTAACATATGAATTTGGAAGGGGCAGCAACATTCGGTCTATAGCAAGACAGGGGTGCATGTGTACTGGGAACGGGCACCAGGAAGAGTAGAGACAGTGATGGTGGCAGTCACTGAGGCAGAAACCTACGTCATGGTTTTTACTAGTCAGATGACTTGAGTGTTCTTGCCTAAAGTAATCCAATGGACCTATGTTAGCAGATAATCACGAAGAGGGATTCCTTTAAGCTTTAATTCAGAATCTTCAAACATTTAGTGAAGTATGTATTTGTCTTTCCAGGGCTCTGAAATACAGAATATTTCAGATTATATGAAATGCATAATTTATTCAAGTAATGATTACTTAATGATTCCTGTAAGGTAAATGTTATATTATCTTGCTCTCATTTCTATTTCTCTTTATTTGGGCAGTAGCATTATCTACCTAACCTGTCATGTACATTTTCAGTGGGGCTCATTGAGGTTGTTACAGTGAAGAATAGAGGAATATGTACATTTGTACTACGCAGTCCTCACTGATTTAATGAGAGCCATGTCAGTGGGGCTAAATCAAGCCTATCATTTCTAAAAGACTTTGATTTTTCCGACATTCATACCAATTACCATGTTGTTGTTGACAAGACAATAAATAACCAGAATAACATTGGTCAAAATCATTTTTTGCTGAAGAAAGAGGACGAATGCAGACCCAGGTGTCATCTTAGTTTTTTCAAAGGGTAAAATTTTTATGGAGGAAAAAAAAAAATGAAGGAAAAAACCCTTTCAGCTTCCATCGGAAATGAAGCATATCTATACTTTGATTTTTCATTTCATTCAAGCTAGACTTGGTGAAACTCAGCAGGATAGTGCTGAGGACATTCTCCAATTTCCTGGTCTTGTTCTTCAGAAGCATATTAAGCTTTCTGAAACATCAATCAGGAGACAGAGAATTGATTTTTTGAGGTAAAAACAGAAGGTATTGCCTTTTCTCCTTCCTGTGTTTTTTCCTCTCCCACCTACTACCTGCTGTTCTGTTTCTTCTCTCCTTCCCCTGTCAGGCTTCACAATCCCCACATATACTCTGCTTACTGCTATTCTCTGCTCTCATTCCGGGACTCAACATTGAGGTTCCTATATGGTTATATGATCATTCATACATTTATTCAGTCAGTCAGTGGTTCATCAAACATAGCAGTATGTGTGGCGGGTGGGGTATTTGCATTCAATTAGTATTTATTTTATTTGGATAACTTTATGATATAAAAACACATCTATTTTATGATGTGGTAGGCATATAGCAGACATCACTTCAAAACCATTTCCTACCACGGGGAGCTAACCAAAGATGGCAACGAAGCTGGCCTGAAACTGGCCTACAAGTTTGCTTCAAGGAAGTTCAGGGGGGTCCACAGCTTCCAGTTTCATTTCAGCTCCCAGTGGGCTCCTTTCATCACAAGCTCAGCTGAGCTGGAAGAGAAAGAGAAGCTAAGCTGTCAGGTGTCTGAGTAGCCAGTTAAAGCAACAAGTCAAAAATGACTGAGTAAGCCTTTAACCACTTACTGTGATGGTGTGAGCAGGCATCCAGCACCGGAGTTAGCACTGACTGCACCTGTTTCATTTTCTCCCACGGAACAGCACATCTGTCCAGGGTCAGGTGGACCAGACAGAACATGTGTATAGGTCATCTCACTATTGAGGGAGCTGTGAACAAGTCTCAAGAAGTTTTGTGGTGTGGACTCTGGGGTCACAGGGAGGGTGACAGGGAAGCACTAGGAATAGAAAAGGAGTGGGTACTGAGAGTGGGGAGAAGTGTCTTTGAGGTGTCTCCCCCTTCCCAACCCCATAAGGAGGCCTTAGCAGAAGCACCTCAAGAAGACTCTGCTCAAGGCCTCAGATAAAGAGACTAGGAAGAAGGCACCTGGGCTAGGAATGCAAATATGTGAAAGAGCATGACTGGCTAGAGGGACCTGAGTCCTTGACTGCAACTCCTGCAGAGACTATAATGTACTGGTCATACACCAAGTCTGGTGTAGGGGAGAGTAGCTTTCCCACAGAGGCCTGCCAGGTAAAGCCTTTATCTTTGCCTGGGGTCAGGCCTGAAAAATCACACATGGGTTTTTCACCAGGAGCTGGGCTTCTCACCTTTATTTTCCATTTGTGGCTTAGAAAAATAGAGAAGGAACAACGGAAGCAAGACTAGTGGGTAAGTTCCAGGCAGTCCCAGAAAATAGATGGCCACAGGTTTGAGGGATTGTGGTATAGACTCTGTACCACAACCTCCACAAAGATATGCTAAAGAAAAACATTTGAAAGTAGGTTATTTCTTTCAAATGTTCATAGATATCTGAACATAGAACAGACACAAAGATATAAAGGATTTCAGTCTCTTATTAGAAGTCCTGTTTCCTTCCCACCCCATTCTACTCTAGCAGATCCTAAGTTCTTGAACTATCTCTAGCCCTAAGTTTTCTGTTTGATTCTATCCTCTTTTTTAAAAAAGATATATTTATTTATTTGAGAGAGACAGTGCATGGTGGCGTGGGGGAAGCAGAGGGAGAGGAAGAGAGAAGATTAAGCAGACTCTGTGCTGAGCAGGGAGCCTGATGTGGGGCTCAATCTCGTGACCCATGAGATCATGACCTGAGTCGAACCAAGAGTCAGATACACAACCCAGGCACCACCCAGCACCCCTTGATTCTGTCTTCTGAGGGGTGGGTGGCATAGATAGATGGAAGCAGATGGCATTGTGAGAGAACATAGATTTTGGAATTAACGCTGCACCCTGGAACAAGCTGCTAAATCTCTCTGAGTCTCTGTTTCCTCATTTATCCACTGAGCATAGTAATACTGAACTAATACCTACGTTGTAGTGGGGAGTGAAAGAGATGCTGACTGTACCTTTCACATCACAATCAATTACTTAATGGTAGGTTTTGTTCCCCTTAGTTCCCTGAGTACCAAGGAAATTACTAAGTGAGAAGTTTCTAGTCATATATCATGAGCATGGCTGACAAGAAAGAGAGAAGAGAAAAGGAGATAAAGGTATCTGTGATCCAAATTTTGATTCTAGCTTGAAGAATTATTTTCTAGAATTCAGGTTGTGAGGGCTCTCTGGTGATCTTGGGACTGTGGTTAGAGACCAGATTAGAGAGCAGGACAAATTATTATTATGTCATGCCTCTGAATCACCCTGCCTGATTTGTACATTAGTAATGTAAGCTGAGTGGTTCTGTAACAAAAACTTAAAACATGTCACATTGTCTTGGCAGTCATGTGTCAGCATCAAAGAAAATAACATCAGAGGCCGTAATGACAACACATTAAATAAAAAATGATGACTATTATATATAACGCAGAAGGCAGACAATATATCTAATGGGCTTGTGGCTCTGGAATCATGCTTTTCAAACAGAGTGATTTTAACCCCAAAGGGAATATTGGCAATGTCTGTCTTTTGATTGTTGCAATTGGGAGAGTGCTAGCAGACAGGGATGCTGCTAAATTTCCTACAATGCAGAGGACGTTCCCCCCCACAACAGAGAATTTTCCAGCACAAATATTGATGGTACTGTGGTTGAAAGACTCTGGTCTTGAGGAGGACATTGGATAAAATACTGGTTGCTACTGCCTGTATATTTATTGAGATATTGCAAAATAAAGAGGAAATGCTTGACCAAGCATTTTTGCAAGCAAATATGACCAAGAAGAAAGATTACAAGAATCAGGATTTTGCAATATTGGAAAACGTTGACTTGAAATCCCAAACAGAAAGACATAAAATTGAGAAAGGCTCATTAAACTGAGACTTTAAGGAAAGATTAGACTAAGAATTTGGCTTTCACAAAGCTAATGTTGAGACCTCTTATACATAAAGCCACAGGTCAAAAATTAAACTGTGGGTATGGCACCCAGTGAAACATGACAGTGGGTAAAGAGGCTCAAGAAAAAAATAAGATTAAGGGCATAGTTTTTCCTCAGAAAGTCACTATCTAATATTAAGGAAGAAAAAGCAAAAATATGTAACAAGTTTGTAAAATAAATCTCAGAAAGAATTTTTGTGCTTGTAGTTTCTGGAATTTGGAAATCACTGGACTCAAAATAGATTATTTAATACATTTCGTGAGATTTGTACTGCAAAGCAGTTAAGGCAAGGGGAAAAAATCCTGTGCCTTCTTGAACATTTGAAACAACTCTTGGGTTCTCAAACATCCTTGAACAGGAAGTGGACTGAAAATGTTGCTCAGGCCCCAAGGTGCGCATATTACCCAATGCCAACCTCTGAGATGGTCAAGAAGAGTAAGGGCAAGTAGAAAAACTGCCAAGAAGGGAAAACCAAGGACTATAGAGTTTAATAGATAAAAGAGCCCTTCCCAGAGAACAGAATTGGCGCCAAATCAGGGAACAATCCTGTTCCTGGATATATCCTAGAGCTAGAATAAGTATTTTGCTCTGAGCAACTAATTTTGAGTTTTGGTTTTTTGTTTTGTTTTGTTTTGTTTTTTAAGTACATCATTGTCACAGCAAAAGCTGACTTTACGTCACCCCCATGGTGCCTGCTCAATGGGATTTCAGAACTGTATAGACCAGTGATTGCTATGTGTTTCTACTCTTCCTTCTGAGGGAGGAGTGTTAATTGTGGTTACTCTTTCCCTGTTTTGTCATTATATTGTGTGTGTATTGCAGGGCAATGGGGGTGGGTGGGAGCAGATAACTTTTATTATTATTTCAAAGGCTCCAGACTAAGACAAACCACATTCACACCTGGTGTAATGACTGTTGTGAATCACCCAGATATCTGAGGGTTTGAGTTCAGTGCTATGACTGAATGGGCTTGAACTGTCAAAAAGGAGGAGACAGAGGTCTCCCAGAGAAGGTCTTGAGGAAGAGATGAGTGTGTTCCATATGTGAAATGAGGAGTCAACTATATTTCGTGACTAGAAGACAGAATCTGGTAAATGTATGACAAGAACAAGTGTGAGATAGCCATACATTCTTTTTTTTTCTTTTTTAATCCATGCATTCCTTTTTCCTGCTGTGATGACTAAAGGTGCTGTGTGTTCCAGGTGGTATAACCACAAGATGCTGGATCCTCTGATGGTCTGGATCCCTGAGAGACTGTATGAAGCAGAGACCTCCCCTACACTGGCTCCTACCAACCCATTATAGACATATAGCAGGATAGATGTCCTAACTAATATACACTTCCACTTTCATTTTGGGGTAATAAGCTCTGGTCAACTGACAATCATCTTGGCCATTCACATCAAAATGATGTCATGAAAGAGAGGGAGCCGATGAAACTAGCCCAGATCAGTCACCGAAGTGTGACACATACAAACATCCATTCAAAGTGATGTCATAGTACCCTCATGCCATAATAATAATAGTTAATTGTTCTATACGCCCATATGTGTAAAAATGTATTACCCTGCATACACAGCTCATTCCTGAACCATTTCCACTATAAGCCAATGCCATGTATGATTATAAAGCCAAAGCTTACAGAGTAATTTTTTTACCCACAAAGCAACATGAAAAGAATAATTCATAGCTGCATGCCACTATTCACCAGTCCAGTGTGCATCCACATTTTAACCTTTAGGTTCAATCCAATATTTTTACCAGCAAAGCTTGGCTAATGGAAGAGTTTAGTGCATCTGCTTTTTCACCTGTGTTAATTCTTCTTTAAGCCAGTGGACTTAGGTGTGAGAGGAGATTGACAATCAGCACTCTTTCTGGTAAATATTAGTTTTTATTGGGTTGGTGTGGGGGAAAAAAACCTTTTTTTTTTTTCTTTCGTTTTTCTACTGCTGCATCTGGGACTGCTTATTAGTTTCATTTTGATAGATGGAGAGAAGATGAACAAATCACAAGATTTATTTTTCAGGGCATATTTGATAGAATCAGAGACCTTTTACCTTTATATATACTGCCTGGAAAAGTCAAATCAGACCAACATAATATGATTTGGTCTCCTTAGACTTTGTTAAAGAAGCTAAGTTTGATAGATAAAACTATATCAGGCCACTTTTTTTCTCTCTTTGATGAAACACAAGCCTAAGACAAATTCATAGATCAAAGGCTACATGAAATATAACATATCTGGTTTTTCTTCGTGAAAGATTTTCTGTTATGGTGTAGATAATATATACAGTCTGCATGAGATACATAAAATCTTGACAAGTTAACTCCACAAACAGCATCCTTGAAAGATTTATCCAGTTTTCAAAATTTATTCACTGGGAATAACTATCCCACTGTTAAGAATTGAAAATAACAGGTAACAAAGACATGTTTGGAAAGCATATCACAAAACAGCCTCTTTGCTGTACCAAAGTTCCAAAATCAGAACGGTGAAGTTAAAGACCCACAAGTCTCTACTGGCGGTCTAGTGACAGTTTCTCATTTGAAAATCTAATGAAATTGGTGACTAGCAGAGCGGGAAACTGGGTGGTTAGGGAAGAGAATGGACAGATTTTTTCCTGTCTGTTTATGTCTTTAGAATATGGAATCATGTTAATGTATTATTTAAACAAAAATTAACACAAAAATAAAAATCTTAATGAAATAAAACATACTTGATGTTATTCAAAAAGAGCATTGAACATTGACTGGCATCACATACAGTCCCCTGGACTCTTTAGTTCATCCCACACTTAATCATATTCCTCCTGGCTAAGGCCTTCTTTGGATGAACAACTCTAGAAATGAGGCTAGGTAGGAGTGTGAGGCCCACAGTCTGCAGAACAATGGTCTTTCTTCACTCTACCATGCTAACTCTCCTTTCTTTTTCCTTAATTCTTCTCTTTTCTCTCTTTTCACTCCCATGTGTTCTGTAACACTGATAGTTCACAATTATTGACTGCTTACTATGTGCCAGACACCCTTCCAAATGTTTTATATTAATTTAAATCTCAATAGCAGCAAGGACACCAAGCACAGGGGAGTTAAGTAACTTGCCCAGGGTCAATGACTAGTGAATGGCAAAATCAGAATTTGAAACCAGACCCTCTGCTCAGACTGTTGACACTTAACCATTATGCTATGCTCCCTCTTGCAAGTTAATCTTATTAACTAGTTTTTTTATTCATACACACAAAAAATCTTCGATAGCCGAACTCCTCCAGGAAAAAAGAATGTGAGCATCTTTTCTTAAATTAACGTTTGTTCTACTAGCCTAAGCAAAGTTCTTCCAGAATAACTTTTATTCGGGTGGAGTTTGGAGAATGAGTCCTGTTCTATTACTTGGCTGTGCTGACCCACTGGGGAGAAGCTTAGATAGATAGATTTCAAATCAATAAGAAAAACTAACCACTCAGTGGCCTTGAAATTGGTCTGTCTTTAGGGAACACTGTGTTCCCTTTCATGAGCAACGTGAGTAGAGGCTGGATAAGTTGGCAGGATGTTGTAAAGGGAACTTACGGCATTAATGTTGAAAATAATGCCCCTGGAACTGTTTCCACTTAGAGATTTAAAAATTATTCTATAATTCTTATGATATACTTCATCTCTTTTAGAATCCCCTCAGTCCATTTTCTCATTGTAACTGGTGGTCCTGATTTAGTCTAAGATTAATATTTCTCTGTTAAACTGAGTGATTAATTAGGTACAGAAATCTCCAATGTTAGCCCCATCATTCATAATTCTCAAAATGTGGGATACTATTCAGAGGTCGTGCATGCTCTACACATCTATTGACATATTATGACTGGATTCAATTATCTTTGTGCTTCACAGAGATATTATTGCACTATTCTAAAATAGCAGTTACGGGTTTAAAAGAATTAATAGCTCCTCATTATATGGTCACCAAATACTTGTGTAAAATCAGATTTTAATCATAATTATTATACATAATCCGATGACACTAGAAAAGAAACATCAGCTGATAGCTTCTAAAGCTTTAAACTATGTCAAGTTCTAAAACTATATAAACAATAATTTTAAATTATCCTATAAATTCTTTTTTTTTAATTTTATTATGTTAGTCACCATACAATACATCATTAGTTTTTGATGTGGTGATCCATGATCCATTGTTTTCGTATAACACCCAGTGCTCCATGCAGTATGTGCCCTCCTTAATACCCATCACCAGGCTAACCAATCCCCCCTCCCCCCTCCCCTCTAAAACCGTTTGTTTCTCAGAGTCCATAGTCTCTCATCATTCATCTCTCCCTCCGATTTCCCCCCCCTTCATTTTTCCCGTACTTCTCATAATGTCCTCCTATCATATAAATTCTTAATTATTTTTCAAAGGAATGAAGACTGAAAAATTACCAAGTGGCTACAACTACCAATTAAATTATTTTTGCTGTAGTTGAATGAAGAAACCAAAAAAGTAAATAATTTCCTCACTTTTCATGAAAAAGAAAATTTATATTTATAGCAGGTTACATTTTAAGCATTTTGATTATAGACTTTTTATTATTTTTGGCAGCACCTAATATTTATTCATTGAACATATAATTGAAATTATCCCAACCACATCTAAGAAATGCTGCCATATAAATTAACATAAATTAGTCTAAAGTATAGTGTGCACTAGATGGATTAGGGCATTGTTATTCGGTTTACAGAAGAATTCTTCTACAGCAAGATTTCCTTAAAGATCAAAATCCCCTGTTTCCCTTAAAGTAGAATTCCAGCTGCTTTTCATTTACATTTAACTTTTCTAGGGCACTCTATCATACAAAATGAAGGATATTGGTGCTCAAGATTTTATAATTACCTGATAGAATTTCTTCCCTATCTTCACCTCCACACTGAATCTTTCCATTTTGTAAAAAATGATCAAATACTACAGTATCCTAATTTCAAACTTGCTGCCAAAGCTGAAAACAATTGGATGGTCTACATTATCAGAATTTATTCCTATGGAAGGATAAAACTGTTTTTTATCACCTCTTTAGCCCCCAATTATAACTTGATTCATGTTATTGTGGAGTGGGAACACTAGGAATGATGTCACCGTCATGTAACCCAGGTCATCAATGATGGCCTGGACTGCTTTTCAACTTCTTTTGGAAGGGATGGAAGACTAGTAGGAGTAACACAAATTCGACTTGAACACTGAAAAGAGGGTTTTGGCAGAGATGTTACCAACAAAGAATTATTTTAATGAAAAATCATCACAAGAATTCTTAAGAAAACCAAGTTTTTGACTACTTTACATTCAGCTATTGGAATATTTTATACTTAAAAGTCTCTATATACATGCTTTGCATGTCTCAATCTATTTTTTACTTTAGGTAAAAAATGAGGCAGGTTAACTTTCAAAACAAGTTTGCAAACTGTTGGAAAGCATATGTTTCAATTAAACATGACTCAAAGTAGGTTTTTACAACCATGAACTGAGTACCAGGGCCATTAAGCATTTTATGTTTCCTTTGCACATTATCCTATAATTCATCGTCCTAGTTGTATGTGCAAATTACTAAAGGCTGATTAAGATATTTACTTCTTTATCCACCGTTAATTTAATCCACTTCACTCAGTGTATGTATAATATATATAAAATATTTTAAATTTTATTTTTATAAATATATAAAAATATAAAGATATATATTGTATGTTGTTTATAATATATAATATATATTTATTAAATTTACACAAATATTTTAGTAAAAATATTAAAATATATATTTAAATATATATAGTATATAATTTTGAGAAGGATTACTTGCTTTTATTTCAGCACTTATAATCTTACCCCTAAAAGGAAAATATTTCCCTTACAAAATAAATATCTGTTTCCTATTTTTCTAAATTGCCTGTGGAAAAAATTTATACTATAGGGTATGCCAAAAA
Organism: Leptonychotes weddellii; assembly: GCF_054177405.1. Taxonomy (NCBI): domain Eukaryota; kingdom Metazoa; phylum Chordata; class Mammalia; order Carnivora; family Phocidae; genus Leptonychotes; species Leptonychotes weddellii. Next base: position 146,134,318 of record NC_138371.1, on the reverse strand, counting down.
AGAGAAGGAGCTTTTAGAATACAATCTATTCTAAGTTAGGTTTTCAATATCTTTATTCTCTGAGCATGACAGCTGTTAACATCTGCTTTAGTAAGTTTTGTTTTTATTTTGTATTTGTTACAATATAGAGTTGGGTTGTGAGGACACAACACAACTTACAATGCCATTTTAATGCTCAGAGATCAGACACAACACAACATAAAGCAGAGTCAGAAGAATCCTTGTGGTTTACAGATGTCCAGTTGGTCAGTTAATATAATGTTGAAGGAAAAGAGTTCCAGAAATCACTGAGTATCCACCCTCCCATTATAGTTGGACAGAAATTGTATATTTTACTTGACACATTTTGAATAGAGTTGTGACTTGAGAATCTACCCCAATGCCCAATTCCTCCTCCAGCAACAATTAGGTAAGGCTTTGACCCACACCTAGGTTCACCTCAAGGCATCTCACTTTTCACTTTTGAGCTCCTATTCCTTTCGTAGATACTCCTTTTTTAATCTATGGTTTCTTCATTTACTAGTTTTGCAGCTTATTTATTTTATCTAGTAAAATTCCTTGAACATCTGCTTTGTGCTCAGCATGGGGAAGGATGCAATCATGAGAATGAATGGCTGAAAGTCTAGTGGTCAAAAAAGCTTAAAATGCTGAACTTATGGAGCATAGTCTGGACTACAAGTGGGCCACTTGAAGTATGGACCACAAAATGAATATAGAATTTGAAAGTAAGTCTTAGAAACTTTTATAGCAATTTGACATGGCTCCAATGTGATCAATGGACTCATCTTGTTAAGCAGGATGTAGACCAGTTTGGCATGATTGAATTCATGTGGTTAATCACCTATGACATGAGCTAATTACACATGGTAAGACTGTATGTAAGTACTGCAAGGATCTTCAGTATATCTACTTCAAGAAGCACTGACCTGTAAGAAATATATAGCAACCCTCAAACTTCAAAATCTCTTTTATTCTCGATTAATCTATGTTCCCTAATGACTTTTAACAATTGATCTCATTTTAAAAGATATGGAGAAAATGAGTATACTTTGTAGATGACAAGATACTAACATTTTTTACCATTTTATCAAAAATTAATTTCAGGCAAGTTGGCATAGCCTCCTGGATCCACTATAATCACAACTTTCTAGCAAAATTGACTAAATAATAATAACTAAGAATAAAGATCTACTTCATATCCAGTGTGTTTTAGAAACACTTCAGGTCTATGAGAATGCTTATTTTAATGCATTAATCAGTTAGATAAACCCTAATAAGGGCATACTTTCCCTTATACTGGCCTGAAGTCAAAAAAGTTTTTGTCTAAAAATTGCTATCAGGACATTTTTTATTTAAATTGTGATAGGAATCAACTATTTATAAGGAGTATTTGTCAACATTTTTTTTTTTTGAGGGACAGAGTTCCAATACCTTGGGTCTTATAAAGGTAAAAATTCTTAGTCATCACCTAGTCCTTATGTTCTTTAATGATCTTAGGTACAAGAACATGCAAATGTGGAAATTATATGTTGTTCAATATGCTTTCCATGTAAAATTTCTGAGATTGAGTGTAAAGTATTTCTTTTATTCAATCAACAAAACTGTTGAGGATCTGCCATGTGCCAGACAGCCTTGGGGGAAATATACAGAAGATTCTGTTCCTATTCCACAAAAACTCAATGGTCTCATGGGAAAGATACACACATATAAATAATGACAACCCAACATGACAGATGTTATGATGGATGTGGATACAAAATGCTATGTACAGGCAGTTCTTGCTTTGCACAGTCATATGGAACCTTAAAAATGTATAAGCTGAAATTGTGCAAAGTGATATTAATAACCAATAAGAAAAATTGTGACTGTTCTGTGACCTTTATTTTTTTTTCAAACATTAAAGCTATCTTAGTATTGGTATTAAACATATAGATAAATGAAGATTAGTGAAATCAATATTTAGTACACTGTAATTTTAAATATTAGAAACTTTGAAAATTAAAGTGTTTCATCTCATTGTAAAAAACAAAAATTGTCAAAGTCTTTTTTTTGTTTTTTTTTTTTCCCAGCACAATTCTATTTAATGGAGGTGGGCAGCAGAATGTTCCACTATGATTAATTTAGTCCAGGGACCTGTCAACATTAGGTAGAGAAGAAGCCACCATCATTCTTTCAGGAGTAGCCTCCATTGGTGGCTGCAGTGTGAGGGGACACTATGGATCCCTGGATGCTGTGGATAGACTCCTTCTTAGGGTTGATCCAGTGTCTGATGTTAGCTTGGGAAGTGATGGAAGGTGGCGGAGGAGGGGGTAAAAGTTCTCCAGGGAATTGGGTCTTGATGATTCCATGGGTATCCTGGGTGGTCTCCTGGTGTAAGAGTATCTCACTTTTGTTCTTGAATGTCCCTGTGTGGTGGTTGTACAAGGCTGCTAAGCGGAAATCCAGGTCATCCTTTGGTATCTCAGGATCAAAAAAATAAACATCCCGCCTCATGGAGGTGATTATGGGAGTTGAGCTGAGCCGACTCCAGGGTTCCTGTTGCTGAGCAAGGTGAGCTGGGTTCTTATATGACAGTTTCTTGGAAGCCCGGAGTTTTCCCAGGAAGGTATCATCGTTATCCAACATAGGGTGCTGGAAGGGGTCTCGGGTGAAAGGCATGGTAAAATGCAGCGTGAGCCGCTGGTGTTGTCAAAGTCCTTTTATTAGTGCTTTTCTTCTTCTCATCAATATGGAGCAAGCATCTTTTTTTATGCCTTGGTCAGCTGCCATATTCCCTTCTAAGTGTGGTATCAGCTTCTAACACTTCATCCCTTGTACTTTCAATGTCATGAAATTTCTTCAAGAATTCCTTTCATGTGAAGATTTGTTGGTTTTTGGTTTTGTGTTTGTGTTTTCACTTCTTCTGGGACATCTTCATTCTTTCATCACAACCGCTTTCCTCATTCATGTCCATAAGCTCACCGCCAGTCAGTTCCTCTGGCAGCACATCGAGGGTGTCTCAGCCAGTGGCAGGAGTCAACGCTCCCTTAGTCGGCTCTTTCTCCTATAATTCTATTTATGTCCAATTCCAATTTCTCTTTCATCATTGTCACCTTTCATTTCTTTGCTACACTTTTGCCACTGATAGCCAATTCCCTCTGTCAATAATCCATTTTGTAAAATATCATGTGGGTTTATCCCTGGGAGACAAGGAGGCAATGCAACTATATGCTTTGCAGTCTCTGCATAAACTGAATAACTGATGTGCAATGACCAATCGCCAACAAATTTTATTTATTTTTTTTATTTTACATATATGAAACTTCTTATTTATTTATGTACCTTTAATTTAAATTTTAGGTACTTAACATACAATACAATATTGGTTTCTGGAGTAGAATTCAATGATTCATACCAATAAATTTTAAAAGAAGAAACATGATTGGTCATGGATCATGATGCACTGAAGAGCTAGCAGCAAAGTTTTTACTTTATACAATTACTCATAGTTTATGTAACCTGGTAAGTGAAAGTTGAATTGTGTTGTTGAGGAACTGGTATTATTTAATTGAACCATGGTAACTGAACTCATGTGTAGTGGAATGATGAAAATCAAGGGCTGCCTATGTAGAATGACATGGAGACCTTAAAATACAAATCAATAAAAGCATAGTGCATCCAGGGATGGCCAGTCAGTCTACCTGGAACTAAGGTTGTACGAGGAAGATGGAGGTCACACAGAATCGGTAGAGTTGAGGCTTGAGACAAAACTGTGGTTAAATTTGGCATAAAATTCCCATGTAACTGTCGCCATCCTGCCTGTTAAGAAACTGCTCTTAATTTCATTCCTACCTTACCTAGTTCTTTCCCCATTCTCACCAAAGGTTACCCAAGACATCAAAACTGCAGTCCTTAAGTCACCCTTTCTAATCCATCATTTGAACCTGGTCTTTGTGCAGGCTCTGAGAATTGTTAACAACCATTCACCCCTCTGTGCTAGCGTGTCATTTCCTCCTTACAGCTAGCTCAAAATGATAGCAGAAGCCTACTCGGGGCTGTCTCAACATTTTTGTTAAGGAGATGTCTTTGCTTTCCCCCCATGAAATGAAAATCACAGACACTGGTAGTAAGCATGGTCATCTATATCTGACTGTGGCCATGTAGTGGAATAGTGAAAAGCCCAGTGGACTCAGTGAAGCTGGATGTTTCTGTTCCTAGTTCACCCATTACTTTCCTTGAGCAACACATTTCACTTCTCTAAGTTTCCATAATGATAATAAGATCTCAGCCTTCTCAGATATACTTCTCTAAAGGCTGTGACTACCTTGGGTTTGTTGTGTGTTTTCTCAAAAATTATACTTCAGCTATAGGCATGCAGCAAGAGGGAAAAGGCAAGATTGAAAAGCCAAATAGAATTCCGCTCTTAAGAATTGATGAAGGTTCACTTGACATTCACTTTCAGAAGCAATGGATCTTTCTCCAGAATAATCTTGAAGAGTTTTTCCCCTTCCCAACAACTCCCAAGCAGCTGGGTCTAATGATCTACACAATAGTGAAGTCTGCCTGAGTTCTTGATTGCTGATTTCCTTTAGCAACTCCCTAGCAACAAAATGCAATAGCAGTTGCCACTACAAATTTGACCTCGGTTCTTTTCACAGATGAGAACATAGGATATGGACAAAAATATCATTTTTCTCACAGAGCATTAAATAGTTTAATTATGAAATACATACATATATGTATTAAAATACATACGAACAGACTCAACTAAGGAACAGAGAAAAAACAATGATGATTTAAAATAAAAAATACTGAAGTTTTTGGAAGATAACGGCAGAAGAAACTCAAATAAGTGTGGTAAAAATAAGGAGCAGGAATAAAGTTAATTTGGAGAATTTGTAAGAGAAGGAAATCGAAAGTGGAGGTAGTGATGTGTGAATAAGGGCTAGAGATGGTCATTCCGCTAACCCTGTCAGGGTGCCCGGGCAGCTCAGTCAGTTGAGCATCCGACTCTTGATTTTGGCTCAGATCGTGATCTCAGCGCCCCCCCAACACACACACACCTCGGGCTCAGCAGGGAGTCTGCTTGAGATTCTCTCTCTCCCTCTGCCCCTCCCCCCACTCACACCCTCTCTGTGTCTCTCTAAAATAAATAAATCTTAAAAAAAAAAAAAAGCTACCTTACCTAGTTCTTTCCCCATTCTCACCAAAGGTTACTCAAGACGCCAAAACTGCCGTCCTTAAGTCACCCTTTCTAATCCATCATTTGAACCTGGTCTTTGTGCAGGCTCTGAGAATTGTTAACCCTGTCTTCACACTCTCCAAGACATGGTAATGCAGTTATATTAGGTACCAAGTTTAGAAACGAAGAAACAGTGAAAACACAAGGCATTATCTTTGACTGTGTCTAAATACATGTATAATGCACCCTGGAAATATAAAGAAACAAGGCTGTTTGAAACAAGCAACTTGAATTGCATGGGTTTAGGAGTCCTACATTATGAGCTAATAATGGCCGTGGAACTGAAGAGATTTTTCTCTTCAAAACTGATTCTCAATTTAAAGAATTTCTCAAAAATACAGAAAGAAAGACAGAATATTAAGTTTGCTCATTGCCTTTCTGTGTATTCTTTTCAAACTTAAGCAGTACAAATGCTGCTTTTTTGCTCGTCACTGAGAATATACAGCACTTGAAAATAAGATTGAGTGCGAGAGAGACAACAGGAAGGGAAAGAACCACACCCCAAAATAATGCTCTTCCACTGCATTTTTAAAGAAGCTTCTGTCTACACTAATGCCATATTTTTTCTGTTTCAGTCTTAATTTTTTTCAAAGTATGACTTAAGTAATAGTGACACCTGAATTTCAGTAAGTCTTGCCAGTTAAAACTTGGCTGTACCAAATAGAGGGAATAAACTAAAGGTCATTGCTGTTCTTACTTATCAACAGACTAGAAAAATCAAATAAACAAACAAACAAAAAATAGAATAAAAAAGACAACTGGAAAGTTTGGCCGATTCACAAAATGGACAGGGATGTTTATTTTAGTTTGTTTTTATTCAGAATTTTCTAAAATTGCTCCCTTCTCAATAACCTCTGGCCATTAGCATAGAAAAAGAATGGGCAGTTCTCTGGAAATCTATTTGAATTATAAAAATGCACTCATTGCAAAGTCATTGGGCACATGTACAAAATAAACATGTACTCTTACTCCTGAGAAACTATTTTATGGATCTTCTCAACTCATTTGAATTTTCTCAAGTGGCCTGAATGAGAGGTAAGAGGATCATTATTACCTCAGACCCCACAAAGGTGATTTTTACAAGGATAGGATAAGAAGAGAATTTCAAAGGTTCAGATCCTCACAGAAGAGACTCGATTTCTGTTTTGAGAAATAGATCTCCCATAAAAGAGACCATGAGTTGCAAACAACTGCCTTGAAATTAGAGTATATCATACAAGTTATGGTTGGTGTCTACATTTTGTAGCCCTAATTGTACTGTGCAGTTAAAATGTCAGGTCACTCAGAAGTGCTATAATTTGTTGTTGAAAAAGATGATGTTATTTGCATTTTGAGATCATTTTTCTGTAGGTTTCTGTTGAAGCCATGGCAATTAAAATAATTGATCAGTATTTGGGGTTGCAAAAATTTTTTTTCAATGAATTCCACATATACAGGTCTACTTGCATGGGCCAAGGAAAGAAAAGGATGGAGAAAATAGTAGACTGGAAACTCATTAAGGAAGGACAAATCTTCACCTAGAAGATCAATAGCTATAGAAGAGCTATGGAGTCATGGACATATTTTTCTTCTTTATGAACCCTTCACTTAGTTGGCAAATATTCTTCTTGTTAAACTTTGTTATTGTCTGCTGATTGAAATTGCTTCAGAGTCTCCTACAGCCTATTTTATCTCCTTACAGTCTTTTAAGTTTTAATTTGCAAAAATCGCATTCTTTTTTAAATTAAAAGATATATACATTTAAAAAAATATAATATAGCATGTCTTTTCCAAATACAGTACCCAAAACAAGACAAAAGTAATGAAAAGGCTTATCCTTGGAATCCTTTCACTTAAATTTATCCTCCTCATTTAAGTTGTGGCATATTATTTTTTTCTTATAATTATTGCTTCTATGTCCATCAAATCACATCACGGCATGAATTTCATTTTCTTCACTTGGATTTATGAAGTTCTTTAAGAGCTGAAATTGTACCTTCAAATGATTTTATATGATATGTAACAGTAAAGTAACAAAATTAATGTTTTTAATTGTATCAAAGAATAACCTATATGTAGAAATGTACACAAATCATATATGCACAGTGCTCTGAATTCTAACATATTAAATACATTCATGTAACCACCTATCAAACCAAGACACAGAATATTACCAGCATCCCAGAAGTTCTCTTCATACTCCCTTCCATCACTTTACTCAACCAAGCATAACCACTCTCTTGAGTTCCTAACATACTATCATAGATTAATTTTGCCTGATTTTGGACACTAAATAAATAAAACCATATATTATGTACTCTTTGTGTCTGGCTTTCTGTTGTTGTTTCTCACCACGTTTGTGAGATTCATCCCTGTTGCCTGTAGTTTCTGTTCATTAATTCTCATCTCTTTGTAAAATTCTACTGAGGGAATACGCCACAATTTACTTAACTTTTCCACTCTTGACTGGCACTTGACAAATTCTAGTTTGGGGCTATTACAAATATTGCTGCCATCAACATCCTTGTACATGTCTCTTGGTGAAAATATGTACTTATTTCAGTGGGATATATATCTAGGAGTGAAATTTCTGAGTCGTGGAGTATGTATATTTTCAGCTTAGTAAGTACTGCTGAAGGGTTTCCAAAGTGGTTGTACAATTTACACCCCCAAGCAGTATTCCAAGTTCAGGTTGTGCCAAATTTTTGTCAGCACTTAGATTTGTCTGTCTTTTCCTTCTTTGTAATTTATGTGAGTGTGTAGTGTTATAGCATTATGTTTTTAATTTGTTTCCCTCAAGGTTCATCACTTTTTCATACATTTATTGCTATTTCATGTGTTCTTATTATTTCATATGTTTATTGGCCATTTTGATATGCTCTTTGTGATGTGCTTTTAAGACTCTGGCCCATTTTTCTTTTGAGATGTTTAGTTCTTAATTTTTTAAAAGAGGGGAGCAGAGAGAGAGGAGAGAGAGAATCTCAAGCAGGCTCCATGCCCAGCCCTGAACCCAACTCGGGGCTTGATTTCACGACCCTAAGATCATGACCTGAGCCAAACTCAAGGGTTGGATGCTTAACCGACTAAGCCACCCAGGTGCCTCTGCGGTGTTTAGTTCTTTTTAATCAATAAGTATCCTTTATATAATTCTAGGTACTGTCTTTTTCAGGTATATGAATGGAAATGCCATGTCCCATGGTGAGGCTTTCTTTCTCACTCCATTAAGGTGTCTTTTAATAAAATAAAGTTCATAATGTTAATATAGTTGAATTTATTATTTTTTCTTTTAGAATTAGTGTATTTGTGTTTTATTTAAGAAATTTTTGCCTACTTCAAGATCACAAAAATATTCTCCCATGATTTTTCTAAATTCTTGTTATTTTTACCTTTTAAATTTAAATCTTAATACATCTGGAATTGGTTTTTGTGTATGGTGTGAGGTCAAGATTTTTTCCATGTGGTTAACAATTGACCCAGCACCACCTACTGAAAAGACCTTCTACTGTACTACAGTGTAACATAAATCTGGCATTTGTGTATGTGTGGATTGCTTTTTGGGAGAAGGTAGGTCTCTCTGGCTATACAGTTCTACTTTACTGTACTTGAATCAATACCAGCTGTCTTAATTAGCCTTCAGTAGGGTAAATCCTCCTGCTTTGTTTTTTGAATCCAAATTGACTTAACTCTCCTTTGCCTTTCCATTTCCATATAAATGTTATCAGAGACTGTCATTTTCCATAAACGACTTACTGAGATTTTAATTGAGATTGTTATGTATCTACAGAACAGTTGAACAGTTTGAGAAGGATTGATATCTAAATAATTTTGTCATCCAATCCATGAACATGATATATCTTTTTATTTCAATTCTCCTTAATAACCTTAATAATGTTGTTTTTAGTATAGAAGTCTTGAATATCATTCTTCAGTTTATTACTAGGTAATTGATGCTTTTTGATTCTATTCATAAATACAGTATATTTTTAAATTTTATTTTCTATTTGTTACTGGTGTATAAAAATAAAATTGATTTTTTTATGTTGGTCCTTTTTGGACATTGCTAAATTCTAGTAGTTTGCCTATAAATTCTGCTGCATTTTCTAAATACGCAATTATGTTGTCTGTCAGGAAAAAAGAATACAAACTTACAGTCCTATTTCTTAGTTATTTTTTCTGTTACTTTTGTGTGTGGGTGAGGGAGTTTTTGTGTGTTTGTTTGCCTAATTGCACTGGCTGAAAATTCCAACACAGTGTAATAGTCATTATCTTTAACTATGCTCAAACTGAGGGAAGAGTTTTGGATGTTTCACCATTAAGTGTTGTTTGTGGTAGTTTTTCGTGAACTGATTTTAGAACAAATGTTAGATTATTTATGCATCCAAATGAATGTCTATTTTCAAAGTGGTTTAAGAAATAATATGTTAAATTTATTACTCAGAATATTTTGGTCTTCTCCTTATAGCTTGCTACTAAAACTTTATAAGGCATACGTAGTAACATTAAAATACATAGTAACAGTAGCTTGAATAACATGGGTTTGAATTGGGCGAGTTCACTTACACTTAGAATTTGTGGAAAAGCACCGTACAGCACCGTAAATGTATTTTCTCCTCCTTATGATTTTATTAATAACATTTTCTTTTCTCTAGCTAACTTTTTTGTAAGACTACATATGTATTATATATTATTCACTACATATTATATATTACAAATTAAAAATTATAAACATATATTTTTATAAGACTATATGTATTATGTAACATACAAAATATGTGTTAATCAACTATTTATGTTATCAGTAAAGCTTTTGGTCAACAGTAGGCTACTAGTAGTTAAGTTTTTGGAGAGTCAAAAGTTATACACAGATTTTCAACTGCATGGGAGTAGGAGTGTTGGCATCCTCAACCTCCATGTTGTTCAAGGGTCAGTTATATACCATTATAAGATATATATATGTGTATATAATATACAATACATATGGTATATATATATATGTATCAGCATTATAAATTTAACGCTTTGTTTTAAATCTCAAATGAAGTTGACTTTCTTAGGTTTTTTTACCCCTTATATTTCCTGTGATTTCTCTCTAAAATTTTTTAGTTGTTTGTTTTTCAGTAAATAGGTGTTAATTGATTACAAATCAACATTTATTTACAGATTTGCAATACTTCTTTAATATAGTTCATTGTAGTTCCTCCTTTAAAAAAAATTTTTTTAATGCTGAGGGGCAGCTGGGTGGCTCAGTTAAGCTCAGGTCATGATCCCGGGGTCCTGGGATTGAGCCCTGCGTGGGGCTCCCTGCTCAGCGGGGAGTCTGCTTCTCCCTCTCTGCTCTCCCGCTCTGCTCTTCCTTGCTCTGTCTCTGAAATAAATAAATAAAAATCTTAAAAATAAATTAATTTTTATATAAATTTTTATATAAATAAATTTTTTAATGCTGAAAGTCCAACACAAGGCTCCCTCCTTTACTATATAAAATTTAGTTATTAGCTGTGGTCACCCTGTACTTTGAAAATAAAAAATATGTATATTGGTTAGGCCCTCTGCCAAACACCACATTTACCTCCCTGACCACACACTTTCCAATGCTTTGCTATCTTTTGGAAGTCCTGGGGTCTCTGAGAATTCCTGGGAGCTTAACTTGGTTACCTCTAACTACAATTTCTTATTCTCAGTGAATTCTCAGTCTCACTCATGTTACTATTACCCTTGGTAGAGACTACTAATTATCCCCCAGTATCCATTTTCTCTCTTATTATTTGAAGTAGAATCCCCCCATATCATTTTTCAGCAAGGAATACCATTGGTTAGGTAAATACTACATTTCCCAGACTCTTCTGCACCCAGATGTGACCATTTGGCTAAGTTCTGGCCGGAGATATTTAAGAGGAAGCAATGTTTGCAACTTCTGAATCCTGTCCTTCAAAAAGGAAGCTGTTTGCCTTTATTTTCTCTTTCTTACTTTCTGCGGGCTGGGGAATGGTAACAATGGAATAGTCAGCTTGGACCCAGAAGTGCTCACTAACTTGGGTCCCTTAATAGACTTGTGCAGAATTGCCTGTCTGACGTGGTCTGGTGGCCTACCCATGGACCATAAGATGAGAGAGAATTGAACTTCTGCTTTAGTTAAGCCACTGTGTTTGGGTTTTCTTTATTACAGAAACTTAGCTTATATTCTATATTGTTTAGTGCTCAAATCTGTTCTCTTCTTTCTGTCCCACACTGGTTAAGGCATGGAACAAAAAGGTCCTTTACCTCGATGTTGTGAAAATGCTGCTCAGGAAGAGGTAGAAGTTTATTGAAAATTTGGGGAAAACACAGGTAACATTAGACACAGAACAGCTCTGCTGAGAGTCTAATACAGAATATTAGATACCACTTTCCATACAAAAGGATCCAAGTCGTATCTGCTGTTATGTGTTGAATTGTGTCCCTCAAAAAGATATAATCAAGTCTTAACCCCTGACACCTGTGAATGTGACCTTATTTGGAAATAGAATCTTTACAGATGTAATTCAGTTAAGGTGAGGTCATTAGTGTGGGCCCTAATCCAATCTGACTAGTGTTCTTAGAAGAAGAGGAAAACGCCCAGGTGAAGATTCTGACACACAGGGAGAATGCTGCGTGACAATAGAGGTAGGGATTGGAGTGATGTAGCTGCAAGCCAAGTGAACACCAAGAATTTTTAAAGATTCCAGAAGCTGGAAAGAGGCAAGGAAAGATTCTCCTCTATAGGTTTCAGAAGGAGCATGACCCTACCAATACCTTTGGACTTTTAACCTCCAGAACTGTGAGGCAATACATTTATTTTGTTTTAAGTCACCCCACCTGGGATTCTTTACTAGGACAGCCCTAGCAAATTAACATGCATCCACAGGAAGTTTCTCACTAGCCAGCTACTGTGTTCCTAATGTCCCCAAGCCTCTCATCAAGATACCATTCCTATCTTTCCCCAAATGATTCTCTCTTCCTAACTCCCCAGTGTTCTTAGATGGCAACAGATAAAGATTCCAGAATGCCATTTCAGTTTGTATAATTCTGAGAAAAAGATTTTGGGATTTTATTTCTTAAAGTTGCTAACAGCAATAAGAAGCATCAATGTATGATAACTGATAACTGCGATTAAGAAAGCATTTAATTTCTCCAAAATATCCCCAAGCATGCATTTGGCACATGCTTTTTACTTGTGACATTTCTGCTGTAAAATCTCTTGCCAAAATTTCTAAGTTCAAAATAATGTTTTCATACTCTATGATGTAGTCATATATATATTATTTCTATATATTTATGTCATCATATATGTGTATAATGATGTAGTCAGATATATTTGTACTCTGAAAAAAATCAATTCTTTTTAAAACCCAAGTTTTGGTATGGCTTTGATTTCCTAAATGTGTGTGTGTGTGTGTGTGTGTGTGCGCATGTATGTATGTATTTAGTTGAATTGAATAGAGCTGAACTGGATTGAATTGAATCAAATTGAATGAAATTGAATTATGGAACTATGCGATGTTTATTTAGTGAAGGTTAGCTGAGGAATAGAATAAAAAATATATCTTTGAAAAAAATACTGCTTTTAGAAATGCCTGGGTGGCTCAGTTGGTTAAGCGTCTGCCTTCAGCCCATGTCATGATCCCAGGGTCATGGGCCTGCTTCTCCCTCTACCTGCCACTCCCCATGCTTGTGCGCTCACACTCTCTCTCCCTCTCTCTCTGACAAATAAATAAAATCTTTAAAAAAAATTTTTTTTAATAAAAAATATTGTTTTTATCATGGGCACACTATTATTAAATAATCAGCTCATTGTTGTCCTGTTACTTCATCATTGTTCTTTATTACTGTCTTAGCAGTAGCAAAAAAAAAATGTATGACTTTATTCCCTGGTGATTCCTTATGTTCGGTAGTGAAATTGAAGTGATACATATTATATAGCCTGCTCATTAGAATGAAGAAGGTCCATGTCCTTCTTAGATATTTTCTGATTCCATTTTTGTTCAATTCAGCTGTTACATAGCATCCTTGGGCCTTAAAGTACTGACTATGTCAGTGTTCTATAATCTTTAAACATTAAGACCAGAACATAGTAAATAGTTGTGATACTAGAAATGATATGCTCAGTTATGCAAATAAAAAAAATGAATGATATTTTTTATCTCAGTATGAATTTTGATATAGCTGGGAGACCAACTTATCTATTCAGTATTTCAGCTCCATTTTGATAGGCTTTTAACAGTAAATCTGTCTACAGTGTAAGTAAATATATATAAGTATTTGTATATGTAAATTTAAGTGTTAGTTACAATTCTCATCTCCCCCTTTCTATCTCTGATCATTCATAATAATGTTTTCTTATTTATGGGAATATGATTTCCTTAGATAAAAAAAGGCTGCCAGACTCATCTATAGACATAATTGTTCAGTAGAAAAAGTTCATCTTTTGCCCTCTCAATTTCTACTCTTCATATGACCCCTCTCCTTACTCTTTTTTTCATTCCGTGGGCTACTCATCCCTCAACCTGGGTCTATAACTCTGCTCATCCAAGTTTTTCTTGACCCTTTCTTTCACTACTCCAGATTTGCCATGCAAAGTTTGTATTCTCTGCTTCATTTCCTTAGGTTCCTGATTGTTTTATTCTTCACAATATTCTCGAAAGAGTTGTCTATGTACACTTATTTATTTCTGCATCTCCCACTAACTCTCTAACACTTACCCAGTCTAACTTCTTTCTGATCACTCCATCAGAATAGCTCTCATGGAGGTCATTGATGATCTCTATTGCCAAATGTGTAGGGCATTTTTCAGTTCTTATGATGGCTGACATCTCAGCCACATCCAACATCATCGACTATTCCGTCTTATTTAAACAGTCTCTTCCCTTGGCTTCGGTGGCCCAGCACTGCCCTGCTGAAGTGCTTCAGGACTCTTTTCTACTGATTCTCTTCTCTCTCTGTGATCCACTCGCACTCATGCCTTATGTGATATCTAGAATTATACATTTGTGTGATAAGATGTCCCATGATGGAGGGAATATGGAATAGTTAGGCTGGTTGTGCAGACGGAGTTAAAATTATAAAATCAAAAGCAGGAATGAGACTCTAGCATGGTGATACATAAGAATGAAAAGTCTATAAAATGATGACAAATAGGAAGAACATCCAACATGGATAAAGGGTAAGGGGACAAAGGAAAAGATGGAGGAAGGATTGTCCAGAGAGGGCAGGAACAAGAGCAGTGGGGAGGATTTGTGTTGCCTTTTCCCTCCCTCTTGCTGTTTCCTACATCTTTCCACCAATGAGCTTTAAAATGAGATACTTAATGAGGGACCGAAATAGGTAGGCTAGGTAAGTATAGAACAGTGATCAGTACCTAATGGAGGATGATGTAATTTAGGATCAGCCAAAAAAGGAGGATAAGAAGCCAGAGTAACTTGTGGCGGCAGCATCTATGGGAGAAAAAGGGCACCTCTGCAAACGTAACAATTCTATATGAGAAATACATTGTTAATTAGGATAATGCCAGCAGTTGGAACAAATGAATCTGAAAAATGTATAATGGCTCATGTGTAAGAGAAATTTTTTCTCACTTACATAAAGTCCAAAACTAGTGTGTCTGACTAGCGAACGGCTCCTGCCAAACAGGGACCCAGGCTTCTTCATATTTTGGTTTCTCCATCTTCAAAACACGGTTTCCAAGGTCACTGTGCTCATCTGCATCAGGCCGACAAAAAGCTTCAGAGCCTGGAGGATCATGCACGGGAAGATTTCATGGACCAGGGGTGGACACAGAACACGTCAGATTCACCCACATTTTAGTGAGCAAAAATCAGTTCAGTGGTGGTGATTACAAGAGAAACTGGGAAACATAGTCTAGCCATGTACCCAGGAGGGAGAGGAAACAGGCTTATTGACTAGCTAGTAAGTCTCTGACACACATTGTAAAATGAGAATGCATGTGCTTCTGAAAAGAGTACACCTTGAGTACAATGTATTCATCAGTGGCCAGTGATTTATTTGCAACACAAGCACACCTTAAATTGAAGGGCAGTGGCATGTCAGGATGCTGCGCTGAAGATGAGTCCATATGAAACTGAGGCACCCCACGTAGTTCTGTCTTAAGACTTTGTGCAACACAGTATGTCATGTTTGATATTTTCCCTATTACCCATCACGCAGTATCATTGCGTATACAGGAATATTTGGTGTGCCTTTCTCTGGGTGTTTTCCAATTTAAAAAAAAAAAAAAAAAAGAAAGCCCTTTAACGTCTTAAAAAAAAAAAAAAGATATTTCTCGATCCCCAAGGTTTCAGACTTCTTTGCACCCCAGAGCCACATCTGTCAATGGAGTAACTGAGAAACAAAGCAAGCACCCGGTATTCATTAGCTCTAGAAGGAAATTACCCTGCCACTTCTGCAATGGCAAATGCCATCATTCTCTTATGGTGATAGAAGATCATTTAAAACAGGCTTCTCACTGAGATGACAATGAAAACAAGTTAGCCCTGCTAGCTGATTCTTTTTTTTTTTTATGTGAATGTTTGACTGTGAGGCATCAACCTCTTCCAGTAAACATGACTTTTACATCATTTTGGAAATACATACGGTGAAAGCATACAGCTGCAGGTGTGTGTGTGTGTGGCAAGTGGCGTACATATATTTTTAGATGAGTGGTTGACTAGCATGGTCTGAGCAGAGAAAGTGTTGAAGAGATGTTAGTTGAGTTCATCAAGAGTTAGATCAGCATGCTGTATCTTTCACTGGCTAGGAAATAGGTTTGGGGCATTTACTTTTATGTATCTGTAAATGTAGTATAATTCATATGAAAGATCTTTGGTATTTTTTATAAATGTAAACTACATTTACTAAAATAAAGTTGATCTTTCCTAAAACAAATAATGAAAGGAAAGAAATTCTCTAAATGAGTTCAATGACAAAGGGAAACAATGCTCACACATTCTTAAAGAGGCATGCTTATCTTTTAATTATTCATTCATTTAGTCAATAAATCCTTTAAGATCTTATAGAACCTTGTTAATCAAAGCATAGTCTGCAAAGCAGCAACAGGAGCATCACTTGTAGCTTGTTAAAAATGCACCATGTTAGGGGCGCCTAGGTGGCTCAGTCGTTAAGCAGCTGCCTTCGGCTCAGGTCATGATTCCAGGTCCTGGGATTGAGCCCCGCATCGGGCTCCCTGCTCGGCGGGAGGCCTGCTTCTCCCTCTCCCACTCCCCCTGCTTGTGTTCCCTCTCTCACTGTCTCTCTCTGTCAAATAAATAAATAAAATCATAAAAAAAAAAAAAATGCACCATGTTAGCATCCAACTAAGTTTTCTGGAATTAGAACGATTTTTAACAAGACCCACAGATGACTTGCATGCACTTCAAAACTTGAGAAGTATTGCGTGCACAACACTCTACATACAGTGTACATAGAGTTTTTCACATTAACAGTCACTGGTCAGATAGCACTAAGCAGTTAGACACAGAACCTGTAGAGAACCACAGGTCTGCAGTGGTTCTTAACTGGGGGGCGATTTTGTCAATGTCTGGAGACATTTTGGATGGTCACAACTGAGGAAATGCTACTAGCATCTGCTGAGTAGAGGCTAAGGATACTACTAAATATCCTACAATGCACATAACAGTCCCCACAAGAAAGAATTGACCTTCCTCAAATGTCAGTCAAGTGCTGGTGCGAAGCCAAAGGGGGTGGTTCACAAACTTCGGCATGCATTGGAATGACCTAGAAGGCTTGTTAAAACGCCGATTGATGGGACCATCCTCAGAGTTTCTGATTACGGGTCTAAGGTGGGGCCTAAGAATTTGTTTCTATTAACTTCCTCGATAATTCCAGTGCTGTCAGTCTTGAAGCCATACTTTGAGAAACACTGGTATAGAGGGACAGGAGATGCTGCTACTTGGCCCACCGTGGCCTTTTGCTTTAGCCTCCTGAGGCTCGGGAAATTTCTGGCTAGTTAACTAGAGCCCAAGATGCCTTGATGGTTACGGCTTGACGAGAAGCTGGGCAATGAAATCTCTTTGGGGGTTGCTTGGGGTGGGGGTGGGGATGCAGTCAGGGCTGAGTCAAGAGAGAAGATACAGTGCCATTGTCATTTACAGATGATACCAGATGGCAGCTAAATTCAGAGTCCAGACTGCCTGAAGGGCTTGCTAATTACAAGAGCCTTCAGCTGCAGGAAACACCCTAATCACCCCCGTGGCAGCTGGGCAGCCCGGGGGGAAGGCCCTACTGCCAGTAGAAATTTGTGTTTAGTATAAAGTAGTACTTGAAGGGTAAAAATGACAAGTTCAATTTGGACCTTGTTTAACAGAGAAGAGTGGGGTAGGGGGAGGGGAGGGAGAGGGAGAAAGAAATATATTTATGATGGGGGTGGTAGGGAGTGAATAAGGGGGAAAGGTAGGTTCAGTTAGATAGGATTCAGAGCAGGGAAGGTGCTGAGCCACTGGAGCCCAGGCTGGGCCCTGAGGGACCCCTGCCCCCCTTGTCCCCGGCATCCCGCACACCACACCCTGTAGGATGGCCCCGGACAGTGTCGCAGCAAAGACTTCAAGGTGGGATTTGTGGCTCCTACTTATCGTCTGCTGTATGCCCTCTACTTTTCGTGATCCCTTTCAAAAAAGCTGTAGATTTCATACCTTTAGAAAGGAAGGAAGATATCTTCTGCTTTGTTTAATCGGCTAACTGCCTTTCTTTGGTGTTGGCAACCAGCACTGAGACAATTTTGTTCTACGGGAGGCATTTAGCAAAACCCCAGGACTGTGAATGAGGAAAAAGCAGCAGGGAGGGGAAAACTACCCGAGCAGCTGTTTCTGGGCTACACCCCAAGTCATGGGGTTTGAGCCAAGTTCATGATATTCTCCTCTGCTGGAAATTTTAACAAAATTTCCTGCAAAGTGGGAGTAAATTGGAGAAATGCATCCATAGTAAAATTGTTTACAGTTTAATATAGCGGGACACAGGGTTTTTAAATAGATTTTCTTCTTTGGAAACTTGATTTTATAGCAACAGGACAGCAAAAATACTAATATGGGACTACTAAAAAAATAGTAGCGATGGAATCCCAAGGATGTTCACATTTGAAAACCACTTCAGGGGCACTGTATTTTGTGCCCCTCTATTGTATCCTGAAATTTTGCGATGGGTACAGAGAGAAGTACAATCCATTCCCAGAGAAAAAATATTAATTAATGGTCCTTCTCAGACTCACCTGTCTTTATTTTTCCTCTCTAGGTCCCTTTTAGCTCATGCCCAATACAGCACAGTCCCAGTGGTAGGTCTGGGGACCCATTTCCTCTCTGTCCCACTGCCCATTTCTACCTCTCTGCAATGCCACCAAGACTAGTCACACTCTAGGAGGGCACGGGGCACCCATCGTCCCAGGAGCATGGGGCAGAGATTCCTGTACAGGCCACCTTGCTCGAAGGCACCCATCTTTCAGATTCTTCACAAATGGAACTCTACCATCAAACTAAACTTCTCATGTTAATGGAGCAGTGAACTCACAGCTCATAGTTCTGCTAAAAGTCCCTTTTCCTGTTAGCATGAGGAACGGTTTCCTGTCCACAACATTAGAAGCTTGGAAGTCACCACTCTGTTCTAACAAGGAAAAAGCTGAACTGAAAAAGCAACAACTCCTCTTAGATCTGTAAAAGAAGTAAGGTCCCAGGACAAACCACTGGCCCCAAAATTGGAGCAACCAATGAATGAATACAGAGAATCACAACTTACCGAAATAGAAACCCATGAGCTGAAACCTCCCTGGAAACCAGAGCAAGAATATTAGCATGAAGAGATGCAATAGAGGAAAAGGGCACCAACCCCAGGCCACCAGGCTTTTATTCAGAGAGGCATCCCTATTCTACTTCCTGCCCACTTCCCCCCGCCCCTGTTGCACTGTTCTACTGTGGCTACTAAAACTTTGAATTTATAATCCTTGGACTGTTATAGAGGGCATTCTTTTTACACACAAAATAAGTATTTTAACTAGTTTTTGCCAGTGTAAGTCATTCCTAAATATATGCTGATTTCTTTTGTGGGAGCAAACTTTCTTCACCTAGAAGCTAGGATTTGGTCATTGACTGACAAACAAAATAGCATCAAATTCTCCCACCAAGCTCTCTCTGTAAAAGTCCAGGAAGATCTCTTTTGGGCGTGCCACCAAATCCCATGTCCTTGAATTGTTGACCCTAAAAAACCATAGCATGGGCACAAAAACAGCTTCTACCTCCTTTGTGGGTATGTGTGCATGGTGGGTGTGTCAAAGCACCTGGGAAACAAGCAAAGGTTGAATTGCAGCTGCTACGAAACTGAGATTGCCTTGGACTCTTGACATGTTGTTGATAAAAACACAGAGTTCAAAAGTTAGCCGTAGGGTTTCATCCTGAACACATCACATGCATATCAACATAACAAACTTGAGCTTAATTTTTAATGGACACAACGTAAATTTTATAATTATAAAGAGAAAAAAGGATAACTTCTGTATGCTGCCACATAACCAGTGTAGCTAAACAGAAGCATTGGGCTAAGGTGCAACCAATAATGTTTCAAATTTTAGGCTATCTTGATTTTCCCATTAAGAGATCTAAAAGAAAGATCTTACCCAGTTTCCAAGGTATGGATACATTATAAATTCTCCATTCCCTTTGCTAAGGATGTCCATTACTTGCAGCACGTTTAAGGATTCCTGGCTTTAGACCTTACATATTTAAATGTTGTACTATGAATCCATCTCTGTATATTTCCATTGTCTCCCCACTAACCACTCCATAAAACCTCCCTCTAGTTAGGGGGAAGAACACGTTAAGTTTTGCTTAGTGTGAGAAAGACCAGGAAGGCAGTTAGTGACTCTGAAGAAGCAGAAGGAAGTCATTAATGGTGCCCAGCCAAGTTTAGAGTGCTGAGAATTTATAGGAGTTAAATAATGTTCAAGCACATAGGAATATTTTTTAGAATAAAACATATAAGTTATTTTGTAGTGGCTCAAAAAGTTTTGTTCTAGTCATTTCCTTGGAATAGAAAAACTTTCCCAGACTAATAGGCGTAAAGTGTTTCTGTGAAAGAGAAACTTGTTTTAGAAATTAAGAAGGATCTATTGAAGCACTGATGTCTCAATATTAACCAGTTAACCATTTGAAACTATTTAAACATTCTAAACAGCAGCTGGGTGCATAACAGAGATGAAAAATATTTTCATAAGGCAAAGTAGGATAAAACAGTGGCTCAGTATGCTAATTTTCCCCAGAGGCTTAATTTTCTTACTCTTGTGAATCCAAATCTTTGTTGTAGTCCCTATCCCTGGGTGTATTTGGTGTTTGAATCCTTATGGCTAAGGATAATTGACCCTTAAAAATAGAGTCATTTTGACCTCACACACCCATAGGCACACTCACAATTTTAGAGCAAAAAATGAGAAGTATTACCAAAAGTCTTTATGTTGCCCATTAAAACATTAAGGGGAAAAGAGAAGGGAAGAAAAATATGTTTTAAATTCAAATCATCCAACATCCATTTCTTCGTAAGATTTCCCCGCAACCATTCAAAGACCTCCTCCAACCTTACTGTGCTTCGACCAACGTATCTGGGCCTTGTTTCTTCTTCTCTTGGCTTCTATTTAACTAACTGACTTCTTCTTTGACTCCACCTCAAGCCCTGGGTAAAGTGTGATTGTCGTTGGCATAGGAGAAGCACCAAGAAGGGAGCAGAACGAAAGGGGAGGATGGAATGAGTTCCTGAAGTCAGGTTCCTATGTGAAGAGCGCTAGCCTCACAGATTCAAGCCAATGCTGTCCAAACTCCAAACCCATTCCACCCCCTCCGGTGGCTTCTAATCTGCTGGTTTTCATAGATACATTAGTTGTGAGGATGTTGGTTTCCAAGATGACTGCAGAGCTGGGGATAGAGGGATGGGAATAGGGCATTAAAATACCAAAACGTTCACTGTTCTTACTGATACTCAGTCATTTTTCTTGAATAAATGCTCCTTACATTGTTGCAAATCTTTGGTTAATTTCCAGAGTTCTGAAAAAGTTTTCAGAAAACTTGTTCTGAAAAATTTTGATAATTTCTGCCAGAGTCCTCATTGCTTTTATGGAGAAGTGATTTTCAGAGGCTCTTGCTCTACCATTCTGAAAGTGTTTTTGCTACCATTAATTCTTATGTCAGATAGCATGAGATAATAGAAATGTCACCGGGGAATATGGAAGGAAAACCCCAGAAGCTTAGAAAAGGAATGGCATAAGAGCTAAGCACCCAATGATCCAATGTTGCGTAAACCATAAAAAAGAAGACTTCCAGGAGCTACTCTCTGTAAATTTGCTCATTTCTGTTTTGTTCATTTACCCTTAGTTTCTAACGTGAGCTTATTGTTAAGAATTGTGATCTTATCTCCACTGAATTAAGCAGAAAAAGTCATTCCGGTTGGGTGGTCATTGGCTCACACCTGACTGTGTGCTCTAGGAATAGTCTGGAAAAGTCCAGAAGCAAGGAGGGACAGATGTGCAATGGGCACCCAGGGAAGGCAGAGAAGGCAAGCAGGGAGAGCTAGTTCCTGTCTGTGTTAGTCTGTCCTTCATATTGTTATGAGAGAGGTAATCAGTAACATTCCTAGAAATAAGATTGAAATGTTTTCTCACAGTGGATATAAACTTCAATTCTACAACAGTCTTTTTTTTTTTTCATTTTTTTAAAGAATTTGAAATAAACACACTATGGGAGGAATTTGGTTTTCATCTCTTTGAAAGTTACCTATTTTACCTAAAATTTAAAACTTCACATTTTCATAGTGGACACAGACTTTCTGAAGAATTTGCACGCAAGAGAATAAAAACAACAATATGAGACAGTACAGGAAAGTAAGGATAATATAAGGTCAGAGGTTAGAAAGTTATTTTTAAATATTGTTTATTGTTATATTTATGTTTATTAATCATCTTATATCAGGCCCATCTTTGCTAGGTGCTTAGGATAGAAAGTTGAAGATGCCACAATTTGGGTTTAAGAAATTCGCAGCTTGGGCGCCTGGGTGGCTCAGATGGTTAAGCGTCTGCCTTCGGCTCAGGTCATGATCCCAGGGTCCTGGGATCGAGTCCCGCATCAGGCTCTCTGCTCCTTGGGAGCCTGCTTCTCCCTCTGCCTCTCTCTCTTTCTCTCTGTCTCTCATGAATAAATAAATAAAATCTTTAAAAAAAAAAAAAAAGAAATTCGCAGCTTAGCAGGAAAGAAAAATGCATCAACAAACAATTCTAATATATTATAAACAGTGCTAATAGCAGTGAAGTAAGCCTCTAGGGCAACACAGGAGATGAGGCAGTAGGAGGTGCTCAGCTTGTAGGTTTAGAGACGAGAACACCTCACAGAGACAAGGTTCCTTTCTCTGTTTACAGGCCAGCTGCCTACACATGGATCTGCCCCTGGCACAGAGGGTAGGATTTCTGCCAAGTCAGGGAGGGTGTCTCCTTAAACCTATTACTTTAAAAAGCCTCCTGAGCGGTGGAGGCACTTCCTATTCAAGGAGGAAATTGGCATTATAAATTCAAATCCAAGTAAGATATCTATTTAGTATATTATCATCACCTTCTTTGCTCTCCTTCTGAGCAGTCCTGGACATGTCCATTCCAGAAATGTTTGGGTGACTAGTCATATACTTTCTTTGGAGAGGGAGGGAAAGCATCTTATTTCTGAAAGAAGATGTACAAAGGAGCATGCCCCCCTCTGGGTTCTTTCCTCTAAGCCAGTTATCAGTTTTCCAAAATAAAACATTAGGACATTTAGCAACACAAATATTACAGTAATTTTTTTTTTTACTTCGACCCCATCCTGACATGGTTCTCTCCCTTGGCCTTTGGCAAATATTTTGAAAATGATGTGAGCATAACATGTTATTGCAATACTGAGTCATAAGATTATTTCATTCAATATAGCATTTTTTTTTTTTTTTGGAGAACTTTAGTTCGTACATAATGTAGGAATCTGCATAGCGCTAACCACATAAGCCTGTGTAAAGTTTGTTTTATTCTTGACCCCATAATCTTGTCAACATATTAAAATGTTAT
This sequence comes from Leptonychotes weddellii, assembly GCF_054177405.1. Classification (NCBI taxonomy): domain Eukaryota; kingdom Metazoa; phylum Chordata; class Mammalia; order Carnivora; family Phocidae; genus Leptonychotes; species Leptonychotes weddellii. The sequence goes on along the minus strand of NC_138371.1, from coordinate 146,111,045 downwards.
ACCCACTGTGTCTTTATCCCATGGTGATGCTGGGTCTCTCTTGTTCAGTGTGTAAGAGTACCCTGTTATAAGGAATTGTAAATTTGCCTGAAGATTCTACCCCTGAGAGTGAGGAGCATGGTATACAAAGGGAGAACAGAAGCCAGGTTTATAACGTAAGGTCTCTTTTTCAGGGGTATGGAGACAACTGTAGTAAAGTGATCACAATTTTCTCCTGTCACTACAGAATTTGTTTAAAATATCCTCTTCTTCCAGATGTAATAAAGTTGGAAGAGAATACCAGGCTTTCTCTTCCATTTCACTCTGAGTAGAGAGGTTAGGGATATACTCTGAGAAGTAAGGGTACCTTGAAAGTGGTATAGAGTTCCCAGGTGAGGAACTGGAGAAAGAACAGTAGCTGAAACTTGCCTTGGCCCAGAGCTTGGAAGGCTAGGAGGGACAAGGCAAGGCAAGCTTAGCAGACACACAGAGGAACTGGGAACAGTGTGAGGGAAACTAGAAAAATAGATCCAGGAGGCAGTCACGCAGATCTTTGGAGAGCTGAGGCATTTAAGTCTTCACTGGTTGTATTTGAAGCCTGCCATATGAATGGTGTAAATGTCCCATGACCCCAGGCAATCAGCTATGCCTCTGAGGAAAGGTCAGCCTCCTTACCTTGCTGCTAATCCAGTTCCCGTTAAGGGAGGACCTAGTATTTCCTTCTTGAAGTCTTTAGCTTCAGAAAAACAGTATTCTTTCCTGTACTCTTCTTGGAAGAGTGGATTAGTGGGAGTTTTTTTTCCCCCTCAAGATACAAAAAAATGACTCTAGTTAAGGTACACAAAAGGTATTTATTGGAAGAGTTTGGGAAAACTCACAAGTTAAAAAGGAGGTTAGAAAACTAGGCCCTAAAAATACCAGAAACTGGGAAAGCCTCAGATGTCTCGTTAGCATGAATTAAATGGCAGTATCTTCAGGGCTCCACCATGGCAGTGAATGTGCTCCAAATGCCTTTTTTCTGTTTAATTTTTGTGTCTTTGCCTCACCCCACTCAGTTTGGAGTCCTGGAAAAGAACGCGTGTGCAGCCCTGGTCAGATGGTGAGACTCATCCCTGCCTGAGGAAGGCCGGTGGCTTTTTCAAATATCCCTACCACGCCCACACACAACGGACTTCCCTAATGGAAGTCACTACTAAAATAAGAAGGAATAGAAGCTGGCAGACAAAATATGCCCTATTAAGAGTAATAGCAACATTCTCTCCTGTTGGCTGACTTAAGCTGAATTACTCTTCTAACAGTAGGAGAAATTTTCTGGCAAAGTTAGCCTCACCTAAGGGCAGTGGGAAGTCAGAATGTAGGACTGAAAACCAGGGCCAGCAGAGTTAATGAAAGATAAGAAGTAAATGTCAGGGTAAGTGAATTAGCCTGGAAACCCAAGGCAATGGGTCAAGCCAATCAGTGAAGATAAAATATAAGACAAAATAAGCTGAGAGAATGGACTAGCATGTAAGAGACCAGTACACTCTTATGTTCATGACTGACTCTGGAGCCCCCAGAGAAGAAAAGGTGATGTAGCCTAAGGAAGGTGATAATTTGGATGGAGGGAGAGTTTGAGTTGGAAATAAAAGTGCATCCCTATAAATAAATAAATGGAAGATAAGGATAACTCATAATAATCTTCCAATTGATAAAAATAGGCAGATAATGGAAATAGAAAGCCACCATTTATCAAATACCATTGACAGATCATTGTTGCAGTTAAGAATCCCCTTCAGATGCTAAAATTAGACATCAAAAGTACAATGATGAACAGGATATTTGTAGAGTCTTATATTATTTTCCCACAAGGTACTGATCGATTATGAAAGGAAAACTATGACTTTACAGTGCAGAACCCTGGCAGGTGCCACCTCAACCAAGTGACTGAAGTTAACATCACCAGTAATAAGAAATATCAAATTCATGTACCTTCCAGTGTGATGCATTAGGAAGGGCACATCTTCACTATTGTGATATTCTTGCCAAGAATGCATAACTCCAATTCTAGTTAAATCCTACAAAATAGCTAGCCAGTAGTCCTCAGGTTGGTCTGGTTCATGAAACGGAAAGAAAAAGAGTCACTGAAGTCACCAGATTGGAGCCTAAGGTGGCATGCCACCCAAACACAATGTGAGATCCTGGGTTGGATCCTGAACCATGAAAAAGACACTAGTGGGACAATTGGCAAAATTCAAATAAGGTTTGTAGATTGGTTGATGATGTATTGTATCAATATTAAATTACTGGCTCAAATAACTGCCCTCAATATGAGATGTTAATATTTAAGGGGAGATATATGAGAACTGTGGCAATATTTTTGTAACTTTTTTGTAAATCTAAAATATTTCAAAATAAAAAGTTAAAAATGTTTTCAGACTAGAAAGAATGAAAAAGAGAGGGGAGAACACTATTTTCTGCTCTAGCTGATATTGCCAACACCAGGGCTCTCTGTCTCTGGGGACCTTAACTGACCGTGCAGAGCTCTGTCCACAGCTACACCTGCTGTTATAGACTGAATGTTTGTTTCCCCAAAACTCATTTGCTGAAATCCTAACACTCAGCATGATGGTATTTGGAGGTGTGGCCTTTGCGAGGTGATTAGACCATGAGGGTGGAGCTCTCATCAATGGGGTTAGACCCTTTATAAATGTTCTCCTACCGATTCCACTATGTGAGGACACAGCAAGAAGACCACCGTCTATGAACCTGGAAGTGGATTCTCACCAGACACCAAATCTGCTGGCACCTTGGTCTTGGGCTTTCTGGCCTCCCAAACTCTGAGAAATAAATGTTCATTGTATAAGCCACTTAGTCTATGGTATTTTTGTTATAGCCGCCCAAACAGACTAAGACACTTGCTAAGACAAATAACCATTCATTCTATGCTTCTGTTTTTAATTGAAACGGCAATTAGCCAAAGAAATTATTTGTTATTTTTTTATCTTGTGAAAAGAAACTCAGTTAATTTTTTAAGTTAGAACATTATTTTATTTTGCTTTATCTTGTGATTATTAGTGAAGCTTTTTACCCCATTATTCTTTTATGTGTCCCTACTCTTATTTCTTGAATTAATGCCCAATTCTAACCTTTCTATGTATGCAGAATCAAAGTATGTAAACACATGGTATGCAAATGATTTCTGCAAGGAAACCAAGTTTGTTTTAATTGATTCCCATTATACATAATGTACATGTGTCCCTGTAGAACAAAATTTTCAAATGTTATGCACAGTTGGAGAGTTTTGATGAGCCTTATGACCATGGATTGAGACAATAACCCTTCTTTGGTTTCCAGTACCTTTCCAATGGAGAACTACAGAGTCATAAGTAAGCTAGGTAGTAGTCTTTATCTCAAGCACTTCTATACGTGGGTTGTCCCTGTACAGTTTGAATGTGTGCTATATTTCTTTATGAAATATCACCAAATACCACCCTCAGAGCCACTACAAAAGTATTACTGGTTATGTAAGATTCCAAAGCCAAGAGGAATGATTTCTTTTTTTATTAAGTTTTGTATTTTAATTCCACTATAGTTAACATGCAGTGTTATGTTAGTTTCAGCAGTACAATGTACTGACTCAACAATTCTGTACATTGCTCAGTGCTCATCATGATCAGTGTACTCTTAATCCCCATCACCTATTTCACCCATCCCTCCACCCATTTCCCCTCTGGTAACCACCAGTTTGTTCTCTATAGGGAAAAGTCTGTTTTTTGATTTGTCTCTTTTTTTCTTTGTTCATTTGTTTTGTTTTTAAATTCCACACATGAGTGAAATCATATGGTATTTGTCTTTCTCTGAGTTATTTAACTAAGCATTATTCTCTCTAGCTTCATCCATATTGTTGCAAATGGCAAAATTTCATTATTTTGTATGGATGAATAATATTCCATATATATATACCACATCTTCTTTATCCATTCTGTTGATGGACTAGGGCTGCTTCCATAACTTGGCTATTGTAAATAATGCTGCAATAAACATAGGAGTGCAGATATCCTTTCAAATTAGTGTTTTTGTATTCTTTGAATAAATACCTACTAGTGCAATTCCTGGATTAGGGCAGTTCTATTTTTAATTTTTTTTTTTAAGATCTTTTTATTTATTTATTTATTTGACAGAGAGACACAGCGAGAGAGGGAACACGAGCAGGGGGAGTGGGAGAGGGAGAAGCAGGCTTCCCGCTGAGCAGGGAGCCCAATGTGGGGCTCGATCCCAGGACTCTGGGATCATGACCTGAGCTGAAGGCAGACACTTAATGAATGAGCCACCCAGGTGCCCCTATTTTTAATTTTTTTTAAAGATTTTATTTATTTATTTGACAGAGAGAGAGCAAGAGAGGAAACACAAGCAGGGGGTGTGGGAGAGGGAGAAGCAGGCTCCCCACTGAGCAGGGAGCCTTAGCAGGACCCTGGGAACATGACCTGAGCTGAAGGCAGACACTTAACGACTGAGCCACCCAGGCACCCCCTATTTTTAATTTTTTGAGGAGCCTCCGTGCTCTTTTCCACAGTGGTTACACCAGTATGCTTTTCCACCAACAGGGCACAAGGGTTCCTTTTCCTCCACATCTTCGCCAACACTTGTTGTTTCTTGTGTTTTTTATTTTAGCCATCCTGACAGGTGTGAGGTGGTATCTCATTATAGTTTTGATTTGCATTTCCCTGATAATAAGTGATGTTGAGTATCTTTTCATGTGTCTGTTGGCCATCTGTATGTCTTCTTGGAATGATTTCTTAGTGCCCAAGAGTACAATGAAAGGCTTTCATTTAATATGTATGACAAATTTGAATGGATTTTTTTTTTTCAGTAATCTTTTGAATTTCTTTTAGGGTTTTGATGAGTTTGTTGTTTCTCAAGGATTAAATACAGGCCTATTGAAAAGGACCTCAAATGGGGGTAAAAGCTAATGACACTTGTGGACTGGTAGAAATTTGATGAGAATCAGGGAATTAAAAACTAATTCCCAAAGCAATAAAATATTTTTGCTAATGCAAATAACGGTTTCATGTTAGGACCTTTCAGGTAGCAAATACAAAGCCACCCTCACATTACCTCAAGTGGTAGAGTTTTATTATAAAGGACACACAAGGAAGTAAGAGAGATTAGAAACAGCTGTATAGCCAAGCTTCCAAGAAACTAGAATAACTTTCAGAATCCTTCCACAATAACAAAGTTGGGCCTTGTGGAGAAAGGAAACGCTGTTCAGTATACAACATGGGTGTAAAGACCGTGCTGTCATTTTATGCCCCCAGCCACAGAAAGGCTTCCTTTATGCACTGCTCAGCATGGTTATTCAGCTACTCTGTGTCAGTACTTCCTGCACCCTGGCTGCTCCTAATGAAATATTCTCTGCTCTGCAGTCTGCCACACAATTCTTGCTTGTTCACAGCATCTGCTACCTCATAACTTCTACTGGATTATCACTTCTTGCTACCTTCTCTCTGTGTCAAGTTCCACTTCTGCATCGCTCATGTGTTTGTTACCCTCTGTACATATTTTATATTTAAAACCCCCTAAAAGACGGGATCTTATCAGATTTCCTACTTAAGTTTGCGGTCCAGCTGTCATGGTAGACCCCCCTCATTAAGGCCAGTGACTATAAGTGTTTGGGTTTTAGCTGACATTCATTCCAGGTCTGATTCAAGAATGCCAGTATTTCCAGATCTACTGGATCAAAGTACAGTTTCCACATGTCCTACGTGTAGAAATCCTTAAGAAGGAGATAGTAGGCACGCAAGTTCTCTATGGAGTCTCAAAAAAAAGCTATAAGCACATTGCATTGCTTATCCATGCAACTCTTTGCACCTCCTTGAATACAATAAGAAAAAAAAATAGCTCTAAGTTTTCATGCATAAAGTTGGTTCTATTATTGGGATCATCAGTGGGATATGAGACTGCCATATAGGATCTAAATCACCATCAATCATCACTAAACAAAGCAGAGTTAACTGGCTTATGGAGCCATAGAACATTTTCTGCTGCTCCCATTAGCACTGGGTGCTAACCAGCTCAGCTAACCATCCCACTGGTTCTAACACATAAACACACCTCACACCCAAGCACAGCCATCCCTAGCAAAGTGCATCTGTGATGAATGAGATTCAATCAGCTTTCTGGCCTTCCAGGCTCAAGATAACATTTCTGCTATTGATAGTATCAATTTATAATTTAATTTCAGGTCCTAGCTCTTAAGAGATAAGACTGTTTGCAGAGCTAAAATGTAATCCAGTAGAGGGTATTGGACAGAGTTCCATAAATTCTGATGACCACAAGATAGCCTGATTTCCTTAAAACTCTGCTAGAATATATTTTATAAACCTGAATTTCTAAAACAAGTAATAATGAAAATGGTGACACCAAATTTAATATCTGTATATCCATTTATCCCAGTGCATGAACTCACTGATCAGCTGGAATGTACTCTTTTAAAGAAAAGAAAAAGAAAAAAGAAAATCACTTGTGATCTTTAGAAAAGCACAGGCAGAACATGGCTTCCTCTGAGGGTAGTCAGTGAAAATTGATCCCCATATCTTTCTCAGTTTACTGTTTGCTTTTTATGTAAGAAAACAACACGTGCTTGTAGTGAACGTTGCAGACAATACAAAATGATAAGCGGAGGTCATTAGCAATGGCTCCAGATCCAGCTCCTTTTCCGAGGGTCTGCTTTCTGTATCTTTGTTTAAGAAGATCTGCCACCGTAAGCCCTGCCACCTTTAGCTGTCCTTGACTGCCGTGGCTCCTTGCAGCTCCCAGATTGATGGAGGCATAGACCAAGTTATCAGGCAGCTCCTGACCCATCCAAGGAGGATAATTTTATTGCATATCTGTTTAGCCTCTGTCTTGTGCTCTCTTGAAGGCATCAATTCTCTCAGGTGAAGAACACAAATAAAATTTAGAAATGCTCCCTCAGGCTAAGAGGTTAGGAATCATGCCAAGATTTCTCTAAATGAAGTCACTCTCTGCATAATCTCCCCCTGCTCCGGCCATCTCCCATCACCTCCCACCACCGCGTGCTGCCCTTTGATTAGAAGAGAATTAAAGGCAATGTAGAGTCACTCAGGGGTTTGATTGCCAGTCATTTTCTTCTCTTCTCCCGTTTCTGTTTTAGAGAATAATCCCGAGATGATCGCTTATTCTTCCCTTTCTTTTGTCATTTTTCACACGGACTAATGTGTGCACGCTAATGTGTGTAGGAAATCTATGAAATAACAAGCCACCATAAACAGTAAGCATCCCCTCTGCCTTTTTTTTTTCTTTCTTTTTTTTTTTTCCTTACTGCACCACACCCTCCTCCCCTCCTAACAAAGAACTTTTGAGAAAATGCCTTTCTCCTCCTGGTGCAGAGCAAAATCATTAAATAAAAATTATAGGCTGGGTTAGCCAATTTCTCCACTATACTGCAAATTCCTCAGCGCCGTTGTCCTAGGATGCTGCCTGTACTCTGTCCTCAGTCTCAGCTTCTTCCAGCAGAGTATAAACAGTAGCGATTTAGTGCATCAAAATGATCGCAGCTGTAGAATTTAGCCCTTGAGAGTCAGCCTTCATGCTCCCTGCTCAGGCCAAGCTTCATCTGTATTAATCTGAAAGCATTACATTTGGAAATAATACACATGTAAGTTCCTTGTGCAATGAATTTCTTCTTCTCTGAAAAACTGGTTAAGGATTTAAAAAAAAAATTACTCACACTTGAAATATAAATATTTCACATGTAAATTAAGAGTGTAAAACAGAGTCTGTATTAACCACAAACAAAAAACACCCACCTGAGTGATGGGAAACGAAGAGAACAAAAAGTTTGCTAAGCCGGAATCTTGACCAACCTTTTAAAATGCAGATTCCTTTTTGCCAGATCGCCAAACACTTTTTGGACTATCATTGTACTGGCATCCACAAAAATTGGCCTCTAATCCTGGTTTTAGCTTTCCTCATTGTGAGCTCTTGGGCAATTTATTCTCCCTCTCTTTCTATTCCATTAAATGAGACGATTGGTTAAAGACATCTCTAAAGTGCTTCCCTGCTTTCATTTTTCATGGGCATCAGGGTAGAACACCCCACTCCCTCCTTTTATGTACTCCTACGGAAGAACTACCAAAAAAGATCATTCCAGGCCTCACCCTCACATCTCTTCTAGCTAATGAGATTAGAAGCTCATCCCTCTTGGGCATTAGCTTGACCTCAGGAAGCATACTTTTATCTATCCCATTATGCCTTAAATTTTCTAGGGCAGACCTTTTCTGGAAAAGCCTATGGTTTTCTAGCATAGAATATGACTGGATGAGTAACTTTAATGCTAAGGTAAAGTGTGAGCATATCTCAAGGCACATTCTACAGAGATCTTGGTAAGTAATGAAGTAGATAACTTTATGCTCATTTGCCTGACTCTTGTGGTTGTCTTTTCATTACTTCTAAACTTGGGTGGATAGAAAAGAACCCCTGAAAAATCTCAGAGAAACAAGGGCTTGATGGGGAAAACTAGAATTAAGGAAAGAAGGAAGGGGGAGAGAGAGAGAGAAAGGAGAGGAGGGAAGGAAGCGGGGGTGGAGAAAGAAGGAAAGTTGAAAAATATTTGTGGAATGGGCAAATAAACTGATGGACACATAAATGAATGCTTATTATTTGTTAACAGAACAACTTTTATATAGGGGCTGATTTAAATGCAGTAAACTAACATTTACTAGATTGCTTCCTGTGAGTGTACACGTGTTTTGTATTTTGTGTCTGTATATGAATGTATTTTATTCTGAGTAATTCCATACACAAAGTACATTTTCAAATTACAATGTATAACAGGACATCAAGGTGTACTTGCAGTTGCTTGTTAGCACAGTAAACCCTAGACTGCAAACTCCTGGAGAGTAGCAGACCTATTCCTCTTGGTTTTCTTGTGCTTTTACATCTAGCTCAGCGTTGACTTTTACTTGCTAAAATAAACATGAAGTTGGTTTGGAGCAGCATCCCTATCCCTGTCCTAATTGAGTGCTTGCTGGATGCAGAAAGTTGATTGCTCTGAACTCGGAATACTAATTCAAAGGGAATTGTGACAGGACACTTAGGAAAGAAACTCATTGCTCAACTGTGTTTATTTATGAACAAATCATTTGATGATTGAAATCACAAGTACTACAGTATTTTAATATTAGCTTTATTTTTCAAATTAAAATCTCTTTTGAAAAATGGAAATTATGTTATACATTGTTGGTGGGAGTGTAAATTGATACAATTTTTTCTTAGAATAATTTAGCAAGATTTATTAAAAGCTTCAAAACTAGCCATTAACTTTCACCTAAAACATCATTTTTAGAATTTATCCTAAGGAAATCATCACATTTGTGCATAAAAATTTATGTACAAAAAATTTTTAATATTGTTTCTAATGGTAAATTTTAGAGCCTTTCTAATTGTCCAACAGTAGGAATTTTATTTTTTAAAATAGTAAATCTATATTTTGGAACACTATATCCTATAAAGTCATAGAGCAAAAAGCATATTTTATTCTTTTTTTAAGCATGATATATCTTAAGTTTATAACATAGTTATTACTGAAGGGTTTAACTTTTTATTTATTGTATTGTATTGTAGATTGATTGATTTATTTTAGAGAGAGAGAGAGTGGCAGAGAGGGCAGAGGGAGAGGGAGAGAGAGTCTCAAGCAGACTCCGCGCTTAGCGGGGAGCGACCCAGAGTTTAATCTTATGACCCTCAGATCACCACTGGAGCCTAAACCAAGAGTTCACCACTTAACCAACTGTGCCGTCCAGGTACCCCCCCACACACACCCTTTTTCTTTTTTTAAGATGTATTTATTAAGGGTTTAACTTTTTAAAATAAACATGTTTATCGATTCATATGCTCTAAGATGACAATGTTGTTCTTCTCTGGGGAGTTGGTTTATATATGTTGGGAAACAGCTTTCCAGGGGTCTCTCACATTTCTGCTCATTTTGCAAGTAGAGGCCCTGACTGTTCCTTCTTGCAGCCTGCCTTTCCAAGAATGTGTTGTGAATAGCCTTGGCACGAACGCAGAGATAATGTCTCTCTGGAGCAAAAAGTACATTGGTTTACTACCCAGTTTAACAACCATGATCTCTCCTTCTGAGAGGAAGTTCAGGCAGGCTACTGCCCATAAGAAAAGATTCATTTGGTGTTCCTTTCCTGTAACCGAACCCACTGTATAGAGATGCCCTTAGGTCCTCTTTGTGTCACTCTGGGAGAATCTGGGCTCAGGAACTGGTCCAAAGCATTGCGGATCCTCTATTGCCAGAATGCACTGTCCTTTACCTCTGACCAGGGAGTCTCCTGTCATCTACCAGCATCTATAAACCTGCAGCAGCCTAACTTTACCCCTTGTGATTCCTGATAATGTGTATTTTTTTATTTGCGATTTCTCTTACATAGTTCTATCTTACTACGGGAACGATGGATAACTTTTATAACCACATGTTTAATGTTGGGTTATAAAAGAGTCTGCCAGCCAGCTGCAGTGACACAATAATATGCCAACAACGGTATCAGAAGATGCTGGTCTACCGTGGCAGAGGGCCTGCGGGGGGCAGCTCAAGGTGCTCTGTCTGTTGGTAAACTCGGACCTTCCTGTGTCTCTTTTCACATGTCAAGAGCCTTGCAGGGCTCGGCTTTCAACTTAGAGCAGAAATTGCCTTGAAATCTCAGGCAATCCCCTGCCTATCCTTTATGTGGTTCATGGGGCAAGGAACGGTCCCAACAAAATAACTAGGTCTCTTGGAAAAATGTCAGCTGCAGTGTCTGACAGGGAACAGGTGTTTAGTGCATAGGATTCAGAGTCAAGAGCCTGCTGCCTTTAAATGTAACTGTCAAGTGATCAACGTCCGCAGGCAAATGGCACTGGGAACAGAGCCTTTCTTTATAGAACAGATGAGACTTTATAGTTGCTGGAGGTTATAAATGTCTGTGACTATGGCTGTGTGTACATATGTTCTCTCATCAACGTCCACTGGAACAGAGAAGTAAAGTGCTCATGAAAATGTCCTTATCTGGTGGCAGTTTCGTTTCTATAATTTGAAATGAGATGAAAAGAATGGAGTGTAATTATCTAAAAAATTTTGGTGTATATCTCCACTGTACCTGGGGATTCAGAGATGGTGGTTTAAGACAGAGAAAACAAAGGAAAGGAAGGGAGGTTCTTCCCTGGCCTCTAAACCATAGTGTTATATTCTAAGGAACAGAAAGGGGAGGGCTGTGTCCTTGTCTGATTTCAGGGAATACGTACTTAGAATAATTAAGTTGGGGGCTTTCTTTCATTCCTAAAAGAATTTTAAAGTAACTATTGCTATGTAAATCTAACCTATAAGAAGCCCTTTAGGTAGAAGTTGACTCCTAACAATTAAAAAAGTTAATCCATTATAAATGAGTACAAATAAACCTAATCCAGTTCCCTAGCACACAGTTGCCTCCCATTTACTCTTTTAAGTTTAGAGTGGATTTCTGAACTGGGCTCTGACTCCCAGGGTATTTTTTCCTCAGGGCACTCTGGAATCCCGTAAGTTTCTTCATCATACGGTTCCAGCTGCTGTTTGTTCTTTCTACCAAAATTCATTCTCACTGTCCACCTTAGAGTAACAGAACTCCAGTTTTATTCAGGGTGGCTGTGTGTCCAGTGAAAGACTCTAGTCCCCAGGGTTTTTCTGCAATTAGATGTGGCCATGTGACTAATTTCTAGTCAGAGAGAAGAAGAAGTGCTCTGTGGACTTTCTGGGAAGATTCTCTAAATTGGAAATTCTCTCTCTCTCTCTCTCTCTCCTTTCTTCTACCCCAGTGATACAGATGGAATTCCTGCAGCAATCTTATACAGTGCAGATGGAAATCAAGGAGAGCAAAAGATAGAAGGATCCTGGGTTTCCATGATGTTGTGCTTTCTCCAGACTATGTTCTCTGAACTCTGTTGCTGTTGTTATGTGCAAGAAAAAATGCTGTGTGTGAAGCTGCTTCAATAACTCTCCTGAGCAACCTGACTCTAGCTGATACAGATCAGCTGCCCTCAGATTAGACATTTTTCGCACACTCTTTTTGGTGACTGTCTAAGATGGGTTAGAAATGTTCACATTTTGGGGGCGCCTGGGTGGCTCAGTCATTAAGCATCTGCCTTCAGCTCAGGTCATGGTCCCAGGGTCCTGGGATCGAGCCCCGCATTGGGCTCCCTGCTCTGCGGGAAGCCTGCTTCTCCCTCTCGCACTCCCCCTGCTTGTGTTCCTGCTCTCGCTATCTCTATGTCAAATAAATAAATAAAATCTTAAAGAAAAAAAAAAAGAAAATTTCACATTTTGAAAGAGATGAAGAAATAGTGTAAGAGAAACACAATCAAAAACAAAAAACACCTGGGTCCTGAATTAGCAGGATTAGGTTATTTTCAAATAACGAAATTAAAACAGAGTCTACATTATACCATATTGGAACTAATGGATAAATATATGTAAAGAGATTTTCTTCAATATTTCATTCAGTATTATTCAGCCATAAAAAAGAAGGAAATCTTGCCATTTGTAACAACATTGATGGCCCTTGAGGGCATTATGAGTGAAACAAGTCAGACAAAGACAAATACTGCATGATCTCACTTTATGTGAAATCTAAAAAAACTGAACTCGTAGATACTGAAAACAGATTGGCCGTTGCCAGAGGCGGAGGATGGGGAGGGTGGTAAATGGGTGAAGGTGTTCAAAAGGTGCAAACTTCCAGCGATTAGATAAACAAGTTCCAGGGACGTAAGGTACAACATGGCAACTATAGTTAACGATACACTATTGTACATTTGAAAATTGCTAAGAAAGTGTATCTTAAAAGTTCTAAACATAAGAAAAAATTATAACTGTGAAGTGATGGGCATTAACTTGTGATCATTTTGCAATGTATACATGTATCAAATCATTATGTTGTATGCCTTGGACTAATGCACTGCTATATGTCAATTATATCTTAATAACACTGAAAAAATACTTCATTCTATTTTTACCCACATAAGTGAGGCATTATGGTGACAAGATTTGAAGTCAGATGGCTTGGGTTTGTATCCGATCCCCTGTCAGACCAGCTGTGTAACATTTAATAAGTCCCTCCTCTTTGTTTCCTTTTCTTCGTCTCAAAAGACCACTTTCTTCACAGATTGTTGTGAAGATTACATAATTTCATATAGGTACATGGTCACAGACAGTGACTGGCATATATTATCATCTTAATTATTAGTTTTGTATGTCCTCTATACTTTTAAGTATTTCTTATAAAATCTGTTAGAGTGTAGTGATAGGTCATTATAATTCTATAGGCAGAGAAAAATGAAGTCATGAACTTGTATGTGTTTATATGTACCAGAAGTGGGGGGTACAAATCAGAGACAGTCAGACTTTCAGGAGCATGGGAAACTCTCTTCTCACTTTCTCTCTGAGCTTCCTCCCCATCCATCACCAAGGATGCCACAAAGTGAATGGTAAAGTTGTTCAAGTATGTAAGAAGTTGGCCTCCTGGGCGCCTGTGTGGCTCAGTGGGTTAAGCGTCTGCCTTCTGCTCAGGTCATGATCCCAGGGTCCTCGGATCCAGTCCCACATCGGGCTCCCTGCTCAGCTGGGAGCCGGCTTCTCCCTCTTCCTCTGCTTGCTTCTCCCTCTGCTTTGCTCTCTCTGACAAATAAATAAATAAAATCTTAAAAAAAAAAAAAAAAAAGAAGAAGTTGGCCTCCTTAACAGGCAAACAAATATTATTTCTTATGTCTGTATACAGACCTAAAAATAATGGGATTTGAGATTCTACGGTAAACCCAGTCTCACTCGTCTTCTTTTATATTGCTTTTGTTATGACAGACTCAAGGATTAAATCTATAGCCTAAATCCTTGAATATATATTAGTATTATCCAATTTACTTCAAAATTTTCATTTTCATTGAGAGAAAGTCTTACTCATTTCCCATAGTCTGTGCTTATATCACTTGAATCTTTTATTTTTTTTAAGATTTTATTTATTTATTTGAGAGAGAGAGCCAGAGAGAGTGAGCACAAGCAGGGGGAGCAGCAGAGGGAGAGGGAGAAGCAGTCCCCTCGCTGAGCAGGGAGCCCGACAAGATGGGGCTCGATCCCAGGACCCTGGGATCATGACCTGAGCCGAAGGCAGATGCTTAACCAACTGAGCCACCCAGGTGTCCCCTCTTGAATCTTTTAAAATGAGTAAGATATTCATTGTATTTTTGAATAACTGCCTATCCACAGGAAATAAAATACTCCCCAGTATCTCTCAGTGCCCATATTGTCTTCACTGCTGACTTTGTTCTTGTATATTGTACACAATGGGAACATACAGTAGCTTTTGAGTGCTTCTATTTCTTTCCTTGGCTTCGCTCATCTCTCCCTCTCCTGCTTTTATTATGTTGCATTTTTAATTCTTCTCTGTTAATTTTTATTCTTGTCTTCTTTTGGATATTTCTTCTCCATCTACATTAAGGTTGTATGTCCGCAGAATTTATTACTGGAATTAACCCACGGAAAGGAATTATCTGTTCATTACCAAATTGTGCCCTTTTTATTAGTCCATAATTGAGTCTTACACAATAATTCCCCTCTGGTCCTCATTCTCACAATTGAGGATAATAACACTGGTTATTTACTTTTTTTTGTTCCTTAACCCGCTGGAAAGATATTTTATGTACTACCTCTAGGAACAGTGAACCAGTTTAGCATATCAGTCAAAATCACATGTTAATAAAATGATTCTTTATTAACATGCTTCCTACCTCTCAATCTAATCTGCCTATTTGCAATGCATCCACTGTTTCCTTATTTCCAAAACCCTACCTAGTGATAGTCTTTGCCTCATCGTGTCACTGTTGACCGTTGATCATATTGCTGCTGATATATCCAAAGATTCCAACCCAAGCCTCTCAGTTTCAAAAGATAATACTTAGTAATGGTAAATGTTTTATGAGTCCTTAAAGCCTAACAAATATTAGAATCCAACTCCTTATTCATTGTATCTCAAATCAAAGAAATCAGAATCACATTCACAAAGTAAAGAATCAGAGAAGAAATTTCAAATGAGTTCAAAAAGTAGCCATATACTTATTATCCTCAGTCAGAATAGACTACAAACTTTGAGTTGCTAGGCTTCGAAAAATGATTTTTAAACTTTTGGTTTTACTTGTATCCCCCAAGAAATACTCTTAACAGAATTGCTTCTTTACAGAGAACCTGAATGTACCAAGTTTTGCTACATTTTATTGTCCTTATTTCTCTAACACCTAGTTCTGCTGATCTATTTCTTTCCACAATTTACCATAATTGTCTCTGTTTCTTTCTCTAGATTGTGCTCATATTATATTCATTGTTGTAACCATAGAGTAGGCACATAATATGTGTTTTAGTAAATATTTTTTGAGGGAAGGAATGAATGAATAAAACAGACACTAATGAAAAGACTAGAAATCTTCAAGTAGATAAGTAGAAGGAGAAGGGGAGAGGTTACATGCACAACCACAGACAATTGCCTGTGATTGTAGAGGTGCTTGACACTCTCTTTTAAAAGAAAAACAATGCGCTGGCATTTGACTCTTGATAACTTTTAAGACATGCTCCCATTCCCTGTCTTAATCTCTTCCCATATCTTTTTTGGTATTAACATGTTAATTTCTGTTCCTGCCAAAGAAGTCATTTGAGATAGGAACATTAGTTCACTGGAGCAGAAGTATGTCAGTATCATGCTAAAAGGGAAAAGGCTGTAATCCATACAGAACAGAACGAAAGGCACAATTTCCATGCTTTTTAAGGCCTCTATCACATGGAGCATTTATTAAAATAATGGTAAGGCTGCCAGGATTTCTTTTTTCTTTCTTTCTTTCTTTCTTCTTTTTTTAAGGGCTTTTAGGAGTTCAGGCACATTTTTACTATATATTATTGTACTTAATCCTCACAACAACCAGTTGGCAGGAATTGTGGAGAAAGTTTAAGAGTGATGTAAAAGCAAAGACAGCAGTATCTCTTTTAGAAAACATGCTTGATTAGGAGTAAGTAGATTTGAGCTTTGGTTCCAATTCGACTACTATCTTGAGGAATTAACTCAAGTGACTTGGCTCCTCTGGGACTTATTTTTTTCATTTATAAAGTGAAGGGCGTAGACTAGAAACTGCAGCTCTAAAATTCTATGCATACTTTTTTGTCAATGAATATGCATTTCAGCCACTTGTTTTAAAGCTAGTATTCTTAATTCTAGAGGTAGAAATAACACAGGAGGCTTACGCATCATTGCAGAGTGTCAGCTACCCTCTGTTTAACCCTTAGAAGGGCACTCCTCCTTTGCTCACCGCCCTGACGGAAGAGGAGCGCATTGAGTTATTTGATCAATTTTATGTTGGTAATAATCTCTCGCGGCATCCCCATCCCCTTTTTCCTGTGGTGAATGGTCAGTAGTTGACTTCCAGATAAGACCTTGGAAAGGTACTGCCATAAGACTAACCTTCAAAATATGTCACTGGGAGGAGGGTGGTAGAAATGTAAGAAAGAAATCAGGGGAAACTAGAAGGAATGCCAACCAGAAACTTTGGTATGTTTGGAGTGACTTGAAGGAGATGTCATTGGCCAACTGACATGTCTGGGAAGGCTGTTGAATAGATGCTGCAGAATATCTCTACACACTCTAAACCCCGGGGTGAGTGCAGGTCCCAAGGCAACTAGAAATACTACAGAAGCAGTAGAGGCTCTTTCTGGGATGGGGCCCAGACTCACCCACGGCGGGAAGGGTTTGCTGTGGAGAGGACTGCTACCTAGCGCCAGGTGCACCTAACATGTTTAAAACTTGGAGCAGAGCACTTTTTCACATCCTCTTCTCTAGACAACAAAATTATTTTCAGTAATAATTATGAAATGAAGCAAATTATAATAATGACCAGGAAAAAAATCCCAGAGATGAAAATTTCCTTTTATTAACTCTATCATAGAATTTTCCCTATACAAATGAACTAATTGATTAAACACAAATAAATACTACAATGCCAAAAGGGAAAATAAGTGATGGTGCAAAACTTAGAAATGGAAATAAAACATAAAACTACGTATCTGTCTGTTACAGTAATGCACAAAACTGTAAAGACCTCTACAAACTAGTAGATTATATTAATTTTAATTTTAAGGGCTCTTTTCAAATAAGGCAACAGATATATAGATATATATCTATATATGGAACATCTTAGACATGCAGATAAGTTTTGCAAATACTTATAAAAATCTCATTTTACAATAAATTCTAGAACTTGCTATACCACCCATGTCTTAGTTTCTTCATAATTGATTCTCACAGCTCTCAAATCTCTCCGCAGACAAAAAATTTCCACTAAAATAGCTTTACCAGAAAATTCATCATGTCCTATTTCTTCTAATTTACAATCACTGTGCTCTCTTGTTCACTTGGTATCTACCATTTAAATGCAGGAATATCTAGTTCCTCAGGAGCTGGAAAACTGCTCCCCAAGCAAGCTCGAATGATTGTGAACTTTTACAAATTTACTCTTCAAACAAGCACACGTAGTTAATCTCTGTGTGTTAGGAGCCGACTGTGTAATTTGGAGTTCTCTGAATTACCTTCCATAGAGAATATAATGTTTATACTAATTTGAAGCCATGTGTGTGTTATTAAAACTCAAGCATAACTATGGAAATCGTTTAGAATTTAAACCAACAAAAGATCTTTTAGGAGAGGAGTATTTTATCATTAACATCATTTAAATTTGCTGGTACCCAGGGATAATAAAAAGCAGATCAGTGTTTTTCAGTTATTTTGTTGTTTGTAAATTCTTTACAGTCAATGCACACTCTTACTGCCTGCACCCAGGCTGGCCACTCCCATTACCTCCACCGTGATTACCACTTCCAAAAGCTACAAGTCAGCCTTACATCAGGGTGTGTCCAGAAACAAGTGACTACCAGTGCACTGAACTAGGGAAGGGAACACTGGAGAACTTAGTATAACTTAGTCTTTCATATCAAGGTTGCTATGAGAAACAAGGAAATGATTTTCTCAAATATTTATATCTATATTAAGCTATAAAGATAAAATTAAAAATGGGGGACCTTGAAAACCACTGTAATGGGGCACCTGGGTGGCTCAGTTGGTTAAGCAACTGCCTTCGGCTCAGGTCATTATCCTGGAGTCCCAGGATCGAGTCATGCATCCAGCTCCCTGCTCAGCGAGGAGTCTGCTTTTCCCTCTGACCCTCCCCCCCTCTCATGCTCTCTCACTCTCTCAAATAAATAAAATCTTTAAAAAAAAAAAAGAAAAAGAAAATCACTCTAAGGAATAGAATGTAAAAAAAAACACAAAGCCCAATTCCAATAGAGTAAGAATTTGGTTTAGGACAGAAATGGTATTCCAAGCTGTGGGAAAGAGAATTATGTGCTGAGGCAACTGTATAAATATATATAAAGGAAATAAATGTGGTCCCTTTCTTATTCTACACACACACAAAAATGAATTCCAGGCAGCCTAAAGAGTTAAATGTGTAAAGATTAAAAAAACACACACACCCCAAAAAAAGGAAGAAAATACAGATGAATTTTTATATGCTACTGGGTGGAGAAAGCAATTTCAAGGCATAAAATCAAAGATAGAAACCATAAAGGAAAGGACTGACATAGTCAATGGCATAAAAATTAAGTTTTTATACTTTAAAACAAACCATAAACAAAATTAAAAGGCAATTGGCATCCTGAGGAAAAAAATACATTGTATCACATGCGACTGAAAAAGACCTCTCTCACAAATCGGTAAGAAAAAGATAACAATAATAAAAATCCTCAATGAAAAATGGACAAAGAACATGAAAAGACAATATACAAAGACAGAAATGTGAATGTCTAAAAAAAAATCAGTTTAACATCATTACAAAAAAGGAAAATAAGCAAATAAAGCAATGGCACATTTTACTCCTCAATTTGGAAATTATGTTACTCTATCCCGAGCTGACAAGGGATCAGCAACGTGAGTATTAATTGATATCATGATACAAGTTATATCACCCTTTGGGGTTGGTTATATCTGCAGCACAAATCACAAGCTTGAAAAATGTGACCTGTGACTCCACTTACAGCAATGTACACAGGGAAATAATTAGAGATACACACAAGATTTATGTACAAAAATCTTCATTTTCCTGTTATGTTTAATATGAATACAGAAATCATCTAAATAACCAAACAGAGAAGAACGGTTAAATAAATTATAATGTATCCGGTAACAAAATACCAAGCAGTCATTTTTTTTTTAAAGATCATAATATTAAAGCATATTGTTATATTTTTAAATGTTCATAATATAATGTTAAGTAGCAAAGGTAGGATAATAAACTTTGTATACAAGATAATTTCCATTTTTAATAAACAAGATGATTCCATGTTTAAGTGTTAGTTATTTTAGTTATTAGGATTATGGCTTTTTTTTCCTCCTCTACAATTACCTGTATTTTCTACATGCTCTACAGTGATCATATAGTACTTTCATAATCCAAAACAAAACAATGAAGTTATTAGAGGGGGAGGAAAAAGGATTAAACTTGGGATAATTCCAGTGACCATTGCTGCCATCCCTCTCCCTCAACCACAGGGACTCCTTTATCCTGGGAGGGAGGCAGCTTCCCCAGGTTCACTATGACTGGTATCCTTATCAAAAGGGGAAATTTGAACCCAGAGACACTAGAAGGAAGACAATGTGAAGGCATTCAGGAAGAACACCACACGACGACGAAGGCAGAGACTGGCATGATGATTCTACAACCCAAGGAAAGCAAAGATTGCCAGCCAGCCACCAGGAGTAGGAAAGAAGAATGGAAAAGATTCTTCCTCACAGCTCCCAGAAGGAACCAGCCTTGCCAACACTTTGATCATGGGCTTCTAGAATTTTATTTATTGTCTCCAGAGTTGTGAGACAATAAACTTCTATTGTTGAAGCCACCCAGTCCGTGGTACTTTGTTCTGGAAACCCTAGAAACCTAATATAGACCCAAGCATTTTAAACTTTGATCAGGTGTCTGTTTCTGTAAAAGCTGAAACTATACTGGAAGGCAATTATTGTTTTGTGCAGGGGGTAATAAGTTTATAATCTTGGCAAATGTAAAGCACAATTCCGACCCCGCAGTGGAGAAACCCAAGATCAAGAGTCTAAAGCCCTTGGCAAAAGAACATTAAGTTGGCCTTTGCCAGGGATGGAGTTGTATGCCTGCAAGTATTTTTCACCCAGAAACGCATTTCTCTCCAGTGGCTGGGAGTAAACCCCTGGTAGGGAAGTGATCACTGGAGGAGAGTCACTTTGAAAGCAAAGAAGGCTTCTGTACCTGCAGGTACACAAGCTCTGGACGACAGGCTGGGGAGAAAGGGTGGTCCCGCCTGGGAGACCATATGGTCATGGACTGAGATGGACTATTTAAAGTTTCCCATTCTGTTCTCTCTGAATTGCAGAACTCTTCTGTTATCCCTAGGCCTTCAGAAAAAGCTTCTTAAGGATTATAGACTTACTTATCACCATGGGGCATCTGAGGCCAGAGAATGTAATCTGCAGGGGGGAGATGGGAAAGGAATAATAGTCTGTTGAGAGAATCCAGTCTCAAGACCACAAGGAGTGACATACCCAGAAGCCATGTTGTGGTCCAGGGACATTTGGTGGCCTAAGTGGTCGGTGGCCACCAGGACAGATTTGGCAAACATGTCAGCTTTCCCTGGGGATATTCAGAAAACACCTGGGGAATAAAACTGGTAAAAACAACAACAACAACAAAAAAAACCCCCACAAACATGGACTTCTTCAACTCTGGCAGGATGGGACTTACATTGTTGGTTCTTAGATACTTAATTATTGTGAAGCCTCAAAACTAAGCAAGTGTGGGACATACTTCTTTAGAACACTATGCCAGACACCGAGGTTTTTCAGAAAGTTCATGCTTCCAGCATTTTTTTTCAACTTCGTTCCATAGATTTGGCATCAGATCTGCAAAGTTATAGGAACAATAGTATCCCACTAATATTTTGGATTATGGATTTTGTTCTAAAATATTGCTACTTATTAAAAAAATAAGCTTAGCCAAATAATGATAATTTGCATTTGTCCATGCAGCACTCCTTTTTTGGTTGAACAGATGTCTGTCAAGTAGGTTCCCGTCTCTATTGCCCCTACCATTGCTCTACGCCAGTTGCCCAAAATCTCTGCTTCCAGCTTCTTGCATCTTCTTTTATTTTCCCTCGATCCATTTGCCTCCTAGCAGTTAGATTAACTAAAAATTTAACTTTGTAACTGCCCATTTAAAATGCTTTGATACTTTCCCAAGGAAAAAGGGCCAAATTTGTCAGCAACTGGGTACTGCCTGTATCTTCTGGGGATTCTTTTACCCAGAAGTTTAGCCTAATTCCTAATTTCCCTTCAGGTCTTAAATTTAATATCCCTTTCTCAAGGGAGCCTTTACTCAACCTGAATCTAAGTCAGCTGCCTAAATCATTACAATCCTTAATTTTCTTCAATTAAAACTATACTTCCTACCTATATATTATTTATTTGTATGATGTCACTCTTTCCCACTTTTAAGTACTATGAAGGCATTATTGGACAACAAAAATTCAACTGAGTAATTGAAAAGATTGGCTTTATTGAACAATTCATCAATCAGACAGGACAGTATCCCATCCAGCAAATAGAAAGGAGCTCCTTTGAGCTATAGAATAGGAAAGCTTTTTTTTAATTAATTTATTTATTTATTTATTTATTTATTTGACAGAGAGAGAGAGATAGCGAGAGCAGGAACACAAGCAGGGGGAGTGGGAGAGGGAGAAGCAGGCTTCCCGCTGAGCAGGGAGCCCGATGCGGGGCTCGATCCCAGGACCCTGGGATCATGACCTGAGCTGGAGGCAGACGCTTAACGACTGAGCCACCCAGGCGCTCCGAACAGGAAAGCTTTTTAAAGGCAGAGAGGGAGTGGAAAAACGGAAATTATTAGCAAAGAATATATTGTTTTAGTCAAGGTTGTCCTCCAAAGGGGAATGGAAGGGGCCTATCAGTAAATTTCCTGGTGCTGACCAGGAAATTCCATGTTGACTGCTTAAAGGTTACCTTCCTAGGGGGTGTTGAAACCACTGTTAGGTTAGGCATTAAGTGTTGGTTTGCTGACATGAGGTCTTTAACATCAGTGGCTCCAAGTTGGGCTGGTGGTTTTCTTTTTAACAGCATAGATTACCCTTCTATCAGACTGTGCTCTATCCAAAGGTTCTAACACGATTTCTGGTGTATCGTAGGTGTGTCATAGATGATTTATAAATACTTGATGAATGAGAAGGTAGATGCCCTTGAGATAGTTCTTGAGTCGTTTATTAAAGGAAACACACATATATAATAAATATTTTTAGGGTCAAAGTGTGTTTTTTAAGCAGGGATGAGATCTGCCTATATGCTTTTTTTTATTATTATGTTATGTTAATCACCATACATTACATCATTAGTTTTTGATGTAGTGTTCCTTGATCCATCGTTTGCGTATAATCCCCAGTGCTCCATTCAATACGTGCCCTCCTTAATACCCATCACCAGGCTAACCCATCCCCCCCACCTCCAGAACCCTCAGTTTGTTTCTCAGAGTCCATAGTCTCTCATGGTTCATCTCCCCCTCCAATCTCCCCCCCTTCATTCTTCCCTTCCTACTATCTTCTTTTTTTTAACATACAATGTATTATTTGTTTCAGAGGTACAGATCTGCCTATATGCTTAAAGATGACAAAGAGATGTTCCTCACCTTTAAGTAAGCTTCAGTGTCTCCCTTAAATTTCTTTTCTCCCTCAAATAATAATAATAATCCCTTGCTCTCACTAATTTCAATGAGGTATATAACTCTGAGTCCCAGTTTTTTCCTGAACCAAATCGGAATAACGTCCAACTCCCTAACTGACAGAGCTATTTTGAGGACTCAGCTGCTAGTTATTGAAAATGTAAAAACTCTTATTTCACAACACACAGAAAAATGTTCAGCACAGAACTGTTTAATAACTGATCTACATGGCTAAATGTTGCATTTTCAGAGAGTTTATCTGAGAGGGTGTCACTGGTGTTTATATTTGTATGCATACACCTGTCACTAAGCTTCAACCTATGAACAATTAGATAGGAAGGCTAGGAATGTAGAGAAAAAAAAAACCCCACACAAACCAAGTTTGGTTAATAAGACAGAAGCAATAAATTTGTTCGGGTAGAAATAAATTACCAACTCCAGTTTTATGCATTTTATTTCTTAAGTTTATGCAAGTTCCCTTATACACAGTATAAGTTTTCAATTTTGACAATTTTATTAGTAATACTGAAAGATTTTAAACTATCATTACATTTAATCTTCTTCCTAAAGCTTCTTGTTTCTTTGGCAGTAAAGACATAAATTGTCATTGCCTCTTCCTATTGAACTTTGAAGTATAAAATTCTTTTTGCTTAGCTAACCTAAATCAGCCATGTAATGTAGCCCCTTTGGGTAATAATTATACCTAAAATATGTACCTGAGTAGAAGAAAGAAAAACATCTCAATTCCAGCTTCTTTTCATTTAGTTTTATGATAACTGATTTATGTATTTCTTGGGTCTCCTATTATTCAACAGGAATAAACCTCTCCACCTCCCAAGATATTTGCAAATACATGCCAATGAGTTATCTATTCCCCTCCCCGCCCCCTCACACACAATTCTAGTTTTTAATAAATTAGCATAATTATTTGTCACTAAATTATTCTAATGAACATATTATTAAATCAAAAAAAATAGCAAAATTAGATGTTAGTAAATAGCACTCTAAATGTGCTGCCAAGTGTCTTACATAATTTCACTTCAGCCCCTATGTCAAAAAATTTATGTCCTCAAAATATTTTTACTCACTGTAAAATTTTTCACATCATCATCAATAACCTAGAAAATTAATATTGATAAAGTCATTTTATGCTTATTGGGAAAACAGTTCCCCGTTGAGCCATAAAAAGAAACTCTAGGTCAGTTTCAAGGTTCTTTTCATTTTTTTAATGAGAATATTAAAGGCATGCGTCCTCTGCAAAATGTTAAAACAAGGTTTTGATTTTGATCATAGTTGGTTTTGACACTAAAAAGACAAGCAATGAGATGACTCATCAGGGCAGTTTATTTGGTGTATCAGGGTATCCTATGACAGTGAGGTGGGTAATTTACCCATCAGGCTTATTGTGTCATATCCCTCTCCTCCCCCTTTCTTCCTTCCACCCTTTCATCATTCCTTCCTTCCTTTCCCCTTCTCTCTCTCTCATTAATCAACTTAGATGACCAAATAATAGCAATAACAAACACTCTGAATTATACCACCTTTCCTCCTCCAGACTGATGGGCTGCATGTGTACTCTCAGGTTACCCCCATTATCCTGCTTGATTGAAAGGGATTTCATCTGTGTGCACTCAAAGAATGAGAGACACTGTCCCTTTTCCAGAATGTAGCCACTAATGAGAGTCATGTTCTATGTATACAGACATGGCCCAAATTCTCTTTGTACAATCTATGTACGCTTTTTTTTTTTTTGCTTTCAAGCCAACTCAATACTTCTGAAATATATTAGTGCTTATATTTATTAAAACAATACTTATCCATTGTAAACATTTAGTAAGTGTAACACAATAAATACAAAAAAGATCATGGTCATAATCGTACTACCTAAAGGCAAACAACTTTTAAAAATTCTCTTGATATGTCAATGGGGAGTACAAATGTTCAGAATACAAAATCTCTGCTATATATTTTTAAAATATTATTTTTTTAAGATTTTATTTATTTATTTGACAGAGAGAGAGAGAGCACAAGCAGGGGGAATGGGAGAGGGAGAGGGAGAAGCAGGCCCCCCGCTGAGCAGGGAGCCAGATACGGGACTCTGTTCCAGGACCCTGGGATCATGACCTGAGCTGAAGGCAGACGCTTAACCAACTAAGCCACCCAGGTGCCCCTAAAATATTATTTTGTATATTAAGATACTCCTTTTGTCTACTGGCAAGAACTTCAACTTACTCAACTCAATGTAAACTCATTCCAATCAGAGTTTTTAAGAGTCAATGCAGTATTTTCTCAGACAAATTAAAAATTTTCAACCAATTAGGTTTTCCCCCTCTTCTTTATCTCTAGAATTATACCCAGGTTTTGGACCAGCTCAAGCAGTACCACACTGGGGAGATATCATACTGTAATTGTCTGTTTACATTTATTCCTGTTGGTCTTTAATGAGATGTCCCATAGGCCAACTAGTCTTCTTTCTTTTTTTTATTTTATTTTATTATGTTATGTTAATCACCATACATTACATCATTAGTTTTTGACGTAGTGCTCCATGATCCATCGTTTGCGTATAACACCCAGTGCTCCATTCAATATGTGCCCTCTTTAATACCCATCACCAGGCTAACCCATCCCCCCACCCGCCTCCCCTCTAGAACCCTCAGTTTGTTTCTCAGAGTCCATAGTCTCTCATGGTTCATCTCCCCCTCCGATTTCCCCCCCTTCATTTTTCCCTTCCTACTATCTTCTTTTTTTTTAACATATAATGTATTATTTGGGAGGGTATGTGCTATGGTGAGTGCTGTGAATTGTGTAAGACTGATGAATCACAGACCTGTACCTCTGAAACAAGTAATTGTCTTCTTTCATTAAGCCATCTCTATATCTTCTACACCCTCCTCTTTCCAATAGCAAGGACTTTTGCTTCTCCATTTGACTCTCAGCTATATCCATACCTTATTTGAGGGATATGGAAAATAACTGACCACCCTCCTAAAACTCTGTGGAGCCACCTGAAACACTTCTACCTAGGTAACTTCTGTGCCATACTGAGTTCATATAGGGACCATGCAGGACACAGGGCTTCTCCACAAGGCTCACCCACTCCCCCGTACTCTCCGAAACACAAGACATAGGTACCTTCTGCATACTGCACCTCCCTGCTCCAAACAGAGGTGAGGTTCTAGAGCTGTACCCACTTATAGCTCAGTTCTTAGGGGAGTCTTAGGTTGTCTTAGGGGAGTGATACCTTCTCAACACAAGTTTCTAAAATAAAGTCCACATCCTCTCCAATACTGCCCCGTTTGGACACCCCTTACCTAATGTCCAGGGATAAACTCCTATTATATTTCCAAACTATCAGTTATAGAACCGACTAGATGACTTCCAGTCTTAGCCTTTTAGAAATAAAATATTCTGACCCTTACAGGTCAAAAGCCCTGACGTTCAAGAATATGTCTCTGTTATGAGTCTCAAGAGCCTATTTTGGAACTCAGAAGCCAAGATATTGACATTTTGTCCTCTATATTCAATATAATTTCTCTCCTGAGACATTGCTTGTTAATGAATTAATAGGGGAAAGGTAACAGCGAAAGGAGAAGTTGTATTGCATAGAGAAGAATTTCATTTAACATAATGGAATTCTTTTCTTTTCTTTTCTTTTTTCTTTCTTTCTTTCCACATGACTATCTATTTATCTTTCTAGAGAGAGATTTATTTTTTGCTCTTGTGAATTCAAACATGTCCATTGCTCTTATTTTCCCAGAATTCCATAGTTTTTCCATATTGGTTGAAGCTGTACTTCAACAAATGCATAGAACATTTCCTCTGTCTACACCATCTGGAATTATTCCACTTTCCCTGCCATTAAGTTCACTGGGTACCTTGTTTCTTCCCCAAAATCATAAAGCTTCAGATGAACCATGGCCATTTTTCAAAGATAGTAAGTTATTAATTTTGTAACAAATCAGAACATCAGAATAGGTTCTTCTTTTCTTTTTTCTTTTACTTTTTGGGGTGAAAGGGTGGTATCATACCTGTTGCTCACAGTGGCAAACCTACTCAAGTTTAATGTAACATCTGAGGTAGACTCGTGCATCAAAAACTTCTTAGGCATTTATCAGGAGCTTGCAGTAAAAGTTCTTCAATGTCCCTCATAACTTTCTTTCATTCTTATTGCTAATCCTTTAATTTGTCCAGGTCTCTGTAATCATCATGTAGATGAGGAGTATGCAAACTTGTTCTGTAAAGGACAAGATAGTAAATATTTTAGGCTTTGCATAATCTGATCTCTGTCACAACTACTCAACCCTCCTGTGGTAGGCCAAGTCAACAGATAAAATTCATAAATGAATGAGTGTGGCTATGTTCTACATAAACTTTACTTACAAAAATAAGCAGGAGTCAGACCCCTGCTTTAGTCTACCTGGCCCCCATCGAAAAATGTCCTCTTTTCATTTCATTTTGCCTTTTCTATCTATTCATCTTTGGAGGGCACAGTCTTACCTGCTGACATGGCACAACTTAAGTCTATACGTATTTCTAAGCCTGACATTTAAGACTCTCTGCCCTCCCACCACTAGAAAGGGAAAGACACTGGCACTGAACAGAAAAAGACAGTGTTGGGAAAACTCATTTCACCCTAGGTTCTAGCTTGGTGAGGACAGTCTAAGGGGAGTTTTTAACAGATACAGAAACTTTCAGTCATAAACCAGATCACCATCAGTGCCTGCTCACCTTTTTAGTAACACTGGACACCAGAGGGGCAGATCCAGATGGTTGTCAAACACTAGGTGGCCAGGAGGAATCATTTGCAGTGTTTTCTCTGTATTAGAAGACCTCAGCCAAGAGTCCAAGGGGACAGGAACAGGCTATCACACAGTCCATGAGCCAGTCACTCAGCAGGTTTATCATCAATTCACAGTCAAGCCAACGCTTTGTTTCTAGGCATCTGCACACCATCCAAATGGCTAGAGTTTGTCACAGAGCAAGGGACTGGATACATAATCAGCCAATGAACTACTCTGACTGAAGAGTTGGGGGCAAAGAGAAACCCAGTCCTATCCTAGAGCAGACACTGTAAAGATCTATTCAGAAAGATGAAATTTGGGGCGCCTGGGTGGCTCAGTCGGTTAAGCGACTGCCTTTGGCTCAGGTCATGATCCCAGGGTCCTGGGATCGAGTCCCACATCAGGCTCCCTGCTCTGCGGGGAGCCTGCTTCTCCCTCTCCCACTTCCCCTGCTTGTGTTCCCTCTCTCGCTGTGTCTCTCTCTGTCAAATAAATAAATAAAATCTTTAAAAAAAAAAAAAAAGAAAGATGAAATTTGTTGCAGTACCATAAAGGGAGGGCTGCCCAGTACTGGGTAAGACCTTCCTAGGGACTACCCCAGATAGATAAGTCACTTCAGAGGAGCTGCCCCCAGCAATGAATGTTCAAACTCACCCTTTTGATGGTGGTCAGAGAAACAAGTGATGAGAAACTGAAAGACTCTGACTAATATTCACCCAAGCCCAAGGAAGACATGTAAATCCTGACTTGTGTATCTTCAACGAGAAATCGAACAGCCACACTGAGCAGACCACTTGCTTTAGCAAGTGTTCAGCTGCAGTCTGGCTTTAAGACAAATCAAATAATGTTCAAAGACCACTTTATTAAGTCATCTTGAGAAATCACTGTTATAGACACCAAATATTTATCATCTGTATGAGCAATTAATGTTTGCCCGTAGAAAGAACTAAATGGAAAATCAAATCATAATTAGATGGTAACTAGGTAAGCATAGAATCAGTACAGGGGTGATTTGATGTATAAATTGTTTAATTGCATTAGGCTAAGATAACATAAAACACATTCACGTCCCCATAAAAATACTTTTATTGTGAATGAATCCAGAACATGCTGTGTTCATTGCCTACAGTTCCTTGCATCCCTCTTCATAAGAGGAATGCCTTTCTTGAGCAGGAAGCATTTGAGTTTCAAAGGGTAAATAGGAGTGTACATTTCCTTGACTATCATGGGATTAGCATTGCTAAAATGTATCTTCTGCAACTCTCCTTTTTCCATATTTCTATGACTGGTCAATTCTTATTTTGATAGATGCAGTCTTTATTTTTTAAAATGTTGATAGACAACCAAGTTATAATCAAATCTTGTTAACATGGGAACCAGTCTTTACCTTTTTCACAACGTTGCTTATTTCTGTTCTGCCTTATTAACCTAACATTTTAAGTCTCAAGGGTGTTCTCTTTTATTTAATTTCCAAGATAATAAGAGTCCTCACATGCTGTCAAAGGGAATGCCATGAAATGAAAAGTACAGAGACCCACAAAGGCATACCCTAAAAACATTGGAGGCCTTTTCTAGTTGGCAGAAATAGACACTTAGGGGCCCAGCTGTTGGAGGCTAGATCAGTAGATCTTGTCAAAGTAATTTAATTCTAAGACTCACTACACCAAGGTCTACTTCCTTCCTCAATTAGTATTGGCTTAGGAACAAATGTGAGACTAAACCACTACAGGCTATCAGTGGGGGTCGGGTAGAAGAGAGTATGTAGGGGGTATGTCAGAAGATTCTGCTTCTGGGCAGCTGGTGAAAGGAGAGATAGCATGGCACCAAATCCCAGTCATGAAGCATAATGGGAGCCCCCAGTGGGAAGAAAATGAGTAAATATCAGCCAGGGTAAGGATAAGGGGAAATTAAATAATACTCTAGGGAGCTGAGAGCCAGGAACACAGTTTGGAATATTAGCTACACAAAAGGGAAAACAGAAAGAGGAGAATAAAAGAATGTAGCAATAAGGTATCTATGAACAGACTAATTAGTATTCTGAGGTCTTCAGTCATAGGTTGCTTAACCGTGAGCCAGTCACTAATGCTCACCAGCTCATTTAAAAAATAGAGACAATAAAACTAACTCACAAGATTATTATAAAATAGTGCATATAAAGTGCTTATTATAATATCTGATACATGGAATACACTGATAAAATCTACTTTCCTCTTCTCTAGTGTAGGAGATTCTTAATCTGGAATCCCTGGCCTCAAGGATAATCTTGGCTGGGTGTCAGAAAGTGTATGAACCCCTTCAAATTGTTTTCAAAATTGTGTGTGTATGCACACACACTTTTCTAGTAGGGCTTTTATCTGATTTTCAAGAATGCCTGTGACTAGAGTAAAAGTTGAGAAGCACACAGTGGTAAGAGATGATTTCCTCATCTCACTAGTGGGGAAAAATGTGATCCTCATATAGGAACAAGCCAGTTTCCCAGTGATTCAGCCTGAGGAGGACTATATCTCAGGGGACACTCCTTTAATTCTGACAGCTGGCCGAGGCAACTGTACTTGGGAATGAAGAGTAATCACAGAGCAAAGAATTCTTCAGTTGATTCAATCCCCCACTTAGATCTGGTCATGCATTGAAACTTTTCTCTCCTTTCTGCTTTTCCTTCCACTACTACCTAAACAGTCCTCATGATTTGAGCCTGGCCTTCTTTTCCAGGATGAGAAATGCTATTGTTTTCTGACTCTTCCTAGTCAGAAAACAAGAAGATGGGCATTGTAACAGAAATGAAGCAATTCCAGACAACATTCTCCTCCTCCTCCTCTTTTTCAGATGATCCCTTTGGCCAATATTTATCAACTAGGACATATTTAGCACCAGAATGTTGATAGAGGATTATGCTAATAAAATGGATGCTTTCGTTTATGATGAAAACAGTAATGACAAAGAAAATTCTGTATAATGGCAGTTCAACTTAGGGATCTACTTGACAAGGTAGAAGTAACATTTAGAAATATTGAAAAGGAGATTTTGCATTTATGCATAATAAAGAGCAAGTCTGGAATAACCCATCTACCATTTTTTGAAATGATAAAATCAATACTTATTCTGTATACACGGTGAAGATACACTGTGAAGACTGTAAATTGAGACATAAAATATGTTTTTTGTAAATTAAAAAAATAAGTCAATATAAGTTCTTTCTTTGTCAAAGTTAATCTTTCTAAATAAGTAGGAAAACATAGAATTAATAAATATGCAAAAGATCATAACTCTAATCCCTTTAACATATTCATGAGCCAATTAAGAAAATATGGCTGCATTCCATTATTGGTGGTGGAAGGTTTGGTTCAAAGAATAATTGGTCTTCTAGTGCATGAGATTATATGTTGAATTCTTTCCCATATATAATCTGCAGATAATTAATGTCTATTTTATATCCTTTTTAAAAAGTAATTTTGGTAACTACCTATAAAACAACAACAAAATATGTCTAAGGACAAATGTTTTTTTTTTAATAGGCGATTCTCAATACATAAGTATTTATTTAGTATTGTATTTACAGAGCCATCAATTCCCTTCTAAAGGGGCTGCCCTATTGTGGATTCAGGCATTTGCATTTACATCGCTTTACTTGTCAATCAGTTCTACGCACTGAGCTTTAATGAAACAATCTCAGAAACACGGACCAGAGGAAGGAAAACGGTAGAACTTTCAGTGCATCTGTTTTAATGACTCAAAATCATGCTTGTTTTAGCTGAAATGTTTTGCAAGTAGCCCTATACCACTGTTAGCTCAAATTTTCACCTTCAAAACTTATTTCTAATCAGACTTGATGTAAAAATTATCAGTTTATAGATCAGTTCATTGAAACGAGCCTGGTTAAATGTGTAGCTTATCGGAATAGAAGGTGGATATGATGAAAACTAATAGCAAAAGGTCAAAGTTAGAGAAAGGTAGAATTTGACATAATATTAAAAAAAAAAAAAAAAAAGAACAGTCTATACATTCCACATGGAGAGGGACTGTGTTTGTCCGGTTCAATATGGTAGCTCCATTTCCTAGGACTATGTGTGTCATACAGTAGACAATTAAAAATTTGTGAAGTGAGTGAACTTGTGAATGATACAAGTTGATACAAAATGATCCACCTGAAGATGGGTCAGGCTACTTTATTACTGGAATACTCTAGTAGAGACAGAGTAACATGTTAGGGATGTTGTATAGGGGGTTCAAGTTTCACTTAAGCATTTAGGCTTAAGCGACCTTACTTATGATTCTACTCAATTATGAACTTCTATGTCTTAACACAAGGGAAACATAATGAATAATAGTATTCCTTCTCCCTCATTAAAAAAAGCAAGAATGCTGTGTTTGTCTAACAGAAAGTAAATTTTCAAGTTCCTTTCTGCCTTTGCTATAAAAGAGCCAGAATAAACTGGGAACACTTCCTAGATCAACTAACAAATAAGATGTTCATTAAACATATTTTTAGACCAAATTTCATCACAAAATTTACTTTGATTGAGAATTTAATTTAGTAAGAACCACATTGAGAGTAATTTTTTCAACTTTCAGGTAAATTGGAGTACTTAGCACAATCTAATTAAGAGATGTCTAAGCTAGTTGTTATGGGTCACTCGTCACTACAAATCAGAGACTCGAATATATTTACAGAATTTTTCTACTTCGGTCTCATATTGGGTTTCTTTCCTTTTCTTAAGAATAAAAATCTGTTTATTTGTTTGCAAAGCAAAGTTTTTAGCCTCTTTCTAACGAAATTGTTCTCTCAATATGGTCAAATAATTTGTGATAAGTTGTCAGTTTCAGTGATTGGCTTAAAGGAAGACCATAAATATTTAGCTTGACATCACAAAACATCTGCTCTTTGATTGCAATCTGCTACTTTTATGGTTTTGTTTCAAGAACCCTGACTTTTATTTACATGTACTAGATTACATCCTATAAAACTTGAAGTGACTGGTTAGCATTAAGACTTGCAAATAATAACAAGATATATGCAGACACATATTAATAAATTGGCCTTTATATTCTTCTCTCATGGCACAATAGTTCATAGTCCCTCAGTAATTCCATAGAAGAGAAGCATGGACCCAGAGGCCTGGAGTCCATTTCAGACCTGACTAATTTCACACATACATAAAAGGAGTTAATTGTAATAGAGTTCACTGCTTTTTAGCAGGATATATGTGAGAGGGTCAGGGCAGTTGGGGAAGACCTATCTCATGAATACTGAGTTACTCAATTCAAAAAAGAAATACCACTTTTGAACTGATTTGATTCCTCTTTATATAAGGATTCTCTTGTTTTTCATTTTTGTCTCTTTACTATAAAGCTTATAGTTCCTTCACTACAAACTGAGTCCAAAGTTTGACTTCCAAAGTGCTCTTTTCAAATCTCTCAATTACTTGAAAATCCCTGGGTTTTCTAAAAATACCCCCCACACTAAATTTATTTTAAAAGAATTGTTTATACATGCTTTGCCCATTAATCACAGATTGAGAAATACAAGAAAATATAAAATATTTGCAGCTGAAAAGAGGCTCCAAGAACTTTAAGACTGAGAGTACTGAATAATATATCTGGATAAGTTGATCAAATAATGAAAAGAGAAGTATGGCCACCATTTTTTTTTTTTTTTTAATGAATCAGTGAAATTAGCTGTTCTGTTTAGAAAATATTTTTTTAAATCTTATATTTGATTTAGCCTGTTTGATGATGTTTCTAATTTGCAAGCATAAGAAAACAAAACCATGATGTTTGAAAGCTTTTTCTTGAGGGTTAAGCTAACAACAGGAAGTGATAAGTAGTATCAGCCTCAAAGATTCATTCTACTAACACCAACACTTCACAGGTTAGCCATCAAAGGCTGTTAGAAACTCATAAATGAGGCTCAAAGCAAGGCAGATTTTGCCAATTTGTACTCAATTATAAATAATTTCCAAAGTTCTCCAAGTTTCCATTAATTTTTTTAAAAATTTCTTTGAGTACCTAAAAAATAGGTTTGCGTACAAGATATACCTAGAAAACATTTAAATAATGCAGGCCTACTTCTCTAATTAAGGCTTTAAAAGCACTGTTCATGATTAGGCTTTAACTTTCTGGAAGGATTTCCCCCAAATGGTTTGACTCAGAATATAAATTACTTGTACCTTAACTAGAAAGTGACTCTCCTAGGAATTAGTGAAATGCTCAAAACATCCTTTATAATATATAGTTTAAATGAGGAGAATTTTGAGTAGATACCTAAGAAGTTAATCACTTTGATTCATATTTAACATCATAAACCTCAGGCAGAATAAATTGGTTCTATAGAGAATCTATTTAGCAAAATATTTGTTGGCTTCAAAATGTTAAACAGAATAAAGAATAACCCATTCAGTTATATCACCTAACCCTGTTTAGCCAAGTATAATTCTGGTACATTGCATTTTATACTTATTTAGAATCTAATAATTGCAAAATATTGAAGGAATTACGCTGGGAATAGTGCTGTTAATTAAAACAGTTTACATTATCTGCTTTGAAAATGAATTCCTGGAAGCTTTTCCAACAATCTTAGGTCATGTTTAACCTCTGTTCAACTCTCCTCCATCAGTTTCAAGATGAGTTAGCATATATCCTAATTGGATGTCTTATTTCAGGAGCTCTGGATGAACAATTCCTGTTTAATCATGACAAAGGCCCCGAGGGAAAAGTAGAACTTCTATTTACTGTTCTCTATGTAATCAAATGAGACCTCTGATATTTGTTTATTTTTTAAATTATCTCCAAAAAATGCAATTTATATATAACATCCTACTGATGTATTTTAACTAATAGTTCTTTTTTTTTAATTAACATATAATGTATTATTTGTTTCAGGGGTACAGGTCTATGATTCATCAGTCTTACACAATTCACAGTGCTCATTTAACTAGTAGTTCTTAAATGCTGAAAATATACCCACACTATTAGGTATTCTGAGCTATCATATTTTTACTCTGTTGATATAAATTTAAGTAAAAACAAAAAAAATTATGGTTATATTCCCATACTTGATTCTGTACTTTTTTAGTGCACTGGTAGCCAGTCCAAAATGTATTAAGTTTATTTTTTTGCCCATTCAATACTGTGTTATTAAGACCCATGTTTTCCATCAATTAAATCATTCACCAAAATATTCTTGCAAGTACTCTAGGCTTGGAAGACTAAAGATAGAGAATACATATAATACTCACACTCAACTCTGGGTGGACACACATTTATGAAATTTCACACTTCAAAAAACAAGGTTTGATATTGATTTATATTAAAAGAAAATGAATAAAATTGGAAATAATACCAAAAATAGTTAATAGTGGAAGTTTCAAAATGGAGCATATTGAGAAGGGCATGAAAAATAGCATCTACTATAGTGATTTTCAAAATAGTAAGCACATGAGAAACATTCTTTGTGAAACATTGCTTGGGCATTCTATAAAATAAGTCAAAACATAGGTATTACATAAACATTTCTTTAAGGAGGGCATATTATTAAGATGTTTCAGGGGAAAAAAGTATTACAAATTTCACTACAAATTGGCTTGTGAAAAAACAGTGCTAAGATGTTTTTAATCCAAAATTATGATCTTCTAAATATACCAACAAGGCTTTAAAACTTCTAGGTCAGATTCATCTTGACCAATGGCCTATTTTCAAGAATCTTCCCACGGGTCCACCAAAACCAGTTCTTAATATTGATTCCCATTTAAATTTGAAAAAGCCAACTCCAAGCAATTGCCAGGAACACCCTCCTAAAAATCTACACTTAGAATGAGCAGTAACTTTCTCTGCAGTCAATGCAGAGAGGTAACCGTTCCTTTTGACCTCCAGAAAACATTAAGCAAAGAGATTCAACCAAGGGCTGATCTTAAAAATCTCCAATTGTATGATCAGGGTTTTGTTTTTGTTTTTGTTTTTAACCATATTTAAAGTGAGCTCTACCTCTTCATGTCTCGTAAGTAGAAACACTGTGTTGGCTGTGATGCACTGGGACGAAGGCAGCTAGCCTCATCAAGTGACAAGGTAGATGAAATAGCCACAGGACAAAATCATGCATCTGCTTTTTGTATATATCTTCAGTGCCAGTTGAATTTGATACTGGAAAACACTAATTAGAGACTCCGCCTGTGTTCCCGGCATCTACAGTAGGGATTCTTTACCATCCACTCCGTCCCTGGAGCGCCTTTCATATATCTTTTCCCCCTCTTTACATCGGAGGAAACCACGCACTAATTACACTGCCAGGAACAGGATCCCAAAAGGCCTTGAGATGTTTTACTTCCGTTTTTGTCCCATCACTTTACAGTCTTCCTGTTCCTTCCCCTCTGCCTGTGAGATCTGTAGCCCAGCGTCTCAGCTCCACTTCCTTCAGAAAACCTTTTCCCCTCTAACTTCCTGAGGACTTTTCCCCTTGTGTTCATTCAACAGATTTGGATTCCCTCCCTTGTTTCTCTTCCCTGCATTCAAACATCTATAAATACCAAGCACTCACTCCACTCAAGGGTTTGTTGTTGTTGTTATTGTTGTTTTGTTTTGTTTGCTTAGGGAGCTGTGTTTTGTTTTGTTTTGTTTTGTTGTAGGTCAGACACCAAATCTTGCTTTAGTAATATGTGTACAGGGCATTGGAAGGAAAAAGGACCACACTATACTGTGGCAATGTCACAAAAGCACGCGCCTCATCGAAGCTCCACTGTCCTGAGCTGTCTTGCAGGCAGATCTTTGGAACTTGGCTTCACTGGAACCTCAGAATAGGCCCATGAAACCCAAATCTCCCCAGTTAACCTTCTCTCAGCCAGAGCTGACCATGCCATTCACACCACTGGAGGGTGGAGAAGGCCACTGGATTGGTTGAATGGGAAGATTTTCTTTGTTACTCATATGGTCTGTCCCTGAAGAACTCAGTATTTGTGAGCGCTGATGTCTTCCAAGTGGTTGTCTGAGCAGTCAAGGAGGAAGTGGCCTACTAGAAACTGAGCTCTGCTCACCCTCCAGTGAGTTTTGTCTCTGAAATCAGAAGCCTCTCCCCAGCACAGCCAAATTCACAGGCAGAATCACACTTCAGGTCCACACTGCCTCGTGCAACACAGGGATGGATGTATGAATGGACAGATAGACAGACCATACACCAGCACGCACACGCGCACACACACACGCACGCACACACACACACCATCTCTGACACAGATGTCAGAAAGGGAGGTAGTGTCCCAGCTGGCCTGTTGTCCGTGACAATCACTGGAATGCCATTGTCTTCATGATGCTCCTCACACAGCAATGAATCTACCAGTATCATTCTTGAAGCCAGTGCTCTTCAAGTCTGCCATGCCTGGGAGGAGATGCCAAGGTCCCAAGTGGCCTTGAGGAAAATGAGCTAGATGAGGGGACTGACATGAGCCTTGTCCAGGAGCTTCAGAATGCTAAACTCAGCATCAAGCAGGATGAGGTCACAGTTGGGCTGCAGAATGGCAGGAGAAATACATAGGTTCTAGATGTTCTTCTCATCCCTGTGGTCATCCCAATCATATTTCCCCAACATGACTTTGAGCTCGGCTATCTTGATCACAATGACCTTCCCCAGGTCGGTCACAATGTAGGAAGCCACCAGCACATGCAGGTATGTGCAAGGGTGCCCCTGCAGACTAGCAACCATGCACTCTTGTGCAGGCTGCCACTGTGTACCTCTCTGGTCCTCCCATAGAGAAACAGCTGCCATGGCCAGTGCACTCCCTGGGTCTTTGGAGCAAGAACATTCTCAATTTTCCCACAGTCTATGGAGAAAGCAACAGCTCTGTAAGATAAACTCAGACCTTCCCATCCAAAGGATGTCGTTCAACCAGAAGAGCGCAGATCTAAAAAGGTGGTCTCCGTGACTGTGATGACCACTAAGCCATCTAACCTGTTTTTCTTTATTACTCAACCACTTTGACATAGCTGGCAATAAAGTTCAGGGTTAAAATTGGAGGCTTTGCACTCAAATGAAACCTGAGTTCCAATCTTAGGTGCTTACTATCAATAGGATGTAGGGCAAATTGCCAGATCTCTAAGAGCCTCGGTTTTCTTGCCAATAAAATGGATATAGGAATAACAGTTGTATCAGAGTGTTCTTGAGGAAATTGAATGAGATGATGTATGTAAACAGTTAGGTTCAAAATATCATTATAAACATGACTTCAATGAACTAAGCCATACTGTTCTTTGACAAAGAGGACGGAGAAGGTAGCTTAGTATGTGCAAGACCCCATTCAAGGGTTTTTAAAGTTTTATTCTTACTTTAAAGAGAAAAAAGGAGAACAAATATTATCTGCAGTTTGATTTGAAATATATAACATGTATAGAGCATAGAAAAAACCTGAAAGAAAATATTAGAAATGTCAATAGTCATTCTGGTGGCTTTTTTCCTACTTTCCTGTATCTTTTACATTTTCTATTAGTGGGTATGTCCTATTTTCATAATGGAATATTACCATCATTTTGAAATATAAAGAATTTCTTTTAAAAGTTCCATGTCCTAGGATGCCTAGGTGGCTCAGTCAGTTAAGTGTCTGAATCCTGATTTCAGCTCAGGTCATGATCTTGGGGTCCTGGGATCGAGCCCTGCTTAGGGGGGGAGTCTGCTTGTCCACCTCCCTCTGCTCCTCCCCACGCTCTTGCTCTCTCT
Organism: Leptonychotes weddellii; assembly: GCF_054177405.1. Classification (NCBI taxonomy): domain Eukaryota; kingdom Metazoa; phylum Chordata; class Mammalia; order Carnivora; family Phocidae; genus Leptonychotes; species Leptonychotes weddellii. Next base: position 146,072,747 of record NC_138371.1, on the reverse strand, counting down.
CTCAAATAAATAAATAAAATCTAAAAAAATAATAATATATAATAAAAGTTCTATATCCTTATTTTCTTTTTGATACAAGAGTAATATTTTTAAATATTTTTAAAATATTTGTATTTTAAGTAAATACAAAAACTAAAACCAGGGCGCCTGGGTGGCCCAGTTGGTTAAGCGACTGCCTTCGGCTCAGGTCATGATCCTGGAGTCCCTGGATCGAGTCCCATATCGGGCTCCTTGCTCGGCGGGGGGTCTGCTTCTCCCTCTGACCCTCCCCCCTCTCATGTGCTCTCTCTCTCTCATTCTCTCTCTCAAATAAATAAATAAAATCTTTAAAAAAAAAAAAAAACTAAAACCAAGCAGATGATCACAAAATATGACAAGATTATATGATACATGATTTATGTCAGTATTTCAATTAAAATACAAATTGGGATCTATCATATAAACAAAGAAAAAAGTTTACAATAGACTTTTAAAAAAATCTTAAGTTAAAACAATATAATAAAATTAGTGTACTCCTAAGAAGAAAAAAAAAGGCGACCCTGATCTTAAAAAACATAGATATATAATTATGGTAATGCACACATTTGTTTTTTTATGGAAAATTAACAAAAGATAATATTTCTAATTTCAACTTATGTTCAGAATTACTTTAATAAAATTTTCTCTTTCCCAATTTTCTCTTTCTACTTTTTTTACAAAATAAATATTAATTTGCTTATCCTTATATGCATGTCATTCTATATTTTTTGGAATTCCAGGATAGTTAACACACAGTGTCGTATTAGTTTCAGGTGAACAATATAGTGATTCAACAGTTCTATGCATTACTCAGTGCTCATCATGACAAATGTACTCTTTAATCCCCATCACCTATTTCACCCATACCCCCACCCACCTCCCTTCTGGTAACCACCAGATTGTCCTCTATAATTAAGAGTCTGATTTTTGGTTTGTCTCTTTTTTTTTCCTTGTACATTTATTTTGTTTCTTAAATTCCACATATGAGTGAGATCATATGATATTGGTCTTTCTCTGACTGACTTATTTTACTAGCACAATACTCTAGATCCATCCATGTTGTTGCAAATGGCAAGATTTCATCATTGTTTATGGCTGAGTAATATTCCATTATAGTAGAATATGGGGGTGTGTGTATATCTATCTATCTATCTATATACACATGTATATACTTATATACATACATGTGTATATAGATAGATAGATAGATAAGTATGTATACTTATATACATACATGTGTATATATACATGTATATATATGTACATATATATACATATTAGTATATGGAAGATGTTGCCATGGCCAATGTCAGGGAAATTACTGCCTACGTTTTCTTTTAGGATTTTTATGGTTCTAGGTCTCACATTTGGGTCTAATCCATTTTAGTTTATTTTTATGTATAGTGAAAGAAAGTGGTCCAGTTGCATTCTTTTGCATGTAGCTGTCTAGTTTTCCCAGTACCATTTGTTGAAGAGACTGTATTTCCCCATTGTATATTCTTGCCTCCTTTGTCAAAGGTTAATTAACCATGTAAGTGTGGGCTTATTTCTAGAATCTATCCCATTCCTTTGATCTATGTGTATTATTGTACAGGTACCATACTGTTTTGATTACTATAGCTTTCTAATATATAGAAGTCTGGGATTGTGACGCTTCCAGCTTTACTCTTTGTTCTCAAGAATCCTTTGGCTATTTGGGGTTTTTTGTGGTTCCATACAAATTTTAGGATGTAGTTTCATTTTTTAAAGATGACATCATAATTAAGCCTTTTTCTTTTTTGTCTTGACTATTTATTGTGACATCTTGGTCTGTTTTAAGTGTTGTTTTTTTAATGCCAATTTTTCTTATGCTAAAAAAATGAATATATTGTTTTATAATACAAAACTTAACAGAAGATAAATTCACTTTGGGAAAAGGAAAAGAGCTGGAGATTGAATTAAACATTAATGGCCAGTGGTTTAATCAATCGTGTCTATGTAATGTAATCTCCATACAAACTCTAAACAAAGAAATTCAGGGGCGCCTGGGTGGCTCAGTTGGTTAAGCGACTGCCTTCGGCTCAGGTCATGATCCTGGAGTCCCAGGATCGAGTCCCGCATTGGGCTCCCTGCTCAGCAGGGGGTCTGCTTCTCCCTCTGCCCTCTTCCCTCTCGTGCTGTCTCTCATTCTCTCTCTCTCAAATAAATAAATAAAATCTTTAAAAAAAAAAACAAAACAAAGAGATTCAGCTTCTGTGTTGGTGCACACATTGAGGTGCTGGGAGCATAGTTTACTCAGAGAGGACAAAGGAACTCCATGCTCTGCTTCATACCTTGTCCTATATATCTCTTCCATTTGGCTATTCCTGAGTTGTGTCCTTTATAATTAAGTGGCAATAGTAAGTAAACCATTTCTGAGTTCTATAAGCTGTTCTAGCAAATTATTGAAACTGAGGAGAGGATCAGGAAACCTAGTTTGTGTCTGGTCAGTGGGAAATGTGGGAGGTCAGGAGTTTGTAACTGTATCTGAAGTGGGGGCAGGCTTGTGGGACTGAGCCCTTAACTTGTGCGTTAAATCAGTGGATACCCATTTGTTGTCCGAGGAGTCAAAGAATTGATTGCTGATGTGGAAAAAAACCTATGTATTTGGTGTCAGAAGTGTTGTAAGTAGAGAGTGTTTTCCTTTAATTATAAAAATAGTTTTGACTTTACAGACTTCTAAATGGGTCTTAGGGAGCCCCGGTCTTCCATGATCTATACCTAGAGAATCTCTACACCATCACAGTAGCAAAAATGCATTATTCTACCAAATAATACTGGACAATGGGTTACACAGAAATGAATATGAAATTTTTTCTAAGAAGAGACACAGAGTGTTTGGAGAAACTCTCTAACTGAACAGCCCCACCCTTTCTGAATTTAAGACATGGGTAAATAGAACCCTGCACATTTGCAGATTCCATTCTGAACTTAAGTATCTAAAAGAGCATTTTCTTAAAGAGCATTTACTCAGGAACTTCATTTTCTTGAGTAAGACAGCAATGGGAAAGGACAGTGGCAGGGCAGGAAGAATCTAATACATGTGATCATTATTTTGTAATCAATAGAAAAACCATGGTCTCTGCTAACTTTTCGGTCTTGTTTACTACACTACATGCTCCTTGAAAGCAGGAAATTCTTTTTAATTCTTTTTAAATTCCTAGGCCAAATACTAGTGATTAGTATATAGTCAGGATTCAGTAAGTGCTAAATAAATGAACAAACATTAAACTAAATATACATGTGGCTATTGACCATTGTTTGACTTCAGGATAGGCAAAACAGGAATTGATAGTTGAACTGCAAAACAGAGTTAAGATCTAAAAAGAGGCCACGGGGCACCTGGGTGGCTCAGTCGGTTAAACATCTGACTCTTGATTTCGCCTCAAGTCATGGTCTCAGGGTGGTGAGATCCAACCCAGTGTGGTGCCCTATGTCTGGCTTCGCACTCAACAGGGAGTTTGCTTGAGATCTCTCCCTTTCCCTCTGCCCCTTCCCCACCTTCACTCACACACACCTCTCTCTCTCAAAAATAAATAAATAAATCTTTAAAAATGAATAAATAAATAAAGACCACAGAAAAAAGTGCAAGTTGAAAAATTAAGAGTACTTGGGAATTAACTTTGCCTTTGATTTCTTTTTGCATTCTTCTCAGTGCATCCAATACAGCTTTTCTCTTTTACCCAAAGCTGTCTGCTTGGAGCAGTTTTGCTAATGGAGTTTGAAAAATTTTAGGACAGTACACACAGATGTCATTCAAGGACTGGGCTCCCCTAGAAGTTCAAACCCGCAATCCCCCAGGAAAGCAAATTGCTGGTTGCAAAGGGAAAAGGTGGAACCATCTAGTAATAGGAGGCTTGGAAGTCTGCACCCTTGGTTTATGTCTGCTTCTGCCATCTGAAGTCTATATGAACTTGGTAATCAGTCTCTCGGTTCAGTTGCCTCAAAATTAGAGTGGAATTAATGGTTTGAGTTCCACTTTCCTTAGAAACTCATGGAGAGCAACTGTATAGATAAAAAATTAGGGGGGGGCGGAGCAAGATGG
>NC_138371.1:145907614-146068166 GCF_054177405.1 Leptonychotes weddellii | reverse complement strand
GGGTAGCAAAGGGAGAGAGGGAGAATCTTAAGCAGGTTCCACACCCAGGATGGGCTAATCTCACAACCCTATGAGATCCTGACCTGCCCTGAAATAAAGAGTCAGACATTTGTGACTGAGCCACCCAGGCGCCCCCAGGGAGGTTTTTGATTACTGATTAAATCTCTTTAGTTTTAGTAGAAGTCTCTTCAGATTTTTATTTCTTCATGGTTCAGTCTTGGTAGGTTGTATGTTTCTAGGAATATACCCATTTTTCTAGCTTGTTCAATTTGTTGGTGAATAGTTGTTCATAGTAGTCTCTTACGTTTGTTTGTTTTTGTATTTCTGTGGTATCAGTTATACTGTCTCTTCTTTCTTTTACTATTTTACTTATGTGGGTCCTCAGTTTTTATCTTGTTTAGTTAAAGGTTTGTCAATTTTGTTTCTCTTTTTAAAGAAAAAACTTTTAGTTTTATTGATCTCTTTGATGGTTTTCCTGTTCTCTATTTTACTTATTTCCACTCTGATCATTATTATTTCTTTCCTTCAGCTAAATTTGGGCTTAGTTTGCTCTTCTTTTTCTAGTTCCTCAAGGTGTAAAGTTAATTTATTTGAGATCTTTTCTTTTTTCTTGAGATATACATTTAATGCTGTAAACTCCCTCTTAGAACTGCTTTTGCTGCATCCCATAAGATTTGGTATGACAAATTTTCATTTGTCTCGAGATTTTTTTTTTCCTTTGAATTTCTTCTTTTACCCATTTGTTGGATTCTGGTCAAGCAGGGCTGGAGGCTATATTCAGCCGTAGCTGGGACTTCAAATTTGCTTTCCAGCCTAGGCAGGTCTATAGAACAGGCTTCATTGCTGGTATGGCTTGTAGCTGGGGACCCAAATCAGGCAAAACTAATCACCAACCTCCCTGGCCAGACTTGGCCACCAGCTTGGCCCTGTTAATGGACAGAGCCACTAGCTGGGCTCTCTGCTCAGACATCACTGCAAGTTGGGCTGTAAGGTGAGCCCCATAGCCTCCCACTTGCTCTGGTTAGGCTTCATGATCAGGCAGGCATGAGGACTATATTCAGCAGTAGTAGGGATGTGAATCCACTTCTCTTCCCAGGCAAGGTGACAGAACAGGCTCCAAGGCCAGCATGGCTCATTGGTTGGAGACTTAAATCACGCAGATCTGCCCACCAAGTTCCCTGGTTGGACAAGGCCACTGGCTTGGATCTGTAAGTGGACCAAGCTCTTGGCTGGGCTCTCTGCTCAGATGCTATTACAAATAGTGCTATAGGATGAGCTATGTATTGTCTTAGGTGCTCTGGTTAGGCTTCCTGGTCAGATAGGACTGGGTGGTATGTTCAGCAGCAGATGTGACTTCAAACTTGTTTTGCTGCCCTGAAAGAGCAGTAGAACAGGCTCTAAGGCCACTAAAGCTCATTGGCTGGGGACCAAAAACAGGCAGATCTGCCCACTCAGCTCCCTGGAAAGACAGGGACACCAGCTTGGCTCTGCAGATGGAGAAAGCCACTGGCTGGGCTCTCTGCTTGAGTGCTGCAATAAGCAGGGCTATAGGATGGGTTATGTAACATTCCAAGTTTTCTGGTTAGGCTTCCCGGTTAGGTGGAACTGAAGGCTATCTTCAGCAGTATGCAGGGTTATGAATTTGTTTCCCTGCCCAGGTGGGGCTGTAAAACAGGCCTGTATGTTTGGTTCACTGGCTATGGACCTAAATCAAGCAAAACTGCACACCAAGCTCCCTGGCCAAACAGAGCCAGCAGCTCAGTTCTATAGACACACAGAGCAACTGGCTGGGCTCTCTGCTTGGGTGCTTCCTGTGAGGCAAGACCTGAGTTAACTTCTTAGCATCCTGCTACACTGAAGGAGCTAGATGTCAGCCTTGGCTTCTCTTTTTCTCACTGGAGAAGCTGTAGGCCCCAGGAGGCCCTCTGGGTATAGCACCATGCCCTGCCAACCTGGGGGAGGAGCAATTTGGGAACAGTAGAGCCATTCCTCCTACCCTTTTAATGTGGTCCTTCTCAGTGTCTGTTGTCCAGTAGACCGCTTCCTCATCCCCAGGTTCTAGGATTTTCACAGTGGTGTCTTGTGTATGGATAGTTGCTAATTGATCTTCTTGTAAGGGAAACTGAAGTCAGGAATAACCTATGTCACCATCTTGATGATGTCACTCCTTTTTTGACTTAGCTAAATGCATATTGTATTTGCTTTCTTCTGATCTAGTGATTCAAAACATATATGTTTCATTTTAATTAACCTAGTGGTAACCTTTAAGTTTTTTCAAAACATTTTTTTCAAATTCCTCTAATTATCAGCTTCACTAATGAATGAATCTTTCCAATATTCCCATATGTAAGATAAGACTGTATCTAGGTTATATAATCCAGATATTAATTTTTCTTTTAGGCCCATAGTGCTTTTCATATCAGTTCCTAGTAAAACTTATTTGACATATTGATACTCACTGGTAAACAGGCATGAATACAAAAACAAATATTAAATGCTGATTTGATATAAGGGAAACGTGGAAGAAATGAAAACTTGTTTAAAATAAAACGTGCTTAAGAGACACTCAGTATTGGAATTTTGTTGTTGTTGTTCCCTGTAATTTAACTAAGGATATAGGAAGAGAGCACACTACTTTTATTCTAACCTAAATTGAGGGCACCAGTAGAGTGACTGCAGTTCAATATTCAAATAGCTGAATTTTCCTAGGGAAAAAAAGGCTCAAGTTGACTTAACAAATTCCACTTATTGAAGGCACATTCTAAGCTTCATTTTCAGCTCAGACTCCAGAAACTGACTTAGTTAATTGGGACAATTAAGAATCACCGAGGGTATAATTGCCCCTTTCATTTTGCTTTGGGAGGAAAGAGAATGATTTATCTCAGAAAACAAGAGCCTAGGGGCCTGCAAAGAAAGAGAATGAGAACATTTTGGTTAAAGAGGAAGATCAGGAAAGCTCTTTCGTAATCAACTCAAGAGATGATAAACCTTCGGCTTCTCTCCAGGATAATGGAAATTATGGAATGTCTGGAATCGGTGGTTCTAAAAATCCTACAACCTATGGTCTATTTTGGCAAAGCAAAAGAGGCTGTCAGCTGTCTACATCAATTGGTCAGTGCTTAAAATACACACATACACACACACACAAATATACATACACACACATATGCACACACAAATACACACATGCACACACAAATACACATACACACATACATTTACAAGAATGAATAGAAAAACTCATGCTGATGTAACTGGGTTGACAGTAATATTATCACTCAAATCAGTAGTGTAAAAAAAAAAAAAACTAGATCCTAGACAAGAATTTTTGGAGAAACTTTTAAGCCATTCTTAAAAATGTTAGCCGAATATATATCATGTATGTAGATCACATCATATAATTGCAGAGATCTAATTTTTATAAATATCACACTTAAATACTATTAAGGCTTCAATAATTTTGAGTCTAGTTTTCTGTGGCACATACCCATAGAGATATTTGAAGATGTGAACTATAAATATTTTATTTATGATTCTATTAGAGCATTATCATATTTTGTTTATTGTTATTTTAAGGCATAGTCCCTAAATTTTCACAAGCGGGCTGACCATATGAATCTGGAAAAGATAAGGAATCTGTCATAGAATCAGCTATCTTCTGTATTGGCTGTGTCTACCTGACACCAAGGTACAAAATTTAGTCAGATGTTCCACTATTTTGTCTACACAAGGCCACCCATCTAGCCATGGAATCTGCCCATGTCACATTGTTTTTCTCAAAAGGAGTATTTGCTTAATAACAATAAAAGATTATTTTTATCTTCCATTTTGAAAACATTGGAATGCCTTCTAGTCTTTTCTTGGATCAATTTCAATTTTATTTTAGGAAGTTATGAACCATAGAGCAGGTTTGATAGCATTTGACTCTTGGTTTGTTAGACCAAATTAAAATAATTTAAGTAGGAAACAAAATGGATTTTTCTTACGACCACTTTGAGTATTCCATGCAAGCTGTAAATTTGAAAAACTGGCATAAACATTTAGCTAAGGCTTATTCTGCTTTGATCTTCCTGGCTCTGCCCTTGATCTAAGCAGAAATATGAGAGATGCCCTGTGTCAAGGTATGAAAAATGACATGATGGGCGCCTGGGTGGCTCAGCTGGTTAAGCGACTGCCTTCGGCTCAGGTCATGATCCTGGAGTCCCAGGATGGAGTCCTGCATCGGGCTCCCTGCTCAGTGGGGGGTCTGCTTCTCCCTCTGACCCTCCCCCCTCTCATGTGCTCTCTCTCTCTCATTCTCTCTCTCAAATAAATAAATAAAATCTTTAAAAAAAAAAAAAGAAAAGAAAAATGACATGAGAAAGGCAGGAAAATTAGATCTATATTAGCTCTGAAGACTGAGGAAAGGAAACTGTGAAATTGGAAAAGGCAGAATTTCTACAGCCCATCCCTCCTGCCAAGTCATCTGTCCCAGTGAAAGGGGACCTTCAAGTGAACTCTTTGAAGGCCTCCAGGCAAATTTCTTAGTCTGTTCATGAGAACTGCTCATCTCCAGAGAAGGCCATATTTAAATTCCTAGGTCTGTCTTCAGCAAATGCTTGATGTAGAAAATGAAAGTTTGCTGTTAAACCTTAGTCACTCTGTCATAACTTTGCTGTAATTTAAGTATCATTTTGAATTTAACAAACTAAAAATGTGTTAGATATCCCTGTAGTCACATGGCACCATATCACTATTTCTTTTATAGATATCCCTCCCAAAAATACTCATACAGAACCACTAGACTAATCAATTGGTTCAGCCTTTTCTCTTACCAAAAAGGAACACAGACTTGATAATAACCATAGTCCACCCTATGCTATATAAGGTAAGCAGCCACTGGGAAGTATAACTTGAGTGTCCTTAAAATCAGAGCTCTGTGTGCAAACCTAAAATGTCAGCCATTTATGCTTTAGGAAATTAGTATGGAGTAAATTCATCTAAAAATCTACACTAAAATGGGTAGATCACCAAAAATCTGTTTTCTAGTCCTTGCTTATTAACACTTTGGCCTAGAGTCATTTATCAGAAAACATAGTTTGAATCTCCAACTCTGAACAAATGAGATGCAATGAAGATGGGGAATGTTGCAGTTACAAACATATGGGAAGAAAGATCATCAAGAAAAGGGATATGGTGAGGGTGGGAGCTAAACACAGCATATTTGGTTTAATAGTGCCAGTGGTTGAAAGTGGAGAAGATAATTAGGAAGAATGCATTGAACCAAATTCACCTTCACAGGATTGTCTATACTTTTTCAGCTTCAAGTGGACTCTTCTCTTCCCTAAAGTTGTTATGAAACTGAAAGTAACCTAAAATGAAATTATTTCTTTAATATTGTTTTAAATCCCCTAAGCAGAGATGTTAGATTTTGGTACCACTTGTAAATTCAAAGCAGTGGGTTTTTAATTTCCTTTAAAGACAAGATATAAGTAATAACTACATTTTTGAAAATTGCTTAGACATGCACTCATGTCATCTCATCCAAATTTTAGAAAACCGGTATGTTCCTAATTAAAAAAAAAATTGTGACAGCCTTCCCTGGTCTTAGTGGCTGGCTTAGTAAATTCTGTTAGGTTTTAAACTACCTTTGAGACATTGGTAAAAAGCTGCCTTGAAAATCAAGTAGGCTGCAGATGTTATCAAATCTCCAAAATAAAAATATGGCCAAAGAGTCTGCTTAGACATGAAGATGACAAGGTTTATATTCTATTTTTTCCTCCTAAAGGATAAGCCAAGATATGACAAATACTGATTGTGATAGCATGGGAGAGCGTAAGAGTGGGGTATCTTCTACTTCTGAGTTATCTTCTACTTCTACATAATCCATCACTCTTTTCATCTATATTTTAAGGTATTGCAACCTCCAACAAAATTCTCTTAATTCTTCTCATGAAAAATTAAATTTAGCTTGCCATTGTAGGGGAGGAAAATTTTTTCCTCTACCCATCTTAAATTCTTGGCTGGGGCTCTATAACAAATGACAGATTAAATAAGAGAAAAACAAGAGTTTTATTAACCAGCATATTTCATATATACATGGGAGAAATGCAGGGATGAGTAACTCAGAGTAGTTAGAGCTTGGGTTTCTATAGCATCTTAGCAAAGGAACAATAAATTTTTAGACAAGTGACAAGACAAAGGACTGTAAGCCTCTAGGGGCAGGAGATTGTGGGCAGGCAAATATATAAGAAACTAATGGTAAATAAAGGCTAGTTAGTAAAGTCTCCAGGCTGATAAAGGTTGTCTCTGGTGATTAGCTTGTGTCCTTTCTGGTAGAGGGGGACACCTTTGTAAATTTATGTCCTACTTATAGGCAAATAAGGGGAGGATAGAGGATTTTTGTTTTTTTTGTATGTTTGTTTATTTTTTAAAAAACTGTTCTTCAATTGCCTTCAGTTCAAAAAAATCCTTATGTCAAAGTGACATATTTTGGGATGACAACTTCTGCTACCCTTCACCATGAAGGCTGGTGACTGCCTTTCTGCACTCACACAATGTCTTTAAAGTCTTTTGACGACTGAATTCATTGTGTGCTTTCATCTATGCAAAGTTGGGAATATGGAGAGAACTAGTATTTGTTGCATTTTTATAAAGATTTTATTTATTTATTTATTTATTTATTTATTTATTTATTTATTTAAGAGAGAGAGAGAGCACGATCAGGGGGAGGGGCAGAGGGAGAAGCAGACTCCCCGCTGAGCAGGGAGCCACTGTGGACCTCAATTCTGGGACTCTGGGATCATGACCTGAGCTGAAGGCAGGCACTTAACTGACTGAGCCACCCAGGTGCTCCAAGTTGCATTATTTCTTTCTTTCATTTGAAGAAGAATAACTTTTGCCAACACTTTAGTAGCTACAATTTCTGTTCTCCAACATTTTAAATTACTTATTTCCAATTGATTTGCCTTATTAATTAGAGTGAGGGAACAGTTGTCCCAAGTAGCAATTAATTAAGTTTATCCAACAGACATTAAGTACTCTAAGGGAAGGGAATCAACATTTACTGAGTTTCTACTATGGGTCAACCATTAAACTTGGCACATTAAATATATTAATTAATCCTTACAACCATCTCGTGAGATAGGTATTTGCCTCCATTTTATAGGACAGAAAACTGAGGTTCAGAAGGGGTAAGTAGCTTGTTTAAGACTTTGACTTTAGTAAGTAGTTATCAGTATTGTGACTTGGGTTTTTCTAACCCTCAAATCTATGCTTTTTATATTATGTAAAGCAGTCTAAATAAAGTGGGATTAGGACATTGGTTCTGATAAAAATAATACACGATGGAATTTTTGAAGGGTAGAATCTAAAAGAGATAGCTTGTTTTAATTCAATCTTTTTAGGAGTAGTTTAGAAATACTAGAATAACAGAATGTTCAGGAGATAAAATATAATACCAATCTATAGTCTCATTTCTCCTGGGCCAAAATTTTAACATGTTTCTACAACTATGTAAATATTATTTCAAATGTTCTACTTTTAGCTGTGGAAATATATAGGCTGGTTGTTGCTGAACCATTTCTCTTTTCCTCCTGGGTATTTAACTGGACTATAGTTTGAAGCCACCATTGTATTTTGATGCGGCCAAATGACTGAGTTCCTGCCAATGTAATGTGGGTAAACACAATTGCCTCACTTCCAGGAAAAGTCCATAAATCCTCCTGGGTGGTAACACCCAGTGTACCCTTAGAAGTCACATGTTGAAGATAAAGTGTCTCTGTGAACCTGACCCACAAATAATTGCATGGAGCAAAACTCAAAATTTCTGCTACTGTGCCAGCACGTCTTTAAGTAAAAAGGCTGAATAGCCCCACCACCACCACACTGAGTGGGGAAGTAGTGCCTGAAAAGAAGCAAAGATGGGCAGATAGACAACTCATCAACTTCTCTCTATAAAATGATAGATATATAATAAAAGAATTATATACGTATGTTCATTGCATTATTACCTATGTTGCTAAAAATTTATAGCAATTTCATATATAGTAAAAGAAAAATATAATAGTGATTAGTGGTACATCCATAAGGTTTAAGATTATGTAGGTAATAAAATTATGGCTTTGATAAATATTTAATGATATAGGAAATGTTCACAATATACTATTATGATGGTCAGTCTTACATGTCAACTTGCTAGACCATGGGTTGCCCAGATATATGATCAGACATTTTTCTGGGTATGTCTGTGAGGGGTGTTTCTGGATAAGATTAGCATTTAAATCAGACTGAGGGAAACAGATTGCCCTTCTCGATGAGGGTCAGCCTCAATCCATTGGAGGCCTCAATAGAACAAAAATGTGGGGTAAAGGAGAATCTGTTCTCTCTGTGTGACTGTCTTCAAGCTGGAACATCAGTCTCCTAATGTCTTCAGATTCAGACTTTAGACTGTAACTTACTTCATCAGCTCTCCTGGGTCTCCAGCTTGCTGACTACAAATCTTGGAACTTCTCAATCTCCATAACTGTGTGAGCCAATTCTTTGGAAGAAATAGGTTTCTGGTTCTGTTTCTCTGGAGAACCCAGACTAATACAACTATTTCGTGGAAAACTCAAAATTTAATAGCAGTCTTTCAAAATATTTCACAAACTTGGTATCTCAATCCATTGTTTCAATAAACTTATTTTATATGAATAAAAATAGTTATCTATTATATTCCTCTTTGTAATGCAAAAGCAGATATACAGTTTTGTTTTTAAAAGCACTTTAGGGGCGCCTGGGTGGCTCAGTCGTTAAGCGTCTGCCTTCGGCTCAGGTCATGATCCCAGGGTCCTGGGATCGAGCCCCGCATCGGGCTCCCTGCTCGGCGGGAAGCCTGCTTCTCCCTCTCCCACTCCCCCTGCTTGTGTTCCCTCTCTCGCTGTGTCTCTCTCTGTCAAATAAATAAAATCTTTAAAAAAAAAAAAAAGCACTTTAAAAGACAAAAAAATAAATGAAGTTTGAAAAATAAAAGGTTAAATGAGAAATTGTCTATCCCTGCCAAACAGGATATTAGAGAGGTGCTGTCTTTCCTCTAACTATTAGGAAAGTTGGACCCAAAAAAATATTTCAGGTGAAATGATAGAAATAAAAAGTGATAACATTCAATTTCAGTTCAACAAGCATTTGCTGTGTACCTACTCTATGGGCAGCACTCTGCTCAGCACTGAGCCTATAGGAATGATCATGCCTTGAGGAACCCATTGCCTATGTCAACATGGAAAATAAATAGGTAATTTAAATATACTATGGTAAAGCTAATGATAATGAATTTTAAGGATGCATAGGAAAGACAGAGGGACTCAGGTTGCTTAAAAGGGCTTGGGTAATCTTTCCTAGAGGATGTAATGTCTGAACCAAGTCATAAGTACTAGGTAAGGAAGGGGAAATGGGGAATAGAGAGACTATTTCACATAGGAGAAAAAGCATAAACAAGGTTACTGGGGAATAAAGTAACATATATTGTTTGAGCAGTTAATTCAGTATTTTTGGACTTCAGATGTGAGCAGCAGTTGACATAAAAAAGAAAAGTAGGATCCAGCTAATTGCTGATTTTATATAATGTGCCAAAGAAATTGAATGCTATCTGATAAATTATGGAGAAAGATGGGTGGATTTTGAGGGGAGTAGCAGGTTTAGTTGATATTCATTTTAGATAGACTATGCTGACAGCGGTATGGATGGTAAATTTGAAAGCCACAAACTTGGAGGCTGAGATACAGTTTAGATTCTATGACAATATTCCTGAGCTCTAGAATGGGCATCATGAGGCCGGTACCTGGTAATATAGGAGGGTTGGAAGAAAGGTGACATCATCAAAATGCTGTTGGTGTACCACTAATATTTAGAGGTTGATTTTTAATGGGGTGGAGGGAAGAATGCACAAAGACAGAGAATCATGGGATAGGAAATGTGCTTTCGGATGACTCCCAGGTTTCTATATTGGTTGCTGTATGGTAATGTTATTAACTGGCTAATGGAGCAGCAGGATTCAGTTTGAGGCTGAGGGTGAGAGAAGAAAATAAGTTTAGTTTCAGACATAACAAATTCTAGGAGACTATTGGTCTTCCAGTGTCCAAAAGTTATTTAATGTGTAGTATAAAGTTCTAAAAAGAGGTGGCTGGAGAAACAAATTTATGAACTGGTAGTATATAGATTTTAGTTGAGTCTCTAAGAGCTCATGTGGGCAGTGTCAAGTAGAAATAGTAGAGAGCTCTGACACACAGTGAGATGTGAGAAGAAGGAATAAAAAGAATAGTTACAGAAGAAATAAAGAAATTATCAGAGATAGAAGGAGAGGCAGGAAAAAGTATTATAAGCTATGTAAAAGAGTAGTTTCAAGAAATAGGTAGTGCAATAACACTCTGCATTGAAAACTTGTGCTCTCCCTTCCTTAGGAGAAAGTTGTCACTGAACACCTGCCAGGACTTTATTTTCCAGACTTAAGTGCATTTTGGTGGTGCCATTTGACTAGTTTTTATCAATAGATTGTGGGTGCCAAAGCATCCTGTTTTTCCTACCTCTAAGGGCTAGAAGCAGAGATTCTAAGGCCCTGGCTGATAGCAGAGCAACAACAGGGAAAGAGTCATGGCCCCTGAATCATCACAGGGAAGAAAGCCACCTTAACTGAAAACACCCCCATCAGACTATGATGTGAGCAAGGTTACTCAGATTATGATGTGTTAGGGTTCTGAAATTTGGGGAGATTATTTATTACTACTAACTAATTATTACTATCATGACATTATTAACTAATGTTATGATAAGTACAATAAGGATGAAAATTGTCCATTGAATTTGACCACACTAGGAAATGACTGAGAACACAGGAATAATTGGATAGTAACTACACAGAGATACAAAGCCAAAGATGGCTTTTGTCCTAATACAGAACCAGGATAATTAATCACATTTTCCCAGGTGAGAAGAAGCCATCAGAGACAGAAGTGTAGAATAGAGAGGGAATTGTTCATGGATCAAAGTCATGGAAGAGATCCTAAAGCAGAGAGGGAGAGTATGACCTTGATCATGAGGATAAACACCTCTGCCTATGACTGAGAAAGGATGAAGGAAGTGAGAAAAGATGAATAGATACAGAAGTAGGTGAATCTGAGGGACACTTCAAGAATCCCATGAAATTATAACCATAATCATTGTTAGACATCAATGCTTATGTATTTTGGCAATCAGATGGTTTTTATGATACTTTAAAATGTGCAAAACCAGGGTGCCTGGGAGGCTCATTCAGTTAAGCATCTGCCCTTGGCTTATCCCAGGGTCCAGGGTCCAAGGTCCTGGGATCAAGCCCGAGTCAGGCTCCTTGCTCAGCAGAGAATCTGCATTTGCTCTGCCCCTCCTCCCCCCACCCCGTGCTCATGCTCGCTCTCTCTCTCTCTCCCAAATAAATAAATAAAATCTTAAAAAAAAATAAAATGTGCAAAACCCATAAGAAAACACACTGGTTTCTATACACTGTCATTTCCTACTTAACATCACTGAAAAGGGGACCTTTCACATTCACTTTTCTTCAACCTGTTCATTCTTAAATTCTCCTTTGAAGGTCCTATACAAGTCTCCTATACAAGGTCCCTTGCTGCAAAACAACATTACCAAAGATCTAACATCAAATACTGTCCCTAGAAGAGAACTGCATATTAAGAATAATTCTCTCTAGCTTTAAGACACTTCTTTCCAACTGAGAGCAACATGACAAGGCAATCTGATGATTCTTCTTGATAGTTTGTGATATTTCTGGCTTACAGATATATTTATCTCTATACAGCCCCACTGTAGGACTGAATCTGAAATAAACAAACTAAACTAAAAATGTCCCCAAGTGCTGGAAGTGATTGAAACAAATGAGGAGATGGAGGACAGGAAGTGACGGGGGAGGGAAGGGGGGAAAAAGCAGGGCTCACCATCTTTGTTATATTCAGTTTCTGAAAGCAGTGGTCTGTGGGTGTCAGTCTAAACTCCCATCCTGATGTATTATTACATTTTCATTATAATGCTTCGGGTAATTTATAATAAATATGTCTGTGTGATTGGTGTGAAATCTCCTTGTTAAATGTACAGAATTTTGATCATGAAGCAACCATACCCTTTCTAAGATGGTCCCTCTAAACTCTCTCTCTGAATTTGTTTCTTTTTTCTTCCCTGGATGAAATCTCAGGCAGGTTCCACAGCTTTTCAAGTCCCTCTCAGTCACTACAAAAATCTCATGTCAGATATGAAAATGAGGAGATCAATGAAATAAGGACAATTTTTTAACATCCTTCAAATGAAAGCTCTCTCCCTGCAGTTCAGGTCTGATTCAGACATGGAACTGTTTAGTAGCAGAGCATGGCAGGAACATCTTACCCTTCTCTCCCAACTCCAGCTCCCTGATCCTCCACCAGTCAGGATCAAACCAAGTGGCGGGGGGGGGGGTCTTTGGGGAAACAGCACACTCTTTGGGTGCAGATACAGTTTGATATACTAGATGGAGTCTACTGTACAATCATACTTTGCTTTAATGGAGCACCTTTGTGGGGTTTTGTTTTCACGAGGGAGGGGGAATCATATCACAGTGCCATCTCTCTGAGGTAAGTTACACCATTCCACCAACTAACTTTAGGCTCCCCCCACCCTTAGCCCATTGAGGGTACTCAGTGATCCATCTCCCTCATTTCTTTGGGAAATACCTCTGTTCTTCTAGGCTGTGTGCTTGGGCTGTCTCATGGAGCCATGAGATCCACAAGAAAACTCACTCTTCCTGATCCAACATTTTGGTGGGTAGAAGTGAACCTTTTCCCAACACAGTCATTTTTCTCTTTGCTACCAGACAGGGGCACTTCCAACCCCATCCATAGTTTCTTGGCAGGAGTGAGATGGCAGTCCCCTCCCAGGGCACATATGTCAAGACCTCCAGGTTCTCTTAAAGCTCCTGACAACTATTTTCTAGTGGATTCTCTCTCTCTCTCTCTCTCCCTCCCTCCCTTTCTCCCTTCCTGCCCCCTTCCCTCCCTGGGTCCCCTCTCATTCATGCTTTCTGTTGAATCTCCACTGTTTTATAGGCTGGAGGTGAGTGGTAGAGACAAAGATTCTTTGCTTAACCAAACTTTAGTCAGACTCTTGGACCTTCCCCTAGGCCTATCTGTATACTTCCATATAAAATCTAGTTTTAAAAAAACACCTGCTAAGTTAGTTTAATCAGAACCTTCAATATCTGATCACCCTCACTATCTAGACAGGTTCCTCAACCTCCACCATTGCTCGGGTGATGACTGATCATCCTGGCCTGTCTTTAGCAAAGAATCGTGTTAAGTCAATTTAGCCAAAATCCCTCCTTACTCCTGATGCCACTTATCTAATGACTCCCACTCTGCTCCTTGGCCATAAATTCCTACTTGCCCATGCTGCATTTGGAGTTGAGCCCAATCTCTCTCCCCTTCTGTAAAATCCCATTGCAGTGGTTTTTACACCTGTCTCCACCGTCCTGAATAAAGTCTGCCTCAGCATCTTAACAAGTGTCGTGGAATATTCTTTAACAGTAGCTGATGCTGGTAGTGGCGGAAATGTTTTACTCCTGGCATCTGCTTCATGTGTGGTCTCTCCCTTCCTTAAGAGTATAGTTACTTGGTAGTTCTTGTGTTCTTCTTACCTTTAAGGGAGGAAACAAGGACAGAAAGAGCCCTTTTGCAGCATCGTGTACATTTACCCTGCTCCCCAAACTGGAAGCTCCATGGGGGCAGAGACCTTGTCCATCTGTGTGCTACCGTGTTCCTCAGCACCTGACACAGTGCCTGGTACATAGTAGGAACTTAATAAATAAATGCTTTTTTAAAAGATTTTATTTATGTATTTGACAGAGAGAGACACAGCAAGAGAGGGAACACAAGTGGGGGAGTGGGAGAGGGAGAAGCAGACTCCCCACTGACAGCCTGATGCGGGGCTCGATCCCAGGACCCTGAGACCATGACCTGAGCCGGAGGCAGATGCTTAACAACTGAGCCACCCAGGAGCCCCTAAATAAATACTTATTAGATAAATGACTTCTGTTCATTACCTCTATTCATTCATTTCTGGGGGAAAAAAATACTCTCCTTCCTTAACGTAACAGCCAAAAGCCTAAATAGCAGCAGGAAAGGATGGCTAGCTTTGTGTATGGGAGCATTTCATTTCTTTTTGCCATACAGTGATAAACCTTTAAAAAGACTTACACTAATCAGAGAACTCCCCACTATCTTCTCCATTATAAGCCTGTGCTTAAGTGAGATGATATTCAATCACATAATTTAACTGACAGAAGAGACTTTAAAGATAATCTAGCTACTCAGTTTAAATAACAGATTGAATGACTTATGCAAATCTCAACAACAGCTAGCTCTTAGAAGGTAGAAGGCAAAAACCAGAATTGCTCTATCATGATGATATGTTTTGTTGTTGTTGTTGTTGTTGTCGTCGTCGTCGTTAGCATGAGGCAGTATCCTCATAGAGTATTCACATACCATATCGAATTCAGGTTTTTATTTTGAAGGTGTTAAAAACTGTTCATTACAAATAATCCAGTCATGAAATGGGCAGAAGGCATGAACAGACATTTCTCCAAAAAAGATATACAAATGGTCAACAGACACATGAAAAAAGGCTCAACATCACTTGGCATCAGGGAAATACAAATCAAAACCACAATAAGATCCCGCCTCACGCCAATCAGAATGGCTAAAATCAACAAAACAGGAAACAACAAATGTTGGCGAGGACGCGGAGAAAGGGGAACCTTCTTGCACTGCTGGTGGGAATGAAAGCTGGTGCAGCCACTCTGGAAAACAGCATGGAGGTTTCTCAAAAAGTTAAAAATAGAGCTACCTTACAACCCAGCAATTGCACTACTGGGTATTTACCCCAAAGATACAAATGTAATGATCTGAAGGGGCACCTGCACCCTAATGTTTATAGCAGCAATGTGCACAGTAACCAATTTCTGGAAAGAGCCCAGATGTCCATAGACAGATGAATGGATAAAGAATATGTGGTTTATATATACAATGGGATATTACTCAGCCATCAGAAAGGATAAAATCTTACCATTTACATTGACATGGATGGAACTGGAAGGTATTATGCTGAGCAAAATAAGTCAATCAGAGAAAGACAATTATCATACAGTTTCACTCATATGAGGAATATAAGAAATAGTGCAGGGGATCATAGAGGAAGGGAGGGAAAATGGAATGGGAAGAAATCAGAGAGGGAGACAAACCATGAGAGACTCTTAACTATGAGAAAGAAACTGAGGGTTACTGAAGGAGAGGTGGGTGGGGGGATGGGGTAACTGGGTGACAGACATTAAGGAGGCATGTGATGTGATGAGCATTGGGTGTTATATGCAACTGATGAATTACTGAACTCTACATCTGAAACTAATGATGTACTGTATGTTGGCTAATTGAATTTAAATTAAAAAAATAAAAACTCTTCATTGACCAACCTCATTATCTGTAATTTTATTGGAATCATGGAGATGTTTTAAAAATGTATATGACTTTCTTACATAATTCCAACCAAACTGGACATATTGATTAGTTAACTAACTAAGCCTGAGGCACAAAAAAAGGGATTTTTTTTCAAGTCTTTTAAATAATTATATAAGATACAAGACTGATCATAGGAAAACTGTTCATATTTCTTTAACTTTGCCACCAGGTGTATTCTTCAGCAAAAATCCATTTACTATGCATCAATAGCACGGAGAGTTTTCTCTCCTTCCAGAGAATTTCCGTAGAAGTTAAGGCTGGAACTGGAACCCTGCTATAGCAGTGATGGGTTATTGCTAGCTTTTGTCCACTGCCAAGTGTATTTCTTATCCCCTCTATTAGATTATAATCAATGTGTAGACATTTTATACAATTTTGTATCTTACATCACTCAGCACAGATTAAATATTCATTGATATATTTGTTGAATACATGTGCCAAAATTTAAAGTTTGTATGGCTTCTCTCTTAGAACTACTACTTCATCTTCTTTAGTATATGGTCAGTACTTTAGAAAATCTGAATGTTAAAAGTAATGGAAAATCCCTAGTCAATTTAGAATACTTCTTTATAAATAGTCTTACTTTTCTTCCAAATTTGACTTCTTTACCATTTTATGATATTCCTAGACTTACCTTTAAGTGTCCACTACAGGAATTATTGTCCTTAATAAATCTGCAAATGTGCAAAATTTCATTTTGGTCTTATGGAGCTTCTACCAAGTTATTAATGTGTAATGACTTTCTCACACCTCACACCAGTTCTTCCATTCAACAGTCTTGAGGGAAGGAAGCATTTAATGTGAGGTTTTGGACGTAAGTCTTTTTTCAGAAATAGTTGTATTTGAATCCTGGTTCTTTCTTTCACTGGTTTATGATGTTGGCCAGTTAAGTCATTTCTCTAAATCTTAATTTCCTCTTTGATAAAATGGAGATAATAGCAGAAGCTACTTCACAGGGAAGTTATGATGAATAAGCAGTGAGGCTTGTAAGGCATTAAACATGTAGCCTGATTCCTAAGTATTCAATATGTTTTGGTAAAATATTTGGTCATGATTATCAAAATGTAACTATTTTTCATTATGCTAACTCCACATAATTGATCTAAAGGCAACAAATCAAAAGGGATCACATGCAAATAATTCCATAATAATACTCTGAGCACCCTGTATACAAGGGATATGAAGGTTACACAAGCAAATCTTAGAATGTGTGATTTGGTTTAAGGAAGATTCACATGTGTAACCAAATAGAGAAGAACAGCAAATAGTTGTCAAAATCAGGGCTCTTGAAAATGCCATGGCAATTCAAAGGAGAGAGCGATCACTTTGTGTTAAGAGATAATAGGAGATTGGTTCAAATAAGGCTTCACTGGGAAAGTTGCGTAAGAATTGAGTCTTGAAGCATCAGTAGAATTTAGGGAGAAAACAATAGGGAGGTGGTATTGCTATTTAAGGGAATCTGTAAGAAGCATGAAGGAAAATGCAAGGTGTGTTTGTTGAGCTTCCTTGTGTTCCTGGAGTGTGGTGGCTGTTGAGAGTAGAAGGTAGGCTGACTGGCAACCACAGGGTTTCAAGTGTCTTACCAAAGGACAGCAACTTTTATTCTGAAGGCAATCAGAATTCATGGTAGGTCTAGAAGCACCATATTTTTTTTTGTTTTTTGGGTTTTTTTCTTTTTAGTAAAAGACAAATAGAGGGAGAATGGAAACAAATTTAGGAGAAGAAATTATTGAAGTTACAGGACTAGTAGGATCAAAGGGCAGTATGGGCTAGAACCAAGGCTATGGCCATGTAAATGGAGAGAAAAGCTAGACTCAAACAGGGGACTTGGCAGCACAGGCTACTATTCTGAAGAATGGCAATTAGACCAAAAAAAGAGTCATTTATCTTGCCTTTCTGTACAAACTGTGTTTCAGGATAACCAAATAATCTTAAATGATGTGAGAAAGTTATTTCTTCAAAATGAATTGCAGCCAACACATATATATGGTAGGAATGATAGAATTAGAAACTATGTTGTGCAGCCCTTGATGAAATAATTGATTCAAGCAATTATCATCAGTAGATGAAACCACTAGTTGAAAAATCAATTGAAACCTTACCACAGAGGGTCTGGGTGTCCCACTGAATACAGGAAAGCACAAATGTGGTTCCTCCTGATACAACGTAACATGAGGCTCACAACATTTTGCATGAAGTAACCCAGCCAAAAAAAATATGCACCTAAATCCATTCAAGCTTCTAGAACTGACTTTCATTTATAGAAATCATGGAAGACAGAGGAACAAATTGAATGACACCACAAGAAAGCAAAGAGATAAATCCAAAATGTGAGGAATTCTACAAAACAACAATCAATCCAGTTTTATCCAGTAATAAGTCCAGTGCATGAAAAAAAGGAGGGAGAATCAAAATAGGTGCAGAGCTAAAATAGCCAAATGTGATTTGTGGACATCGGATTCATTGGATTTTGATTCACACTAATCAAATGCAGAAAGACATTTTTGAGAAAGTCTGGGAAATTTTGTATGGACTGATGACTGAATGATAATAAGGAAATAAGATTTTAAAGTTAATTATATGTGGTAATGGCATTGTGATTACATAGAAAAGACGCAACATTTGGTAACGATGCACACTGAAGTACGTCGGGGTGAGATGGCATAATATCTGGGATTTGCTTTAACATTCTTCAGCAAAGTAAAGAAAGGAAGGAAAGAAGGACAGGAAAGAAGCGAAGCAGGAAGAGAGAAAAGGAAAGGATGGAGGAAGCCCAAGTGGCAAATCTTGATAATTTTGGAGTCTGGGTAATGGCCATATTGAGGTTCCTTAGACTTCATTTTGTGTATGCTTGGAATTTTTCATACAAAAAAAAAAAAGAAAATATTGTTCCATGTTATATAATTTGATGCTGTCAGTTCTATAGCTAGGAAAGCAGATGCTGATATTTTCATGGATCTTTTCAGGATTCTTTCCTTATTTCAGTGGTATGTGACACTCTGTGCTGAAATAATGATTTAAGAAATTTTGTTCCCATTAGGGACAGAAAACTATGGTAGGAATTATTAAAGGTAAGGATACAAAACAAAAAACACGTGAGCCTTAAAAATGCATCAACATAAGGGCACCTGGGTGGCTCAGTGGGTTAAGTGTCTGACTCTTGATCTCAGCTCAGGTCTTGATCTCAGGGTTGTGAGTTCAAGCCCTGCACTGGGCTCCATGCTGGACATGGAGCCTACTTTAAAAAAAAAAATGCATCAACATAGTTACTCCTATGTTTACTAAATCAACATTGTCCTGATTCTCATTTTGTTATAGCAAAGGGCTTGGTCATTAGTAATAGATTAGATGCCAGAGAAAAATGACCAACTGTGCTGCATACAGGATGATTTTCTTTTTAAAGCATGGATAACAGAAGTATTTAATAACAACTGATTTCCCTACTGCTGAGGCACTCAGTCTGTGGCAGCATTCTAGCATCTTTGAATTGATTACAGGTAACATGTTACCACATTTTTCTTTTTGATCTTGGCCATTATGTGTCCTTAATAAAGGACCAAATGTATTTTTTGGTGCATCTCAACCATCTGAGTAGTAAATATTCTCTTACAACCCTCACATAGGAGACAGAGCTAAACCCAAAATTAGTTATTTTTCCTTAATGTTAACATGAAATAAGCAGAAATTCCAAAGATGATGAATAACCAAAAATGAGATCAAAGTGTGAGACTTCACATAAGAGAGCATACGGTATCTTTGAAATAGTTTTCTCATGTTAATCATTTTTAAAAATGCATTTTAATTCAAGTTACGTGAGATTGTGAAAATACTACACAAATATAACTTCCTAAATGCCTTAGGCCTTGATGAAATTAGTCACTCACTCTGGCATCAATCAATAAATCATTGTTGGTTTATTGGTCATAGATTACCTTATAAATTATACAACACTTGACAGCTTACTAAGCACTTACCCGTACATTAGCCCATGTTCATCTCACAACAGGCCTTCGAGAGCACTTGGGTTGTTGTGTTCATTTTACACATGAGGAAATGGCTTTGCAGAGAGCTTAAGATCCTGCCTGGGTCTACTGCTGGTGAAAGCGGGGAGACTGGGGACCCCAGTCTAGAATGCAACCTGCAGCTCAGTGAGTCACAATCTGTAGAACCAGGATGCCCAATATAAGGAACAATCACTGACACAGCCAGGACTCTAACAGAATCAGACACGGTCTCCCCACCACCTACTAACCTAATTTGTGGATTACAAGCCAAACAAGTGAAATTCTTCATAATAATGTAAGATAAGAATTCAGGAGCGGCCCCAAAACAGAACAGAATGCATTTCCAAGTGAATGAAGCAGAAATACCTACTGATTTAACCTGTTTTATTGTTAGTGTCCTTAACTCCATAAACTGAAAGAGGAAGAAAGAGGTATGTTGTATGTTACTTATAAGATACAACTCTGAACTCCTAAGTGATTATAATAATTGGCAAAATAAAGTGCAAGAACTGTGCTGTGCATCGTGCACTGTACTTTCTCACCTAGTCCGTGAAACAATCTCAAGGGGCATGTTGTTGTTACTGTTATGCATTATATAGACAGGGAAGCTGAATCTTAGAAAAATTAGGTAATTTTTCCATGTAAACGCAGTTAGTGCATGAGACTGAAGTCCAGCACTGTGAAACCCTAAAGCCCGCATTCTGCAGCATACAACTCTGCTTTTCCTCCCTTCTCTGTCTCTCCGCCCCAAGTAGCAACAGCACCATTCCAAAGCTTTTTGCAGATAGAAAACTTCTTCAAGTGGAATCGATGATTCATTCATCCAATATATTTGTACTGAGCCTCTTCCTTGTGCATATAAATATATTACATGGCTTCTACTGTAAAAGATTTGCTGAGAAGACAGTACACACATACACACGCACACACACATGCACAGAACGCTACCACTAATAATGACCACTGCTAATAATGACAGCTTCTCAACACTAGGATCTTATTATGCATCCAGTTGTTTTAAATGCCTCCCGTGTGGTGACTCAGTTAACTCTCACAGTCCCGTGACAGAGCATTCCATTTATCTGATTGAATATTATGTTGGCTCCTGTTTTAGGTTAATACCATCTCATTCCTGAAATGGTATAATAGTTCATTTTATAATAAATCAAAACCCGAGTTGTGATTTCAAGGAGGTCATTTTACAGATATCCTTTAAATAATTCCTAAAACTATGTAGCTTTGTAATTTCAGTATCAAATTATTCATTCGGTCAGTGTCACCGAGTATACATACCTGTGTAGCCTTAGGCTAGTTGCCATTAAGATAACATAAGTGTGACATGAGCACCTCCAAGAAGCTTATAATCTACCAATATAAACCCACTTGTGTACCCCCAGAGATGACGCAACGTATACTCCCTGCTTGGTTTCCTCCGGTGTCTGCCTAGGACAGCGACTCAGAATGTAGTATGTCTCTTCTCAACCCCACAGAGGAGACTCAGGCCTAATATGTTTCCTAAAAGAATCCTAAAACACATAACAAGACAAACACTTTGGCCCCACCATTTGGTGGGCCTTGATCATTATCTACATCCTACATCAAAATTTTGGTGGCCAGGCATATATTCATCCAATATTTACGGAGCATCAGCACAGTTCTAGGTCCTGAGAACATAGCATTGAACAAAGCAAAACTGTTGCCCCCGTGGAGTTTGCACTCCAGGGTAGGGAAACAGGAAATGAACAAAGAAATACATGGAGTGATAGGTCATAAAAAAGGGCTATGGAGAAAACCGAAGAGAATGGGGAGAAAGAGGGTGATGTCTGCTTCAGTAAGATGGAATTTTAAAGGAGTCTTAAAGTGAGGGAATAAAATGTGTGGACTTTTTCAAGAAGAGCTTTCCAGGCAAGGGTGGTAGGACGTGCAAAGGCCTTGAGGGAAACATGTTTGGCCCTATCTGAGGCTGTAGTTAGATGAGCAAGAAGCCGAATGTTTGGAGATGAGGATGGAGCTGAGCGGGAGCAAAACCATGTGGGTTCAGCTCCCGTTGTCCCAAGAGCCTCTAAACCAGAGCCTGGATATCTATGCCAGGAAGGGGAATTCAGTACACACCATCTAACATCACCAGCATTCAGTTTTGCCTACATTTAATTCTGTGGCCTGCCTGCTCTCCCTACTCAGAATCCGGTCTCAAAACAGTGAAGTGGGCATGGGGAAGAGAAAGGTATATTCTAAGGGTATGCAAATCGTCATCGTATTCATTCCATACTTATAATAGTAATAATCCAGTATTATTCTTTAAAATAAGAGACCCATGGAGTGTCTGGGTGGCTCGGTGGGTTAAACGCCAACTCTTGATTTCGGCTCAGGTCATCATCTCAGGGTCATGAGACTGAGCCCTGTGTCAGGTCTGGAGCTGGGCGTGGGGCCTGCTTAAGATTCTCTCTCTCCCTCCACCTCTGCTCCTCCCCCTCTTTGTATGCTCTCTCTCCCTCTCTCTAAAATAAATAAATAAATCTTTAAAAAAAAAAAATTAGAGACCCACCCTTCAAATCTGCATAGTTTGGAAGGGGTCCAAATACCCTGCCTAGCTCTTGTCATTTCCTTTTTCCCCGTACCAGAATCTCTAACAAAAGCCTCTGCTATGTTGAGTAAGTCTCCCAGGAAAACAATCACTACCACACTTCCCCTAGCTCATGATATGCTCCTCCCAACCCTCCCTTTTGAAGGCCTCACATCAACAACATATGGATTTAGTTGTGAAAACTTTGTTTTCCTTGGGCACAGAGTCTAGACCACCCGATTTCCTTCCAGGACTAATACTTGAAGTGCAATGCATTTCCTTTAAACCCTTCTGGCCTGAGGACCGGGCACTGCTGCGTACAGGCAAGTAACAAGTGGATATAAACAGAGTGTGATAAACCACCACTCCAGTTCGGGTAACTGTAAGGATTTTATTAGAGGAAGTGACAGTAGAACTGTCCTTGTCCCTCTCCAGCTGACAGCTGAGACCACTTAGGCCCATACTTCCTTCCCTGGCTTGTTAGATAGGTTCTATTCAGTTCCTGACCCACCATCCATCAGGGCAGGAAATGTGGTCAGAAGGGTCATATCAAATTCTGTAATGGAGGGGCGCCTGGGTGGCTCAGTCGTTAAGCAGCTGCTTTCAGCTCAGGTCATGATCCGAGGGTCCTGGGATCGAGCCCCACATCGGGCTCCCTGCTCAGTGGGGAGCCTGCTCTCCCTCTCCCACTCCCCCTGCTTGTGTTCCCTCTCTCGCTGTGTCTCTCTCTGTCAAATAAATAAATAAAATCTTTAAAAAAAAAAAAAATTCTGTAATGGAATTAAGTCTCATTTCCAGAACTGGAATCTGCAGTCAAATGCTCTACCACTGAGCTATACCCCCTCCAGAACTGGAATCTGAAGACTTCCATTTTACCCCCTTGTCCCCACCCTTTTCACCTCTAACAAGGATTTTGACAAGCCATCCCTTTACTTCAACATGTGTCACATGGAAAAATTCGTCAAGTGCCTCAGGGCCAGCTGATCCTCATCAGGGAACTATCACTTGGAAAGCTGAAAGTAGGCAGGTATGCTCTTTGGTCCTTCATAATGTCTTGGTGCGAGAGATTTGAGTCAGTGATAGATAAAACTACCAGCAGTATCCACACAATGTCCGTTCAAGAATAATATTGAATAATATTATTCAACTTAAATCCCTAATATTTATCTTTCTTCCTCACTCTAAGGAAATGCATTTTATTTATTTGATTCCTATTAGTTCCTAATACATAAATGATAATAAGTGTTCAATGGATTATTGATTGAATGAATTAATCAATATACCAACCAGATGTAGCCAAGAGGTACAGAGCTGGAGTGATCTCTTAGCACCTGCTCTAAACCATACTTGGTCTTGCTGTGTCCTTTGGACACTAGGCCTTAGACAATTTCTGTTGCCCTCCTAGGTCAGTATATCTTCCCATCTTGTGCTTTTCAAAGTGGATCACTACCAAGTGCCAGCATCTTTTTCTCCCTGATGTTTACTCAATGCAGAGGCATGAGCACTTTCTAGTGGGTCCTTGAAAGATGGACAGTATTTTGTTAGACATATATTTGAAGGTGTTTCAGAAAATTTGGTGAGCAAGGATATAAAGACAAAAAACTCACTTGGTTTCTTTAGGGAATGGAAGTAGTGCTGTTTAAAATATAAGGTTTATTTCAGAGATTAGATTGAAATGATTAATGTGATATGAATATAGATGACTGTATATAAGCTAAATCCTCATATGTATGGAAATCTTGCATATTAATTCAAATTACTGTCAGGATGGGACATTGAAACCTAAATATATTAATACATTTTATAAAATAAAGCTAAATGTTCTGAGAGTAGAAATGGGGCATTTTTAGCTGTGGAAGACATTTACTGACCAAGAATTTGGAGATTACAGTTTGGGTATAGGGTGGTAACTTGTATGAAATGGAGAAGGTGCTAAAATATTTAAAATATGCAAAGCAAAATAAATGAGTTAGGTTAGGCTAGACTTTCCCCACAGCAGGTGCATCCTCTCTGATATGTTAAAATGCACAGGTGGCTCTGTACTGTACCCTTGCAAATAAGTTCAGGCTAGGCTACAAGGCACTAGAATTTATTAGGATAAATCTGCATTCCAGTTTGGGTTCTGTTATTCACCAGCTGTGAGACCTTGGGCCATTTCTATAACCTCTGTAATATTATTTTCTCCTTTGTGAAATATAATTCCTGCCTCATACTTTAATAGAAGGATTACATGAAATAATCTAAGTACATGTCCAACACAGGACCTGGGATACAATAAATGCTCAGCAAATGTCAGTTTGTCTTTCCCTCTTAAAAGAACATACTCTTTCATTTATCCATATGCACACTAGGATAGTGACTATATTTACTTTTACTATTGAATGGAGTATGAAAGAAGGGAGTTATAATTGTTTATACTTTAAACAATTCTATCAACTTTAGGAAAACTATTAATAACCACACCGTCAGTTTTAAAACTTTATGTATCAGAATGGTAGGATGAGAAGTAAATGAGAGAAATGGGGGGACAAAAATGAATGGAATAAAAAAGAGCCTCAGGCAACAAACTCTAAATGAATAAGAAGTCCAAAAAGTTACTAAGGTTAATATTATCTAATACACCCTTTCTTCTTTCTTACCCACATATTTTTCTATTTTTACCCCTTTCTGCTATTTTTCAAGGCCAATTTCTTTCATGTGTTGAGAACCTCCTCCATACCACACACTGTGCTAGGAGCTCAGGATTACGCAGGCAGACAGGGTGGAATCCCTACCAGAGCTGAAAGGCAGCCATAAAATACCATGACACATGTAGGAGAGTTATTTACAGGGTGCTATGAGAGCCAAGATAAAGTGGAGCCCGGTTTTGCCAAGGAATGAAGGATACTTCATAGGGGAGGTGACTTGAAGATTGAATACAAGTTAGAGAGCTAGGCATGGGTATTTCAGTTACAGTCCATAACTATTTTTTCTCCTACTGTCATCCACCCAACCATCAAGGCTTGTATACACACATGTGCACACACACACCTAACCCTTTCTTCCCATTCTCTTCTCCTCTGTTCTAAGAATTTAAATTCACTGATGGAGGAGAAGATCTACTAATCAGGGACATAATTTATATCAATTATTAAGACATAGTTGGGACTTGAAACTGCAAATTTCATTTAAAAGATGGTGACAGGTAACTGGTTCTTGGATTACAGCATCACAGAATTTAGAAACAATTGCTTTTCACATCACACCTACCGAGCTGAGACTCAATAAACTGAATAAAGTAGATCACAAACGCGAGCGTGTATCAGAATACTCAGGGAGACTTAACAAAAACTCAGATGCACAGGCTTTCCACTTTCCTCCATTACCATTTCTGAAACCTTGTCTTTGCCCAGACCTGCTGAATCAAAATTTCTGGTGATAGAAATTGAATTTAAGAAACTAATAAATAAAATTCTCCATGTAAGTTAGAAGCCTTCTTGGTAAGAAATTTGCACCCAGGTATATTTCCCCTTACATTTTTTTTAAAGATTTTATTTATTTATTTGACAGAGAGAGAGATAGCGAGAGCAGGAACACAAGCAAGGGGAGTGGGAGAGGGAGAAGCAGGCTTCCCGCCCAGCAGGGAGCCCGATGTGGGGCTAAATCCCAGGACCTTGGGATCCCGACCTGAGCCAAAGGCAGTCGCTTAACGACTGAGCCACTCAGGCGCCCCTCCCCTTGCATTTTTACTGAAACAAAATTTTGCTGTTAAGTAAATATGCCCTCAGAGAATAATGGGTTTTGATATCCACCAAGGGAAACACGGTTTTTCTTAATATTAATACATTAATAGTGTTCTAAACCTTCAAACCACAGGTTATTACTTTAATAGAATATTTTCAAAGTAATTTTAGTTGTATTTAGTTAAAAATATTTTGTGTTTATACTTTCTTAAGAAAAATGTCTTTTTTATATGATTTGTAAGGACAAGAAATATAAATAATTTTTTAATTGTTGTAACAGAATTTCCATAAACTATAAATGTTTATTTTTCTTTATATCCTCATTATTACAATTTGCTGAGTCAAAAATGCAATAGCTTATTTTAAAAATAAGCAAAAATAGTTCATATAATTTTATTGTACAGCTGACTATTTCTAAAAAAATAAAGAAGACCAAATTAGAAAGAAATTTCTATTACAAGCAGCTATCCAGATGGAGATGTAATATAAGATGAGCTGTTTTGCTATCATTGTTGCTATATAATTTAATTATTTTAGTGAATAATTCTATCATCTTATATCCTGAGCTGTACGAAAATAACTTGAGAGGAGTGAGTGAGGATTTCATCCATAGGGATCCAAAATTGAATTAGTTATGTAGTATTTTGGATTGGTGTGGGGTTTTGGGTTGTCATTTTCATAAAATGCATCACTAACAGTGTATTAGTTTTCTACCACTGTGTAAAAAATTATAAAACCTTGGGGCGCCTGGGTGGCTCAGTCGTTAAGCGTCTGCCTTTGGCTCAGGTCATGATCCCAAGGTCCTGGAATCGAGCCCCGCATCGGGCTCCCTGCTCAGCGGGAAGCCTGCTTCTCCCTCTCCCACTCCCCCTGCTTGTGTTCCCTCTCTCGCTGTGTCTCTGTCAAAGAAATAAATAAATCTTTAAAAAAAAAAATTATAAAATCTTATTTGCTTAAAACAACACATGTTTATTGTCTTGCAATTTCTGGGGTCAGGAGTCTAGGTTTGGCTTAGCTTAGGGTCTCACATGGCTATAATGAAGGTGTGGACCACTGTGTTCTCATTTGGAAACTTGACTGGGGAAGAGGTAATTTCCAGTCTCACCCTGGTTGTTGGCAGAATTCATCTCCTTGCAGCTGTGTGATTGAGGACCCACTTCTGACTAGCTGTCAGCTTGGGGCCACACTTAAGTCCCAGAAGTCACCATACTATGGTGGAGGATCACTATGTGATCCATAGCTTACAACATAGACGTTTGCTTCTTCAAGGCATGCAGGAAAATCTGTCTACAATCTTCTGAAATGGAATCTAATATAATGTAACATAATCGTGAAAGTGATACCCCAACACCTTTGCCATATTTGGTGGCTAACACAAGCCTGCCGTCATTCAAGGGGAAGGGATTATTTAAAGGAACAACTCAGTGGTGTGCCTCTCAAAATCAGAAGTTTTATTGCACATTTGTCATTTACTTCTTTATTGTCTTCTCTTTGTCCTAGAATACATGTCCCTTGAGAACAAGAAAAATTTTAAATGATATTGAAGATTTTATTTATTTACTTGTCAGAAAGAGAGAGGGGGCACACGCAGGGGGAGTGGCAGACAGAGGGAGAAGCAGGCTCCTCGCTGCGCAGGGGGCCTGATGCAGGACTCCATGCCAGGACCCTAGGATCATGAACTGAGCCGAAGGCAGATGCTAAACCAGCTGAGCCACACAGGTGTCCCTTAAATTATATTGAAAAGAAATGCTTTCTTATGAATAAAATCTAGACACAGAAAGTGTTTAAATATTTGTTTTAAAAGTTACTGATGAATTAATTACAAACAAACAAACTACAAATAAAGGAAAATGTTAGTTATCTTTATACTTTATTAATTTAGTATTGTTTTTAGATACATTGACTTCAATAACTTGCTTAGTTTGCTGACCTCATCTACTGTCTGGACCTTCTAAGACTTAGTCACAAAGAAATATATTTAATTGTATTAATTGAGGAATAAGCTAAGTACCTGTGCCAAAGAAGCCAGTAATACAATAACTGAAGTAAGGCAGGCGTGTTTTCTTACACAGCAGATTGGCCAATGCAAACGGACAGGGCAGCTCAGTCTTCCAACTGTATCATCCATAAGGTACCATCCTTGTCTTCTTGGGCAAAACAGCACCAGGGACACCTCCATTTTCCAGAAAAAACGAAAGGAGGAAAGAGTCAAGTTCCAGGGAAATAACTCCTGCTCATATCCGCTTGGCTCAAACATAGTCACAAGGCCACACATAGCTGTAAGGAAGCAATGGAATCTAGCTGCTAGATGTACGGTAGGAGCCCAGGACAAAGGGAGAAACAGAGTATGGGGAACAACTAGCCATCTTCTGTAACAGTAAAACAGTTTATCAGAGTTCCTGAGTAAGATGGCCAAATCAATTACAGGAGCTCTCTGATGACCTGGATTATTGTATCCCACTTGGAATGCTAGTGTAAGTCTCCTTTAAAATGCGTTTTTTGCTCACTTAGAAAATAGAATTAATGTAGCTTCGCCTGTGTTTGCCTAATAAGGTTTTTGTGATGAATACTCAGAAGATGGTGTTTTTCAAAAGTACTCTCTTGAGCTTACTAAGCTGCCGCTAATAAGATAGTTGCACAAAGTCATTACATAAGTATCACAATTTTCCTTTTTAACCAATATAAGATTATTTTTCTTAAGAAAATAAAATAAAAATTTTAGCCCTCTTCCTTTTTTATAAAATGGTAAGAAAGTCTCTTTTTGAATATTCATGGCTTTTAATTTTCAAATTCTTAATTTCCAAAATTGTACCTAATTGTGATTTACCAGAGTATTAGGCTCTTGTTTTTACAAGTCTCATTTGGCTTGTTCAAGTGAAATTTTTTCTCTACATGCAAAACTCAATACTGAACAAACTGTCTTTTATACACAAGTTTCTGGAAAAACTAAGCAAGAGGATTTTTTTCCCCTGACACAGCAAATCATTTTTTTTCAATCTGAATATTTAACCTCCCTTAGTCATCTCTACATGTCTTAAGTGATAATTGCAACTGCAAAATTATCTTCTCATGTCATGATTATATACTCCAAAGAGTCCTGATCCCACAGAAAGAGTATTCTAAGGTGTAAGAAAGGGAAAGCACTGTTTACAACTGCAGATGAAACATAATACCTATATACTGTACTCTACCTATACATTAGTCACAAAGAAAGAACAAGTATGGGAAGGAAGACATAACAAAAATAGGCATCCAGCCACAGCACACTTAAAATTCTAACAGTTCTAAATCTAATCCCAACTGCTCCCCTCACCACACACACACACACACACATACCACGTTTTTTCTCAGTTCATTGCTCGAGCAAGCTTCCCTGTATGGCTTGCCTTTCTATCCTCCACTTCCCTAGTTCCTGCTCATTTTTAACACTTAGTTCAATTATTGTCTCCTCTGGAGATCTTTCTGGGACCCTCAGGATGGATTAAGGCCCCTTGTCCTGCATATTTCCCTGATTATATTTACTGTGATGTGTTGATTTCTTTTTTTGTCTACCTCCCCATTAGGCTTAGAACTCCTTAAAGGTAGCAATGCATTTTATTTCCCTTTACTAGAGCCCAGATCAATGCCTGGTACATGATGTACCCTCAATTAATGTATGTTGAAAATATAAATTCATGGATTTTTAAAATCATAATATCTGTGACAATATTCAATGCCATATCATTGAACTGCCGGCATACTAGTTTAGGGATCTAATTTATCTAGAATTATTGTCAACATTAATTGAAATAATTATTTCAATATTCTGTTTGTTGAAAAAGGAAAGAGTAAATTACTTTGTGTTCAGCATCTATTATGTGCAGACACATTTCTGGCACAAGTACATTGTCTCATCCACTCATTCATTCCACAAGTATTTATGGAGTGCTGACTGTGTACTACCAACCACTTTAGGCAATAAAGACATAAAATAAAAACAACAGATAACAGGGTGCCTGGGTGGCTCAGTCGTTGAGCGTCTGCCTGTGGCTCGGGTCGTGATCCCTGGGTCCTGGGATCGAGGCCCGCATCAGGCTCCCTGCTCCGCAGGAAGCCTGCTTCTCCCTCTCCCACTCCCCCTGCTTGCGTTCCCTCTCTCGCTGTCTCTCTCTCTGTCAAATAAATAAATTTTAAAAATTTTAAAAAAAATAAATTATAAAAAAACCACAGATAACAATCCCTGCCTTCATGGAGCTTATATGTAATGAGCAGGAGAGGTGGAGGCAGGCAGGGAGGAGATAAGGCAGAAAGTAAACAAGAAAAATACGAAAATGTATTAAATTGCTAAGAACAGCAGGAAACAAGAATACAAAATATAGGCATAGAGGCTGAAATTTTGAATTGGATAGTCAGGGAGAGTCTTACTGAGCAAATGAATTTGAGTAAAGACCTAAATCAAGTGGAGGTGATGGCTATACACCTATCCAGGGGGATAGATGATAGAACAGGTAAGACAAGATAGTGAGACGCTTCTTATAGGCTTACCAATGTGAAGGTCATAGTGCCTTTCAGTAGAGTGGTGGAGGTAAAAACTGACAGAAGGGGATTCAAGAGTGAATGAGAGGAGAGAATCTGGCAAAGCAAGCTTAATTTAATCTTCTAAACAACTCTGTGAGCTAAGTAGTTTTAGTCCAGCTATAGATGAAATTTAAGACCAAACGTGTTAAATAATTTGCCTAAAGTGCTCATAGATGCAGAGTTGGGATTCTAATCCAAGCCAAATCTATTTCCCCAAGAGCCCTCCAAATTAGCAAATTGTTCATTGGCTCTTTTGGCTACATTAATCAGTAGTTCCAAGTCAGCTCCACTGCACGGTAAATAATTTTAAAATAATTGGTACATAACTGATGATCATCACAAAAAACTATGATTTAACTAGAAAGCTTTTGAATGGGTTACTGCATGAAGGTATGAATACTGATTCCAACACTTAGCAAAACACACAGTTCAAATCAGAGTAAGTGCCCTGTGCTGATACTTGCTCAACAAAATCATAAGACTAAAAGAGTATTCATGCATTTCCCATGCAAAGCATTGAAGTAGACTGTATCCACAATATTAAAAGTCAGCAAGGCTGAAGCCCTACTCTTTTTAAAGCTAATAGGAATTATACATGAAATTATTATAATAGATGGTTGTAGAAATATTTTTCATGTTCTTCTTTAAGGGTGTGTGTGTGCGCATTTAATTTCCTGTAGTTTATTTTTCTGGTTTTATACATCACTGGGGAGTCAGAAAATTTGGTAGGAGAGATAGACATCAATTTCACAAGAATGATGCATCATACAGATAAAGTAGGAGGATGTTTTAAAAATTCTTTTGTTATGGAAAATTTCAAACAAAAAATAAGTAGAATCGTATAACAAATTTCATGTGCCCACAGTTCAGCACCAATAGTCACCAACTCATGACCAATTTTGTTGCATCTCTATCCTCACCTACTTTCCTCTCCCACTGTCAGATTATTTTGAAGTAAATAAACATCATATCATTTTATCTGTATATATTTCAGTGTCAGGAGAAGATTTAAAAATAAGTAATTCACATGGCTTACTTACATGATAACAAGGTTTAAAAAAAAAAAACATTTAAGCTCATCACCTTTATTTGGCAGTATCCAAGTTCAAATTGTACATAAATAATGGCATCTATGTTTTTGAAAATGTGTCTATTTTGTCTATTCATGCGTGTCTATTTTTATTTAATTGAGTATAGTTGGCACCCAACGCTACATTAGTTTTAGGCATACAGCATAGTGATTCAACATCTCTATACGTTATGCTATGCTCACAAGTGGAGCTACAGTCTGTCATCATACAACACTATTACAATATCATTGGCTATATCCTCTTAGGCCATAGCTTTTATTCCCGTGATTTATTGTGGGAGATACAGGCTTTCGGTAACGTATCTACTTTAGAAGACCACATAGGCTAGGGCAGATTGAGTCTTGGAACGTACCTTGCTTCTCATGCCTTTCAACTTAGACTTCTAGCGTCTACTGATCCACTGTTTCCCACTGTGTCCTCCTGGCCAGGCCTTTCTTCTCAATTGCTTTCATTGGTGCCACATTCAAACCCCTGCTAGCCTCTCTCAGGTCTAGAATACCACTGTCCCTCATTCAAAACTGACACCTCTTTTTCAGCTCAAGTGCAGCCTCCTTCAGGAAGTCTTCCTGGACTACTATGAGTCACAGTGACTTCTCCATTTCTTGACCCTATTGCTCTTATAGTTTTGACCTTCACTGTGCAAGATTTTATTATATATACTCTTCCATGTTTGCTTTCCCAACATTATTAAAAGCTCCTATAGGACAAAGATTATAATCTATAATTGATTTGTACCTTAAACTTCATTGCACCTGCCACATAACTGGTTACATGGCAAGGATGCAATAAATATGCATTCACTTATTAATAAACTTAATGGATTCAAATATATGCATAGGACCAGAAATGCCAGATTGAGTTTCTTTGCATGTAATATTTATTTAAATGTGCAAACTGCTCAAGTCCTCCCAAAGAGAAATTTACTAATAACCTACAGCCTCTTAGAAGTTGAAAAAAAAACAAAAAAACAAAGCTCTAATTTAAATTCTTCAAGATTTAAGATTTACCTAATCATGATGATAGTCCTGACACAGATCTCTTTGGTATTTATTTCTTATAAAGTCCCTGACAGTCATCTCCTTAAGAAATACCAGGAACACTTCAGTAAAGACTGAATGTTCTCTCTTATTTCAAGAGAGTTCATCATAAATGCTGAATAGGGGACAGCCTCGAAAATAGCACTACTCAATCTATTTCATTTATATTGCAAGGCATTTGAAAGTGGAATATTTTATGTGCTGAACCAATTTGATTTCTCTGTATGATTTGCCATTCATATTTTTTTCTTTTTCCACTCAAGCCTATGATTTTAATAGTGATTATATAGAGAGACAAACATGCGAATGAAAGTGATACAGAATTTGTCATTATTCTTGATAGAAACAGTACTCTATGAAAATTTGGTATTAAAATTGACTCCATGATAATATTAGAAAGAAAATAAGCTGGCTATCTTAACAATATTTATTAAAGTATCTACGGTAGGTGTCACAAAGTTCAGGGGTTATCATTTCTTAGACTATTTCTCAATTGCAGACAAAATCTTTTAGAGAATATCAACTTTTGTTTGCCCTATTTCC
Organism: Leptonychotes weddellii; assembly: GCF_054177405.1. Lineage (NCBI taxonomy): Eukaryota > Metazoa > Chordata > Mammalia > Carnivora > Phocidae > Leptonychotes > Leptonychotes weddellii. The sequence goes on along the minus strand of NC_138371.1, from coordinate 146,035,113 downwards.
TCTGAATATCAGTGAGTACCTAATGTACATGTGCCCCTCAAGTATTTGATGGGAGTAATTATTGGATAGATGATGTTAATTTCATGATGGGGCAAGAAAGAAGATGCCTCTCTATGATAATATTTGGAAGGAAGGACTATCCATGCAAACTGCTGTACTCCAACTTAAATTTTAATCCCCAATAGGAGAAAGTCAATAGGGGAAAGAGAGGAGTGTAGGCACCCCCTGAACTCCCCTCTGACGCTGGAAGGTCTGAATACCAACAGTCAGCAATCCCAAGTCTCAGCCCCTAGAGGAAGTAGAAAAATAGCTCTGTGGCTCAGAATCATTAAAATAAGTGGTAGTACCTAAAACGTATTGAGTGTTTTACTATGTCAATCACTGCACTAAGTGCTTCACAGGCATTATCTCATTTTTATTTCATCACAAACCTGTAAGATATCATCTTTTATGTCCATATTGCAGGTGAGGGGCTGAGAGCCCTGAAGCCCTGGGGCATTAACCTAGAGCCCCCACACTTAGCTTTCCTTCATACTGCCTCTTTCCCAAAACAATTCCTCTCCATGTGACTTTATCTTAACACTTACTCTCTAATGTATGTCATAGCTTGTATCCCAACCCGAGAGTGGCAAGTTTCCAAACTTGCTACTGTAACTAGTTAATGTAAGTTCATTCATTTGCCCACAAGCCTAATGAAACCAGAGTCTTTTGTGTTACTTTGCTCCCTGTCTTCCCTTGTGAAATGCATATCTTCTAATAATATAGGAACCATTATCAAGCATGGATCTCAGTCCTAGAAATTTAACTCTGCCTTCTCTTCTCTAATTGAAATGAAACCCTAATATCTGCATTTAACTTTGCCCTTTGTCATGATATAAGCAACCTGCCTGTCCCACCCTCAGAACTAGGCTCCTGGTGTAATCCAATCTTCTGGACTCACATCTCCCATGTCTGTCTTCCATAATGGACCCTTGTGGTATCACCTGGTTCCTAGTGTCCTCTCTCCCCAGGACCCAGTCAGGTTGGTTCTGCTCCAGTGCTCACTTAGATTCTACCTTCACAGAGAAGGAAGTCATGCCTGAATCTGGCATAGTCTCCTTCCCCTGGCTCCAAGAAATAAACTTTCAGAAATCTACCTAGCTCCAAACCCCAGTGGATGATACTTTCAAGCTCAATGTTCATTTACTAGAAGTATTATTCTTAAAGGGAAGTGTGAGCTTGTGCTCAATATTATAATATAATTAAGGTTATCTTTCTGTATCCTTTATTGTCCCCAAAATAGATGATGTCTAATGAATTAAGGTAGCAGGGACATCTTTAGATACAGAGATCAGTGGGGAAATGTGAACTCAAATCTCCCTGGTTTTCCTTCTCACTTTCTTCCTCCATTATGTTCCCTCTCCACAAAAGAGAAGTCCAAATGCTACCAATTTAGGCACCTTAATCAGGTCTGCCCTTCTTGAGAGTTGAACTTTCACATAAACTTATTTTCTCTGTTTTGCTCAAAACAAACAAAATGACCCCTAACTTAATCAGCCTTAATCAGCCTCCTTTGACAAATTCACATTACAGTAGCAATTACTTATAACACCTTCATGCTTTATCCTTCTTGATAACAACTCTATATTTAATGAGCACACTTAGAAAGTGAACCATGAGCCATAAGAATATATTTCTAGTTCTGAAGTTTCAAGAAATGTGATAAAAGATAAGTTAGAGTCAGGGAGATTTTCTTCATGCCTCTAAATAACACCAAGTGAAAACAGTCCTGTTGTTTGACCTTGGAGTCATATTTCCAAATTTCATATAATGATATGCCTTCTTTAAAGAAGAGAAATGATATTTTTGAACACTCACTCTATGCCTATGCACTGTGTGTTTTGCCCATGCAATTTCATTCAATCCTCAGTAACAGTCCTGTTCAATGGGGGATATTTTCCCCCATTTTATAGTTAAAGAAACTGGGCTCAGCAAGATTAGGTAGATTCCAGTTTTTTTTTTCTCAGTTAAGCAATTGGCTGAGAATTGGAATCCAGACGTGCCTGCCTCCAAACCGTGGTCTTTATTCACACTGCTCAATTTAACCTGGCCCAGCGAAAGGTATGTTACCAAAGGATTGCTACACATTTTTTCACAGATGCACCAAGATCTTGGCCTACCATTCACCCTCTAATAATAAAAGCTCCAGGAAGTAAGAACCTTGTTTTTTTTGGGGGGGTGGTTGGGGGGCTTTTGGGGGTTTGTTTGTTTGTTTTTGCTTTATATAACTAGTGCCTAGAAAAAGGAATGAAACATGCTAGTAGCTGTGGTAGGTGGAATGATGGTCCCCAAAGTTGTCCATACCCTGATCCCCAGAACCTGTCAATATATTACCTTACATGGTAAAAGAAACTTTGCAGATGTGATTAAGGGTATAGACCTTGAGATGGGGAGACAATCTGGATTATCCAGGTGGACCCAGTTGATCACATGATTCTTGAAAGTGGAGAACTCTTGCAGGCTTTGATCAGAGGGAAAGATGTGAAGACAAAAGAAGGGTTAATAAGGGATGCAACATTTCTGGCTTTAAGTATGGAGGAAGGAAAGTTAGAAGCCAAGGAATGTAGCAGCTTTAAGAAGCTGGAAAAGGCAAGGAAATAGATTCTCCCCCAGAGTCTCCAGAAAAGAATATAGTCTTGCCAACACCTTGATTTTAGCTCAGGGTGACCCGTGTCAGACTTCTGACCTACAGAACTAGAAGATCATATATTTATGTTATTTTCAGTGACTAAGTTTGTGGCAATTTGTTACAGCAGTAATACAAAACTAATATAGTACCTTAATATTTATGGAACAAATAAATGAATTAATCCACAGATTGACATTGTCCATAAGCTGGACCCCCATGTCAAGGATCAAAAGTACAGAGGTCCAACTTCCATTTGATCTTTTATGAATAACTAGCTGTTCATGGAGTTTGCTAAATGAGGATTTTATGACTTAATGAGGTTTACATCTATTTAATTTTATTCTACATTGTATATTTCAAACAATGTTCAAAATATATTTGCCTTTGGGTGGGTGTCGTCAAAAATTCACAAGGACCCATGTACCGAGAACTATGAATTTGATTACTCTTGGTTTTGCCCTACCTGATCTAATGGTCATGTAAAATCAAGTGTCAGACCAAGCTGATTGCCTTTGTCCTAAAAGAGGAAACACATTTATTCTTTAACGGTGTCTAAATGAGTCTAAACTCAGGAATAAGCTAGAGAGATGATGGGAGTATTTAAGATTCTCAACAACATACTCCAATGAATACAGTAAATTTCAGGTACAATAGACCAGTACCTTACATTCCTAGAACTGAGAGCTCTTGCCTTTCCGTAAAACAAATTTGTGCAAATTGCTACAAAGACTTTTCAAGACACTGTGCTTTAGTGAGTTTAGCACAAAACCTGAGTTACTCTGAAGTCTAACACCCAATTTTTGTAATATTTCCACAGTTATCACCTTGTATCTGTATCTCTCATTATCAATCTGTCTATGATAATATTGGCGCCACTTAGAGACAGTCTCCATCTTTAGAACCCAAAGTGGCAATACCATGCATATATTCCCCCAAATGGGCAGAACAGAATGATTTAGGTCACTGAGGGTTCTCCTATAGGTACTAAAAGGTTTGCTGAATGAAAATAAGGCTTATGTTTTTAAGTGCAAAGTAGATGCATGAGGAGTGATTCCAAAGGAAAAGAGAGTTAGCTTTGCTGTGACAAGGGCGTGGGTAAGGCAGGAGAGTGGCTGTGGTTCCTCAAGTGGCAAGAGCCTACCCAAAAATTCAGGATCTCTGATAATGGCACATGGGTGCTAAGGGGCTGATCACAAAAAGCAGAGGCCTTGGGAAGGGTGACAAAGATCCCCAGATTCTTAAGGAAGGAGCAGCCATGTTGGATCCTGATGGTACTGCTACCAGATGGACTATAACTCTGCTATGCACAAAATTAGTGCTGCAACAACACCCCAGAGCTCCACGTCTCATTTACTTTCTGCTATCCATGCACTGTTCTCAGGTGGGGCCCTCTTGAAATATTTCTTAAACATCAAAATGGTCAGCAATGCTGCTTCTACCTTCCCCACTATTGCTAGCTGAGCAGGGGCTCTGTAACCCCAGACTCAAGAGTTCCCAGAGCTGTTACTCTGAGACCATAACTTTTCTCCCATTTCCAGTACTGCTACCCAGGTGCCAACAGGACCTAGTGTCCCATGAACTGGAGCACTAGTCCTGTATCATTGCAAAACTTCCTCAAAATGGTCTCTCCAGCCGCCATGCTAGAGGCTTTATTTATATGTGCACACACAGGCACACACACACCTTTCTCTCAAGATGCACAGATACATCATAGTGGCTAGACTGGAATGAACTCCCCAATCAGCTGCCTTGTCATACCCAGAGCACCTCTTCTCTCCAGCACTCAGGCTTTGTTGTTCAGTCTAGCTTACTCTATTTGAGAAAGTCTTCATTTTACTTTTAGATGCCTCCATTTTTTCCCCTACTATTCCACTTCCACCAGGTTTACCCCTGCCCATCAGCCAAAATGGCGTATGTCCAACCATAAGAGTTCAGTGGTGGACTGGGTTGTTTTCAGAGAGACCTTCAGCCCCACGGAAATCAACAGATATGTCAGGTGTTGGGGGCAGAGGGGAGTCCTAAGATGGAACTGTCCCCAACATGTTCACAGAGGTTAAAAAAAAAAAAAAAGGAGGCCACTGTGGTTCCCACAGAGTGAATAAAAAGAAAATAATAGGATTAGATTGGGTTGCTGAGAAATGAGAAGCAACCAACTGAAGAGACTGAGTGTAGCTAACTCCTGAGGAGGTCTGCTCAAAGGGAACCGAGAAAACTCTTAATTATGCTCTGTTTGCCTATCTGGATAGCTTTCCACTCTGATATGCTGATTTACATACTAGGTTTGTTTTATCAGTTCTTACTATCTTGAGGGACTGAAAGATTATGGTAATCGTTAGTACTGTTCACCAAATATTTTTGGTTCTCCTTCAGAGTACATGGTAGGATTGAGCTTGTTTTCTCCCCATGTGACCTGTTCTGGGAGTGCTGGGAAGCTTTAAGAGATAGTACAGAATTCACTACACTCTCTTTCCACCTGCATTGGTGAACAACAGCCTTCAAGATGAAGTCAACTCCATCAGCCTGGGCCCTGGAGTAAGGACACATGAGCTAGGGTCTCCAGTCAACACCTGATGGGCAAGTGATTTAAATAAAAAAATAAACATTTTGTGGCCAATAAGATCTTAGGAGTATTTGTTACCACAGCATAACCTAGTCTAACCCAACTGACAAAAGAATGTATTAAGTTTACTTATATTTTTACTAATATGCATAAAAGGAAGAAAATTTGAAGACTCAATCTGTATTCAAGTTATCTAAATAAATCACCCAAAATGAGGTTAACACTATATTCATCCCACCAATTGTAATAAATCACAAAAATTACATTCAAATGTTATCTCCTAAAGCTATGTCATGTTTTATGTATGTTGTATTTCATTAACCTAATTGAATACAACCCTCATGCAAGTGACAGTTTTAAGAGAGAAAATCATATTAGTTTCAAACTGCATAGTCTTAAGTGAGAATAATAACAAAATATAGAATGTATGTATTGCTAGCTCCTTCAAGACCCCCAGGATTACTTGAAGGCCCCTTTTGCCTAAAAAGACAAGTAGAGTTATGTGTCATTTTTATAATCTAGACACATTACAGTAAAACTGTAGAAAAACCCAGATAATTTAACATATGCTCTTCCCACAAGGCACTTATAGCCTAAGAAGTTAGGGATCAGGGTAGGAAACGTAACAGACATGTACAGCCTTGTTTAAGGGTTTGTTTTGTTTTCTTTTAGTATTGCATGATCAAACATTATACACATATCACTTCTTTCCTATTTACTTAGATGCAAAAAAACGCAGCACTTTTACTTTTTATTTATCTCAAGATACAATAGTGAAATCTGCAGGGAAGATCCACCTCCTCTAGTCTCCATTAGCTTAATCTAATTCTGATTTGAGTTCTAGTTTGTTCTCCCTATGTTTATCTTGCCCATTAGATAGTAACTAGCCTTCTTGAAGGCAGCATCAATTATCAATCATCTTTGTATCTCCCAGAACATCCAGATTAGAGCTTTACACATGGTTAGCACTCAATAGTTGTGTGCTGAATAAATGAATCTTTCAATATATCAAACAATACACACAGGTAAAAATATAGACATTCATCAACAAACATTACAATAAATCCAGAGTTGTGGCTCTGATGAGTTCATTGGGAAATTGTAAAACTGAAAAGGGATGATTGGAAATGAAATATCAGAAAAAAGCTTGGGAGAAAGGAAGACCCTGAGGTATCTGGGGGATCTGCTAGAGAACTTCAAAGCAGTCAAGAGAATAAGTGCTTGAAGAATCCCTGGCTTCTGAGTTGGTAGTGGGTATTAAATGCTGTGTATATTGGGGACAAACTCTGCTAGGACCAAGTAAGTTGGTATTTATATACTCTCACCATAACTGTATTTACTTTCTTTTGGAAATTAATAGATAAATCTAGTATTGTAATTAGTTTGGGAAGTCATGAGATGAAACATGCTCTGTAGGAAGAAGCAGATTATATACGTTCAACCATTTAGCTGTATTCAGCTTCTAATCATTACTACTGGAAATATTCAAAAATACGCCATAAAAAGAGAAGCATTCATTTTTCTTATAGCTTTTAACCAACTTAATGATCTTTAAAGTGTCTTTTGGTGTATTTAAATGGAGAAGCATTACCAAGCAGCTTTTTAAAACAGACCTGACTAAATCCTGTCTCCTTGACCATGATCAAGTTGCATTTCCTCTTTACCTACCAATGTTGAGGAGAGTGTTAACTGCCCTAAAGCACATTCAGCACCCAGTATGATATCTACATCATAGTAGGTATTTGATAAATGTTCATTTTCTTCTTTTCTTCCAGGTATATTAAGCTAGGCAATATACAAGTTAAAATATTATGGACCCTGTGGATTTGTGTTTTCCATACAGATGTTTTGCTTTCAAATAATTCTGACCCTACTAAGTAAATTTTTTTTAAGATTTTATTTATTTGACAGAGAGAGACACAGTGAGAGAGGGAACACAAGCAGGAAGAGTGGGAGAGGGAGAAGCAGGCTTCCCGCCGAGCAGGGAGCCCAATGCGGGGCTCGATCCCAGGACCCTAGGATCATGACCTGAGCCGAAGGCAGACGCTTAACGACTGAGCCACCCAGGTGCCCCTACTAAGTAAATATTATTGTGGATAGTATATTATTACCTTTTTATAATAATTAAATTATGTTTGATAATTCAATTAAGCTATAATAATTCAGTTAAATAATTATGACAATTAGATTATCTGTCATAACTTGACATACAGTCCTTCTCATCTTTAGCATCTTTAACTTCTTGGAATCCCATACTAAATATATTCCAAATAGATGTACATTTTTTCAGAAGTCCAATGCAATTATTCCACATCACCAACATCAAAGCAATTACTGCAGAACCTTAGTCACTCTTACAGAACTAAATGAGCAAGGAGAAACCAGTGCTTTACATTGTGGTTTAAAGCTATACAGGATATAATAGGAATCAGATGAAAGTCTAGTATCTGTGTTACCATACACACATACATATATAGAATACTGAATCAAATATAAAATTAATCTTAGTATATGGTATATCTAGTAAAATGGTCTTTAGTATAATAAAATCAAGTATGACTGGTTGACTGTTACAGCAATGTATAATTGCAATTACCAAAGAGGGAACCACAGAATACGCTTCTAACTGGAAAACAAACTCTTTCCAGTTTATTGCTTTGTCTCTCATAGGACTCAGTGCACTCCCCATAGTCAGTAATTGTAAAGTCATAATTGTACAGGGTTCTAAATGTTATAAATCTAATCGGTACCTCACCTAATTAGCCAACATGTTAGACTACTCTGTTGGTGTTTGTAAATAAATAAATAAATAAATAAATAAGTTATTAGGAAAATGAGCTAACATGCCTTCTAGTAAATTCTGAGATCCTGTGTATGCCATGTTTTCCTCCAGGTCAAGCATTTCTTTAATGTAATTATTCATAATATGTACAGCAAGAGTTCCATTTGTTATGTTTGATAAATAAGCTGAGCCATATTCTCTTAAAATACAGTTTTAAATTAATATATTATTCCTGGTTATTAATAGGGAAAACCAGTATAAGCACTACCCTTCCTGCCTGTGTTTAAAATAGAAGCTTCTAATACAACTGTCTAATGCGGCATGAGCTTTGTCTAAGCAGACTGCCAGTTATGTGGGAGGTTTCTTTTTTTTTCCCCTCCTCTCTCTCTTTCCTTGACAACTGTTGCTTGATGGATGCTGTGTAAGGGAAGAGTGTTTGGTCGATGTGTGGTAGGTAAGAAAAGTACGATATTCTCAAATAAATGACAGAAATTCCTTCCTGACAAAAGAAATGAACATTAGAAATGAACTCTCTGAATATAGCTGCAGTAGATAAACAGACCACAATCATTTAAGTAATACTTTGATTTCTCTATGACAAAAAGTTTCCATTAGTCACCAATGAGAGATAATCCCTAGGTAAGAACAAATCTCAATTTCATGTGCATCCCTGCTGCTACCAGAATTCAAACCTCAGAGGATGCTTCCTTCTGTAATGCACATTGAGTCTACAACTGAAAATAAAATACTTTATAGGTAACCACATCTGAGAGGTACAACTGGTAAATTGTATGGCACAGATGGGGAGACAGGTTAACCTTCCTGGGAAAACTGGATTTAGTCCATAAAGAATGCCTGCTTTGAATAGGGATCATAAGACTTCCCCTACAGAACATGAACACCAAGGCAGACTCACAGAGCAAATTTAAATTGCAGTGTTATAGAATCTGAAACCTCTTGAGTAATTTTGAATATCATCTAGTATGGATTAATGACTTTATGCATTACGCGATCCTAGGAAGACTCAACAATCATGCATCAGAGCCCAAAGTGAGGGGAGATTTCTGGAGAAATTGCAGAAGGTAATGTCTGGAAATTAACCACAAAGGTTCTTAAGATTCAGCCTTCCTAGAATTTAATAAGGAACCTCCTGTTTTCCCCAACTAATTTCCCAATTCATTCCAAAGCACCCAGAGCCTTCTAAGATTAAGTTTGAGCTAATTTGTTAAAATGTAACAATAAATATATTTTTAAATTTTTATTATTGAAGTATATTTGACATACAATGTTATATTAGCTACAGGTGTACAACATAGTGATTGGACCAATCTACATATTATGCAATGCTCAGCACAACCATCTTCCACCATACAACATTATTACAATATTATTGGCTATATTCCCTGTGCTGTACTTTCCATCTCCAGGACTTATTGTTTTATAACTAGAAGTTTGTATCTCTCAATCCTTTTCAACTATTTCATCAATCCCCCCAACCCTCCTCCCCTCTGGCAACTACCAGTTTGTTCCATGTATTTATGAGTCTGTTTCTACTTGTTTGTTTTATTTTTTAGATTCCACATATAAGTGAAATCATATGGTATCTGTCTTTCTCTGTCTGACTTATTTCATTTAACGTAATATCCTTTGGGTCCACCCTGTTGTCAAGATCTCATTTTGTTTGGCTGAGCCATCTTCCATTGTATGTATACACTACATCTCCTTTATCCATTTATCAATTAATGGACACTTAGCTTGTTTCCGTATCTTGGTTATTGTAAATAATGCTGCAATAAACATATGAGATGTATGTATCTTTTCAAATTAGTGTTTTTGTTTTCCTTGGGTAAATACCCAGTAGTGGAATTACTGGATTGTGTGGTGTTTCTGTTTTTAATTTTTTGAGGGACTTCCATACAGTTTTCCACAGTGGTTGCATTAATTTACCTTCTCACCAACAGCACATAAATGTTCCCTTTTCTCTACATTCTCACCAACACCTGTTATTTCTTGTATTTTTGATACTTGACATTCTGACTGATGTGAGGTGATATCTCATTGTGATTTTCATTTTCATTTCCCTGATGATAAGTGATGTTGAGTATATTTTCATTTGTCTGTTGACCATCTGTATGTCTTCTTTGGGAAAATGTCTATTTGGGTCCTCTGCCCATGTTTTATTCAGATTATTTGGGGATATTTGGTGTTGAGTTGTATAAGTTCTTTATTTATTTTGAACCTTAAACCCTTATCAGATATATCATTTGCAAGTATCTTCTCCCATTCAGTAGGTTGCCTTTCATTTTGTTGATGGCTTCTTTGCTGTGCAAAAGCTTTTTATTTTAGTGTGTCCCTATAGGTTGCTTTTGTTTCCCTGAGAAGACATATCCATAAATATCTTGCTAAAGCCAATGTCCAAGAGATTACTGCCTATGTTTTCTTTTAGGAGTTTTATGGTTTCCAGTCTCACATTTAGGTCTTTAATCCATTTTGAGTTTATTTTCATGTACAGTGTAAGAAAGTGATTCAGTTTCTTTCTCTTGCATGTAGCTGTCCAGTTTTCCCAACCATTTGTTGAAGAGACTGTCTTTTCCCCATTGTATATTCTTGCCTCCTTTGTCGTAGATTAATTGGCCCTATACATGTACATTTATTTCTGGGCTCTCTCTTCTGTCCCATTAATCTATGTGTCTGTTTTTTGTGCCAGTACCAGACTGTTTTGATTACTACAGCTTTGTAGTATATCTTGAAATCTGAAATTGTGATAACTCTAGCTTTGTTGTTCTTTCTCAAGATTTCTTTGGCTGTTCAGGGTCTTTTATGATTTCATACAAAGTTTAGGATTATTTTTTCTAGTTCTGTGGAAAAATACTATTGGTATTTTGATAGGAATTGCATTAAATCTATAGATTCTGTAGTAGTAATATTTTTAAACTTTCAAAAACAATGTTTGCTATAGGACAGAGGGTAAAAAGGAGCAGTGGGAAGGCAGGTAAGCATCCTGCATTCATACATGCGTACACATGTATGAAAGCAATGGAGGTGGCTGAACAGTATTGCTGTTCTTTGCTAGCTTGGAACCTTCATAGAAGATAAAATGGAAAGTAAGATTAACATACTCAATATCCAGAAAAAAGAATTAAATTAATGATGTTTAGAAAATCATTTTCCTTTCCAGGCACCTGGATGGCTCAGTCGGTTAAGTGTCCAACTCTTGATTTTGGCTCAGGTCATGATCTCAGGGTGGTCGTGGGATCGAGCTCCTCATTGGGCTCTGTGCTCAGTGCAAAGTCGGTTTGAGATTCTCTCTTTCCCTCTCCCTCTGCCCCTCCCCCAGCTCACATGCTCTTTCTAAAAAAATAAATAAATAAATGCCATTTTCTTTTTCAATAAGGGGAAAAAATGTAACAATGGGGAAAATATTTGTTAGGCTTTAATTTTTTTTTTAAAGATTTTATTTATTTATTTGACAGAGAGAGACACAGCGAGAGAGGAAACACAAGCAGGGGGAGTGGGAGAGGGAGAAGCAGGCTTCCCGCTGAGCAGGGAGCCCGACGCAGGGCTCAAACCCAGGACCCCGGGATCATGACCCAAGCCGAAGGCAGACGCCCAACAACTGAGCCACCCAGGAGCCCCTAAGTTAGGCTTTTAATTGATTAACTTTTTAGTCCTAAGGTTGTTTCTTTATTTTTGCTCCAGATTCAGATTTTATTTTTTTTTTAAGATTTTATTTATTTATTCATTAGAGACAGAGAGAGAGAGGTAGAGGGAGAAGCAGACTCCCAAGGAGCAGGGAGCCCAATGTGGGACTCGATCCCAGGACCCTGAGATCATGACCTGAGCCGAAGGCAGACGCTTAACCATCTGAGCCACCCAGGCGCCCTGGATTCAGATTTTAAATGAAATTTGATAGAGCTCCTCATTCTCTGCCATCAGTTTTTAAATTTATTTGTTTTGTTTCTCCACTAAATAGAATCTTGATAATCAACATATGTTCTTGTGTTGATATGGTCTTTCCTATTTTATTCTTTTCTCCAGTCTTTTTCTTTCCAGGTTCTTAAAGCATGTACATTCTTGGCCTAATGAGAAAGTTTATACTTAGAAATTGCCATTTATGGCATGCCTCAGAACTTATCTTGAAACTGCTCAATATCTGTTACAGTTGGAGCCAAGAAATACTGGTTACGAATGTCTTGCAAGTGTTTTAGGGTTTTCATAACCATGTTATGTTGCCTAGAATATAGTTCAAGAATTTTTGGAGAACCTTATTTTTATATCACATTACTCTATCTTTGAGATAGAATCTAGTGGTAGGGTCATCAATTTTATTTGTTTACTGTTTCAAGGCATTTCTTAAATTTCAGGCCTCTTTTTATTTTTTTATAACTAAATTTATTCCTCCCATTTTTACACAGGCAATGCTTCATGTCCTCAATTTTTCCTCACTTTAAAAAAAATAAGATCATTTTAATCTATTTGTAATAGCTCTTATTCCAGTGGTTTCTAATCATCTTTGAATTTTGATACTGATTATATCTGATTAATCAATGTTTTCCATTGCTTTCTCATCTAGGATATGTATGAATTAAGTCAAATACAATTAATCTAGTTTTGAGACTTTCCACAATACCTTTTGACATATGCAAACACACTTGTATACAAAAGCAGTTTTCAGAAATCACTCTTTCCCATAAACTATTTACTGTGTTATATCCTTGATAGTATCTTCCAGATTCAAGGACTATAATTGCATCAGACTTGGCTCCCTGGATATCCTTAGAATTCTTGGAAAGCAAAGATTATTGGCACATAGGAGTTTAGAGAGAAGAGATTGTACCAAACCCCTCTGTGCCTGATGAGCAGCTGAGCCTGAGCAGTGAAGGGACATGCCCAAAGTCTAGCCTCCAGCTCATAAGACTCTGAGCCACAGATTTGGGTAGCATTCCTTGCCCTGTTTCTGAGCTGAAGACTAACAAGATAGTATCTTAGCTTTTTCACTTTAGAATAGCAGTTTTGTGCCTCCTAGGGAAGATGTGTCTAATGAGTCAACCTTAAAACAATTTCATTTACTTAGAGAAAGAAATAATTAAGTATGTGCCAATGAAACAGGTAGCAAAAAATAGTGGCTAAACTCTTTCCTGCCAGTGTTTTGCTAACCATTGGCTAATTATATAGTGTTCTCAAGCCTCAGTTTCCTCTTTAGAGAAATGACATAAAAGTAATGCCTGATTAGGTTTTTCGGGCATTTACCAGCTATGAAAATAAGTGCCATGTAAATACATAAAAACACAAACCAAGCATGTCGCTGACCATTTACAGACTTAGATTATTACATATAAAATTCTTCCATATTTTTGTTATTCCATGTAAAAAATAGACTATTCCATGTGAATTTTCATGTCAATTACATTTACTTTCAAACAAGTTTCTCCAGAGGCAACAACAACAACAAAAAATGTGAGTGTGATAGCTATGTGGATACACACACATACATGTATACATACACATACAGAAGGAAAGACTTTTCAACTTGACTTAAAATGTTGGACAGTTTTAGCTGATAATCAAGTTTTATAGATAAATATCTTGCCTGTTTTATAAATAAATATGGTAATTATATTTAATATCATTACTGGTGGTTATCATTATTCTACTAGCCTCACTTTGCATATTTAGTCAAAACCCCTCTGAAACATGATAATTCAAAAAAAAACCACAAAATGTGGGGTCCCACTATTGTGAGAGTAATAGTTGTTGGGGTGCCTCAATTCTGATGATCTTCATTCACTCTTCATCTCAGCAACTCACTATCCTAAGCCGCACTCTGCCTAGGTATTAGCCCTGAATTTTGTCCCCTGCCCCCACCAATTCACAGGTTGAGGCTTTAATGCCCAGTGTGACTGTATTTGGAGATAGGGCCTTTAAGGAGGTAATTAGGGTTAAATGCCTTCGTAAGGGCGGAGCCCTAATCCAGTAAGACAGGTGCCCGTAGAAGAAAGAGACACAAATGGGTGTGAGTAGACAAAAGAAAGGCCATGTGGGGACACAGAGAGAAGGCAACCATCTGAAAGCCAAGGAGACAGGCCTCTGGAGAAACCAGTCCTGTCGGTACCTTGATCTTGAACTTCCATCTTCCACAATTATGAGAAAATACATTTCTGTTGCATAAGCCATCCAGTCTGTAATATCTTGTTATGGCAGCCCAGGCTGACTAATGCACTAGGCAACCATAAAGTCCAAACTCTTTTATTACCCCCAACCCTTCCAGCTTCCTACTTTTTCACTCCCACTACCCTACTCTCTAAGCTCCATGAGGACTCTGGTCCCCAACGGTTGATTTTCTTCTCATATTTGTCTCTCTCCAGCTATTCATGAGATAGGTCCAATCGGTCCGAAGCTTGTGCATCTGCCACGTGATGACACATGCTAGCAGAAAATAAGGGAGGAAACTACGACCCCGCTCTTGTAAAAACCTCTTACCGTTATCCTTAACTGATTACCTCGTTTAATGTTTTACTCCTGCCACACCTGCCTGACAAGACCCCAAACCTGAATTGATAGAACTGTCTCATTTCTCCACTCAGACACCCATTCCGACACCTATTCCGGCTGAAGAAACTCAAACAAGTTTAATTTGGTATCACCACAGAGTCCTGCTGCCTAGGTTTCTGTTCAATTTCCTTTCCCATTTTCCTCAGTCTCAAACATTTCACTTCCTCCTTCAAACTCCATAAGTGTCATCACTCTCTTCAGGCTTCAGCAAATGACTCTGCTTCCGGCTTCATGGAGAGGCATGGGGCTTCCAGATTTGCCTTCCCCATCCCCTCTGAAGGGGCAAACTTCTCCACTCATTCCTGCACGCTAGAGGACATGTTTCTGAATGATTCCCCTCCTTTCTTGCAAACCTGTAAACTATCTTGATCTTATCTTGTCTCAAACAAGCATTTGTATTCTCCATTAATAAAACAAACAAGCAAAACCAAGCAACAACAAACACCCCAATCCTACCACTACTTCCAGCAACCATTCCGATTCTTTCCGTACCTACATAGCCAGGTTCTGCAGAAGATAGCTGTGTTTGAGCTCTTTGATTCCTATCCGATATTTACCGCACCTTCCACTATAACTTGGCCTCAGCACTACCATTCTGCTAAGCAGCGGTCAGCCAACTTCTTCTGTAAAGACCCAGATGGTAAATATTTTTGGTTTTGCAGGCCATACGGTTTCTGTTGCAACTACTCAGCTTTGTTGTTACAGCATGAAAACCGGCACAGACAATATATAAACAAATGATATTAGATGCATTCCAATAAAACTTTTTATGGATGCTGAAATATGAATTGTAATAAAATATTTGTGGATAGCAAAATATTATTGTACTTTGGATTTTTTTTTAACCATTTGAAAATACAAAAACATTCTTGCCTTATCAACCACACACAAACAGGTGGCAGGCCAGATTTGGCCTGCAGGCAGTCTTCAAACTCATGTACTAGACCTATTCTTTCCAGCATTACCAATGACCTCCATATTACATTCAAACTAATGGGTATTTGTACTATCCTTAGCTCACTAGACTTCTTTCCTGAATTGTCCTCTAGACCACTTCTTCTTAAAGCTCTTCTCTTCCCTGTATTTTGTAACACTGCTCTTCTCTATGTTTCATTTTTCTCCTGTCTGAACATTTTTTTCTGTTTTCCTTCCTGGACCCCTCTACTCCAGCTACCGCTTAAATGTCAGTGTTCTGTACATTATGCACATTCTCATTGGGGGACCTCATCCGCAGCCTTGGCCTCAACATTCCCATGTCTTCTCAGTGTACCAGCCCATCTTTGATTCTTGATTTCCCTCTGAGCTCCAGACAGACGTAATAGACATTTCTATCTAGAGATCCCAGAAGCATTCAAATGTAACTTTTCCTAGACTGCAGCTAGTATATATCTATAAAGTCTTTTCCACCCATGAACAAACAACTGTTGTTCATTTGTCAGGACTAAAAAACAAACCACAAATTGTCCTTCCTAGAAGTTTCCATATTTTCTCTCTCTCTCCCTTTCACCCTCTCTCTCTCTATACACACACACACACACACACACTCACTCACCAGTACTGTTGAGTCTATCTCCTTAAATGTTCTCATATTTGTTAACTATGCCCAGCTCTACTACCTTACTGGAGGTCTTGATGCTTTCTGTCCTGGAGTACTATGCTAGACAGCTACACTAGTTATTCTTTATTTCCCATCATCCTCCCATTTCAAGATACTTTCTCAATGTTTCCCTACCCTTCTCTGTCCCGAGAGATCAACCTATAATTAATGCAACTTCTGGCTTTCCTACTCTTTGGCTTCCCATTGGATTCGTTCTCTAGTAATAGGCATAGGGCAGTAACAGCTTCCTGCTCTTGTGGTTCCCTGGGTGCTTTACCATCCTTAACCCTGTCTACACCCTGTAAATAGTCCTTCAGTAATCTCTCTTCAGTTAAGCCCTTTGAAAGTGCCATCTGTTTCCTGCAACCGAAATACAAACAAACTTGTATTCCTGGTTCCAGTCCATCCCCACCCATTCCG
The DNA here is from genome assembly GCF_054177405.1 of Leptonychotes weddellii. NCBI lineage: Eukaryota > Metazoa > Chordata > Mammalia > Carnivora > Phocidae > Leptonychotes > Leptonychotes weddellii. Next base: position 146,018,534 of record NC_138371.1, on the reverse strand, counting down.
TGCTACCCCTAGACTAATACAGCCGAGTCGCAAATGTGATTATAGTTCCTCAATGACCTGCAGTGGTTCTCAAGCTAAAGTCCATATCCCTTAGCTGAGCTCACGAAACCTCCATGGTTTGATAATATCTACTGATATAGTCTTATCTTCCACACTGCACTTTCCTCCCATAAACCAAAACTGTTTGCTCTCACTCAAACAAGCCATGCTATCCATTCCTCCTTTCCTTTCCATTCTGTTTTCCTAATGGAATTCTTTACCTTCTCTCTTCAGCTTGCCAACTCCTACTTCAAAATTCAGCTCAAATGTCTCCTCTTGTAGAATCTTCCAGTCTCATTTAGGTGCCCACCAATGTATTGTATACCTATCATACTTTTATCAGACTTCAGCAGTAATTGTGAATTAATGCTGTCTCCCCACTGGTATAAACATTTTGAGGGCAAGGAAGATGACTTATTTTAATTTGTTGATCCTAGCTACAAATCATAGAGCCCTTGACTGGTACTCCTCTTCCTTCTTCTTAGCAGACACGAAATTAGCAAGAGTCCTCTTTCTTTCTGCTCACTGTGAGGAATGTTCCTAAATATCTCAAAACTATACTCTAGGGCCTTGAATGCTTAGTATTATTCTACATAATGGGAAAATGATCATGAGTTGTTCTCCCCAGACTGGAGTCTGAGAAATAATGGTAAAAGGATCTCTCTGGAGGTCATATTCTCTGCAGCTACTCCTTCTCTTACAACAGGTAGCTTGGCTCCTCCAAGGCACGTGGCTGAGGACAGAGTCTGAGAGGAACAGGAGGACATTTGCAACAGAGCTGAGCAGGCCAGATATGCACCAGTAACATATATCTCAGTTCCAAGCTTTGGGAATTTTACAGGGTATTAGTTTGCTGTATTTACTTGTCTTGAGAGTCAAGTTCTTAAGAGAGAGTAGGCAAGAGACTCTTGAAAAGACACTGATTCAGTCACCCCTGTCATCATCCCGGTCCTTCTCTGCACTCTGAAGTTTAAGAGAAAGAGATAAAAAGAGAGACACAGGCAGATGGACAAACTGACAGAGAAAGAGAGAGAGAAAGGTTGACACTCACTAGTAATGAGATATTGTCACTTCCTGAATGACCAATCTAATTGCTAAAATGTTCCCCTTTTTATAAGGAGAGCACTTGCCCCTACTCCAGAAGTTGCCCCAGGCAGTAGGGATGGATGCCGAGGTGGTGCAGGGACCCTGACCATCGCTCCATCGCTTTCACTCAGTCCCTGAAATCTCCTCACACCCTGAAACCTTGCACGTGGTTTTGGTCTGTAAATCAGCATGGTAATGAGCACTACATAAATAACTCATAGAGTTCAATAGAAAAAAAAAAACTAACAATGAGCATGAATAAATGAGGAAGTAAGGGCTTTGTGCACTAGTTCCAATTAAATTGCTCACAATAAATAAACACACTTATGCTTTCTTGAAACTGTGGGTGCTGGCTTTCTTTGCCTAGAGAGAATAAAGACCAAATAAGTAATAGAGAGGAAACTGGATTTATTGATTCAAATATAGTTTAAAAATAGGAAAGATGGCCTGAACAGTAACAGGGGAAATAAGAGCCAGTCACAGAGTGATACTGTGCACCTTCAGTAAAAACAAGCTAAATAAAAACAAAGATTTTTTAAAAATTGTTTTAAAGAAGAAAAAAAAAGTCTCCCAACAGGTCAGAGTTAAATATAAAACTATTGACTAAAGTGGAGCTGAACATGCATAAGAAATGGTTAACGATGTTTTGTAAGTTCAGCCATGACAGTATTAGTGTAGGAAAAGTCTGCCTTTCAATATTTTGGCAATAGCTTGATAAGAAGCCAACAGGAGTTTTCACAGAGCACCTTAAAAGCCTGTCTTATCCTTGGGGTTTCTTCAGCCAATGAAAGTTTGTCATGATGATGTAATGCTCCTGAGTTGTGTTTCAGCACCGAGTATGTGGTCACCGGATATCATGCCTGAGATATAGGTAAGTTTCTGGATCAAATCTTTCTTTCCAGCCTGTTCCCCTGCTTAAACTAATTTCAGCAGAGATCATTTGGTTCTCATCTAGTTTACTATCTCTGAACAGTTTTTTTTTTAATGTGGGCTAGGGTTATTATAGAATTGTAAAGACAGCTGGTAAACAAAATGATGGGATCTAAGAGTCAGTTTTCCTCTGTCATTAGTATGAAGGCTTTTACTCCTCAGTAATTTATCATCACCTAAGAGGGGAAGAGCAGCAATCAGGGTTATGTTTTATTTGTTAGGAGAGTTCTAGTCATTTAACAAACAAGTTTTACTAGAAAGACATTTTCAGGGAGATGGAAAGATTTCTTTTTAAGGATTCACACTGAACTTGACTTAAATTATTAAGTGAGCCCCAGTGAACTGTAAGCAGGGAACAAAGTTTCAATGTTTATTGTAAATAGAGAATATATATAGATCCTGCCTCCACAGAGGTTAAACCCTACAAGAGAGATAGAGAGATAGCACGCTGTTTTCTATTTTTAATCAAGTCAAAAACAATTTACAAAGGAAAAAAAAAAAACCCTAAAGATTTGATGACCTTTAGTAGCCTGATAGTTATATAAAGTTAAATAGAAAAAATAAATAAATATGAATAAATAAGCTAATTCTGATACATGGATGTGCAGATGCTTTTATATGTAAGCGCCATTTTTAAATTTGGAGTATTTTAAAAATTTGAGCGAGGTAACCAGCACAACCAATGGATATGTACCTCTTTCTTTTCTCTCCATGATACCCTCTGCAGATGTGGAGATTTTTAAGGAACTTTCATTGATACCAGTCAAGCTGTGTATATTCAAGCAACATGAGTTACAGAAAACAATTATGCAGATAATTTAAGAATTTTTTTAAAAATCAAGAATGCTACTGGGAAAAGAGAATGAGTCAGGGGAGGGGCCCGCAGGGAGGGGAGGAGTTTAATAACATGTTACCAATAACACTGATTGAATTATCCAGATGATTAGTCATCTTTCCCTTTCCCTCTGATCATATAGACACAGACTCTGAGAAGAGCATCTCAAGTAAGAGTTGGGGGGAAATTATCTTCAGCAATGAGGAGAAACAGAAAATGTTAAGTGTTATAGATTTTCTAACAGGAGAAATATTTTTTTCTTCTTTTGTAGAACTCGGTATCTGATGGGTGCTGATGCATGTATTCTTTTACTAAAAACTTTGCAACTTTCTAACTTAAAAGCTACTCTGCTCTGCCCTCGACTGAGTTTCTCAACTACACATCACTTTCCACTGCATCTGCATTTACTTTACTTCCAAAGAGTGAGGTCATCTCTCTACCGTACTTCCTAAATGGTTAATAGATGCTCACCCCTTGCATAAAATTATCCTCTTCTCTTTTGTTCCACAGTTAATTCATTTTCCTCTCAAAGCATTTGGTATTACAAAGTAAACCTTATAGAAATTTTTAAAAATGTGTCAGTCAGCATAATATAAACATTACTCACTTTCCTTTTTTTTTTTTTTTAGCCATAATTTTCCATAACATTGCTTTGGTGCAGTACTTGGTACTGACACTTGGGACTTAGATAAAATCTTCTATTTCCATAGCATCCTATGATTTGTTTTTTGCACCATAAATTCTGTACAGGAAGCCAACACGGTCATGAGAAGGGATAAAAGTCCTGTTCTAGAATTGAATGAATGAGTGAGAGGTGCTCTAGAATGACTGATGGAAAGAGTAAACATTTCCAAGAAAAGGAAACGGTATGGATAAGGTGGAGAATGATGAGAACAACAGTTCGGATGACCTGGTTTCTGATACAGGATGCATTTGGCTTTGGGGCCATGGTCTAAGCTGAAATCCCAAGCCTTTATCACAGAGCTTTGGGGTAGCACGTGGTAGCTCATTAGGCTTGGGTTCCCAATTCTCAGAGCACCCAGCTGGAAGCAGAAAGGGTATCCATGTGGATTAAAGCACAGCTCATTAGTCTGCCAGCCAGGCCTTTGGAGAAGCCTAGAAGGAGTCCGCTTGGGGTTCTGCTTGATCTAGGAAACCTCTTTGATCCTTACTCTGTGATGCAATGATGCAGAAAAATTCAGGAATTTTTAAAATTCTTTTTTTTACGAGGAAGATATTGCTTAAGGAAGAACCTTAGGGCATGATCTGAGCACGGATGGGGACCGATAATGCACCCTTGTGATTTATCCTGTGGACAGAACAGGACTTGGAAAAGACAATCCAGGGGGTAGATCTCTTTGTATGCGTAAGGTCAGAAGGTTACAATCCAATTCCAGCTTTTCTGAAATCAGAAGGTTATATCTGTCCAAAAGACAGTCTAGAGGATTTGTAAGTTCACAAAGTCTGGTAACCCAGAAAATAAGATTCTGGTAACCCAGAAAACAAAGTTTCTATCCTTAAAGAACTTTCAGTTTCCCTTGATTTGTTAAGTCTTAAAGAATAGTACTCTGATCCATCAAGCACAGAGAAGTAGAAGTTTGTGGTAAAAGGAGGATGACCACACACCCCAGTGTGCCAAAGATGGTCCCAGCTTATGCCTCTTATCTCGGTATAATTATCAATAGCCCTTCTATTCATTTTCAGAAGGTCCTGGTTTGTCACTCACAAATGATGAACCATTAAAAGAATTTAAATATGAGGTAAAGGAGGATGGTTAATCCAGGCACGAAATTCTGAGGCCCTGACCCAAGGCAGTGGTCTTGGTGATAGGGAGGAGCAAACAGTGTCCATTTCCCCTTTTAGAAACAGTACTCCCACCTCCTCTGGGAGAGTGTCTCCCCTCCCTTTGTGAGGTGTCTCTGTATGTCAGTGAATCAAGAGCCTCCACAGGCCAGGGGATGGGCATGTGACCAATGAGCCAACAGGATACTCTCTCCCGGAACTTCGCCCCTTGGGCAGAACGATGAGATGAGAGAAGGGGAAGCTTGGGCATCACTTAGTGGAGCAGCCGAGCACGGGCAAGCCCAGTAAGCAGGTCCTGCTACAGAGACCCCGCCTCCACCCCCCAAAACCAGCCCCTGTCATCTCTTCAGCCTTCCTCTCACTCTGTGAGTTCCCTGGTAGACTTCCCACAAACATCTTTTTGGTTTACCTTAGCCAGAGTCCCGGTTCTGCCGCTCCCTAGAGGCCACACAGATGATCACTGTTGTCAGTATGCTCCAGGTACATATGGAGGAAAAGCAAGGCGATACGCTCACGAACAAGCACTTTTCTTTTCACGCCGTATCTGAGCCATGATTTTTGTAAGGCAGCTTCATACCACCATCTCCCTCTATCCCTTTCATATAGTTCGTAAGATGCCGTATCTACTTCGCAGCTAATTTTCCTATCATCACGTGTGAATATATACACAGCAACGGAGTTTGCTTTGTTCAAAGGCAATTGTTGGTGTTGAATTTGAAGGTCTGGCATCTGTCGGTGAGAGTCCAAGAGCCCAGGATTTGTTTCCTTACCTCTTGTGGTGGTTCCAGTACTACATGGGGGGGGGGGGGGGGGGGGGTTGCTGCGAAAGCAAAAGGCTAAGACTTAAAACAAACAAAACAAAACCAAAACAGACTCCACACACAGACCTTTCCTGGGAGATTATTTGTCAATGAAATGAATGCGCGTGTGAAACCGGAAGTGTTTATTTTGGTATTGTTCTCCTTTAAGCCATTCGAGGCATGTAGTGATGCCTCTGCGGTTGTAACACAGCTAGAGGGTGCTGAGCAGGGACCTAGCCCAGGCTGAACACACTCGCTTCAGGTGCGGGGTAAGGAAGTGAGGGGGCGGGGGGGCAAAGGGAATACTGGGGAGGGCAAGACCATACCCTGCGATTGGCTGGATTTTGATGCAGCATATACTCTCACGTCCTGAAATATGGTATGCAGGAAGTCTCCACAGATGCACTCTGCTGCAGTTCTTGAAAGGCAGGAACAAATTTAAACTGGGTTTTGTAAAAACAAATGACATCATTCCTGCATACTTTGAAAAGCTGCAGCCCCAATGGAACATTTTCCCATTTTCCCCTTTGCTCTTTATGTGTCTGACTGCAGGGCTTCAGGTTTTTATGCTGCACGTTTAACTGGCTAAATCTTGCAGGGAATAACCTTTCATCACTTGGCTCTAAAAATAATAAAATCCAAGAAGAAAATATAGAGGCATGTAAAAGTTCATTTAAACTCACGTTTAATCTCCATGTGGCTGTTATCTAGAGACATGACAGCACATGGGAAGAATTCTAGTGATTTGAAAGAAACAATAACAAAATGCTGTATTAGGGACTGTCATCATGGAAATTATGGCACTGATTTATTTTGGGTGGCCTTCATTGTACAGTGCTCAGCACTGCTGGTGGGGAGGACGAGGATTTCCATTTAGGGATTTTTCTGGGTTTGCATTGTTAGCTGCAAAAGTAATCAGGGATCTGTTGTAGTTAAGATGGTCAGTGAAGAGCTGTATTGAAATAGTGTTCAAGATGTGCTGTTCCTCACTGTAGAATTCCACAAAATAGAAAAGATATGTGAATCTGAAAGTTTTTTTTTTTTTAATGCAGCAGATCTAGCTGACTTTCAAAATGTTGTCTAAAAAGCTAGACACCTGGAAATGAAATATTGAATCTTGGACCTATCGAAATGTGATGGAAGTATTCTCATTAAGAAAACATTTGTTTAAGCACTGTCCTTAGTCAAAGGATGTCCCAGGAAGTTCCCTATTTGTCGATGTCAGTCCTGTATAAGCAACTGCATGGACACATACAGTGACAGCCCACCAAGGCTCAAAGCCTACCTGGTTTTCTCAGTCCCATCCCTGAATCCCAGACCTAACTGTTCACCTTCCTAAAACCAGTTTCCACACCTAATTCTGGAAGCTGCTTTTCTTTACTGAATGGACTATGAAAATCTTTTCAGTTTAATATTCTTCAACATTATTATTAGATGGCAAACAAAAATGAATTTCAAATCACAAGGATGAATTTTATATGAAGAAATATATTGGGTATCTTCTGAACTGAAGTATGCACCTAAAACCATACACCCTTAAAATTCTCAGTGACATATTCAGGAAACAGAGGCAAGATGATGCCTGCCTTTCTGTCTGAAACTAGCCCAGAGATAATCTTAAGGAGAAATGAAGAAACCAGTCCATATGCCCATCCTTGTCCTCCCCCCTAAACATTAATTTTACATCTCTGGTTCTGCATAGTTCCTTTGATCTTCAAATCCTGGAGGTCATCTTTGAAAACCCCACTTTTGTTCATGCCATTATGAATTAAATACTGGCTACTGCGTAGACCCAAAGAAAGTCATATGCCAGCAATCGAGAATAATATCTAAAATAAATGGAGATACATTTACTAGTTAAGAAGTACAAGGCACTGGATTAGATAAACAAGTCTTTGTTATCAAGGATGAGACCATTGGTTTATTTTCATTGCCCTCCTCTTCAAAATTGCCCTCTCATTCTGAAGGAAAATTTTTAAAATATTTTTCTGGATGATTTTCTCCATTCTATTATCTGAAATTGTTTCCACTTGGAAAAGATGCCCAGCTAGATCTTCTTATGGAACTAAACATGATTTCCTCTTGTTATAACCACTTTTTTTCCATTAGAAACACTTTTTACATGTGGGAAGCATGCTTTATACTTCCCAGTTTGGGAAAAGAAGAGAGAACTTCCCAGCACCTCCTTCTGAACTTCCAGCCTCTCTTCTTTCTTACTTTGTCTTTTACCTCCCTGAACTGTTGGAGCTGAGGAAACAGAAATAGAAGCTTGGGGCTGGAGTGGTTGCTTGGACCCTTCCTTGAACCTTAAAAATTAAAAAAAAAATTTTTTTTAAGAAGTAGAAAAGAGGAACACTGTATAACAATTTCTAAGTTCTACTCACTCTGCTTTGAATTCTTCCCATGGCATGCACATGTTGAATGTTTTACACCAAAACTGTCTATGGAATTTTCTTTCAAAAAATATCTTACAACATTTAAAACTTTGAGTTTAATTAAAAAAAAAATAGGAGGGGAGTATTAGGAGATGTAAAGGAACCTAAATTTAATTATCTTTTGCTGATAATTGCTGTGTAACTTAAGACAAGTTTATGTTATTGTAAAAATGCAATGGAAATTCTACCATTAATTAAATTTGCCCAAAATTTGGTAGAAACGAATCCCATAATACTGACATAACTGTATGTATCCACTCCAGTTTATGTGGCAAGCAAATAAAAAGGTGTTGTGAAAGGCATGCATGGGATGCAAGGACAGCAAAGCACAAGCCCAATCACATTGCCCTTCTGCTGAGAACTTTCTGATGGCTTCCCATTTCTTTCAGAGAAAGCCCAATACCCTTGCAGAGATCAAGGATCTGCACTCTGCTCCTTCCTGCCTGACCACAACTTCTCCCCTCTCACCTTACTTGCTCAGTTTCAGCCACACTGAACTCCTTACTGTTTATTAGACAGTCCAAACATATGTCAACTTCAGAACCTTCGCAGAAACAAATTCCTGTGCCTGGAACAATGTCCCTCTAGATGGACATGTGCTAGCTCATGTGTTTCCTCCAGATCTCTGCTCAAAGGCCACGGTTTCAGGGAGGCCTTCCCTGACCACAGTATATAAAATAGCAGCCTCCTCTATCACTCATCATTACTCGCTACTTCCAATATCGTTGATCCCCTGTAGCCCTCTTTACTTTTTCCAGAGCACATATAAACATCTGACATTCTCTGTATTTTGTTGACTTGTTTATTGTCTGCCTTCCCCCAGTGGAAGGAAAGCTCCATTAGGGCATGGGCTTGGCTTTGTCCCCCTGTGTCTACAACAATACCCATCACAAAGAAGGGGCTCAGTGAATATGTGTTGAATAAATGAATGAAGAATTAATGAATGTCTGATTCTTAAATCATAACATAATTCCGTATCTCTAAGACCTCTTTATTTGTGTCTTCATAGAAAAATTACACTTCTCTTTGTTCCTGAATCTTACATCACTGAAGTTGTAATTAGACATATTTAACATTAAAATATAAACCCAAAGTTTTTTTCATATTGAAAAGTATACATTAATATCAGTGACCCTCTTTCAAATATGATCCTATATACTGCCTTCTCTCTTCTGCCCTTGCTTAAAAATTAACTAAAATAGTAGTGCTCACTGGTTTTTCCGGTGACCCCTTACATAATAATTTCCTTAATTGGTTTCAATCTGTGTTTCATTCGGCTCCAGCACAGAAAGCTCTCCTACACCTTCTCTTCATTCTTAATGTTTTCCTCATTCTTGTCTGTCTCCCTGGAGCCCTTGAAACCATGAACTTTCAATTAATTTTTTAAATTTTTCTAATTTCCGTTTGCAATGGTCTTACCCTTACCCATTACATTGCCTTCTCTTTCCCTGCTGGAAACCCTGCTCTGTGAGGTTACTCCAACTGTAATCTTTGGACAAATACAGTGGACTGAGTGGACCCTCATGAAAGTGAATTCTCATGAAACAATGAGCAAAGGAATCCCTGATTTGGATGAGTCATGTAAGAGATGTGCTTCGAAAGAAGCTGGCTTGTTCCCTTCCTTAACAATAATAGGTTTTGAAGCAGAAGTATGTTTAAATACAGAGTTAAGGGTTAACCTGTTTTTTTCCTGTGTTTCTACATTTTTTATGGTTTTTTACTCTTGTGCATAAAACTCTTTTTTTTTTAAAGATTTTATTTATTTATTTGAGAGAGAGAGCACATGAGAGGGGGGAGGGTCAGAGGGAGAAGCAGACTCCCCGCTGAGCAGGGAGCCCGATGTGGGACTCGATCCAGGGACTCCAGGATCATGACCCGAGCCGAAGGCAGTCGCTTAACCAACTGAGCCACCCAGGTGCCCAAAACTCTTTTTTTTATAGAGCTCTAAACTTTAAAAGATAGGACATTATATTTTCCATCTTCTACAATTTCACAAACTACCACTTGCTGGTAAAATCCTGCCATGTTAGCTTCTCTTCTTTTTCCCTATTCCTAACTCCCATATGGATCCGAGATCTGAACATAAGCATTGCCATCCAATAGAACTTTCTGCAATGATGGCAATGTCTTAGAGCTGAACTGTTCAATACAGTAACCACTAGCACATGTGGCTATTGAGTGTTTGAAACCTGACTAATGCAATGGAGGAACTGAATTGTTAATTTTCAGAAGGGCATCTTTAATGAAGATAAGTTTCCCGCACCAAAAATGGAAAGAGTAGATGAACTCAGTCTACACCTACGTGTAGTCTACATCTATATCCAAAGCTCATATCCTTATCTTCTCTTGGTCACACACTTTATTATTCCCAGTGTTTTTCAGGAAAATTCCCTAGAAAAGTAAAACTGGAAAAGTACTTTGACAGTCAACGCTCAGGGTCTATAGTGAGAGAGGAACGTTTGTGAATATTATAATGAAACTAGGGCTCTGTGTTAACTTTGGGTTTAGAATCTTGTACAGCGACTCTGCTACTACAATAGTAGAATATACTTAATTTTGTTACTTTTGCCCACACTGCAAGGCACTTTTAGGTCATGATTTCCAGATGGTAAGATTCAGAATGGAAAGAGAAAGTGACCTAGAGACCTTGATAACCTGACTTCTGAAATACCAGTGTTTGATTACATAGAATCTAAATTGTCCCATTTCTGTCAATGCACTATTACCTGTGATAATTTGACATTAGTTGAAATTGAACAGTGTTCTTAGCAATACTGTGGGGAAAATATGAAATTTCAGTCTTCTCCAAATGAATCCACTTGGCTTAAAATGTGTTTATGATACTATAGAGGATTCCTTTGATTCTTAAATTTTTCCATCTTTATAATTATAGAAATTGCTCTATATCATGGGTGTTACCAAAGTTTAACATATCTTTGCTTCTTTGTATGTTTATATAGGACTCCTCTCTTTAATTTTGCTTAATCTGAGTACAGTTGGCACACAATGCTACATTAGCTTCATGTGTACAACTTAGTGATTTAACAAGTTTATACATTATGCTATTGTCACCACAAGTGTAGCTACCATCTGTCACCACACAGCGCTATTACAATATCATCGACTGTATTTCCTATGCTGTGCCTTTTACTCTCATGGTTTATTCATTCCATAACTGGAAGCCTGTAACTCCCACTCCCCCTTTACCCATTTTGCCCAACCCCCTCCTTTGGCAACTATCAGTTTGTTCTCTGTATTTATAGGTCTGATTCTGCTTTTTATTTGTTTATTCGATTGTAGTTTTGTTTTATTTTTTTAGATTCCACCCATGAGTGGAATAATGTGGTACTGGTCTTTCTCACTCTGACTTATTTCACTTAGCATAATACCGTCTAGGTCCATCCATGTTGTCTTAAATGGCACAATTTCATCCTTTTAATGGCTGTATAATATTCCTGTGTGTGTGTGTGTGTGTGTGTGTGTGTGTGTGTGTGTGTGTGTGTGTGTGTACATACAACATTTTCCTTATCCATTCATCTATTGATGGACACTTAGGTTGCTTCCATGTCTAGGCTATTGTAAATAATACAGCAATAAACATAGGGGTGCATATATCTTTTTGAATTAGTGTTTTCATTTTCTTTCAGTAAATACCCAATTGTAGGACTCTTTTTTTATTACTCTCTAGACATCATGTCTTCATAGAGTTGCTCCAATGGTGCCACATCATTGAGTAGGATGTTAACCTATAGCCAGACAAAATATGTCAAAGGCCTAGGGGGAAAAATCTCTTACCCACAGCTCCACAGGGTTTATTCTGCAGAACACTAGTTTTGAGATACTCCCTGACCTGAACAAAACAAATTGAAAAGACGGAAACTACATTATCCCAGGAAAATTAGAATACACATTGACATATTAAAGATTCTGAGAAGTCCAGTAGCAAAGAAACCTGTTGACTTTTTTTTTTTTTTTTTAGATTCGGTGTTTCTTTGTTAATTTGGCCTTAGAACACTTTATTTTCTCACCTGACATCTCTGAATAGCCCATGGAACTAATGTTCCAGAGAATACACTTTGAGAAATCCTGTTTCAGTATTAGGATATTCCTAGGTATCATTTTCTTGTTTCCAAATATTCTGGTGTATACCAGGTCTAGATACATTCAGCAGACTCGGAAACCATATTGATTCTACAGACTCTAGCTTTGAGAGGGTTTCCAAGAGGTCAGTAAAACAGATGATAGTTGATAGATGATAGATTGATAGATGATAGATAGATAGATAGATAGATAGATAGATAGATAGATGATAGATGATAGATAAAGTTTCACCGTGTAATACAAGAGTCCCCACTGAGAACTTCTCTAACAGTTTGTAGTTGCTTTGCCAAGAGGCTTCAAACATATTGGGAATCACAATTGCTCATCAAGTTAGAAATTTATCATTAATTGCAGATGCAATTAGCTTTATGATGATTCCTTGTAAGTAGGCTCTTGTAGACAAGATTTCCCCCACTGAAAATACCTGGAGGGTCTGTTACAAATAGCAGTTCCCAGGACCAGATAACACAGAGTAGTTTTCATGATTTGCCTTAGTTTTAGCTTGATTTCTTTGAGACTACAGGAATGAACACTCCTACATGACTTAGTTAAGGAAATTATCTGTGTAAGGACTGCGCATGAAACTACCGTGTGCTGAAAATGAAAAGTATCTCTAAAAGTGAGAAAAGCATCATTAAGATAGTCTTCCCTCAGGAACAACACTACTTAGTATCTTCTCCCAAACAAATAATAAGTAAAAAGGAAAGGATTTACATGGTGTCCAGATTTCAGAATTTTACAGTTCTGAGATATTTTTTATCTACCTAATAACTACTATCTCCAAACCACTTTAATATGTGAGTCTCACAGAGAGTGCCTTTATCTGCTTCACGGATTCTTCCCTAGTAAAGACCTCTCGCCGTGCTTTTAATCTATATTCAAGAAATTGAAATCAGGCAATGGCAGTGAATTGCGTGAGATAATACTGTATAGAAGATGAACTTTGGAGTCAGAAAGACATAGGTTCACCAATCCTGACTCTAACAATCATAAGCTGTGTAACCATGGGAGGCTATTTAACTTTTCTGAATGTCATTTTCTCCATCCATGAAATGGGTGATTTGGCACCTACAACAAAAGATAGTTAAGGGAATCGGATGAGATAGTGTATGTAAAGCATTTAGAACAGAGCCTCGAAAATAGTAAAATGTATCCCAAAATGGGGATTATTACTCTAAGCTGTTATTTCGGTCTAGGAAAACTTTCCGAATTATTTTTCTTTATATATAGTTTCTAGAAAATAATATTCAAACATCCATTTTTTAAGCTACATATCCCATGGATTTTATTCCTTTATTCAACAAATGCTCTGGTCACTAAAGTTCAGGAAATAAGACAAAGTCCTGAGCTGTGGTACAAATGATAGCCACACATCACAGCAAGTATACTATGAGAGAGGCGTGATCACAGTGGTGTGGGAAGACAAGAAGGGAGTAACAAATTCTGCCCGAGTGTGGCTTGGTCTTTTTAGGGAAGAAAGCAGAGGATTTGTGCCCTGAAAGACCAAGGGAATTTGCCTGGTGGAGGAGAACGGAAGGGTCTTTCAGCAGATATATTAGGAAATGAGATGTCCAGTGGGGCTAGATGTCCATATGTAGTTTAGGGAGGAAAGACAAGAAAAACAGAGTTCAAGAGTATCTGTATAAGATGTTGGAGAAGCCAAAATTGGTCAGGCTGGAAAGAAAGGGGAGAAAAAAGTAATTAAGTTATTACACATCTACTATGGTTGACATCTTACCAGATGCTTTATCTACACCTTGGCATCTAAATCAAATGAAAACACTCTGAGACATGTAGTATTATCTCTGTTGTGCAGGTGAGGAAAGAGTGGCTCTCAGAAGTTAAATAAGTTGCCCAAAGTTACATAAAAAGAAAGTGAAAGAACTTGGCTTCCAGCCCAGGTTTGTCAGATGACAGGGGCCAATGCCAACCTCTATTTTAAGCAAGGGGAACCAGCAGGGGTCTTCAATCAAGGAAGTAATCTCATCAAAAAAAAATTTTGAAAAGAAAGTATGGTGACAGAATATAAAATGATGGGCTGGACGGAGATAAGTCTGAGGATTGGGAGATAAATTCGAAGTTATCACAGCTTGGAGGGAGAGAAATGAAGAAGGACACAGAGAGCCAGCCCATGTGCAGGTGGAGAGAGAAACAGTTCTTAGAGAGACTCAGAGAGGCTTGGGTACCAATTGGATGTGAATATACCTCAGAATAAAATCTCTGAGCCCAGACATGATAGAATGTATGTGAGGGAGAAATGTGGGCTTCATTAAAATTCATTAAAATATTTATGTTAATTTGGAAGAGCAGAACCAAACACGTGGCATTGTGTCATCTAAACCTGTGCTACTCAGAGTATGGTCCACGACCAGCACGTAGATGTACCCAGGAAATGACAAATTTCATGCCCTACTCAGGACATTTTAAAACAATCTGCATTTTAATGAATCTCTAGGTCAAAGAAAAACTAACGTAGGAAAACTAAAATTGAGGGTAATAGAGGAGGAAGGTGTCAGAGAGGATAGGCAATTTTCTATAATCTATAATTTTTACAATCTATAATCTCTCAAAAGCATTCTGGTTAGCAATGATTTTATTTCATATTACTTTTATTATGGTAAGAAGTTTCTAGAAGAAGCAGCGACAGGTGCTGACATAGCCAAGATGTAAAAGGCAGATGCTCCTTCAAATTCAGTACTTTATAAAAGACTGCCAAATCCAAGCTGTAACCGAATGATTAGGTAGCATTTGATCTGCTTATTTGGAATGTCAGCAGGGCTAATGCTTACATAAGCTCTATGCTGTCTCATAATGTCCTTCAGTTACCAGGAAAATAGAAATCCAGAAGAAAGTCTACTTTATCATCATGATTGCCTGAGAAGGGGACAGAACAGAAAGATCTTAAAATATTTTCTGAACATTCAATTGGTTCATTCAATACATATGTGTACTAATGTGTGTGTAGGTATGTAATGTCTTGAACACTGTCCTGAATTTTACTATTCTGCTCTCTAATTGCTATTGATCCAAAGTCCCAAGATTGTACCCAACAATTCATGAGAATCAGAGCCAACACAAGTAGGTTTGTAGGAGTCTGTAGGGGAAAAACAATGATAGACCTCAGAAAGGCTATACCAACTAAACTCTTCACCTGAGGTTTGCCCTCAGATCTCTTCTAGACCACTGGCCCACTGATTTGTACCAGACTAGCCCCCCCGCCATTTCATCTACCCTAATGAGCACTGACATCCTTTGCATAAAGAATACCAGGGCTATATATTCTCATTGTCTTATAACTTGATCCTTTAGATGTCATGGGGAAATTGAGATACTTTTTCTTGGCTCAGTAGGAAAATGTATACATCTTAAACTGTGTTATGAGGCAGTGGTGTTCAGATCCCCTCTCTGGTCAGAACACCCACATTCCTGTGATGGCAGTGTCCTGAAGAGCTTATGGTTCCCATTGCTGTTTTCATCACCATCATTATTCATTAACAAAGAGTTTTGAGAGCCTGCTATGCCCAAGCACTGTACTAGGCTTTGGGGCACATAGGGGAACAAAGCCACTGCTCACATGAACCTGACATTCAAGTGAGCAAAATAGATAATGAACAAATAAAAAATACAACCATAAAGTAACATCTAGTAGTGATAAGTGGCAATAAAAAAACATAGCATGATGTACTGGGAAAGAGCCATAGGGATGCTGTTAAGTCAGATTTCTACTGGGAGGTGATCTCTAAGCTGAGATCTGGGTCAAGAGGTTAGACCTGGGAGAACAGTTGCAGGCAAGAGGACCTGCAAAGGCAAAGCCTTTTGGGCGAAGCCCATTAGGAATGTTTGGGACATGTCAAGAAGGTCAACACAACTGGGGCAGAGTGAGAATGAGGAAGAGTAAAAGGAAATGGTCAGCCTGATGCCAGACCATGCAGGTCCTCGAAGGACCTCGAGGGTCACAATAAGGTCACAACATCAAACAAACAAATCTTTCATTTACTGAGACAGGCACTTCACTAATAAAAAATATACATTTCTCAGTCTGATCCTCACAATAATCCTGTATATGGCTATCATCATTATCCCTCAAGAAGACTGAAATTTGGAGAGATTAATTAATATGACCAAGGTTCTGTACACACCTATCCTTTCTCATCCCATCCTTCCACCTAAGAACTCTTTCTAGTCTCTTACTGCCCGTTAAAATCTGGCTGTTTCTTTCCAACTATACATTCTGCTTCACCAACTGACCATGGATGGCTAGATTCTGTCCTCTAAGTCTTGGAGGACCTGACTTTGCCCACTTGCCACCTTAGGTTAGAACACCAACACTTGTTTCTGGCCCCCAACCACACTAGTATCTCCTGCTGACCAGACTGTTTCTTACGGTTCTTCAGTGGGCTGAATAATTCCGAACTCATGCACAACTGATTTATCTGTCATCCTCACTACAAGGTAGTATCGTTTTCAAATCTGTTTGCAGGAGTTTCCTCAGAAAAATGCTGGAATTTGAGAAATCTGAAGCATACATTTTAATGACGTGAAAACCTAATTTAAAAAGTAAAATCTATTTAGGACAAAAATAAACCGGATAACTTTTCTTTCCTCTAATGCCTTCTGTCCTACAAACTAGTACATTTTAGAGCTAGTTCTTTTTAAGAAAGTTCTGCTCAATGGGGCAATAAGTTGTCGAATAAATGGAATAATTTTGTTTTCCATTAAGCCTTGGATGACAATATTTAGCTTAGCATAATCATTGTATGAACACTTTAATGAAAGTTCTGTTCAGGTGGGTTTTTTTTAAAACAAAAATCAGACTTTTCTTATGCTGCTTTTATACTGCAAATGGACCTATTATCGGAGGGCATGTAAGTCAGCTCTAAACTATCACAGGCTTTTTTTTTTTTTTTTAACTTGTTTTCAGGATAACAGTGTTTAAAATCCTCTCCAACAATTTGTTGGATTAATATATTCTCCAGCAATTTGTTGAACTGCAGGAGCTGAAAAAATTCTGGGCTTGTAAAGAAACTGCAGTGTCTAAAACTCTCCAGAAGCCCTCAGAATGACAGGGCTCTTGACCAATAAAACGTGAGATTCAAGGAACACATTGTCACAACTCAGCAAATAATAAGGAGCAGGTATAAGTATGACATCACTGAAAAGCCTTCTCATTGGCGGTTCCACTTTGTACTGGTTACTGTTCTATTTGTGGAAGCAGCAGCTTATTCAAATTAACCTTTTCATGCAGAGGGGAGGAGGAAGGTGGTGAGTAATACACTGCAGTCTTTTCCCTGAAGGTGATGTGCTCAAATTCGCTTTACATTGCCTTTGAGCAGGCAAAATAAAAATAAATTCAGCTGTGGCGGTGTTTCACAGGGATAATAGCTGCTTGAATTAGATCAGGTCAGTGAAAAGGAATGGAATAGAAGCTGTTGCAGAGTTAAAACAAATTTCCGAATTTTCTCTTTGCTTTTATTCCCACCCACCCCACCCCAACCCCTGACCACCACCCCCTTATTATTTCTCCATGCCTCATTCTTGGATTCAATTGCTGTATAGATCAGACTCGGTATCCCTCCAATCAGCCATTGGAGGGAGGAATTTCTTTGAACACTAACACCTCTTCCCTGTGCCATCTAGGGGTCTAGCAGACAGGTCAGATTAACGGATGGTTTTCTGGCATTGTACAAATACTCAGGAGTCTGAAGCTGATGAGATAATTTAATCACATTTACTGTAGTCTGTGAGGAACTGTCATTCTCTATCCTGTTACTGTTATATAATATAGGGCCTCCAGCTACATCAACGATACACAGGAGAGCCCACTCATTTTTAACTCTTAGTCCTTGGCTTTAACTTAGGAGAGCTCCAATGGAGGGGGCCGTTCATGTATCTATTCCCTCTCTAGGTTGGCTCCTGGTACTTTGCACAACTTTGCTTAAATAAAGTGCTTTGGTCTTTGGCCTTATGTGATTTTATGTCTTCAAATTTCAGTCTCACTCGCTCTTGTCATCTGCAAAGATCATTCAGGATATAAACCATGTAAAACTTTTGAATCCAGCTTTAAAGAAATTGGTTTTAGTCCATTTCTCATTTCCACTATTTATATTTTATTCCCTTCCCTCTTCACCTCCTCCTTCCTACCTCAATATGCCTCTCCTTGTCAAAGACCAAAAAAAAAAAAAAAAAAAGTGGCAAAAGTCTACAGAAAATTGACAATAAGTCTATTATCTCTGCCACAATATGGGGTGTCTTAGTCTGTTTGGGCTCCTATAACAAAATGCCACAGACTGGGTGGCTTATAAACAACAGAAATTTATTTTGCACTAGATGTCTGAGACCAGGGTGAGGTGAGCGTCCTCTTCAGGTGCAGATTTCTCCTTGTAGTCTCACATGGAGGAAGGAGCTAGGGTGCTCAGCAAGGTCTCTTTTATAAGGGCACAAATCCTAATTATCAGGGCTCCCCCCTCATGACTTAATTCCCTTCCAAAGACCCCACCTCCTCATACCATCATCTCTGGGGGTTAGGATTTCAACGTATGAATTTGGAGGGGACACAAACATTCAGACCTTATCATGGGGTTAGGCAGAAATGGCTATATTTGCAGTCAGAAACAAGTCATTCCATGCAAAGAGCTAGCTATCTTTGCTCCAAACTCAGGACTCCTTGCTGCACCTCTACTATGTGTCCTTAAGAGCTGTTCACCTCTGAGATCTTAGTGCTACTTCACTAAGAATATCAATAATCTTGTCATCAAACGTTAAGGACATTGTCACCAGAATGACACTCCATGTTACTTTCCCATTTGGTCTCTTTTGACTTGTTTTGCCTCTCCATCTTACAGTTCCTTTAAATTTATCCAGGTGTTGTAGCTGTTACTGGGTTCCGAGCAAAACGATACAGATTCAGAAAACAGTGGCTGTGGGAGGAAGGTTAAGGGCACTAGGTTTTCATCACCCCCGAATAAAATAGTGCAGGAGGAGGTGAAAGGAAGAGGAGGAACTCTGGCAAGCTCTCTGGCCGGTGGGGAGCCGGTGTGTGCTGGGGTGATGAGCAAAACCGAAGCAGGGAGGACGAGGCCTAGGCTGCCCGCATCAATGCCACACGCACGACCTGGCCCTGCCCAAACCCTGCCAGCTTTCTGCCAGGAATCACCCAACTGCTCAGCTCTTTCACGGATAGCTGCCGAAATCCCAGGAACCAGGTGTCTGGCGCAGTTTTTAGCACAGCTCTCTGTATGTCGCCGAAACCCACCAGTCTGGCGTGCCCAGCTTTCCATATTTTGACTTGTTGCAATTTTCCCTGCCTAAGCCCAGCCCTTCCTTTGAAATGAGACTGTTCCGTGGCCTACCTTGGCAAACGGCTCCTGGAGAGGAGCTCAGAGGTTGCCGACTTGACCTGGAGCACCGGGCACTTTCAGCTCATTATGCCTGAATGCTGCATTGTTCCTGTGCTGAATGAAGTTTTAGAAAATGACTTTCAGATGTTAGATTCCCATTCTGGTGCTGTTTTTCCCCCTTGCCGTTTATAATCTCATAAAACTCATCATCTTTGTTTGCTCTGGACAAAAATGAAGAGACTCGTAAACTAGCATCCTAGATGAGAGGGACTGATACCAATTTGAAATGCTTCAGCTTCAGAACACTACCAAAATAATTTAATTATTGCCCTTTCACTGTACATACCTTTTTTAGTTTGTCAGTTTGCTTCTTTTGCTGGAGCTCTCTAACCGTTGGATTATTTTAGGCAGTGCCCGAAAATGACCGTGACCCTCTTTATCTGAACTCCGATCAGAAAGCCGCCTAGTGTTCCTCAGGTTTTTTTCTTTTGTCCCCCCCACCCACCACTCCCACCCCCACCCCCCCCCCCGCCACCCTTTAAACCAGAAAAGTAGCTGCTGAAAGCAGAACAGTTGCCATGGCAACCTCTTGGCAGCTTCCTCCGAGGCGAGTAACAGTGCTGATTTCCCGAGGAGGGCTGGGTGGGAGGGGGTGGAGCTCTGAGGAGGTAAAGGAAGGTTACTGTGCACTTAGTTAATATGCAAAACCACTTACGCAGTGCTGGATGCGCAGTGAGTAAGTGCAAACAAAGCCATGCTTGATCAGCTAACACGGACTTTACACACTAGTTGATCTGTCCAAGGATGCAGATGTTGGCTCAGAAAGAAATTTTGCAGTTGGACAGTAAAGGACACAAGAGGTAATACTACAAGAGGTTAAACACTATTTTTGTAATGGTTGGTGAATATGGACAAAATAAACAGAAGCTGAGGTGTAATTTGCCTTGCTCCTCTTTTGCTTTGTTCAAGGAAAAATACAGCAATCTAAATCACAGGGATGGTGTTTTCTCTGAAATTCTAACATACTGAAGTTCAAGTTTGCATCAATTAAACTCTATGTAAGATAAACCAATATGTTCAGATATAAGCAAGTATAGCATAATTTGGTTTGTGCTTAAACAAAACATACGGCTCAAGTAGCATCTTTCACCTTGGAGTTTTCAGACAAAGAAGCAGCTTAGAGTAACTTGGGGCTGGGAGTGGGGGCGGATGCTGTTGGATCTCTTTTTTCTCTCTCTCTCGCTGGCCCTCTCTCTCTCCCTCCAACTTTGATAAATCCTCGTTTGTTTCCTGGGGGCTAGACAGGGTGGACGTCAATCCCCAAGAGAATACTGGGGAGACTCTGGTGCAGAGTTTTTCTGGCAGAGGTCACCTGCATGAGAAATGAGCAGCCTGGCTGCAAGCTGAGGAGGCGGCCGCCAGCCCCCTACCCCAGGGCCTGCAGACTTGCATGTTAAAGAAGAGGCCAGCTGATGGAAAGCCTGCAGCAGTGAGCTGAGGTCTGCCCAGCAGGTGTCACTAGGGATTTAAAGCTTACCAGACCTTTGGGATAAGGCCTAGGAAAGAGCCGAGTAATGATTAATAAAGCTTACTTTAAAATATTTTTGAGAGGTTATATGTGAAATAATTCCAAGGAGTTCGCCTTCCGAGGGAAGTTAAAATGATAGCTACAGCTTGGTGTAGATGATTTCTGGGCCATTCTCTCCAAGGCTGTATCTCCATTTCTGAGTCCCCATTCCAAAAACCAGATGTGGACATAAAACTCTCAGAAGGCACACTGAATCCCACACGATGGGGAAAATATACAATGCAAAGCCAGAGCGAGTGTAGGAAATGATTATTTTGGTAGGGATTCCCACTTGCAAAACCAACCTCCATGTCCTAGCACCATAGATGTTGATTTTGTAAGTAAGCTCAGTTAAGATCAGAGTCCACTCTAAAAATGCAGATGCCCCAGGAGTCTCTGTATGAATGAAGTCAGCTTGTATTTTATCAATGATTAATATTTTTGTTAACAGAATCATATGTAGACTACCTCTAATTTAACAACAATAAACAACAAAAGCCTGCATTGAAGATACTATTCACTTCCTAATTTAGGCACCTAGAAATATGCATATGATCATTTTTCTACTGGTCACTCCCTTAAACACTTTTTTGCTGTTTTCCTCTTTGTCTTGTCTGCCTGGAAGCTCAATATTAAACTTCGCCATGAATTTCAGCAGCTTCCCTAGCTTAGATTTTCTCAAATAATTTCTCCTCCATCCATCTTACGTTATTCAAATCATGCCTTCCTGTCTTGTTTTAATTATTTTATAGTTTTAACACATCTGTACTTTCTGCTGTGTCTCTTACCTCACATGCATTTTGGTGTGGTGTACCCACTTAGAAGGAAGGGAAGGAGGAGAAGAAAGGAGGTGGGGAAGAAGTAACAGGACCCTTTCCTCAACCAACACTCAACATCTTGTGATTAATTCGTTAAGAACATTTATCTTCACTTACGCTTTGGATGGTAGAAAGAAGGAGTGAGAGTGGTGGTCTGGGGGGCGCTGAGCTTGTATGGGTGCTGAATGCAGTCTAAGCGTTCTGGGTGTCTGAAATGGTGTGAACGCCGTAAGATGGGAGAGAAGCTGGAAGCGGAGGTGTGATCTTTTGGAGCACTTTACAAAGCATCCTTGGGTGTGGTTTTACCTTGCAAACGAAATGAAATTTCTAACATGTAGATATAATCCTTCCCATCTTACAGATAAGAAAAACTGAGACAGGGATGTTATCATTTAGCCAAATGGCATTACATAACAGACTCAGGACAAGGAACCAGCCCCCCTGCTCACAATTTCGCTACTGATGGGACTCCAACCTGGGAAGAATGAAAGAAATCCACAGGGTACACAGAGACATGACACAAATAATCCTTTGTTTTTTCTCCTGGGGATGCCCCATCACACAATACCACCAAGGAAACTCTCCCACAAATGAAATACCAGTCTGCAGTTTTGCGACTGTGGCAGAATTTCATTAAGATCTTAGTCATTATATTTATTTGTTTTGTGAGGGAAAGAATAAATGACTGTAGTAATATCGATGTCTACAGACCCATTTCCTAACCACAACTCTAACCATTTCTCTTATCACTTAACTGATGTTGTTTTAATGAGAGCTATTGTTATTATGCATTATTAATAAAGGACTACCATTACTATTAATACCACTTAGGAAAGATTCTATAAAGAGCTTTGAGACTGTAGATGCAATTAACAAGAAGCCGAATTCTCCATGGTGTGAAAAATACCAGGTCGGGCTGGCCTCACACATTTGATCTTACAAAAGTGTTGCAAGGGGTTGTAAGTGGATTGCACATGCCCACGAGAAAAACCATGAACCCCATGAAGTCTGATATATGCAGTACCTTGTCCTCTTCCACAGACAGAGAAATTTGATGAGTTGAGGGGAATTTTCATAAACCTCTGCTCTCATGACCAAGACGATGGAATGAATATATTACCTCACATTTCAGGGAGTTCATGCTTACCTTAAAAGGTCTTATTTACGGTGGGTGAAAACAAACATATAAGGTAATAAGGTTTGAGTTGTTGGAATGGAAATGTCATAATTCTATGACATATTTTACATTCACTGTAAAGCTCATAACTCTCTGGGCTTCATAGTATATAATTGAAAGCCAAGAACAAGGGTGCAGGGCAGACTCTTCACACATACTCCCTTCAGTGATATTCCCATTCAAAGGAACTCCCCTGACCTCCAAAGCTGCCATTACTTACCAGGCTTGTAGCCATAGGACCACTCTCTCTCTTTGTCAGGGGGGAGATGAATTAGCAGCAACTTGATCACAGCCAGAAGAAGCCTCTGACACTCCTGTTCCATAATGGAGAAGGAAGACTGTGGTATCGTTTGCCTTTCAGGTGAGGATGAAGTTCTCACTCTAAGAAAAGGATCACTTTAGCAGAGTGGGCCAGTTTACTCACCCTCTGGGAGAGTCCTGTGTTCTACAAGAATCATCAACTACTTTACATTCGTTCTGTGAGAAAGGGCTCTTATTCAACATTCAGAATAACAACATTCTTACTTCTGCTTCTGAGACATTTTGTGTCTGAGTCTGTTTTAAGGATTTGCCAGCCCCAGGTTTTGTACCTGGTATTCAGCCTCACTGTGGGACTAAAAGGCATAGGTCAGCTGGAAGGCCAGAGGGCATAAAGGGTGAGTCCATCCACTACAAGATCATAGGCGCACCTGGAAATTTTGAAGGGCTCTGAGAAACTTACAGGACTTTTATACACACTTATAGATGATACTTTTAGCAAAAGCTTCAGTCTCAGTAAAATAGCAATAATCATGTATTTTCTTCTAGAAATGCATGGGCTTTAGTGCTTTTAAAGTCCATAATTTAATCTCACGTTGGTCAGGTGAATATTATTATCCTTATTTTAACCGTTGTGGAAACAGAGGCACAAAGTTTGAGAGTAGAGCCATGGAGTAAAAAAAACAGGAGAATCCGGAATAAAATCCAGATTCCCCTGACTTTTAGCCTAATGTTCAGTCTACCATTGACATATGCTCTCTTATTAATTAGTAAAAACTCAAAATACCTGTGAAGGACTGTCTGCGTGGAAACATAGTATGAATCTTTAGTTTACGCCTCGTCTGGATGAATTGATTTTTCATGATTGATTAATGCAAAACTCTTGGGTTATTCCATTGGGTTGATATGCATTTTTACTTGTTTTGCTCTTTTCCAAATTATGGCTCAGTGGGTAATAGCAATGAGGCTTTCGTAGAAGTTTTGATTATGCCAATAATGTCTTCCTAGTAGTTTTATTAATCAAAGGAAAGCATCTGGTTTACATTAGAATATTCATGAAGTAACCATTGAAAGAAGATAGTAAGTATTGAAACAACATAGTCTTGAATTTTTGGAAGACACTTTCTAACCAGTTTAGCTGATTTACACAGAACAGATTTTTCTGTGTAGATTATAGTCTATGTTTCCTCTGATATCTCCAACTGGGTAGGTTGGGAACTGATGTGGCACATTGTTCATTTTCAAGGTAGAGGAACTTTGTGAATTGTAAGTCTTTTTGTTTGTCCACTTTTAAACTAATATTCTTGCTAAGTCATTATCATATGTCATCAAAAATCAAGACTCGTTTGGGTTTGCTATAATAAAATCTATGACCATCTTAAAATAAAAATGAGTGGTAGAAATAATAGAATAGTAGGATGTTAGGATTATAAAATACCATATGAATCATATTGTCAAAACATGCTCAGGAGAGAAACTGGCACCCAGAGAAGTTAAGCGCCTTGTCCTAAGTCACACAGCATTCAGGAACAGAACTGAAACCATAATGAAGGTCTCCAGTTTCTGAGAATCATCCCTTGTCATTACTCTTTCTATTCATTTTTGGCTTTTTGGTTCATTTCTATTCTTTGGTTCACTTCTCCCCCACCTTGAAGTTATCATTCCCATATTTCCTTTTCTGCACATGCCACTGGGCAGTCATCCATAGATTTGAATTTTCATCACACTACCTCTCAGGAGAGACACCTCCATCACACTGAAGCCAGGTTGGTGTGTAAGGATCTTAACATCATCACCCTGTAGCCCTAGACAACCTCAGACCATCAGCATACTTCACTCCCTCGGTCCCTATCCTTGCAGGGTGAATTCATGAACATGCTGACGATAATGTATGGTAATAACATGGAAGGAATACAGACAGCCAATTGCCCAGACTCATAAACCATACATGTGGCAAAGAGCACTGGATTTAAAAGACTCACCACCAAGGCAGCATCTTAATCACATACTACCTGCTTAAGGGTGCAGAATCTTAAGGCTTAATTTTCTGCTAAGCTATGAGCTCTGAAAATGAATATGAAATTAGGATTTGGGAAGGAGAGTGTGCTCCTTCCTAGAAAAGCACTCTTATTGTAACATTTAATTATGAAGCTGCCCCACAGAGGAGCATTGAGCTTGTTGGCATTAGAGTCATGCTTGCCAGGACTGTGGTCAAATGGCAGGTACCACCCCCACCTTCCACCAACCTCCTCCAGTAATTGACTGACCTTACTAAGGTTGACTGGGCTGAACTTTGAGATGGTCCCAGGTGTTCAGTGGCTGAGCTGTGCTTCTGGTAGTACGTGCACGGAAAGGACATTGTCTGTGAAGGCAGAAAGGGGCCCTTGCTGACAAGAATTTCCAAGGAAATCTCTCAGTTGCAGAAGCTAGAAACGTTTGGTAGGAAAAATTTTAGATCTGCCTGAAGAAAATGTCAACAAAGTTTCCATTTATTTCAAACTTTTATGAGATATATTGAATTATTGTACAGGAAAAATATTTTCTATACCCACCAAGAAGATTGCAACAATCTTCTGAAATGGAGAATGCCTTATAACCAAGCACATAGATCAAAAATTGATTTATGCGAGCCATTGAGTTTGTACATATTTTGACACTATTCATCTTATAGCCTTATTCCATTACCTTGACAGAAGAAAACACTCATCTCCTAAAATTAGATTCTAGCTAATATTGTTAATGTATTTATAGTTTGTATACAGTTAAAGGCCATTTAATCTATTTTACAACAAAATATATAACCTAGCACTTACTTTATTCCTCTTTAAGATAAGATCTGATTTTCTTTGACTAATAACTATATTCATATCCAATTTCTAAATGCCTTTCATCTCTACATGTCATGCCAAAATACTTCAACATTCCATGTGTCTTAATCCTTATTGTCTCAGGTTTTGAGGGAAAGAGGGACCAGCATAACTTTTTACCTTTTCCTCTGATGACAGCCACTGCAAAATGACTTCAGCATCCCAGAATGGAGGGCAAATAGCATTCCCAGCAATTAACATTTCTACCAGGACAACTCATGAAGTGTGAGAAACCATGCAGGCTTCTCGAGATGAGACTTTTTGAAAAATAGAGAAGAATACTTAAAAAAATCATTCCTAAAATGGGAAAGGTTAAAAGAAAAGAAAAACGTGGGCAGAAAAATAAAATACAGCAAAGTATGGACATACAAGAATGCGGGAAGTAGAAATTTAGGAGAAGCATAATGACCAGTTACTAATGGGTTACAGATAGATTTTACCTCACTGTCAGTTAGTCCTGAGAGAAAGTATGAGACTTATGATATGCATATGATATGCAGCTGGAGGGGGGTGGTTGATATGCAGTTGAATTTGTTTTTCCTATTTTCTCAGGTTTTTATGGTACAGTATTGGGCCAGAAAATGTTAGCATGGTTTCTATGCACAGTTGGTTCTGTTTTCAAAAGTCTGCTAGGGAAGAGTGGAGAGGAGTGTGTTTCCTATTCTTCTCACAACTGGGGGCAAACCAAAGGCACTTCCCGCTGTTTGGTCTCACCCTTCAACCAGCCACTAGGGCACTTTCTTTTTTTTTTTTTTTAAGATTTTATTTGTTTATTTGACAGAGACAGAGAGAGAGGGAACACAAGCAGCGGGAGCAGCCGGCAGAGGGAGAGGGAGAAGCAGGCTTCCCCGCTGAGCAGAGAGCCCGATGTGGGGCTCCATCCCAGGACCCTGGGATCATGACCAGAGCCGAAGGCAGACGCTTAACTGGCTGAGGCACCCAGGTGCCCCAACTAGGGCACTTTTTATCATCAACTTGCAGAAAACTAGAGAATGTGGCCCGAGATCATGTTTTGATCCCCAGATCTGCTTCCGCATCATGTCTCTCATTAGCCCTTCCCACCACACCCGTAGTGGCAGCTTTCACTGCAATGGGATGCAATCTATGTCCAGACCCATAAACTTCCAGGGTGTATTTTTATAGTACTTAAGAGTCAATCAGGTAACAATGCAAGCTCACTTCTCAGACCACAGCTTTTATCAGCAATCTGAGGAACAGATTTAAGTTAGTAAGCCTGTTTCCACTTGTTTCAGAGACTTCAATACTGGGGGGTAGCAGGGACGAAGTTGGGCATCAGAGTCTCCACCCAGAAAGGACGTTAGACCATACCAGGCTTCAGGCATGGTTTTGGAAACTTGGACAATTTTCTTAACTGTTCTGAGCACCTGCCTCCTCATCTATAAAGGAAACATGAGAATAAATTGCCA
Organism: Leptonychotes weddellii; assembly: GCF_054177405.1. NCBI lineage: Eukaryota > Metazoa > Chordata > Mammalia > Carnivora > Phocidae > Leptonychotes > Leptonychotes weddellii. Next base: position 145,991,054 of record NC_138371.1, on the reverse strand, counting down.
TGTTGTGAGGATTGGTAATTATTTATATGACACACAGTAAGCATTTAATAAATGGTAACAATTGCTAATATTCTTACCAACCATGCAGGATACATTTTAAAAAGAAGATTTATGTGCCCACTTTCAATCCACAGTGGGGTGTCCCACCTTGGATGGTAGTAAGAAACATTACTATTAAAATCCATCCACACCAATGGCATTCAACAACATTCTGTGTTCTGGGCTTAAAATAATATCCTAGTACATCATTCAGTTTTTGGAGACCCTCATCTTTTCTCATATATTTGCCCAGCCTTACATTTTCTTTGCCCATGAGAATAAGTCCAAGCTTCTTAACATGGGATTTAACGGTTATTAAAATCTCAGACCAAAGTAGCTTGACAATACTTCACAAAGCCCATTATGTACTCTGTGCTCTTACTCTATTGAGCCCACTATATAACAGCCCCCAATGTATTTTCCTATGCTACATGTTTTCATTCCAGCTAAACTCTCAGACTCTAATGTCATCCACCCTTTTGTTCATTGGTTACAGACCTGATTTCTCATCTCTTTGCTTGTTCAACATTTTGATTATTTTCCTCAAAAAGCACCTATGTCTAAAGAAAATGTCAATAAAATGTCCACTTATTTCAAACTGTTGTGAGAAATACTGAATTATTGCACAGAAAAAAATATTTTTCTTACCCATCAAAAATTAGGCCACACTTAACCAATGTGAAGAGTTAGTTTTAGGATGTTAGTTAGCATATATTCCACCCAGAATTTCTAGCCAAGAGCCTAAACACACACACACAAATAAATAAATAAATAAAATTTAAAAAGTCAAATGTATTCCCTCTAGATACAGCTGTCCAGTATCAACTAAATTAGAGAGCAGAGTGGGACTTCCTACCCCCCATTATGGTTTAAAATCTCAGTGCTGTGACAGAAGAGACTCTTCCCCAGGGGATGTTAAGGACAAATATGTCCAGAATGAAAAGGATATGGGCTGTCTCCAATTTCATCAACCAGTGTTGATACCTATCCTTAGGTAGCAGCGGGAAAGGATGTACTGCCCCTTCCTGGAGAAAGCAGCTAAGTCATCTCCCCACCATGGAAATAAGAAAAGCCAGGGAATAAGTGTTCCTTCTTAATAATAATTACATAATTGTGTATTGAAATGAGATTCTCTATCGGTGTTTTAGCTGAAGCATGAAAATTACAGATGCTATAGTTCAAAGTAAGGTTTGAAAAATTAGAATGGCAGAAAATAAATTTTGTGGCCCTTAAGATGACAGCATCCCTTTAAAAAATTAGGAAGAGCTAAGAAAAGTGAGAGTGGATATTGAGGAAGATTTTGGGAGAGAGCTATAGGGGGAGGGTGTGGTGCTCACTCTCAATCTCAAGTCAAAAGACAGAGTTTTAAAGGCACAAGTAGAAGGATTCAATATATGTCCTACACTACTGGGGGATACAGTGGACCAGCACCTAATTCTTGCTTGGAAACCTAAAGTGTTAGAGGTGGGTTGGCAGGTTCTTTGTGAAAGAGTGAAGTAGTTGCTGCTGACTTGAGATCAGTATGTAGACCCAATATTTACTGGGGTGATGGGGTGATAGGAGGATGGAGGAGAGGAAGTAAGCAATGAATCAATGAAAGCTTCCCTTGGAACAGATGTGGCCAAATGAGTGAAAGAGCAATTATCTAGGATCATCTTAGGTCCTGGCTTAGAAAGTTACCCAAAGTGGGGCACCTGGGTGGCTCAGTCATTAAGCATCTGCCTTCGGCTCAGGTCATGGTCCCAGGGTCCTGGGATCTAGCCCCACATCGGGCTCTCTGCTCAGCGGGAAGCCTGCTTCTCCCTCTCCCACTCCCCCTGCTTGTGTTCCCTCTCTCTCTATGTCTCTCTCTGGCAAATAAATAAATAATCTTTAAAATAAAAAGAAAGAAAAGAAAGTTACCCAAAGTAAAGACAGAGAGAAACTGGCAGTATCATAGGATTCCTAGAGCTGAGGGAATAGGACATGACCAGCCCAACTAAACACACAAGTCCTCAGCTGTTGGTTGAGGCAAGGGAAGGAATGCTGGGAAAATTGGGAAATTGGAGGAGTGGAGGCTCCAAAGAACCCACGAGAGCACTTGTGAGAGAAAGTGCCAGTATTAAGTTTTCACGAGGACTGAAGAACAGCACTACATGGCCCACAACAGTAATAAAGAAATGGAAAGAATACCTTGTCCCAACCTATCTCTCCTCCTACCTTCCTCCCCCACCAGACCCAGAAGGGGAAAGAAATCCCATTAATAAGAGGTGGTAGAGGGTTGGTTGTGACAGTCCTTAGGACAGGACATTCTAATTACTAAATTAAGAGTGGGTTTTGTGCCTTAAGACTGAATCCTAAGTCATAGTCCCTGCCTGATTTTCATCTGGGAGAAGAGGAGGGACTACCCTTATAGAGCTCATCTTAAGGGACTCCTGGAAACAATCACAAATGCTTTATAATTACATCCCCTGAGCTATGTTTGTTTCAATATAATACTTTTGTTGCAATATAATATTTACATGCCTCTCTGCCCACTTTGGTATCCCTGATGACACTTGTCTTGTCTAGTTCATTTTTGTATCCTCAGTACCTAGTGTCATAACTGATACATAGTTAGCACTAAGCACTTGCCAGATAATACAAGGGAGAATACCACAACTACCTGGGAAGAAGTAAAGGGAATTACAAGAATGTGAATGACAGAGGAACCACATCCTTTTGGATAGATCAAGAAGCCTTCATAGACCTGATCATATATGACATAGGCCAAGTCAGATTTGTATCATTCCACCAGGTTCATATTTAGACCAACAGAACTGGAGAAAAGTGTAATAGCAGGGAAAATACTGTAGAGATGAAAAGATGTAGTTAGCCTCCAGAAATGAAAGAAATGACCATACTCTAGATGGCGATATGAAGTATGTATAATCATTTTATAGTAAAAGAGAACAGAAAGCAAGAGAAGAACTGCAATGAGATTGGAGAGGCTGAGCCCATCAGGTCGCTGGCAGGTCCTGAGACAGAAAAGATATAGCCTATTCAAGGAGAGCAGACTGGGAGACACACCAGAGGCCAATCAAGGGCATGGCTGTATGCATCATCCATGGGATGCTGCCAAATCAGGGGTCAAATCTAATGAGGAGGGCAGCATCCACCTGAAGTTTATAGAGCAGATTTATTTTCCAGATATAAAAGAACTTTGCTTCTCCAATTATCAGCTTTGCAAGTAAAAGAGAATTAGCTCACCCTGATAGTAGGATTTAAAGGTAAAACGGTGAGAAGAAAAGACTACACTCAACTGTGGAGAAAAAGCCAGCTGGGAGAGAACTAAGTGGAATAGCTCAGAAGATGGGTTTCACTGTGTCAAACCAACTGGGTTAAATAAAATGGATAGTCATCTACTCTGTATATAACTAGCTGATACCTCAAATTCCCTAACTCTGTTATAACCCTTGTTTGATTCATTCAAATGGTTGGGTCTTATGTCTTCCCGATATGGGTGCTACTTCAGATAATATGAGAAAGGCAAGGTCGTTATTTCTTGGTGGTAAAATCTGTCAAGGAAATGTCCCCACTTGTTCTCCCAGTTGTTAGTAATAGAAAGTTATTTCAGTAAAGTGACATGATAGAGACCATTGGAATGCCTCTTTTTAGAAGTTGTCTTCTGTCACAGAAGATAATTTCTTAGGATATTATTTATGAACTTTTTATATGATTTAAAGAGAACCACTTCATATAAGACTGAGAAAGTAGAGAAAAAAATGAAGTGTGGAGGTGCTGGAGAGCGGGTATTTAGGGCACCAGATAGACACGTCATCTGCTTTTCAGGGCTGCCTGACTGGTTCATTCGGTTGAGCGTGGGACTCTTGGTTTCGGCTCAGGTCATGATCTCCTGGTCAGTATATCCGAGCCACTTGTAGGGCTCCCTGCTCAGCGGGGTCTGCTTCTCCCTCTCCCCCTACCCCTCCATCCCCTGCTCATGCCCCCACTTCCTCTCAAATAAACCTTTAAAAAAAAAGTTACCTACTTTTCATATTGCATCATATCTGCCTGTGAAGATTGAATACAGACTGCAAGGCTAGGAAGAAAATAAAAATCACTAGAAAAGTCAAGAAATAAAAATGTGCCGAACGACTATTATATCCTACAAAATTGACCTCATTCAGTTCTCCATACGAGCCCTATGAAGGATTATTATCATCATACCACTGGGCAAACTGAGACTCCAACAAGTAGACTAAACTTCTCAAGGCAGAACCAAGATTCAAATCCTGGCCAGTCCAAAATCAAAGACCTTGCTTTCTCCCCAGTACCAAGATATCTTTGAGTACAAAGTGCAAGCAGCAAAGGAAATAGAAAAACACAAGTCATCCATATAATAGTTAATTAAGAAGTTATTTTTTATAATACTGAAATTAGGCTAAGATAAATATCAAGGTATCTTGAGACTATAGAACAAACTTAAGAAAATAACAAGAAATGTACATGACCTGGATGCAATAAATTACAAAACTTGACTAAAAGGCATTAAATGAGGCTTAAATTACTGAAAGAGGATTGCACAGATTTTGATAAAATAATCTAGGCAGTTTATTCAGACATCCAAAGCCAATGGATTTTATTAACTTGATCATAACATTAAAAATTATATAGAAAAAAAGGGAGGCCAAAAACAGCAAGAAAATTTTGAGAAAACAGTAATAAAAAGGAATCTGCTCAATTAGACTTTAAATATACTTTAAGGTACAACGATTAAAACAGTATTATTGTATTTATGCAAGAAAAAGTGAAGTGATTAAAGCAAACAAAATGAAAGTTCCACTTATGTATTAACTCTACATATCATAGGAGTTTAATAATTTATACAAATTGTATCAAAAAGAACAACCTTCTGTCAGTAGAAAAAATTAAGATTCGGTAAATAATTTGAATTAACTGATTAAAAAAATTAACTGATGAAAGAATAAAGAATAATCCTGTTAGAATGAAGGTCAGGTCACATGACTTCTGTGATTAACCCCTCTTCCCCCAATGGTTTCCCATCTCTCTGAGAGTAAAGGATTTATGGTGACCTTGAAAGCCCTATGTTACATGGCCCGTATTTTCTTCCCCTTCAATCATTCTGCCTCAAACACACTGGCCTCTTTGCTTGTCCTCAAACCATACACAAAAGTTCCAATTACAAGATTTTTGCATTTGTGGTTCTCTTTGCATGGAACACTTGTCCCCAAAATATGCATGTGGCTCCCTCTTCAACTTTTTTTTTTTTTAAGATTTAATTTATTTATTTGACAGAGAGAGACACAGAGAGAGAGGGAACACAAGCAGGCGGAGTGGGAGAGGGAGAAGCAGGCTTCCCACGGAGCAGGGAGCCCGATGCGGGGCTCGATCCCAGGACCCTGGGATCATGACCTGAGCCGAAAGCAGATGTTTAACGACTGAGCCACTCAGGCGCCCCTCCCTCTTCAACTCTGGTCAGATCTTTGCTCAGATGTCACCTTCTCCATGATGCCTTCCCTTACTTCTCTGAAATTATAAAAGTTCTAAGAAAGAAAATATAGGTGAATATTTACATAATCTTGTGGGTGTGAACAGACTCCTTAGTAAGACTCACAAATTACTGACTTATAAATTTTGCTACATTAAAAATTTAAAACATCTGCTTCTTACAAATTTGACAAATAGTATAAAATAGCAAGGAAAAAGTGGGAGAAATATATAGGTAACACGTGCAAACAAAGGTTAATTTCTTTCCTAGAAAAACCTATTACGTATGAGAGAAATGCCAATATAAAAATGGGCAAAGGAATAGAAAACAAAATTCTTACACACACATAAAAACAAATTACCAGCATATATGAAAATAATTTTTAGCCTCATTGATAAGAAAATAAGCAAAAATTAAAATAATGAGACAACAAATTGGCAAAGATAAAAAGAATGATAATACACAACATTGGCAGGAGTGAGAAGAAAGAAGCATTTTATTTGCTCCACTGCCAACAGATGCATAAATAAATATAATCTATCTTAAGAGTCAGTTGGCAATATGAATTAAAAAAAATTTTAAATATGCTTACCTTTTGACCCAGAAATTTCACTTCTGGAAATTGGTCATAAGGAAATAATTGGGGACAGGTGGAAAGATTTAACTACAAAGATATAATAAAATGGTAATGTGCAACCTTGGAATAAGGAATGTAAGAGGAGGCACTGCAATCTTTTTTTCTCGTTGATGGGGATAGAGAAAGGGGATGGCTGAGCTGATTATATGTAAATAAGCTTTAGGTCTTTTTTTTTTTTTTTTTTAAGAACTGTGTGGAAGTGGCAGGTGTATTGCATCTTCACTAAAGCTGAAAAAGGAAGTAGTGGGCTTAAGCTTCCACATAGGGATTTAAGTTAAATATAAGAAAGTATTGCCTTACAAGAAGCTTTGTAAACATCGGTCTGAGTCAAGAAGGAGGTGGTATAATCACATTCCCTGGAGGACTTCACCACAGAAGAGATATTTGTCAAATTAAGACGATTTTTGGTACATGCCTACAAGAAGCAGGTTTGTTGTTGAAGTTCATGCTCAGTCTTCTATTTTTAATTATACTTTAATGTTTGATCAACCCATTGTGCTTTGTGTGGTATGGATGCATATTACGTTAACTGTCACCTTGTCTCATTAAAATAATAATTAGAATGAGCCCTTATCACCAGAATGAAATAGGTTTTTTAGTAAAAATTAGGGTGGGGTATCTGTCTTCAACCCACCAGCTGCCACACATTACATAACCCCAGTAATATTTGAAATCCTTTGGGTGATCTTCACTTTTCCTAAAAAAACTGTAAGTCTGAAATTAATTTACAAATCCTCTGAAAGGCCAACGATATTCTAAGTTCACTTTTCAGTTACAGTGGGAGTAAGTGTTCTAGTTCACATAACACATTTAGGCTTATTATTGTTATTATAGTATTTTTATTGAGCACCAATCACTAAGATTATAGCAAATATCAGATACAATTCTATTATAATATAACAGAATTGGACACAGCCATTGCAAAGATCTGATATAGAGGGGAAATTTCACAAACATGGAAAAAAAAAAGATCTGTACATGCTCAAGAAAAAAGCTGGATATCAAAACTATGTTACAGGAATAGATTAACATTAAGTCAATTCTAATCATTTTTCAAGGCAGTACAGATACATTTACCAAAGAAAAAATGAGCCTAAGGAGAAAAGAATATGAATTGCTTATATGGAAAGTAGAAGGGATATTACTGTATTATTTACACCTTAAAGAATCATATGTTCATATTTAATAAACTTCACATTTTCTCATTTTTCAAACAAACAAAATCTGACATCATTTCTCTAGTTGCATTATAGCTATATGCCACCAAGTAAGGCATTCATTCTGTAATGACTACCTAGTGATTATTCCTATCTTTAGATATTTCCAAGCAGAAAAGAAAAAACTACAATGAACACTAGTTGAAAGAATGCAAGTACAGCACACCCCTTCCAAAAGGAAAAGGAAGTCTGCATTCATGGTTTCCCACTCATTTGACCCAGTTTACTTCATTACTTTAAGGCAATATGTAGTTCTTCCCTGAATCTTAACATTTACTATCTTTTTTTTTTTTTTAAGATTTTATCTATTCATTTGAAAGAGAGAGAGAGAGAGGACAAGCAGGGGGAGGGGCAGAGGAGGAGAAAGAAGCAGACTCCCCGCTGAGCAAGGAGCCTAACCCAGGGCCAGATCCGAGGACCCTGGGTTCATGACCTGAGCCGAAGGCAGACACTTAACTGACTGAGCCACCCAGGTGCCCCTGCTATCTTTTTAAAAATTCACTTTTATTTTTATTCCTTGGCCACAACTTGGTTTATCTTTTTCAGAAATCCAGGTACCTGGCATTTCAGGATATTTTCTGTCTACAAATCAAACCCTTCTCTTGGCTTCAGGAAAATTTTGCTCTTCAAATTGCCTGAACTTCAATCTGACAATATTCCTTCAGTCACTCACTCTCCCTTCTAGACACACAGCCTCATTCTAAATATTTATGATTGAATTTTTCAAAATACTCTAAATTCCTGCCTCCCAATTGGATGACAAATCCATTCTTGTTTCTTCCAGCTCTGTATTCTCACATTGTCTAAATGTCCCACAGGGTTCTGCCTATGTCCCATCCTGCATTCATTTTACCACCTGACTCTCATCCTCCTTTCCAGAACTTCATTCTGAATCTCTGCAATCTTACCTTCAGGCCCTTATGCATAGACCTCTTCCCTCCTCAAATACTTTAATGTGACAGCTATCATACACACAACTTACAACATTTAAGTTTGACACTGTAGGTTCTCAATCCATTCAATTATTTTTAAGATCTGCTACACTGTCATCACAAATTTTTTAACTTTACTCTTCGGTGACAATCCAAAAGAGTGACCAATGGCTGGAATTTTCACCAAAGAAACATGAAAGAAGTCTTAACATTAGCCTACGTGGGTATTTAGCCATTATATGAGTACTTACCAAATTGAGTCTCCATCTATAAATCAGCTGTTAAATTGGTAATAAAATAAGTTCTAGATTAGATAGGAATTTGTTTGAGAAAAATTAGAAGTTAAAACAATACACTAATTTTCTTTACGATCCTGATTTTTATTTGTGTTGACAATACGTGCAACAAAAAAATACATATATAAGCTATATTTCTAGATTCTTTTACAGCTAAGGCTGGTCTGGGAACATAGTTCTGGCCAATAAGATGTAAATGAAATTGCTTGGAGATTATTCCAGAAAAGCTCTTTTAAAGGAACTAACTCCCATGGCATGAGATCTTTGCTCCTTGCCCTTCACTCTTCTTCCAGGTCGGAGGCTGATTGTCATGCCCATGAGGGCAGGAGTCATCTTGCAATAATGTGGAAGAGAGCATATATTCCGAGGGAAAGTTAGAAGGAGCCTGGATCCTGGACGACACGATGCATACCATACTTGTCCTGTCTATCTCCAGACTTCTTTCACATGAGAAGAAAAATTAACCCCTCCTTTTTATGCCACTGTTTTTTTAGGTTCCTATGGTTAGCAGTCTAACACATCCTTAACTAATATAGTTGGTAAAAAGTGTGATATGAAATTTGAAACAAAAATATTTCAGGAAGTGGTGGTCATAATTGAGAAAGTGACTTTACTTTGGAGTAAAAATTAATTACTACAAATGCAATTCATGAATTATTTTTTCTTAAGAGGCTCTTCTGCTTCACAAGTGTTTATTCTCTGTGATATAAACATACAAAGTGATCCTACTATCTTTTTACTTTTTTCCTGTCTATTGATCCTAAATTTGCTTAGGGAGGAAAAGAAAATGGAATGATGTGAGACTTCAGAGCAATGTCCAAAGCTTACTTTCAGTTTCTGCTAAAGCTTTAATACAGTTTCTCTCTATTACTATTTCTTCTTATCAGCATGCTGGATTGCAAACAACAGAAAGTTGCTCTAACTAATCTAAAAAAATAGGAATTTACTAGATTGGTAAGCAGGTAGCTCACAGAATTGGCAGGAAAGTTGAATACAATGCAGTTTTGATCCTAAATACCAGAGTTAGGTCAAATTTCATATGTTAAGGGCACAGTCTCTCACAAGACTCCGGCTACTCCAGACACCAGTCACAAGCTCCAGGGTTGCCATACCACTCACGCTTCTCACCAGTTGGCACCAATTCAAAGGTTCCCACTGCTCCCTCAGGTTTAGTACTTTGCTAGAACAACTCATACAACTCAGGAAAGCATTATACTTACAAATACAATTTTATTAGAAAGGATACAAATCAGGACCAGCCAAATGAATAGATGAGAAGACCCCAAATATGAAGCTTCCATGTCCTCAGGACACTTCATACTCCCAGAGCATGTATGTATGATCAGGAAAGTTCACTAGAGTTCTGGGTATCCAGAGTTTCTTTTTTTTTTTGAAGACTTTATTTATTTATTTGATAGAGAGAGACACAGCAAGAGAAGGAACACAAGCAGGGGGAGTGGGAGAGGGAGAAGCAGGCTTCCCGAGGAGCAGGGAGCCCAATGCAGGGCTTGATCAGAGGACCCTGGGATCATGACCGGAGCCGAAGGCAGATGCTTAACAACTGAGCCACCCAGGTGCCCCGGTATCCAGAGTTTCTATTGGGGTTTTATTCCATGAGCCTGATGGCTTAAATCATTGGCCACATGATAGAACTAAATCTCCAGTTCCTCACTTGTGTGGAGGCTGGGCTGCTATCACAGAGCTCAAAGCACCAAAGCTCTAATCTTGTGGTTGGTTTTTCTGGTATGGCAAGCCCAACCCATTTCATTAGCATAAACTATCACGTGTGGTCTGAAGAGCCCACCATGAATGACAAAGACATTCCCAACACTCAAGAATATCCAAGGGTTTAGAGGTTCCCTCCTTGTACCCAGCACAAAGATCTGCCAAATTCTGTGTTATACAACACTGAAGAACCAGGTTCAGGAAATCAATGGGAACCAGATCACATCAAGACCTCTCCCCTGGAATGGCTTAGGACACAACTGCCACTTTTGTAGACTTCCCAGAAACTCTCCACCGACATTGCGGTAACCTGAACCATGCACAGCAGACACCAGCAATGCTGATACTACCCTCATGCTAGTATTGTCTAGCTCCCTTGCATCACTTCTGCTAGATTCAAAACTCCTTAACGTGAGCATTTCATTATCCAAATTCAGGTTATAGGCACACACAGAGAAATAGGAACATTTATGCCATGTGGCTTCTAAAATGAAAGTAAGTATACTGCCTCAAATAGTAGAGAATTCCCCTAACTTAGGAACTTGTGTCCCTGGGCAGCAAAAATATGACAAATATCCCTATGCTCTACCTCTTTCACTAATTAAAATCCATATATCTGCTTCTGTAAAATATAATACCATCTCTTTTACAATTAAAACACACTTTTCTACTCTTATAACAAGGAGACCATCCAAAGTCCCATTATGTACAAATCCAATGACTTGTCTCAGACCTTTGGGTAGTATCCACTCTTCTCCAGTTTTGTCTCCATCCCATATAGATATGGTTCAGCCTCTGAACTAAACATGCACTATATATAATAGTGGGTGCAAATGGGCAGGAATTAAAAGGTAAACTTGTTAAATATGTAAATAGAAGAAGAGAGAGAGAGTGAGGGAGAGATAAAGCAAGTAAGATCATATGAAAGGGACTACAGTTTTTGTTTATGCAAAATCATGAGGACAAATATACCCCTGGGTTCATCCCATGTGGCTTATTCACATACTTCTACCAAAATATTCTTTTTACTTTCAAATTTCTGATTACCTGCTCAAGCTATTAATCACTACTCATTGGTTTGCGTTCTTCTTCTTCTTTTTTTGACAGCCCTCTTCTTTTTTATGCTTTTTTCCAGTTTTATTGAGATATACTTGACATATTACATTGTATTGGTTTAAGGTGTACAACATAATGATTTGATATACGTGTATATTGCAAAATGATTGCCACAAGATTAGTTAACATCTATCACCTTACATATCTACCATTTTTTCTTGTGACAAGAACTTTCAAGATCTACTCTCTTAGCAATTTTCAAATATGCAATACAGTATTGTTAACTATAGTCACCACACTGTACATTACATCCTCAGAAGTTATTTGTAACTGGAAGTTTGTACCTTTTCACCACCTTCACCCATTTTTCCTACCTGCTATGATTTGTATTCTTACTTAACCCAATCCATGATTTCTTCCAGGCAAATCAGACAACAAGATACACCTCCCTTTAATACTACCACTATTTTAAGTGATGCAATTAGGTAGCATAAATCCACCTAATGCTGCTCCTAGGAAATCAGGAAGAAGCATCTGTCAACCAAGCCTCTGTTTGTCTATCTATCTCTATCATCTATCTATCTATCTATCTATCTATCTATCTATCTATCTATCATCTATCTATCTATCATCTATCATCTATCTATCATCTATCTATCAATCTTCTCAAACCACTAACTAGTCATGGAAACCCCTCCATATGTCCATTCCTGTGGTGCTGAGAGGGCAGCAATACAACAGGAAGACGCCTGGGGAGGATGAGCATCCTCCTTGTGCAATTTAACTCATGCATTCAAGATTGGCTTCTGTCTATTCCTGTACGCAGGCAGACCTCAGAGACACTGTGAGTCTGGTTCTAGATCACCACGATAAAACAAATATCAGAATAATGCAACTCAAATTAATTTTTTTGTTTCTCAGTGCATGTAAAAGTTATGTTTACATTATACTGTAGTCTATTAAGTATGCAATAGCATTATGTCTAAAAAACAGTGCACATACTTTAATCTAAAAATACTTATTGTTAAAAAAAATCCTAACCATGATCTGAGCTTTTGGAGTCATAATTTTTTGCTAGTGGAGGGTTTTGCCTTGATTTTGATGGCTGCTGACCAATCAGGGTGGTGGTTACTGAAGGCTGGGGTAACTATGGCAATTTCTTAGAATAAGACAACAATGAAGTTTGCCTCATTGATTGACACTTTCTCTTTCATGAATGATTTCTCTTTAGCATGTGATGCTGTTTGATTGCATTTTACCTACAGTAGAACTTCTTTAAAAATTGGAGTCAATCCCCTCAAACCCTTCCACTGTTTTATCAACTAAGTTTATGTAATATTCTAAGTCTTTGTTGCCATTTCAACAATCTTCAAAGCATCTTCACCAGGTGTGGATTCCATCTTAAGAAACTACTTTCTTTGCTCATCCCTAAGAAGCAACTCCTCATCCTTTAAAGTTTTATCACAGATTGCAGCAATTCATTCCCATCTTCAGGCTCCACTTCTAATTCTAGTTTTCTTGCTATTTCCACCATATCTGCAGTTACTTCTACCACTGAAGTCTTGAACCTTCAATTTGTAAAAAATGTAGTATGTGTGAAGCTCAATAAAGTGAAGCATAATAAAACGAGGTATGCCTGCATATAGTCCACTTGGTGGAATGCTGCTTTACGATTTGGTGGATAATTTAATGGCCAATTCATAATGGAAAGCTCGTTTCATGAGATCAGGCATTTAGTCTCTACCAAGGTCCAGCAAGAATTCAAGGGTTATTTCTCAGAATAAGAATAGTTACTTGCCGAAGAGGTCATAGCTTTTATTACAAAAACAGTATTAGAGGCTTTAACCATGAATTTACTACTAGGGTTCCACAAAGCACCCCGATCTGCCACGAACTGTTTAAGCTTCATTGGATCTGCTGGGTCATATGGGCTGGTTGGTAGAGTTGATTGCACCACAGCCTGGACTGATTGCCAGGGGCTGTATTGATTTGAGTTAGTAAGGAGACAACATCTGGAACAGCAGCTGCACTTGGAGGCATCACCTAATTAAGCTTATGATAATCCACTCTCATTCTCCAAGACCCATCTGTCTTCCCCATCAGCCTAATTGGGGAGTTAAATGGAGCTGATAGAAGTGACCACTCCCTATCTTTCCAGTCATTGATGGTAGCATTAATCTCTGGGGTTCCACAGGAATGTATTATTGCTCTTCACTTACTCTTTTAGCAAGGAAGGTGAGATCCAGGACTCCATCCCTGGTCCTTCTGCTCATAATAACTCTTATTCATGAGTCAGAAGCAAATGTGAGTAGTGGGCCAGTTGCAGGATATCTTCTCCCAGAAAACACTCAGGAAATGGAGGGGAAAGAAGAGGATGTGTCCACAGGTCTCACTGTATCTATGGTGTAATGGGACTTGGGTCAAGATCCACTTATCACCTGACCACCACAACATTCCGCTCTGATCATCAAACCACAGTGCCATTCTTCTTTGCCTGGAATGTGTTTTTTTAGAGCTATTATCCCAAAACAATGAAAGATCTACTTATATTCTTTTCCTTGGAATATATTTAAACCAGAAAATGATCACAGGCCTGGAAATAGGGATAATGCTATGTCTCCCTTTTGGTGAGCTCTATCAATAGATATGGAGTTCTTAGGCAAATTTATTAGGAACTTTGTGAGTTGCTCATACATTTCAGATCTATAGACTCCATGATCAATAAATCTACATGAAATACCCATGTGTCTCTATTAGAGAAAGCACAACCACCTAGCCTTTGGAAGTTAAGTGCCTGACTTGGCTTCTGCACCTGCCCTCCTCCACTATAGGATTTTCCCATCTCCATTGTAATCAGGTGTACAATTTCCATATCAGTGTTTCTGTCAACGTGATTCCCAACCTACAAGAAAAAACACAATCACAGTTTTTAAAGATGCCAGTGGTTCTCTACTTGAAATATTTCTCAAAGCCTTAATAAGGAGAGGGTTTTCTGTGCCTATTTAAGGAAACACAGTTAAAAAGAAGGTAAGATTCATATTCTAAATCTGGTCTTTGATTCCTTTCTTTATATTATGTCTAATTGCTTGTGACATCTTAACTTTCTCTAGCATGATCACCATTCAGTACAGCTTCCTGTCAGTCAACTTACCTAAGAATTAAAACTACCTTGCCTTCTCAGTGAATTCTGATAACTGTGCCTATGCAAAAAACAAAAACAAAACAAAACAAAACAATTGAAAACCAGTAACTTAAACTATTTTTTTCACTCTTTGGTTGAGCTTGTTCAGAAGTTAGTCTCGCATGTTTTCCCCATGTATATTATAATATAAATTGGTAAATATATTTCTTTTATTGTGTAACCTACTACTAAAGTAGACACCATAACTAAAATCTAACTCTAGTTATCAGTTTGAAATGAAGATGGGGCAAAGAGGCTTAGAACCTAAAGAGAACTGGCTCAAGAAAGGGAGGAATAGTCCCATAAGATAAAGAAAATAATCTGCTTAAGCTACTTTGGTTGCATCCACTGGCAAGAGAAGCTTAGAGAATTTGGAGTTTGTGGGTATTCCAATTATCTTACTCCATCCCTTTTAATACTTCAGCTTTCCCAGATGAGACCTGGAGACAGGGCATGTTAAATAGCACGTTGACCACCCACGGCCAAATCTTTTCATTTGTTTTTGGGGACCGCAGCTCTGTGGATATGAGTCAAAAGGTTCTACTAGAATCATCAAATAGAATGTCTGGGTTTAAGTTTGTGACTTGAGAATTTACTATTTAAACTTGTCAGTCTCTTTTTTTCAAGCAGCTAAAAAGCGCCCACTCCCACCAGCCTTGAATTCTCGCATGCTGTCCTGCAGCTGTGCCAAGTTGATACCCACAGCCTTACCTTCAAAGGGCACTTGATTCTGAGTGATTGCAGGAAAAAGAACTGTTTCGCCACTGCTGGCCCCAAGCTGTCACCTTTCTCTTACTGCCACATACTGCATTTTCAGCTCCTTTAGCCCCAGTAATGCCGGGAAACAAGCCCCGATTTCCCGGTTCTCCCTCAGGTCCGATGCACATAATCTACTCCTGGACAAAGTTCCGTTCCAGTCAAGGCTCTTGAGTGCCCAGAATACAAATATCTCTTTGTTAGTATTTGATGTTTTGTTCCTTTGTTGCTTCCTTTTTTGTTTTTTTGTTTGTTTTTGTTTTTGTTTTACAGATTATGTGCCAGAAGAGCTAGCGGGCTTCTACACAATCATGTTTGACTAGTTTGGGCAAATTAAATCTGCTGTCACACTCTATTAAATGCTTAAGGCAAAGTACTTTCTGAGAATTTTTTTTTTTGATGCCTCTGTTTAGAAAACATCTACCTATATATTATAGAAATTGAGTCTACAAACAGATAAAATATATAGATGTGGAGATAATAAGATTGTTCTATTTTGTTTATTTTCTAATTTTGGTTTTTTTTAACCAGGAAAACACATTTCAGAGAGTTTTTTTTAATAATGATAATTAATACTATTCTGTTAAACACTATATCTTTTCAAAAGTGTCTCTGCTATCTTAATGCATACTGATCTAAATTGATTAACTTGTTCTATATTTTTAAAATTTAGTTTGCTTTGCTCCCATCATCTACTTCTTTTTTTTCAAAATTATTGACTGCAAATCTTGTGTTTGCTTTTGCTCTTTAAACTAATTTGTTTTTCTTGGTGTATCTTATTAAGACCAGTTGACACACATATCCCAATATTTTCATCTTTCCAAGCATTCCCTACACCTTTAGAATTAGTATCTATTTTCATTACCTTCATTATCCTTCCTAATCACATGATATATTTCTTCATTGTTTTTCTCTTTGAAACCCGATTTTATTACTTAGTCCCTCTCCTACAATTAATTTACTCTAGTTGAATTGTTGCTGTATTTCACCTAAGAGAGAACAGCACGCCTCTGGTGGTCCAAGTTATCTCTTACCAAAGCACTCAGTGTGGGACCTTGGAGTTATCAAGTAAATTTATTTACAAACACTTTGAAGATCCTACTCTATGAAGTACATTGCATATAGCACTCTAGAGGAGTTATAGGAGAAACAATTTCCACTTTTAATACATTTATAAATTCATGAGAAAAATGCTCAGAAGTAAAATCAATTAGTCTTTAAAATGTTAATCAGCCCAAAATGGCATCGTTTATTCATACCATGATTCAGTGAATTTTAATCAATGCCTTCTACATGCCAGTCACCGGGCCAATTCTAGGAGTGCAGTAAAACCATGGTACCTGCCTCATGGCCTCAGAAGTATATCCTGGAAGGCTGATTGAAAGTAAACAGAAATTGGGGCACATGGGGGGCTCAGTCTTTTAAGCATCCGACTCTTGATTTCAGCTCAGGTCATGATCTCGAGGTCTTGAGATTGAGCCCTGCCCTGGGCTTCACACTCGGCATGGAGTCCGCTTGAGATTCTCTTTCTCCCTCTGCCCCTCCCCCTGCTCACACTCTCTAAATTAATTAATTAATTACTTAAATCCTTAAACAAAAGAAAAAAGAAAGTGAACAGAAATTACAAGTAGGACAAGCACTGAATGCTGTTGGAGCAGGCAACATGGAAATCCAATCTAATCACAGGGCTCAGAGAGGACTTCCTTGACTTAATGATGTTTGCCCTAAAGACATTAATAATGTTGGATAGGTGAATAGAAAGGAGTAAAAAACAGGACTGTTGTGTACTGACCAAAGGAATACTTAAAGTGTTGTAAGAAAGGCCTTTGGAAAAAGATAACTCTTGAGACAATATGTATTTGATCTAGAAAAAAATGTTTAAGGCACTAGCTATGTTCTCTATAAAACTCTGTGTGCTAGGAAGGACATGGAAGGGTTGGGAATGACTGAGGCGTGCATTCCAAGTGGAAGGAAGAGCTTAGCAAAGAATGGGAGGCAAAGCAGTAAGTGTAGATGAGCTGGAGAGCAAAGGGGATGCTGGTGAGTAACACGGAGATAAGGAAGGTATTAAAGAAGCTTTAATAGCCAAGGAAGTGTGTTCTAGATGCTAAGTATAAAATGAGAATAAGAGGAATTAGAGGCTAGAAGGAGAATCCTTGGAGCAATGTGGGTGTTATTGCCTGGGTTAGGCTAGTGTGGCAGATGCTGTTGGTGGCCTGCCCAAATCCCTTTGGCATCCTCAATCCCGTTTCCATACACACCACCTGCTACCTACCACAAGCATCTGCGACTCTCTGCCCTAGGGCTTTCCCTGGCCACAGGAGCATGCCTGCCCTATCCAGGGCACAGGCCTGACATTTGGGGGAGTTAATACCTTTCACCAGGAAAGGATAGAAATTCAGTGCATGAATATCCCAGTTCTCCCACACCAGCAGAGAGGGACAGCTGTGGGGCATGTCCTATTCAGTCTTCCAGAGGTCCCCGACAGGATGGAACGCCAAACACCTTCTATTAGCCTTCTTCTCTTCTCTGTGTTACTTCCTCAGTTCTGTATGAGCCGTCCCGGGATCACCTCCAAATAAATTGCCTGTCCCAAATCCTTGTCTCACATTCCGCTTCTGGGGGAACCCAAACTGAGCAGTTAGTTACTGAGGAAATTGAAGAAGAATAAGGAGTATTTGGAGATGATGATAAAGAGAGAGTTCCTTAGTGGATACCCAACCTAGGAGTCAGGTGTCCGTCCCCATATCCTACAGCCAACTGCATTCTCTCCTAGCATCGCAATCGTTTTGTTCATCCACTAAATGGGAGCTGTGGATCACCAATACTGATAGTGACAAAGAGACATGATCCTTGAGGCACCTGGGTGGCTCAGTTAAGCGGCTGCCTTCGGCTCAGGTCATGATCCCAGGGTCCTGGGACTGAGCCCCGCATCCGGCTCCCTGCTCCGCAGGAAGCCTCTTTTCTCCCTCTCCCACTCCCCCTGCTTGTGTTCCCTCTCTCTCTCTGTGTCTCTCTCTGTCAAACAAATAATAAAAAATCTTAAAAAAGAGAGAGAGAGAGAGACATGATCCTTAATTTACAAAAATCTACAAAAATATAACATCCAGTGCTTTCCATCATTGTGTGCCAGTTACTGATCTCAGGTTGTTTTTATTACCACCTCACAGAAAATGAGCACCCATGGAACCAGGACATCTCTGCATTAACAAGGACTTGAAAGACACTTAATCGAAACACTCATTTTACAAGGTAAGGCAACTGAGGCACAGGAAAGAGAAATAATGAGCACGATCACACAGTTGGTAAGTGGAGACTTGCAAATAAGATCTGGATTCTCTTCTCTCTGTCTAGCCCATCCCACCCCACCCCTGTCTGCCAGCAGGAGGAAAAAAAAAAAAAAAAAAAAAACCTTCAAAAATAATAGGAAACTATTGTTTTACCATATCTATGGTAGAGGACTGAGACAAACTGTTTTGAAGGCCGTTGCTCTCGTAACAAAACAGGAGTTTTTAGACACCAAAATCATGATTCGTAAAATTCTAAAATGTGTTTTCCTCTTGCCACGTGTTGTTTTTCTTTTTTCTGGATTGAAAGATAATAGAAGTTAATGTGTACAAGAAGCAGTTCAGTAGCCTCAGGTAATGATAAGGTATGTATCCAAGTGACCTTTGTCATTGAATACAAACCAGACTATTCAACTAATGCCGAGAATAGCTGTTAATTACCTATCAAAACACCACTCACCAGAATTCAGAAATGAAAGTCAAACAGGGAGAGATGGGTCCAGCTGAACACATCTGGAAAAAGGCAACAGAAGCAGCCAGTGTGGACTGGAGTTTGGTGGATGTTAATACAGTTGTTCTATGGAAACCCATTTGGGTCCATACAATCAAACATGTACGTGCATCCTTTGTAGTTGAAATAACCGACCCCATTTTCCATATCAAGCTCACAGTTTCCCAGGTGACAAAACTTAATTTCCATCTAATTATGACCTTCTGTCAGGGTTGTGTCTAAGTTTCTGGGGGGCTCTGACAAAGTTCTGAGGTATCAATGGGGGTCAGAGCATGAGTGGGCTCTGGATCTTGGTGGTTATCAGTCCACGCATTTTCTTGCTGCATCTGTCACGCATTTTCTTGCTGCATCTGTCACACGCTGACCCTCAAGCTACTTGTGGTCTGACAGCTTTCTATGCCATGTTTGCACGACTCTTGGTAGCATGGGAAAATGGTCTGCTTCTCCTGCCAGGCTGAGGAATGTGGGGACCCTGGGGAGCTGACACAGGTCCACACACCTGGATACCACTCATGACATTTCCTCTGCTCCTGAGCCATGCTGCTCTCCCAAGGCCCACTCAGGAAAGGTAGCACCAGGCTCTACTATGTCTCAGGTTTCCAGCCTCGTCCAGGTCCTGGGCCTCAGGCCAAGGAGTACAGGCAGCAAGGTCTCCAGGGAACAAGCCAGCCTCTTAGTCTCTCACTTTCCCCTGGCCATATACCTTCCACAGCCTAGATTCCATTATTGGGAAAACTAACCCTGGCTGATTAAAGATCCTTCCAAACATTGCTGTGACTTCTGCCATATATTTTGACCTTGACTTGTGAAGATCCCAAGAGCCAAAAATTTCCCCCTTTTTTCTCTCTGTTCTTTGATGCCCCATGGATTTGCTGCTTGAATAGAGAAAGTGTCACAAGATAACAACTGCAACAACCAGAAAAGTGAAGATTAATCATCAATTAATATACAGAAATATGTCTCCAGTGACACACAAATTTTAATTCTTACTCTGCCTTTTCATGTGTAATATAAGAGTTAAAGTATGAAAAAAAATGAGACTGGTGAGGGACACCTGGGTGGTTGAGTCAGTTAAGCGTCCAACTCTTGATTTTAGCTTGGGTCATAGTCTCAGGGTCAGGAGATCAAGCCCCAAGTTAGGCTCCATGATCAGCAGGGAGTCTGCCTTTCTCCCTGTCCCTTTGCCCATTTCATTCACAGTAGGCTGAAAGCCTCAGGGCCCCACCCACCATAATTTACCCATTGGGTTGAGTGTCCCCTGCCAACAATTTCATTATGGTTGAATGACAGCCCTAATCTTTTTTTTATTTTTTTTATTTATTTTTTTTAAAGATTTTATTTATTTATTTGAGAGAGAGTGAATGAGAGAAAGAGCACAAGAGGGGGAGCAGGAGAGGGAGAAGCAGACTCCCTGCTGAGCAGGGAGCCCGATGCGGGACTCGATCCCAGGACTCCAGGATCATGACCTGAGCCGAAGGCAGTCGCTTAACCAACTGAGCCACCCAGGCGCCCGACAGCCCTAATCTTTAGCCCAGTCGCACCCAGATCCACACTGGTACTCAGCTCTCCATCTTCACAACAAAGGTGAGAAGCACAACTTTCCACCTCTTGATTTGTAATGTATAGGACCCAGGCCCCAAAGCCAGACAGGGACAAAGCTGGAACTGGAGTTCAGGTATCTTTATTTAGGTCATGTGCTGGAGGGTTTTTTATTTGTTTTCCTTGTTTTTACTCACTGGTCCGTGATGATCCCAGTGTTAGCCATTATCAGAGACTTGAGCAAAGTGTATCCTAAACTTGAAGCTGTTCATTCTTGACTTCTTTAAGGGAACTAGGTATCATCTCAATAGATGATGGCATTAGAGTGGAACCTGAGAAGACCTAACAAAAAATTGTATTTGAAATTTACGGCAATACATTTTTCTCCTCAGCATGCAGCAGCCATCACTGGATATAGTTAGTTTTCCTGTAAATATAACAGTCTTATTTAGCAAGAAAGCATTTCTTAGAAAATAATTTCTAGACTAGAGACACAATTTTAATTAAGTAGAAACCATGCGATAATAGAAGCTACAGATAACTGCTTTGTGGATATCCTTCTCAGGTCAAAAATAATTTGGTAAAACACCTTCCTGAAATTATATCCATTTTGGGTCTCACTACATCATGCAATTGAAAGCTAAATGAAATTCTGATTAGTAGCCTGCTGTTAAATGATACAACATAAAAGGCTAAATGCCATATAATTGATAAGCAACTAAAAACTCAGCTAGTCTGTATACCCTAAGCAAATGAGCATACTTCAAAAACAATGATGTGGTATCTCATTATCAATCTCAAAATTACACTCTGGCACATTCAGGGTGCTGAATAAAGGGTTTTTTTTCCCTTTGTTCCCGAACACCATCCCTTATCAAGTTGGAAAAGAGGCTTGTTCTCTCTCATTAACCAGTATTTATTGAGCACCTACTTGGAACAAGTTACCATGCTAAGCATTATGGGTCCTTAAAGGGATAATAAAAATTATTGCTTCCTCATAGTAATGTACAAAATATTTCTCAGAGAAGAAGTGTAAAAAAATGCTTATTTCCAAAAATAAGTTCTAGACATTAGAAAGGACATCTTGATAGAAGTGAAAACTCTTACAGGCACCAATCTTTTCTCCAGACCACATTCCCTTGGCAACCTCTCTGTCTGATGGTCACGGTCGCTGCCACTCTGAGGGGAGAAACTGTTTCCCCTTTAGCTTAGGTCCAATTATGGCCATCTAATCTTTTCTTTAATTACTCATAGCATAAATGAAGTAAATCCAGAATATTTAAATGTGGTTTATTAGCAACCAAAGGTAAGTGCTATGCTTTTGAAAAAGGCTCTCGGGTCAAATAAGTTTCAGAAACCTTGATTTTAAAAAGGAAAAAAAATTATTACTGCAAGGCTTCCATAATCTGTAATAAGCTAACAAGCACTATGGAGATTAAATAGCAAATATAAAATTTGTAATATTTCCCTAATTTATGTGCTGAACTTTCATAAACATGTCACAATTTTTTTTATGGTGGTAGAGATAGTTCAAGAACTAGTGTTTTATGGAACGTTGAGAAATACTGGTGAATTTAAAAAAAGCATTATTATTCTAGAAGATAGATAGTTCCATGGGCTCTAACAGGCTGTCAAGTTTTAATGGGAAAGAGATTTAATCTCTTTTTTTTTAAGATTTTATTTATTTATTTGACAGAGAGAGAATGAGAGAGAGAGCACATGAGAGGGGGGAGGGTCAGAGGGAGAAGCAGACTCCCTGCCGAGCAGGGAGCCCGATGCGGGACTCGATCCAGGGACTCCAGGATCATGACCTGAGCCGAAGGCAGTCGCTTAACCAACTGAGCCACCCAGGCACCCGAGATTTAATCTCTTTGAAGAATGGATAGGATAAACCATTCAAGGTAGGAATTAACAGGAAAAAAAAAAACAAAAACAAAAAACCCTGGTATGTAGCTACTTAAAGATATTTCCTACATATTCATTTGGATATATATATTCATATATCCTTCCATTTTTATTTATTCATAATTCTAATTTCCACAAAGGATTGAGGTAACTCCCAGATGTATGTTTATCCCTCACCACCATTTAGCTATCACTTCAAAATAGTCCTTTACATTGTGTGATGCATTGTGGTTTACAAAGTCTCCATATGCAGGGTTCATGAAATATAATGTGCTTAAAAATGATGGGGGTGGGAGGAGCAGTCTTGTCAGTAATACTAATTCTCAGCCTTCATAGAGATTCCTGTCCTTGTAACAAGTATCTCTGCTGACTCCATGCAGGTAATGTAAGAGTCCATTTTTTGCATGTTGCTTTAGATTAATGTTATTTAGAAAAGATATCTAATCACAAACTTTCATTTCTCATCACACTCTAAAAACATAGTATTTCTCTAGATAGATACATAATAGATACATGGATGGATAGATAGATGATAGGTGAGGGGACAGGTAGAAAGGTAGGTAGATATATAATCTAAGAGTATTACAAGAATAAATTATGAATAGGAATAATCTAGACTAGGGATTTCTAATTCTATGATAAAATAATGTCCTAACAAGGAGATGACTCAAACTTCGAACTTACTTATTCAAAGTCAGAAATAAAGGAAGAAGGGGAGGAAGAAAAAGAGGAAGGGAGAGGGAAGGGAAAGAAAGGGATGGTGGGTAGGAAAGAGGAAATAGAGCTGGTAGCTGTAGTTAAATAGTTCCAATTTCATTAAGATGGCTTAAAAGGAAGAATTTACGGGGCGCCTGTGTGGTGCAGTCAGTTTAGCGTCCAACTCTTGGTTTCGGCTCAGGTCGTGATCTCAGGGTGTTGAGATTAAGCTCCCCACCCCCACCCATTGGCTCTGTGCTTACTGCAGAGTCTGCTTGAGATTATCTCTCCCTCTGCCCCTGCCCCTCTCTGGGCGCACGTGTGTGTGCATGCTCTCAAATAAATAAATAACAGAGCTTGGGGTGAAAGGTTGACAATGTTTCTGTGGCAGGCCCTGCAGGAGTGAACAACAGCCCAAGTTCTCATCTCTAAGGACAGGTGAAGTCCACTGACTCTGCTGGCAGCCCCATCTAAGAAATCTTTGGAAGGGGAGCCTAGCAATGAGAATCATTTAAGAGTAAAGAAGGTTTGGGTTCATATCCATAAGCCTCTGGAAAATAACCTTTGTAATGCTGTTTTTCAATATGATTTCTCACAACTGAGGGATAACAAAAGGGAAAGGAACACACACATAATATGGCACAAAGTGGTGTGGTTTTCACAGTCCTTGGGGGGTAGGGTGTCTGCCTAGGTGACCCAGAACGACAGCTGTCAGTTCCAGCCTGTCCCAGCCCCATCCCTACCACTCCTAATGATTACCTGCCATCTGTGTCCTCAGCCACACCCATCTGGGCAACAATGACTGACTCAGCCTAGCAGAATTAGAAGCCCTGCCCCTGCCCACTTGCAAGTCGGGCAAGAAACTGTCCTGAGTTATCTTAAGTCATTGAACCTGGAGGTCAACAGAACCCTCTGTGCCAGGAAGAATATTACATTTCAGGTTCCCTAACTAACCCTCACTGGCATGACCAGCCTGAATGACTGACCCTTCAGTTCCAGCTCGTGGTGCTTGCTTTCTCTTGAGAGTGTCTTCCCCAAGGTGTGGGCAATTAGGAACCTGATTTTGAACACCAGCCAGCCAACTCAGGAGTTAGGCCCTTCTCACCTGGCAGGGGAGAGCAGGAAGATGGGGAAAGATAGGAGAATTTTAATCCATAGGAGAACACGGTGAAGATCTGAAAAGTAAAAACTCACACCACAAAAAGCAAAAATGAGAAAAGATTGCAAGGAAGGCCTCAGTTTAGTGAGCATTTGGCTACCTGGGTAATTTATCCAGACATGTCAGGCACCAGGCTCAGGTCCACAGAGAAGTGAAGCACAGTGAAGGCACAGGTGCTTAAACTTGCACCAAGGACAGGCTCAGATCAGGAAGCAGGTGTGGCTGTTTCCAGGGAATGGAGTTCCTGGATATTTTTTAGAAGAACTGGGTAAGACTGGGACTGACTTTCATTTGTGATGCTAAAACAGCAACACTTTTCATTAATTATTCTTTGAATGTTGACATGTTTTCTCTACCACTTTTGGCACTTCTGTCTTCTCACTGTTTTTTTAGTGTGGTGACTAATGCACACAATGGTTAGAAGAAAAAAATAAAACCACACAATGCCGGGTTCATTTTTACTGCAGTCTTGGTATTTTTGAAATTTGATGTAATAAGACCATCAATCACTGGCGTGTCAGACAATGAGTGTCTGACAGAGCACAGAACTGAATGCCCACAGTTCCCAGTCCCAGAAAAGGGGATAAGCTCCTTCACAAAGAAGCTGCTTCGACCCCACCCCTTCCCTAAGGAATCCTTCAGCACTTCCTTTAGCATCTCTTATGGTTCTCCCCTTCTCAGTTTTCCATACCCCTCTTCTTCTGGGTCCCTAAGTCTTACAGGGTCCCTTCTTCCTTTCACTTACTGATTCTTGTCTGCATCCCTTCTGCTCATGACCTCACAGACATCTCTGGGCATGATTTCAAGATCTCTCTGGAATAATTTGACATGTCTGTCATCAAAATTTCTTACTACCTAAAACACAAAGAAAACAGATCTACTCCTTTTTTCTAAGCACAGAGTTCTGTGTGTATAGAACTTGTCCTCGTCTCCCTCATTCCCTGACAGGCTAATCGCACCCTGAATTAGTCAACATTCTCTCTCAACACATGACTTACTTCTTCCATGTGTGCATCCATTGATATATATTTTTAATTGAGATATAAATGACATATAACACTGTATTATTTTCAGGTGTACAATATAATGATTCAATATTTGTGTATATTGTGAAATCACATCTCATTAACATCTATCACCATCATGGTTACAATTTTTTTTCTCTTTTTGTGTTGAGAATTTATAAGATTTAGTCTCTTAGCAGTTTTCAAATATACATTACAGTATTCTTAGCTATAGTCACTGTGCTGTAAATTACATCCCCAGGACTTATTTTATAACTGGAAGTTTGGTGCATCCATCTATTTACTGGTTTCATAATCACTGAGTCCTGACTATCTTTTGCTTAGGCTCATCATAATGACCCTTCACTCTTCTCTGTAAACTTACCTCAGAACCTCCAACCTATGTCTTTAAGATGTCTCAAATATGTCACATTACTGAGCCCCCGATCGGGTGCCTCCAGCAAGGCTATTGTGGTTATAGAGCTTGGAGACCACTGAGTGACCTGATTACCAAAGAGAGCACTTGAAATGACAGCACGGGGCAGAACAGCCAGACTCCAACCCTCCCCCAGCCACAGGGAGCCTCTCCATGATACAATCAAGCACAGTGAACTTCCAGAAAATGTCTACTGACTCCATCTACTTAATCAGAAATAACTGAAAAAACTCCTCCTTATGATATTCACATACAAAAAAATTCTCTAAGGAAAACATCAAGCATTTTCCAATTAAGAACTCTTCAAAAGAACAGCAGACAACAACATTTTTAAAAAGTATTTCCTATGTATTTATATATAAAAAATGAAAAACCAAAAAGCTTACTCATCAGAATTTTCAGGTTCCATATGTTAACCTCAAATACAATTATGGTTGACAAAAACCAAATTTAACAAGTAAAAAAGCTTGTTGTTTTTCCAACTCTCACCTGTGTTCAGGTTCCTCCCACCCCCCGCAACCCCCATCCAAACCCTCCACTGACCCAAGCTGTTTGGGGACGTCCCCAAGAAGCCTCGTCATACAGACATACTCATTATTTCCGTCGGGTCCCGGCACTACTGTCTCTTTCCACATACATTTTTCATAGACTCTGTGTGTGTGTGCGTGTGTGTGTGCGTGTGTGTTTGAGAGAGAGAGACAGAGAGAGGCAGAGATGGGGGGGAAGAAGAGAGAGGGAGATGCTCCTGCTTTCAAAGCATTTACTGTGTAGTAGAAACATAAGAATTGACATTTACTTAACTATCAAATATTAGCTATTTACCGTGCTAGGTTATTTACATCCGTTATATCACTTAATCTTTGCAGCTTCCTCAATAAAATACGTATTATTGTTATTCCCACTTTAGAAATAAAAAATTTAAAATAGAGACAGAGAGAGGCTAAATAACTTGCATAATCACCTACCAAGTGTCACAGAGTGGTTTTGTCTTGAACACGTTTGTCTGGATTTTCTCAAACAACCCACTTTCCCACCACAACATCCCACCCTCCCAATTCATCCTCTGGTACCCATACTCCACCAATCCTTCAGCCTCCCCAAAACTGACAATCCATTGATCCTACCCTCTTTTTTTCCCCTCCTTACCCTGCTTAAAATCCACAGTCCATCATCATAAGCACTTCTTGGCACACACCACCAGGGCCTTTCTGGCTTGCTCCCTTTGCATGCTCACTTGGTAAAAACCCAATGCTGATTAAACCCAACACTGCACCTCTTCTGTGTCTGCTCCCTCCCAGCTACTCATGGCTAGAGAGAAGCACACAAGCAAGAGGACTGGTCTCTGGTGAGACATAAACTTTAAGCCAGTCCTTAATGGTGGGCACTTTTATGATTGTTGCAACATGCCTTTAAAGGGTTGGCTAGAACATAAAACTGAATGAAGTAAGTTCTGTAAGTTCCCAAGTGCTTCCCAAGATGAAGCCCAGCTCATGCATAGATGAGGAATCACTGGTTGAAATTGTATTAATTGAGGAAAGCTGTTTCTCCTACTTAAGCTCTCTTTGTTCTTCCCAGTAACACGTGAAAATTAGTTTCAGAAACAATGCTGAATTAACAAAAAGAGAAATCACACGGCTATTACAGAATTATGAACCGTCTATATGTGGGCCAACAGCGTTGCATCCAAGTGTCATCAAAGGAAGATGGCGGCTGATGCCAACTCTCCTCACATCCACAGCATTTTTACCTTAAACCTCTTAGGCTCAAAAACCTAATGTTTTCAGGCCACTAAGAGCAAATACAAGCTCTCAGTGTAAACTCACAGTAACCAAACTGGCAAACAGATGTATAAAACCAGAATCGAACTACAAATAGGCCTGTTACAAAGTCTCCAATATTGGAATTGGTGTAACCCCTTTTACTCCCCTGTATAGGAAGCCAAATCATAAGCAGAAGTTTGACTGGTGAGCTTGTAACAGAGAAGTTATCTTAATTGAGTACATAATGGCATTAGTTTAAGGTAGCCTAGGGCATCGAGTGCCACCATACTAATAATAGCTTTGCCAATGAGACTGGAAGTGTGATCCTTGGTTGGCCCCCAGTTCCCCTCATTGGCACAGTGCTTGGATGAACACTTGTCAATATTGGCCTTTGGTGTCCTCCTCCCAGAGTGATGAAAACCTTTCTCTAATAACATCAATTCAGTCAATCTGGTTTCTCTTAAATTCCACAGATCTGAATGCTATTTTGTCTGTTTAAGATAACTTGACATAACTCTGGTTTTTTATTCAATGACTTCACAAGTAAATTCTCAGAGTTTAGTGAATATGACATATTTACAGATTCTTAGGGAATCCCTCTCTGCAGCCTCCACAAGACATCAATGGGAAATTCCAGAATAAATAGGAGGAAAGTACGACCTAAGTTCTATTTTGGGAGATAAGAAAAACGGGTAGATGCTTATAGTATTTCGTTCTCCCTTCTCTGCCTATGTACAGGGCTGGCACATCTTGATATGTGCCAGAAAATTGATGACAGAAAAATTCAACTAATGGTAGCAAAGATCCCCCCCAAATTTTTTTTCAAACAGTTATCACTACAGCGAAATCCTGGGGTTTAATCCACGTCATCCCTGTGTGCCAGAAAATCTATAAAATCTGTAACAACAGGGAAACTATATTATATTGTCTCTTCAATTCTAAGCAATCTAAACCGTCTTCATCATCAAGAGCATTTGTGGTATTCATTTCACCACAGCGTAATAAACAAGAAGATACCAAAGATATTGTTTTCTCTGCTTTGTATTTTCTGCATTCCCAATTTGGTTTCTTTTAAATCTGGTAAAAAGAATGTAGCTTACTGCCTCCAAACTCATTATTAGGACAATAAGATAACGTTCACGGAATGCAATAAGTATAGATGGAATTCAAACTCCTGATGGCTATATTAAGATCATATTTTTCAATGGAGTCTTTTTTTTAATTAATTACAGAATACCAGTTAATTCCTCTGAGCATTTAGATTTTTTACCATAAGTAATTAACTCCTCTGACCTTCCCTCGTCTTTTTAACACTGTGAATCACTGTCGTTAGCATCGTGTCAGATACGCTTTCTCATACTTGCCACACACAGATGCAAATCTCGGCAACGGCACCCTGACATCTAAATGTAGATGTGCACAACTCTGCTGAGCCCCGCTCTCATTGGAGCCTTCCTGCACACAGACTCTGAGTTCTGATGCAAATGCCACCAAGGTGATCTTCACCATCTGTCCAGCATTTCTGGGGATGCACCACGGGCGCATGTTGGAAGGAGGACGAGTCGATGTTTCCCTCACATTGGTCCGTGCTATTTTTTCCACCCACCACGCCAGTAAGCTGCACAAATCTCTGGCAAGCAGCCACTTTCAGTTTTCTCAGAAGCTGAGAGACTGGGTCCCTTATATTTTAAAAAGGCAAACGCTGCCTTATTCAACCTAATCATTACTTAGAGAACGATAGCAAAGAATCAAGCCCAGTGCTTTTTATGCCTCAAGACATCAGCCCGGGCTGCATTTCTCAATGTTTCAACTTCTCTTTTCCAGTACAGAAAAATAGTGTAGAAAATGGGCTCTCCTCCAGGGGAACCACCCACCTTCTGACACTCCGAGTACAAGAATGTGCTATTTCTACTCCATCCTGGAACTCCGCAGTGGAATGTGACCCAACCCTAGCACCAGGTGGCCCTCCTTGAAAAGTACACAGTTGTCATCCATTTAAAGCAGGATGCCTCCACTTCTAACAGAAGCAGATCTGAAAATGTTGACTATTTCTTTCGCTATCTATGACTGGGGTTCTGGGGCTGATGTTGAAGTGTGGGTATTGGAGAAGGTAGGCTGGATGTGGCATGGAAACAGGGGGCTTGGGACATGCCAAGTTTAGTTCAGTGCAAGTTTGTTGTTGCCACCGCCTTCTTCAAATCCAGCAATGGTTCCTCATCCCCAGGTGTGCTTCTCAATCTGGAATCTACATTCCCCGGGAGTCCTGGCAACATGCCAGGAGAATTGAAAACCCCAGTATAATATCTTCTTGGAAATTCAATTTTATTCGAAGGCAAGAAGTTTAAAATATTATTTTAGTCTTGAAACAAATAGGCAAATATGCGGTAGAATGCAAAAATGTGAGAGGAGACTTCAAATAAAGTTTTCACTTGTGATGGCCCTTCTTGAGGCAATGCACCCAAAACCCATGGGGGTGGGACATGCAAAATATTCTCCTTTCCTCTTTGGAACACTTTGGAATAGACAAAATAGAATGCAAAATAGAATCAAGACTTCTTATATAGCATTGACAATTCTCTGTCATCTGGTCCACATCGATTGACCAGATGCCTCATCTTCTTCCCCAGTCCCCTCCCACAGAGGCTCTAACCTCTATCTCAACATACTGTGCTGTTTCATGCTCAAAGGCAAGAGTTAAATAAGGATATGGAATATGGAAAATAATGAGTAATTTGTGATGGTGTGAATTTAGGGGGCCTGGTTGGGAGTAGAAAGAAAGGAGTTTGGAAAAAGATTGGAAAGAATTATTGGGGCCAGCTTGTGAAGAACATTGTCTCCCGCAATAAGACTCACTCTTGTAGGCAATGGGGAGTCCTTAAATGTTTTAAGTAGAGGAATGACAGGATCATCTGTCTTATAGAAATAAAAGTGCTAAGCTGCATTACAATAACTTTGGTGGTAACATGGTGGGTCAAAACCTGGAGTGGAGACTCCAGGCAGTGGTCCAGGTGAAAGAAGAAATTCTTACCAATCACGGAAGAGCTGACCCATGGCATTGTGACACTTTTCACTCTAAGGGTTTGAGGTTAAAAACAAAAAATTCAACCACAGTAGGAACTGTGATAGTGACTCATTGGGTAAACATCCTGTAATAGATGTTTTCGATAGCCATATTAGTGAAAGCACATTCAGTTTTTCTAACTCCAATATGTATAAATTAAAAACAATGAGACATTATTTCAAGGCACGTGGCTTACCAATTTCCAACCTCTTTGGCATTGCATGTACATTCTGTTTCTATTGATTATAATGCCCATATCACCTCAGACCCTTTTCTAATGATGGAACCCTTAGTTGTGTTTCAAAACCCAGGCCAAAAAGTACCTACTTAAAGCATGCTTTGTCACTGTCACCTCACTGCAGGTGTATCAGGAGGCTCCATGCCTGTGTGCCCATAAGTTCTGTGTACACATGGCCTGTATGGCCTTATCCCTCCATAATAGAATTATGTTTCTGCATGGTCATCTCCCACTTTAGACTGTGAGCTCCTTAAGCATCACATTGATGTGAGGCCACACCTTCTTTCCCTTTGCATCCCCAGCGTCCTGCCCAGTGCCTGGCACATATAAGACAATCAAGAGGTTATTGGATGAGTATATTAAAGAATTAAAACTCATAAAGAAACCAGCCTCACTACTTTGTTACACTTCACATATATACATATATGTCAAAGAAAATGCAAGGACATGTAAACATTTCAAAATAAATGCATATATTACAAGGCTAAAGTTATCTTCTGTAAAATCTGGCTGTTTAACTGATACAGATTTCCTATAAGTTGTAATGTCATTAACAAACATTTTATATTTGATGGAAAACTAAGTGATAATCATGCAAATGTGCAATTTTAAGTTTTTTAATTTAATTCTCCAAAAACATTCTGAGAAGAGGGCAGAAGAGTTTTTAGTATTCCTTCTTTAGAGATTCGATTGCCGAGAATCAAAGTGGGTATGTGGATATCCAAATTTCACTTCTGACCCTCTATTAAAATGCTTACATATATGCTAGGAGGAAATTTTAAGTTAAAACAAAATGTCAAGATTATGATATTTAAGGGGATGAAGACAAGTTTGCCTGATTTTTTTTTCCTTTACTTTCATGGATGTGTCTTAACCTGCTCCAAAGGTGAGAAATATTCCCATGAAAAGGGTAACTTTTTTAATTATAAAAAAGTAAGTGTAAATAGAAATAAGTTACTAATAGATGATCTTATCACATTTCTCTGTACTATTTCATATTTATCTATCCATCTATCTATAGAGAGATCCATTATAACAGATGTGTGTACTTTAGTCAAAGATATTTTTCAGCCAGTTTCCTTTTTTTTTTTTTTTAAGATTTTTGTTTATTTATTTCAGAGAGAGAGAGCACAAGCAGGGGAAGCAGCAGAGGGAGTAGCAAGCTTCCCGCTGAGCAGGGAGCCCGATGCAGGAGGCCCAATGCAGGGAGCCCAATGCGGGCTTGTCCTGGGATCATGACCTGAGCCGAAAGCAGACGCTTAACAACTGAGCCACCCAGGCGCCCCAGCCAGTTTCCTCTTTTATCTCTCCACTGTCTTTTGTAATTGGGGCAACTGAGATATTACCTCACTTCAAGTCATAAACCTAAGTCATAACTACTAAACTTTTTAAGTGAAAATAGGGGAATTTAGAAAAGGAATTATAACCTTTATTTATTACTTGCTATGCAGAATAACTGAGATAAACTCTTTACATGTGTTATCTCATTTAATATAAACAATGTTTTCTGGTTTTCCTTACTAGCACCTACGGCAAATAGCCACATGTACTTTGTAACATGAATTTAATACCTTGCTGATTTATAGCAAAACAAGAGGAATGAAAGGTCAATCTTTGCTAATTGACAGGGTAAAAATATCCTGTATGACCCTCAAAATTCTGAGATGCATCTGCCTTCGTGAGTTTGGTTAACTCTTGCAATAACAGTCTCATTTAAATTGGGGATGAAATGAGCACTGAATCCATTTTGGTTTCCTGTGTCTGGACTATATTATGTCACATTTTAAACAATGTGTAAACTTTTTTTAAACAATGTGTAAAAATACTTTTGTTTATGTGGGTCCATTTTTCAAAGGTTAGAAAGCCTCAAATCTAGACAGCACACTCTTCTTAGAATGTAAGGTAAACTGCTCAAGAATATTTATTAAGCATCCTTTGGATTGGTAGAACTATTTAGCGATGTGGGAGCTTGAATGAATATGAAGACATAATATGAACAAGACAGTTTCTTATCAGTCTATTTCAAGCACTAGTACCACATAAAGGAAGGAATAAACTAGCAAGATCAAGAAGCAAAAACTGAGACTGCCAAGCGAATGCATAACAGAATCAGTTACAAAGAATCATGAAATCCTACTTCACCATAATTATCAATTCGGAAAAAGAAAAGCTGTCCAGAAATGTATTTCAGTATCAGCTTAATCTTCTGCACACTTTGGGAAGGTAGAGTTTTATTATTGCTGTTGTCATTGTTGGTTTTGTTTTTTTGTTTTTTGTTTTTTGTTTTTTGCTGCTTAATAACCCATTCTCTAGGAGGCACGTAATGAAATCAGCTCTGACTCCCTCCTCCTTCCCATACTGCCCCACAACCTCTTCCAATGTTAGCACTGGTCTAAAGGAAGATAATTATTTACAAGGTAGAGAAAATTAGTTTATGTTATTCCCAGATCTTGTTACACTATGAATTCATCTAGTGAACATAGCTTCTAGAATTTTAACTTCAATATTTTATATTATCAATTCAGACAAAAAATTAAATTTCTTTTGAATATCTGATTTTAATAAGTTAGATGTTTTCTGCCAGTTTTTCTCCAGGGTATACAGACCTAATTTAATAATGAAAATAATAACAAAATCAGATTCCTAGACATAAAACCATTTTCATTTACAGATTTAAAATTTTGGTTGAGATTATTTACAAGCATATAATAATGATTCCTGTTGCCCACGTTCCATATCAAATGATGTATACTCTGAAGATGGTATGCAGAAAATAGTCTCAGGAAAATTCTGCCTGGATTCTGCCAGGATTCTCCTGGCTGCCAAGCTTCCATGTCTACCTTAGAGTTTCCCATAATGTCAAATTTTGGACTTCACAGGAGTTAGTCCCAAAGATGACATATATTGTAAAACCACAGGTTGGGGTAGGCAAGCCTGGAGACCTCCAAACTTGTATGTGAAATATGGCATGTATGTGAAATACGGCATAACAGAAAGAGCATACTTTTTGGAGGAAGAAAGTTGAGTTCAAGTCCAAACTCCCAATCTCACTGCCATTGTGTTTTTGGGCACATCCCTTAACTTTTCTGGGTTTCAATTTACACATCTACCCTACCTCTTAGATGATGGGCTTGTTTATTATATAAAATGATGTGAAGTTACGAACAAAATAATTTACAGATATTCAAGGGTTTAAGAGAGGATGTGGCATATTTCTTCTTTCTTTTTTCTTTTAGTTTTTAATCACTCAGCAAAATATTCCTAGAGAATCTGCTAAGTTCCAATGAAAAGCACTAGAGATTCACAGATAAAGTGATAGGGTCCCTGCCCTGAAGTAGTAACAAAGTGACATGATCTAACTTTGGTTTATAAGGTTCACTCTGGCTACTATGCTGAGAACACATGATATGGATGTAGAGGTAGAAGCAGACACCTGATTTATTGACCATTGTATCATTTCAGGCAAATAATGATGGTGTCTTGGATGAGGGTGGTAGCAGTAGAAGTGGTGAGAATTCAATCAAGATGAGGACTGGTAAACTGAGTCTGGAATTTATGGCAAGAAGAGAATGGGTGTCTTTGTGGCAGAGGCAAAGTTCAATCAAAGCAAGGGGAGTAAGAGAGAGTTACATAAGATAAAATAAACCTTTCATAGAACCTATTGTAAAGATTGGGAGGGAAGTCAGTGGGAGAAGGAAGAGTAAGCAGGAGAGCCCCAGGTTTGGAGAGGCTTGCTTTTGGGGCAACGGATAAAGGCTTAACAGGCATAAATACACAAAATGCCCATGAGATTAGATCAACAGGGTTGTCTCAGGATAGAACTCAACCCCTGTTTTGTAGGGGAGAGAATCTTCTGTCTTCACCTTCAATGCCAAACCAGCTGCTATCCATCTGGCTAGGGGACGAAGATAAACAGGGTAGAATTGAAGAGGTCTGAGCTAGAGTGAAAGAATCTTCACTCCTGAATAGAATTTTTTGCCAGGTAGTTGAGAAGAAGGTAGAGTATATACAATTACACCTATTACTGATTGAGTACCTACTCTATTTCTGCCACATTTAATCCTCACAACAAAAACCTAAAAGATAGATGTTATCACCCCCTTCTGAGACTGAGAAAAGTATGGCACAGAGGATTTAAAGAACACAATCATCTACCCATCTTCACACAGTCAGAAGTGGCAGAACTTGGACTTGATGCTCCCTCCCTTTCCGTAATGCTTCGCAGGGTCATGGACATGCATCTCTTTTCAGAACATGAAAAGTTGGGATTACTTGGAAACACATCAGGAACAGCAGGGAGACAGGGCTAAAATAGTCTGTATGAGCAACAGAACTGAACTGGGGTCAGTGGTGGTTTCCAGCCTTCCAACCGCATCATTGTAGCCCCTGCGGCTCCAGCCTTTGGTTGTTGGCGGCTCCCAGATGCTCCCAGGGACCTGTCAGAAAATTGCAGAGTGACACTTATCTTTTAAG
This sequence comes from Leptonychotes weddellii, assembly GCF_054177405.1. Taxonomy (NCBI): domain Eukaryota; kingdom Metazoa; phylum Chordata; class Mammalia; order Carnivora; family Phocidae; genus Leptonychotes; species Leptonychotes weddellii. The sequence continues at coordinate 145,955,676 of NC_138371.1, read as the reverse complement.
TTTGGAATCCAAAAGAAGTTCTTATTTTAGATGATTTTCTAAGTGTTTGTAAAAGTGAATAATTTTCTTTAATTAAGACGATCATCATAGGCTCTTACCTCTTCCAGATTCTCACCCTTTCAAGTCTGACAGGAATAAAAAAAAAAAAAATGTTGCCATGCATCACCTTCACCAGTAGTTCTTTACTTTTCCGAGCAGCTGTGCACACCATGGGGCTCAGGGAAATGGAGAATTATTGCCAAGCACAGATTGGACCTGTGAACCCTGAATATTCAAAACCATGAATAATGAATCCAGACTCAAAGGACTTTTTTTTTTTTTTCTGGCTAGGATTTCACTTGTTGAGAATGTATTCTTCAGACTGCTTAGGGACATATTGCTTATTATATATTTTTACCTTGCTTCAAAGCTTTTGTTCCTGAAGACTATCCCCCTTACAATTTCACACAAGGATGATGTAACTTTGATGATGAGCTCCAAGAATCAAGATGCCAGAAATATGGCAGTTTTATTTTTACTCAACACATAGCTCCAGCCCAACCAACAACTCTGAAGGGGCATATTTGTTTCCTTGTTTGTTTTACTTTTTGAGATGCTCTGCATTATTACATGTATTAGCATGTAATTCTCAGAATGTAATGATGTACTATATTTGACTTCAAATGGCTTCATGTGCTGAGGATTCTTAATATTTGATGATTGAGATTTGAATGGCATTAAAGGGATTCACTAAGTGTGGAGCCCCAGTGTTTGATTTCCTTCATTTTTGTGTTTGGCCAGTGTAATGAAGACCGTGAAAATCAGTAAAGCAAAAAAACCCCATGATATTTACATTGAAAAAATAAACTATGGGCACAAATAAATGAAGACACAAATAGACTTGGGTGTTAATTATCTAGTGTCCAGATTTAGGGGGATGGTTTTGATTTCCAATACTCTGTGCCATTGTTTCCATTTTGATCAAATCAGACCGTTAAAATATACATTCTAATTTTGAACTGAGATAATATAGACATGGTAGTACAAGTAAAAAGAGATGTAGATCTGGAGTCAGATGAGTTAAATTCTGAGTTAGGCTCTGCTGCTGATTTCTGTGTGACCTTGGAAAAGGGACTTAACATTTCTAAGCTTAATATATCCTTATCCATGAAGTGATACATTTGTCTAGATGACCTCCAAAATCTCATGCTATTCTAAAATCTTATCTATATGTAATACTTCATGGGAAAATACTACACAGATACTATTTCAAAGATTAAAGAAATGTAACCCATTATTTTAGAACAGAACATGTCCAGCTTTCACTGGTTTGCTTTTCCAAAATATATGATTTTCATTCCAGTCCAATTTGTGACTCTTTTTCAAGTTAAGCCTTGAATTGTTTCTGCTATGTAATATAGTTTCAGAATTTTCAACACACAGTGCACAAAGTATGATGAAATGCTCTACAACAAAATGTATAAAAGAAAGATAATATTCCTCAGACATGGATAGTTATGAATCTCATCCAAGTAGACAGGTAAAATAAACTTAGGGAGAAGAAAACTGACATTTAAAATTGGTAGAGATACAAGCATTTTTGCAGCAATAACATCTTATACTTCCACAGCAATCTGTCTCCTTTTCTTTCTTCCAAACACATGAAAAAAAGGCATTTCAAGTTACTGATTAACTTCAACATGCTGATCTTTGATTCTGTCTAAGGTCCATGAAAATTGACTAGATTTCCTTCTACCAGAGAGGAAAACTAAAAAATTGAACACATTTTTTAAATGCTTAGATTTTCTATTATTCTGATAGATCAGCCCAAATCTCATTTGGCTGAACTATATTTTTATTTGTTCCTTTTCCCAAAGAACCTAGACACTTCTAAAGGGGTTGTTTTCCTAAATATGAAACCATATTTCATTATCAGAATAAACTAAATTTTCATGGGTTATCCTCTTTCTCTTGATATTTTCCACTGTAGAATGAGAGGGCTAGGGTTGTGGGCAGTTGATTCTGTAACCACTAAGGTTCTTATTTATTGTTAGCCTTGGCAATGGATGGAGATAAAGGGGCAAAAACTAAGCAGGGAGTCGCTTTGGCTAAAAATGAAAAAACTTTGATCAGAATATCAAAATGAATATACCAAGTAAAAACGAGTTATCATATATCCTTCACAATATAAAAGAGACAAAAATATGAGGGGGTATAGACAATATTATTATCATACAACTACTCTGTAAGAGGCAGGGTAATACAAAATGAATAAGGCAGCCCTTTTCTCACAGTTAATGTGATCAAAACCACAAACACTAATTTAAGGCATAATGTGTTTTAGTACTATGATAAAGGTACAACACTCTGTAGAGAGACAGGATTGCTGATATTGGAGCCATTCTTGAGATTAAGAGGATCATAACAGGTATGGACAGGAAGAAGGAACAAAAGCACCAGTCCAGACTATGAAGGGAGCCGTATCTGAGGAAAGGCACTTGATGCTATTCTATGTAGGAGGCATGGGAAAGAAAAGAGGTAAGGAAAGAGCACCATTGAAAAGGAGGGGCTTTATACTGTATATAATGGGAAGTGGCTTAAAAGATTTTTGAGCAAAAGGATGGTGAGACATGATTAGACCAGTACTTAATTAGGACAAATGGGTTGAGAGCAACATGCAGCAAGCCTTGGAGTAAGGAAGATGGAAGGCAAGGAGATCTGGTAGGAGGTTATTTCACTGGGGTCATGAGTACATTGGGAAACAAACAAAAGCACATTATTGCTTCCCAGTCTTTACCAGCCCAGGAGAAAAGTGAGTCTTCTACATGTCAGGTATGGCATCAGGTACAAAATATCCAGGAACGAAAGTTAGGGTCCCTTCCTCAATCCAGTTGGAAAGCTATGGGTTAATCTTTTTTGTTTGTTTATTTGTTTGTTTGTTAAAGGCCCTGACTTTTAGCATGATCAATTGCTAATGATTTGTAGAATTCCATCACTCATCTTTCTGCCCAGCAGAAACTCATATTTCTCAATGACTAGTAGACATGTCCACATGGATGTTCCGCAAACTTGTTAAAGGGACAGACACATCCAAGTTCAAACTCACCCTCATCTCTGCTAACCTACTTTTCTTAGAGTCTTTCATTATTCGCTCAGTCTCCCTAGCCAAAAATTCCCAAGATACCTACTATTTCTTTTTCACTCTAGGACTCTGCATCTAAACCATTAGCAAGTCCTGCCAAGTCTTGCTCGGAAACTTCTCATGAGTCTGTCTCCTTCTCTCCTTCCCAAGCTATGTTCTTTCCTTGCTTAGATCTGCATCAGCTCTCACTTGGATGATTTTGTTGGTTTTTTATCTGATCTTACTGCAGTCTCCTCCTGAAGGCTTCCTTCACACAGCTCCCAAAGGTATCTTCCTTTAAAAAAATCTATTCCCATCACTCATCTGCTTCAAATTCCAGATATTTACATATGCCTGAAAAATAAAACTCAAGCTCCTGAGTTTGGCATGAAAGGACATTTTAAATGTGACCGAAATACAACTTTTTCCAACAGCTATTCCATGGACTCCAAGCCTCAGCCATGTTGAACTTATCACCTTCTTTGATGAATTGCCCTAATAGAAGATTATCTTTCCAGGGCCGTTGCACATGCTATTCCCTCTCCTTCAAATGCCCCCCATTTTTCCTAAGCCTGGACACCTTTTCAACCTTCAGGAACCGATCTAAAATCAATTTTTCTTCCCTAAAACTGCCTGAGAAAATTAGTTTCTTCCAATATCCACAGGGCACATTGTTTCTACCTTTCTTCTTGCATTTATTCCCATTCTATTGTAACTTTATCTGTCTATATGCCAGACCTCTTCAAATAGACAACAAAATTCTCAAGCATATGGGCTAGATTATCACAGTACAAATGAGCAATTACCTATTAGGAATAATCACAATGTAGACCAGGACTTCACACAATACACAATAGAGAAGAGATAAGAAATAAATCTCATGGAGATTTAGAGATTCATCTGCAAGGAATGTTTTAAAGAAAACTATATCCTTGTTAGCAACAAGGCTTTGATAGCAAAAAATCAACTAATGTGCTTTTAGGTAGTGTGAAATCAAGAGTTTGATTGTGGAAAAGAAATTAAGGATACTTATTCTGGCCCTGGTTGTCTCCTTTGCAGACATGGTAATTGAAGCTTTGGAACAGGATAGGGATATCAAGGGATCAGGTGCAGGGAGAGAACAGTACATACATAACCCATGTTGACATTCAAATTCTTCCTGGAGATGCCACAGTCAAAACATTTCTGTTTCTGAGTATGGTTGTAGTGCTATGTTTTAGTTTCTGCTTAATTCTGTTATGTTATGTCATTGATATTCTCTAATTTGTATGCAATCATGGAGAAAGCCATTTAAGAGTAAGAATGCTTTCGGCTGATTAAAATCCCCAGTTTTTCTGGGTATTTTGTTCAAATAAAAGATAAAGTTGGAGGCAACATCAAAATGCTCTGCCTTCCCTGTTTTATGCACTTCTCTTCTTTTCCCATTCACTTGAGCATGTAATAATGCATATTCCAATTACCTGCCAATTCTTGAAATGGTTTTCCTGATAAAGTTAAACTGACATCTTGGCATGCTTGGTAAAATTACAATATTCATCTTAAATTCAACATGTTCCTCATAATATTATTCATTATACTATTTATAAAGAACTGGTTATAAGATAGATTGAGAGAAAAGAAAAATGCCAGAATCTCAAAAAGGCAAAGCACTTGCACTCTAGCAGAGCTTTTCATGCATTGTGTTCCCAATTATCTAACACAGATTTAAAACAGTTCCATGCAGTTATATGCTCCGTACGTAAAATGCAACCTGGAAAGAGCTCAAATGCTAGGGAAATGGAAGAAAGAACATTGCCCTTTTTTAAATCTCCATTATTTAGCATCAATTAATCATATTGTGTGGTATGATAGGTTGTTTGGTTGATTAGCTTAATAGTGTGTTGGTTTTTCCCATAAAGAAAGTCGGAAGATCCTGAATTTTATAGATCTCAGTAGCCCCATTGTCATAAATCTGGGGATCAAGGATTCTAGGGTCTAAGAATCATATTTGTGTTGTTCCTTCCTTTACTCTCAGTAGGTAGCCCAGGGCCTGCAATTGATTCTTTTTTAAGTGAATAAATGGTCTATGATTTCACTCATATGTGGAATTTAAGGAACAAAACAGATGAACATAGAGGAAGGGAAGGAAAAATAAAATAAGATAAAAACAGGGGCGTGTGTGCCTCAGCCGGGTGCCTGTCAATAAAGCGTCTGCCTTCAGCTTGGGTCATGATCCCAGGGTGCTGGAATTGAGCCCTACATCGGACTCCTTGCTCAGCAGGAAGTCTCCTTCTCTCTCTCCCTGTCCCCACCCACCCCCACACGGTCTCTTTCAAATAAATAAAGAAATTAAATTTTTTTTAAAAAATAAGGTTAAAAAGAGAGGGGGAGGCAAACCATAAAAGACTCTTAACCATAGGAAACAAACTGAGGGTTGCTGTAGGGGAGGTGGGTGGGGGGATGGGGTAATGGGGGGATGGGGTAATTGGGTGGTGGGCATTAAGGAGCACTGAGTGTCATATGAAACTGATGAATCACTAAATTCTACCTCTGAAACTAATAATACAGTATATGTTAACTAAATTGAATTTTTTTAAAGATTTTATTTTGTTTATTAGAGAGAGAGCGAGCAAGTATGCGGGGTGCAGAGGGAGAGGGAAAAGCAGACTCCCCGCTGAGCAGGGAGCCCTATGCAGGGTGCATTCCCAAGACCCTGAGATCATGACCTGAGCTGAAGACAGATGCTTAACTGACTGAACCACCCAGGTGCCCCTAAATTGAATTTAAATAAACATTTTTTTTTTAATTTTTACCTTTCTGCTTTTATGAAATGTTGATTATATTGTCTTATCATCAGGTTGTTAGTGCATATACGTTCTAAAGTATTGGGAATTGCATCAGGTAGGTTGAGAGTATTTATGGGAACATGATACCGCACCTATGAGGGATGCCTTATCTAGGGTTAAAGGGCAAAGTTACTGGGGAAGATTTTGCTTTGGGGGGAAATTTACACGAGAAGGGGCGATAGTAAGGGTGGCTAACTTTTTAACTATTTATTACATAAGGTCCTCTTTCTGGTTAAATAAACAGATTTGCTTAAGAGACAAGACACTTGAGGTTTGGTATTCCCTACGCCACAGGTGGTGAACATAGGAAAGCTAAAACAAGAGAAATGTGTGAGTATGCATAATATAGAATTGGTGACTACTGGTCGTACTTAGGAGGCTGTGGAAGCCCACAAAACAGTTATTCTCAGCTGGACCCACTGCAGCCATGCAGCCACATAGAGGCAAAATTCCAAAGCTGAAGGGAAAGCAGAGAAAGTTGACTAAGACTAACTTAGCTTGATACTGATGTAGCTCAGCAACGATTGCCCAACCCAAAAGTGGTGGGAAATGACTGCCCTGAAATTTTCAGACCATAAGGAAGTCTGTCTTCCATTTCTCTCCCACCCAGGTCAGGTATCTGAGAAGGCTTTACTAGATCCCAGAAACAGTTTGATGTCAGGATCTTCAGCCCTTACCAGTGTCCCTCACCATCATTTGGAAACTGTCTTGTAATACTAGGGAAGATCTAGAGGAGTTCCCAGCAAACTCCAGAGTAAATGAATAAAAAGCCTATTAACAATGGCGAGATACATAAGCTGTCACAGGAGCCTAAAGAATTAGGGAGGAGTTCTCAGTAGATTTTGATAGTTCTACCCCTAAACTTCCATATATTATTTGTAGCGTGTGTGGTTCTATCAACTGCATACAAAGTAATGTTTTATAATGGAAGAATCCAATTGTATATTGTTTAAACTGTGATGTAAGGGAACTGAGCTATTTACAATACTTTTGTTCAATCATAAAAATAAGTCAACCTTCCTCCCCCTCTTCCACCAAGAATATCCCAGCCAGCCAAATTAAGCCACTTTAAAATTTGTAAAGCACCACACACACACAAAATATCCAGATGTTTTCAGAAAGAAAAAGGGTGGAGTAATGTGTGCTTCTTTCCTTCTTTTCTTGTATTATTTGATTCAAAGTACTTTTTTTTGCTTATTAAATCAACTAGGGTTAGCAGTTTCTTTTCTAAGTCATACAGACCAAGAATGCTATTTCTTAAAAAAAGGAATTCGCTTTTATTAAATTCAATTGTTGATTCATTCTACTATTGTGCAGTTCCTGGTCTGTGCCAGGCACAGTGCTAGATTCTTGGATTCTTTTAAGGAAAAAGACCAACATGATCACTGTTCTCGTGAAGTAACATATTTTCCTTTTTAGTTTGTTTCAGTAAATTTCACCTCTTGTCAAAATTTACACATTATTTTTTTAGCCAAATTTTCTATTCAAGTGAATGTCAAATCTTTCCAAGTTTATCTTAAAATTTAATGCACATAGAATCAAAATTCCAATCTGTTTCATAATAGTCAATTGATTATAAAGCTCTTTTGGAAGAAAAACTGCTTGCTCTAACTAAGCTATTTTGAAAAGGTAGAATAGTGGGAATAGACTTGCCCTACAGATAGCAAAATACAACACAAAGTTCCAGGAATTACAGGAGTATGGTCATGGTGCAGGTCCTGATGACTGGATCAGGGTACAGGAATAAAGATTCCAGAAACAGACTCATGTACTCTTTTAAAAAATAGTGGAATTCAGATGTTTGCTTCTTCCCATGAAACTTACCAAAGCATCTAAAAACTAAAGCCATAAACTATTTTTTTATTTTATTTATTTATTTGTCAGAGAGAGAGAGCACACACAAGCAGGGGGAGTGTGAGAGGGAGAAGCAGGGGGGGTGTGAGAGGGAGAAGCAGGCCCTCCACTGAGCAAGGAGCCCCATGCAGGACTCAGTCCCCGGATTCTGGGATCATGACCTGAGCTAAAGGCAGACACTTAACCAACTAAGCCACCCAGGTGTCCCCCAAACCATAAACTATTAAAAAGCCTAAAAAGACAGAAAATTTGCTCCAAGTCCAAAGAGAAGGCCAAAAGTTAACTTTGCTGCTGTCCAGATCTTAAAGCATAAATTTCTCTGAAAGACAATTAGAGTTCCCCAAGAGGCTAACCAACACCTTTTTTTTCTTTGTCGTAACTACACTGGTATCAGAAGTGGGGAAGGGGAAGGTCGGGGTCAAATCCTATACTGCAATGGTGAGAGACATAAGAGGGTAACTGGAATACCTCTAATTCCAACACTGGAGAATAGCCTTGAGGTACGGTGAGGTAACCGGGCGAAGGGAAGAAGCAAGCAGAATTAATTGAGAAGAGATGAATCATCAAATCTATGACCTGTGACATATAGGGCTGCACAGTAGACCTTAGTGAACTCCTACCGTGTGATCTGTCCATCCCAAGACATGAGTTCCTAAAGCTAAGAAATGATGGGCCCTCACACAGAGTAGACTTTGGGCAAGAAATTCTGAAACAACAAACCAAATGGGCACTGCCCGTTTCCCAAGATCATGCTTACCTGAGTTAATAGTATCAGCTGATAAAACTGCCTCTTTTCAAATTTAATATTGACTCAATTCAAGTATAGAACCACGTCATATAAACCAAGCCTAACAACCTGTTACAAAATGGAATGATAGTGTTACAAACCATAAGAATGTAAAAATAATACAAGAAAAAATAGAGAAATACAAATGTATACAAATTAGCATAATTATGCTAATTTCTTCATTTTTACCTTCAAGAATTAATGATGTCCTCTAAAGCTTATATATCAAGGAAATTAGGTTTAAGTAAATTATTAATGTCATAGAAGTGACATTAAAGGAAACTGGCATAACTAAACTAAACATAAAGCATGCTATGAAGCAGCATGTTTTTTTAAAGTATAATTGACATACAATATCTTATTAGTTTCAGTTGTACATCATAGTGATTTGATATTTTTATACATTATAAAATAATCCCCACAATAAGTCTAGTTACTATCTGTCACCATACAAATTATTACAATATTATTGACTACATTCCCTATGCATGTGTTATTTATTTTGTAACTAGAATTTTGTAGCTTTTAATCCCCTCCACTTATTTTCACCCACCCCCAGACTCCTCCCCACTCTGGAAACTAACAGTTTGTCTCCTATATCTGTGAGTTGGTTTCTCTTCTGTTTTGTTCATTCATTTGTTTCGTTTTGTTTTAGATTCCACATATTAAGTAGAATCATACAGTATTTGTCTTTGTCTGACTTATTTCACTTAGCGTAATACCCTCCAGGTCCATCCACGTTGTCACAAATAGCAAGGTTTCATTTTCTGATGGCTGAGTAATATTCCATTGTATATACAGACAACACCTTTTCCCATTCATCTATCAATGGACACTTAAGTTGCTTCCACACTCTGCCCATTATAAATAATACTGCAATGAATATAAGGGTGCATATATTTCTCCAAATTGATGTTTTCATTTTCTTCAGATGAACACCCAGAAGTGGAATTGCTGGATTGTATGGTGGTTCTACTTTTAATTTTTTTAAGAAACTCCATTCTTTCTTCCACTGTGCAGTTTACATTCCCACCAACAGTGTACAAAGGTTCCCTTTTCTCCACATCTTTGTCAACATTTGTTATTTCTTCTCTTTTTGATACTAGCCAACCTGACTGGTGCAAGGTGATATCTCATTGTGGATTTGATTTGCATTTCCCTGATGATGAGTGATGTTGAGCATCTCTTCATGTGCCTGTTGACCATCTGGATGTCTTCTTTGGAAAAATGCCCATTCGAGTCCTCTGTCCATTTTTCCATTGGGTTGTTCAGGGTTTTTAAATTTTTTTATATTAAGTTGTGTAAGTTCTTTATACATTTTGGGTAGTAACCACTTATTGGATGCATGATTCTTAAGTATCTTCTCCCATTCAGGAGGCTGACTTTTCATTTTACTGATGGCTTCATTTGCTGTGCAAGATTTTTTTAGTTTGATGTAATCATATTTGTTTATTTTAGCTTTTGTTGCTTTTGCTTGGGAAGACTAGTCCAAAAAATAGATATATATGTTGCTAAAACCAGCGTCAAAGAGCTTACTGCCTATGCTTTCTTCCAGGAGTCTTATGGTTTCAGGTCTTATTTCATTTAAGTCTTTAATCCATTTTTTTAAAATTTTTGTATATGGTGTGAGGTGGTGGTCCAGTTTCATCCTTTTGCATGTGACTGTCCAGTTTTCCCAGCACCATTTACTGAATAGACTGTCTCTTCTCCATTATATATTTTTGCCTCCTTTGTCATAGAGTAATTGGCCATATATGTGTGGGTTTATTTTTGGGCTGTCTATCCTTTTCAATTGATCAGTGTGTCTGTTTTTGTGCCAGTACCATACTGTTTGATTACTATAGCTTTGTAGCATGCTTTGAAAATAGGAAGCATACCTTTAGCTTTGTTCTTGTTTCTCAAGATTGCTTTGGCTATTCAGGGTCTTTTGTGGTTCCATACAAATTTTAGAATTCTTTGTTCTAGCTCTGTGAAAAGTACTATTGGTATTTTGATGGGGATTGCATTGACTCTGTAGATTGCTTTGGGCTCTATGGATATTTTAACAATATTAGTTCTTCCAATCCATGAGCACAGTATATCTCTCCATTTATTTGTGTCATCTTTAATTCTTTTCATCAGTATCTTACAGTTTTCAGAGTATGGGTCTTTCACCTACTTGGTTAAATTTATTCCTAGGTATTTTATCCTTTTAAATGCAATTGTAAATGAAATTGTTTCTTAATTTCTCTTTCTGATAGCTTATTTGCATAGAAATGCAGCCACTTTCTCTGTTAATTTTGTATCCTTTAACTTTACCAAAGTCATGTATTAGTTCTAATATTTTTTTGGTGGAGTCTTTCAGGTTTTTTATATATAGTATCATGTCATCTGCAAACAGTGATAGGGTTCCTTCTTCCTTTCCAATCTGGACGCCTTTTATTTCTTTCCCTTTCCTCCCCTGCTAATTGCTGTGGCTAAGGAAGCGGCATGTTTTATATGATCCAGTATAGGTTAAAACTACAAGTCTCTATAAGTTTACATATCCAGAAGGAGGATATACATCTATATCCTGGGGTATGGAAGGGAGAGAAAGTTCTCACATTTTCTATTTTATTTACATTCTTCATCATCATTGTTTTTATTTGGAAAAAAAACAAAAGCTTTTTAGGAATATCACATAGTTATTGAGGACTTTCCTACAAAAATTATATTTATGCAGCTAACATCACACAAATAACGTCCTGATGTTTTAGATCAGACTTGTTAGCTCATCTGGGTAGGCCATGCTGTTAATGGAGGCTACCCTAAAGTTTTGTTCCCTGGGTAGGTCAATTAGCTCTGCACAGAGGAAAAATGACTTTTTTGTGCATTATCTATCAGCCCAAGGAGCCAGGCTTTCAAGTCTACATGAATTTCATGGCAAGAGCATCGTGTGAATGTTGCAGAGCATAGAAAATGGAAAAACAACAACAGGAATCATGTGAATCCAGAGGGTGGAGGCAGTTGGTGTCCCCACCACCTAAGAAGAATGACTCATCTCTTATCTCTTTGAAATATCTGCCTCTGATATTCCCAGACCACTGCATCTCTGAGGTTACAATAAGTCAAATCAAAACAAAACTGCATTGACTAAGAAACTCTTATTTTTTAGCACTCCCTTTCCATTTGCCTTATTGCTTTCTTCCACTTTCTCTGCTTCAGAGAATTTCTGTTTTTCGTTCTCATAACAAATGGCCTCAAGAAACCGAGGCTGACCTAACCACTCTCTATTGCCTCAAAAAGGAATTCTAATTTTTTCAGTTATGGTGAAGAGAACCAACCGTTTGGGGATTCTAGGCGGACAATTTTTTAGGCCCACGGTTTTACCCCTCAACTTTGCAGCAAGTAAAGCCTGGTAACATTTTTTGGAGGCTTGTCTAATCTGGATCCTACCATGTAAGCCCACAGCTTCATTCCAATCTGCATAGATCAGTGTCGATTTATAACCAGAATCATGGAAAGAATTTGAGCAGCTTGTTGGATTATTTATATTGAATATATGGAAGAGTCAGGGTTATACATTCCAGCACATTGCTGTAAATGATGTACTAGGTAAAATTCTAAACAAGTCATTTAGAATTCTGGGTATTGGTTTTATCACTGGAAAGAATGTCTAGTGTATAGATACATTCTAACGAGAAACAAGATCTTATAGCATCTTCCATGTTTCTTTTACAACATGGTTTCAGCTTTTCTGTCAGCAACTAAAAATTTTTCAGTTGTCTTTGTTTTGTGGAAGGCATTTTACACTTTGAAAATACCAGTAGTGTTTGTAGGGCAATTTTTCCTCACAAAAAAAAAAATCTATTTTCCAATATTTAATATTCTGATACCAAGAAAAAAATAAGTTCTCAGGAATTTATGACTTAGTTTTTTTCTTTTAGAAATCCCTGGATATTTCTTGCATATTCTCTCCTAGAGCATATGGAAGAAATACATGTGATGAATAAACTAATTCTCAAGATATTTTGTCAGATATTCTGGCTGTTAACTAGATAATTGATATAAACCCATAAATTTCCATAGAAAACTACTCCAAACGTAAAAGGGCTGAGAGGGAATTCGTTGTCAATCAATCATACTTATTTTTGAAACTCTTCTTCCTGTCAATATTGGTTAAGACTTCTTGCTACAGAGGATTTTGATTAGGGTGGACATACCTTCTGGTTTTTGGAAGAGTCCTGGTTGGCTTACATTCATCATTCCCGTGTAACTATTGATAGCATCCCTCTTCACGTTCCAGAGTTTGAAAGGATTATATGATTGCTCGGATTTCAATAGGTTGATAGCTCCTTTTCACATCTTTCTCTTCATTATGTCTCTTGGTGTACACTTCCCTGAGAAAGTACAAATAAATGAAGAATGCAAATACACCACACTTATCGACCCTCGTCCTTCACCCAGGGCTTCTGCTAAGGCTCAGCCAGGGCTAACATGCCACCCAATTCTCAAGGGTGCCATTCACATAGTAATCTGTCTCAACAGTGGCCCCCACCCCTTTTCTTGTAGCTATCCTGTTAGGGGAAACATGTATTTACACAGATTCAGCTAAATCAAGTAACTCTTAGCTCTATACATCTTTCTTTCTCTTACATGCTGCTTGTGCCCAAATCCTCAATGCAATCTCACACAACAGATTTTTTATCTCTTTGTGACTAGTCCCATTTCCCAAAAGAAAATTCCTTCTCAAATACCATGTTACTGGTAGAAGCTGGTGTTACATGAAAAAGTCTGGTGTTTGTATTTGACTATTTTTTATTCTAAGTTTCAGGGTAACTAATGCAATACTACATGAAAAGAGTGAAAAGAGTTGTTTCTGTGAAAACACAAGTGAATTTTTTAAAAGACTAGATAAAGTTGAGTTGCTGAAAAATGGTACTGTTGAATTAAGTGTGGGCAAGGTAACAGAAATACGAATTTACAAAACTCTAGGAGGATCTACATTCCTTACTTTGCCAATTTCTTTAGTTTTTCACTCCATTTTCAAAAATACAAACATTAAACTACACATCATGCATTATGTCTGTGGTTTATGTGAGAAAAATAATACAAAGAAAAGGCCTTGGCTTATATGGAAAGATTAGTGAAAAGATATAAAATGTTTTGTTTTAAATTAAAATATTAAAAAGGTATTTTTAAATAAATATAACCAAATTTTTATTTGGTTAATAAACCAACTTCTGGACCAAGCTACATTGGATGAAAGAGATTTAATTGAGCATAAAAATCATTTATTTGTGTACCTGCCCCCTTACTAGAATTTTAGCTCCTTGAGAGAAAATATCATATATTGGTCTTATTATTCCTTGTTCTCCAGCACCTATGAAATGCCTGGGCCTTTAATAACTGATTAACATAACATAATAATAATAATAAAAAAAACTTTCAATGGATCCCCCTTGGATAAATAACTTACTGTCAAATTCTTTGTTTTTACATCAAATTTCCCACATGAAATTTTTATTTAACTCCATAAATCCAAATGGAAGCCTCTAGGCAAACTGTTTTGCTTGCCTTCCTTAACGTGCGCACACACACACACTATCTATCTATCTATCTATCCTTCCTTAACACACACACACACTATCTATTTATCCTTCCTTAACACACACACACACACAATCTATCTATCTATCTATCCTTCCTTAACACACACACACACGCACACTATCTATCTATCTATCCTTCCTTAACGCACACACACACACACTATCTATCTATCTATCTATCTATCTATCTATCTATCTATCCTTCCTTAACACACACACACACACACACATACACAATCTATCTATCTATCTATCTATCTATCTATCTATCTATCTATCTCTCCTCATGTGGTTCTTCTACTTGGAATTCCCTCTCACCAATTTCAGTATCCTACCAACTAGAACCCTAGATAAGACAATCACTCAGTATGAAGTGTTCCTCCTCTGACATGATTTTCCTGACTCCCTCCAGCTGATCTGGTCATTGGCTATTTACGCATTTTGGTATTGAAGAACAAGTCATGATAAGTCAGGTCCTGTGTAAAGTTTGGGGACTGGTTAAAGACACAAGCATTGACTCAGGGAGCTGACTTAGCTCAGAGCTAAATGCAGAAACTCACAAATGCCACAGAGCAGCTGAGACACAGCATCTGGCAGCACTGGTAAGTTAAATCATGTTCCAGACAATAGCCAGCCCAAGATGTCCAAAAGCCCAGAGCACAGGAAAGGCAAAAATGGGCAAAGGAACACAATCATGAATCTGGGTGGAAGGCTGCCATCATCCTTGAGTTGTGTTGTGAGCTCGCAGAGCCCAGCAAAAAGTCACATGCTGGGCAGGCTATAGGACCATGTAATAGGTGTGACCCCTCTCCTCCCAATCTGGCCTGACAGGTTTCCCAGCCAACTTCGATGTTTGGAGAACAGTGCAAAAGCCAAATCAAAATAAGCCAACTATGCCAGTGGCCTAGTGGACAGTCAGGTCTTTGAGGTGACATAGACACATAGTGGGGTTCCAAAGGAACACTGGATTTCAAGTCCACAGACTCAACAGAAATAATAAGTTATTATGAGAGCCCAACAAAGCAACTGGATCACCAGGTCCCATGTCTGGAGTAGTGACCATCTTCAACAAGGAAGAATGGGGAATGGAGAAGGAGGTACTAAAGCTGTAGATACTTCCTATGGTGAAAATGCTCAGGAAACAGTTGGATCATAACTTTCATGGAAGGTATCTAGCCAGCCAGATTCATGACCTTGGAAGAGATATAGACAGAGCAATTAATAGCCTCACAGTTAAAAACACTTTAACTTAGAAACTAAGCGATATTATTTTGTAGTATAGCTAACCTAGAGATTAATGGGCCAGTCTCCTAAAATAGATTTTAAAAGACAGCAAGTTTTAGAATCTTTGAACAGGTGTTGGTGGTAAGCACTTTGGTGGAGAGAAGCATAATTCTGTTGAGCTGAACACCTCTTGAGAAGCTTCTTCATTCACCATAATAATGGAGAAAAATTGTCAGTTACTAAGTCAGCATATTTTAGGACCATGTACCTGAATACCTAGAGAATGTAGTTTCCTATAACTTGATAAAAACCTAAGTCAGCCACTCTTCAGATTTGTTAGTTATTAAGGACCTGAAGGCAGTCTTTCTAAACTCTGTTGCATTGGTGTTTATTTTTCATTCTCTATTTTATAATATTGTCATGGTCCCCAAAATTTTAACACAATTTTTACACACGCAACAAAAACTCTTTCTCTTACATAAAATACTACCTGGTTTGGGGCATTTTTTAAAAAGCTACAAACCAATTTGACTTATTTGGTCAAAGAATTGGAAAAAATTAAGTGTCAACACTGTAGTCTGATTTTAATCTTTTCTATTTGCTTGCTTGTTTTGTTATATCTGTTTCTTAGTGTTGTCTCAAATCTTTTTAAACATTGGCTGATAACAAATAATAATGTATTAGTTAATAATTGGGGAGCACTCATTATGTACAAGAACTTATGCTGGGCACTTTATTTACATTATTTAATCTCCACAAAATCTCATCAAATATGTACTCTTATATTGCCATTTTGAAAATAAAGAAATTAAGATTCATTTAGGTGAAGTAATTTGCCTAAGATAACACAAATAGTAAGAGGTGATGCTGGGATTTTTAACCTCAGTCCCAATTTTTTAAGTTGCACATTTAATGACTACAGTGTGTGCGTATGTGTGTGTGCGTGTGTGTGTGTGTGTGTAAGATACTAAAATCGCCTCTCAATTCTTCAGTCCTTTATGCAATTATTTTTTCTTGTACAGAAATTTGTTGAACATTTATTGCATTAACCAATGAACAAAGTATTCAATTGGATTCAGAAATGGCTAAAAATCAATCCCAGTGCTCAGAAGCTTATGGTAGACATTAAATATTGTTTAATTAAAACGACAGCTTTTTAAATGGAAAAAAAAAAAGGACTGGGTGTTTGGCCCTCAAATTTAGCCTAGAAAATTCAGATGTTGCAGGAAGGAAAGTAAGTGGTTCTCACTGTACTTCACAGAGAGTAACTTGAACATTGTGAAGAACAGAATCCAATATCTATTAAATACAAATGGGGTTTGTGTCATTATCCTTGGCTGTGGAACATATTTTTAATATGTTTGTCTATGTGATAAGATTGTAAGTTCCTTAAGTGTTGAGACTCTTTTTATACTTCTCTTTTGCCACAAAGCCCGGTGCACGGTTGTGTCACTCAAGATTGTGTTTAATTGAATTGAGATAGGATCTCTTATCGGTATTTAGTGCTTTTTCATGAAATACTTGGGAAATTTCTCATCTTTCTTCCACAGCACTTAGGCCACTGCAAACATAGCCAAGCTAGAATTGAATCACAAGTCTCATTCCCAATGCAGACTAGAGCTCTGCCCCTTCTCTCTCTCTCAAGGTCTCCCCTGTGCTTTTCCTATATGACCCTTTTCCTGGATTATAACAGGACTGCCCCATTGCATTTAGAATTATTAATCCAAATATTTTTTCTGACAACCCATTTTGGTAAGAAAGTAGAAGTCAAAAAGATGTTTTGAATTTAGGAAGTCTGCCTTTAAACAAAATGATAGATAATCTCTTTAATATCGCTACCAAAACTATTAATGTTAGCAAATCTCAGACAAAATAGGTATCTGTTTTTTAAAATACACGTTCACTTTTGTAGTACTATACTTTTCCTTCTTTGCTAATTACACATAATTGGTGATAGAGTGGCCACCAAGAGTTTAAATCCTTGAAGTACCATTATGTTGCACTCTGAATTGCCTGTTTGTATTTATGTTACAAGATTTGAGTCATTTCTCTACTGAAATTTCAAAGATACAATTCAGACCGATTTTCCAGAAAAAAGAACATCTCTTTAATGTGTTTGCTTCTAGTAACTGAAACTTGTAGGATCACATTATTATTGTAAAAAAGAAAGAAAGAAAGAAAGAAAGAAAGAAAGAAAGAAAGAAAGAAAGAAAGAAAGAAAGAAAGAAAGAGAAAGAAAGAAGAAAGAAAGAAAGAGAAAGAAAAGAAAAAGGTATGTTTTCATGGTTCATACCTTTTGACCTAACCAACTAGGATCTTGAATATGAACATTCATAATGTCAAAAATAGAATTAACTTCTTTGAATTTATACTAATAACTGCATTTTTTTTCTTTTTCTTCATTGTGTAAATTCTTCCTCCTGTGTTTTTGGTTCATTGGGATTACACTTTAAAAATGTCTAATTCAGGAGGGGATGGGTGGGCAAAATGGGTAAAGGGTAAAAAGGTACAAACCTCCAGTTATACGATAAATAAGTCCTAGTGATATAATATACAGCATTGTGACTAGAGTTAACAATACTGTATCGTATACTTTTGAAAGTTGCTAATAGAATAGATCTTAAAAGTTCTCATCACAAGAAAAAAAATTGTAACTGTGTGAGGGGATGGATATTAACTAAACTTATTGTGGTAATCATTTCACAATATATACATATATCAAATTATTATTTTGTACACATTAAACTGACACCATGTTATGTGTTAATTATATCTCAATAAAACCGGGGGGAAATGCTTAATTCAATGATGAGTCAATAGTTGGGAAATACTTCCTACAGAGATACTGACAATTCATTTAATCACTGTGGCAGAGTAGCATAGCAGGAATTATATTTACAATTTTTCGCCATAAACTCAAATAGTAAAATAATTTGCCCTGGGTTAAGATCCTTGTGATATAAGAAAGGAACAGTTACATAAGCATATGCCCTAGTGGGATGAAAAGTAAACACGCTGTCACTAGATGTCAGGATGGATGGAATCCTCTTTCTACTACTCACTCCATGTCCTGTCCTAAGGAATCAAAATAATTGTACTTCCCTGTCCCATACTGTGTACTGTGTATACTTACATAAGGTTTGTAAAGCAGAACAAAAGTGTTAATTAGTATTTTATTATTGGGAAAGAGGTCGATGCCAAATGTTTAGAAACTCTTGAAGACTGGCTTTAGATTCTAAACTGTTCTGGGTTTTGTTCTAAAGCACAGGGTTAAATGAATTGCCAATGTGTTGTGTTGTACTTGGTTTTGTTTTCCATAATCCTATGCATAGTGAGCCTGCTGCTTCACAAGAAAAACAAAGTATAGCTTAAACCACCTCTTCTTACCACAAGCTCATTCATTCCCATCCTAGAATCAACACTTTACATTTTCCTTGTTAGAAAATTAGCAATGCAGCTCAGATCCCTGGGATTAGTGGATGAAGGAAAGAGATAATTTGTATAGATTACCCAATTTCCTGCGGGTGAATGGGAACACAAAGAGAGGGGAAGAATAGAGAAGGAAAATACCAGAGTAGCCAGAGACAAATGGGCCACTCAAAAGTGGTTGCCTGGAATGTAGGGAATGAAAGCCTGAGGTAATTGTTTGAAACTGAATGAGTGGATTGTTGAATACTATTTAAAAATATTTGAAATGTCCATAACCTCTAAGTAAAGTCAATGTTTTTATAACCAAGATAACGAGAGCAGTACAAAGCCATCACTTCTTCTAAAAACACTTGAAATATAAGTATTATCGTATCATTTAGTATGTTGTGTAAACCCCCAATTGCAAATTTGTAAATGTCTTCTAAAATTGGAAGGAGCCTGTAGTGGGTAAAAATCAGATGAGACATTCTTTCTTGACAATTAGCTTCTTAGATTTTATCATGGTTCAGTATCATGGTTTAAACTTGAAGTTCTAGTTAATGAAATGGATCATAACAAAGAACAGAAAGAAAAGACAGAGAGAGAGAAAACGATTTCTTCAGTCTATTTAATTCAGATGTCACATGAATCAACTTGCATCTCCTGTTATCTCAGGATCAGATATTACCTGTGAGACAACAGGAAATCCAGTTTATCATATTTGGCAGCTGTTAATTCCCAGGGACAGGTTCATATTTGATAGTTCTTTCCCACCGTTGTCATCTTAAAACCTCTACAAACTGGAGGAAAAATTCATCCTCTTACAACGGGCCCTGGCCCTTCACTTTGATGTAGGCTTTCAAACTCAGCTAAGCATGTCCTCACCTTCTCTACCCAGCAATGAGTTTCAGGGTACAGATGTTTTTGTTTTAGTTGACTGTTCAGTTTGTTATAAATGACATATAGAGAGAGCCAAGTCCCTTCTCTCTGACCATGTGGGGGTCAAGAAAGTTGCACAGGCAGGCCAAAGAAAGTTAATCCTTAATCGTACATGGTTACCAAAGCTTTATGTGTTTGTATGGGTCCAAGAACACTTTGGCTGAGTCAGAACGAGTCAATTTCATTTTTTAGATAATTTTTTTCTTTACACGCTTGGGTAGGAAGAAGGCCACACACCTTAGTTCACACCTGCCTGGCTGGACCCCTCTCAAACTTCGATCTCCATATTAGCTTTTCTGAAGGCCTAGTAAATCAGGAGTAGATCCCAGTTGTCTTGGGAGAATGAGGTACTTCTCATTTCACCCCAGATTTGGTCACAGAGAATTTCGTCTGACAACATTTTCTGATGTAGTCACCCTCTGCCAGTTGTTTTAATTATAAATTCATTAAGTTGACTTAATTCAACAAAATGTATTTAGTGATTTCTTTCCATTCGGAGGGAATTTGCTGTCAGTCTGTGCCCCTCAGGAATTTACCCTCTAGCTAATGTAGATGACCACCAGGGAAAGGACTTTTAGGATATTTACACAGCAAAATAAAACCAAGGACAAAAAAATTCTAGGGCAGCTATGTCAAAGTCCAAGGAAGTTCGCTAAATGTAACAATAAAGGGTAAATGGGAAGATAACTCTATGGTTACTGTCTGCCATCAGCATATGCCTTATGATTTATTTTAGACTGGTTCTGGCTTTATAAAAAGCTCAGCGGTCAAAGGGCTGGGGAGACTGCTTGAAGTTTGCAAAGCAGTAACAAACTCGAAAGGAGTTGCTAGCAAGATGCTACACAGCCCCGAGTAACCCAAATATCCCAAATATGCAGCAATGGTGGTGCAATCATCCACCCAACCATGAATTCCTGAGGTCCCTCCAGATGCCACACAGAAACCTGGGTTTCTGAATCATCCAAGCAATTACCAGATTCATACAGAAAATAGAAACTTCAACATGCTCTTAAGCCTGAAAATCGCTTAAGATTCAGAGGAAAATGAATGTCATTCAATTTACCCTCAAAACCTGTGAATTAACCTCAAATGTTAGGGTAAGATTCCTAAAACTAAATTATCTCAGTGGCAAAGATTTTGTGGTTGACAGATTTTCAAACCTAAGGGGAAATGGATTGAGCAAAGTAATTTTATGAGGGAACGTAGAAGAGTTCTTACAGGTATTTTTGTATTTGCGAACAAAGTTCTTTGGAAAGAATAACAGCCACCATTTCAGTACTTTCCATGGGCCAGGCACTTTGCATTCTTGTCTTGGTTTTTACAATAATGCTAAGCAACATCTCTCTCCTATGGATGAAGTTTTAAAAACTTGCCCAAAGTCACACATCTAGTAAATGATAAAACTAGGATTTAAAGCCAGAATTGGATCATTTCAAAGCCCCTTCTCCAGCAGTGCTGATGGGAGTGCTGGTGGAAGGGGAAGGAGGCACGGCAAAATCTCCATCTACTTCCCATGATATCTCCATGCTCTTCTGGAGTTTCTCCCGTAAGCTTTTAAGAAACAGTAATGTCCATGTAGTCTCCATGTCTTCTTTTGAAGGTCTTTCTGCATCCAGCCATTCAAGCTTTGCTTCTTCTGAGGCCCCGTTTATGCACTGTTCAAAGTAGTCTTTGGGGATTGAATATCGGTAAAGCTGTTTTGCAGATCGCCATCCGCCTCCTTTTTGGTCAATGGGAAGAGCAGGGTGATACTGTAGCTCTCTGTCCCTGAAACCTGAGTGCTAGGCTAGGTCTGCCTTCTCCCTGGCAGCTGCATTTCCCTGCCATAATTAATTTCCTGTGACCTGTGGCTAGGGAAAGGGCATTGTAAAACCTTCTTTGCCAACAAGAGTCACTTCCTGCTCTACCCCACCAAGCTGCATACAGATTTTCACATTATGTAGAATCATCACATTTCCTGTTTTTCACCATTATACATCTCCCTGGCAGCTGCAGTGTATCAGCACTACCTGTAATTACTTGATCCTAATAGCCAGGTTGGTTGTCTTAGATCCTATCAGGAATTATTATAAATTATAATGGTCTTTAAAAAGTCTTTGTTGGAGGATTGATGCTTGATTTTTACTATTGGTGCTATTAATTTATAAATCTGATGAGGGGAAATATCTCTAAAAAGAAGTAGTGTTCCCTTCAAAATTCAATTTGCCAGCATTTTTTCTTTTTTCTTTTTTCTTTTTCTTTTTTGCATCTGGTCTTTTTCCAGGGTGGACAGAACAGACGTTCTCAAGCAATAGATTAAAATCTGCAATCTATGTACAATGACTCCCGAGTCAATTATCTCCAGCCCTATCTCTACCCTCAGCTCTTAATATGCATTAGTATTTGCAAAGAGGTATTATCTCCTAGATACCCTCCCTCATTCTTCAAACTAAATATACCTAGAAATAAATTCCTAAACCAAAGATCTCTTTTATATTCTTTATCTCTTAAAAGTAGAACTCCATCTCACCGATTCATGTAAATCGGAAATCTAAGTGTTTAATAATCAATCACTAAGTTCTATCCTGTCATTTCCACTTCCTAAATCGCTTTCAGTCAAACCCCTTCCTACCTTCCCCTGCTACTCCTTTTGTTGGCAATATCATTATCGACATGCTAGTCAGGCTGCCTGCCGCACCCACCCAGACCTTTCCTATTTTCCTCTTTTGTGAGAGAAGCATTAGTCCACTTCTTGAAGAAGGGCTGCCGATAAATGGACCAGAGCAGACACACCTGTGCCAAGTGTAGCTAGTGATTAATGAGGTCGCTTAACACAGAGCATTCTATTCAAAAGAGGCAGCAGCATCTAGCAGGTTATTTCCTGCCATAATTTGGATGTGGAGTATGGAAGGGATTGACCTCTCCATAGAAAAAGGAGAGCAGAGCATACATGCTGAGTAAAGCCAAGAATTATGTGTTAGAAAAATGGAGGGAAAAGTTAGCCCTTGGAAGTGCTGAATGGTAGACAGATTGACAATCGCATGTCTGGAACACAAGTGCACAGAAATGAACACTCATTTTTATTATGGAAATTAGTCTGTACACCTTGCAACCCGAAGGAGGTGGTTAACACAGATAGAGAGGTCAGGAGCATCCCTGCAGGCACAGTCCCTTAAAGGGGGTACAGATTTGTTTGTAGGGCTGAAGAAGATAGGACAATCCTGTCCAGGATGGAGGAGCAAGCCATCCTTGGGCAGCAAAGATACAGTGGATACTGGCCTGGCCAAAGCAAGGCTTTGGTGATTTTGCTGTGGAGCAATTCCAAGGAAATAGGAAATGCAAGCAAAATTCTCCCTCCCTCTGCGTCTTTCTTCCCAGACTGCCCCTTCTAGGAGGGTAGGCACCAATTTGTTAAAAGTAATTATTTTCAGAGGGTGGAATTATAAGAGACTTTTAAGATCTTTCAGATTACTTGTATTTTCTTTTTTCCCCAATAACGTACATGTCATGGTCTGGGGATAATGAAATAAGAAGGCAAAAGTGAAAAAAGAAAACAAAATTCAAGAACACCAGAGTTGGATGACTGCCTCTCGTATGATTAGACAGTTGCAATAGGGAAGCACATGCTCTGGTCCCGGGTAGCCTGGCTGAAAGCAGATAAGGAAACACAGGGCCACCATATGACTTGGCTTCAGGAAGCCCTTTCTGTTTGTAACCGGTATTCTGAGACCACTTAAAATCAGATCCAAAACTAATCGTTCCCACTGCTGAATTGCAATGTCAAGCTGAATTGTCTGACTTGCCAGGTTTCTATGGTTAAAATTAATGCCCTCCTTGGCAAAGACCGTCATACTAGCAATTGGAACCATGTGAGAGGAGCCAGAGCAGTCTGGATTTCCTGACTCCTGGGTCCTTTTGAATTACATCTCTGCATTCATCTGCTTCCCCCAAGAGTGGAATGAGGGGCAGCCTTGTCATAAGGACTCAAACACAGCCTTAGATCCAGTGACGTGCAAAATCAAAGTATGGGGGAAAAGAACAATATCAAAAGGAAATCACAGGAGTTGTCTCAGGAGTATGAGGAAGAGCTTCATAAGAATATGTAGACATGAATTTTACATTTGCTTAACCAGGAGGGCAAAATGCAATTTGAGAATTTCTAGCCAAATTCATTCCAAGCTGGAGATGAGAAAGGATGAAGAAGGCAAAGAAGAGGCAATGGATTTCACCTCTGCAGGCGCATTCAGAGCTCTATGGTACCTTGCAACAGAAGGATGTGACTAACACAGAGGACTAGAGTAGGTTTGCAGGCAATAGACCTTCAGAGGAAATGCACATTTGGATGTAGGGTTGTGGAAGATTGAGGAACCATGAGGACAATCCCTCCCAAACAATAGGTTGATATCTGCAATCTACATGCAATGACTTAGGAGTAAACTGTTTCCAAATCTTTGCCCTGAGCAGCCTTCTGGGGTTCCAAAAGTATACAGACATCATCTGTGATCCAATTAGCAATAATGAAGAGCCAGACCACCAAAGGCCAGTGGGAAAACAGGTTTACAAACAGTGCAGGGCATAACAGTGTTAGAACGTTTCTCTATACTTGTGTTCTACTCAACTGCTCCAAACTAAGTTCCCTATTTGGGCTGAAAGACTCACACTTCTCTTGATCATTAAAAATAGTATAATAAGAGAAGCCATCTTGGCAATGAAAAGTGCTTTCCTCACTAGGATTTGGAGATAGTAAAAGGAGACAAGTATTAAAAAACAAATAGATCATGCAAGTATGTCTGCATTAAATAAAAGAGTAGCACCCAAGAGGGCATGGAATTTCTAGTGCTATAGGAATGAAGCCTAAATCTCATTTATCTATGCTTTGGGCTCCAGAATTATGAGGGAACCAGATTAACAGGCAGTCCAGCAAAAATTGTCATGGTAGGGAAAAGACTAATATGCAAAACATCTTCTAGGAATTGGAAAAAAAGAAAACAGAGGGAATGAGCTATTCCATCAAGGGGAAGGGTGTATAAGCTCACAGAGAAGCAGAAATGCTCTATGAGATTGAACTGATATCACAGACATGGTATTAGCCAGTCTTGATGATTTCCATGTCCAGTTTGCATGTGAAGAGATCCCATCTTTTTTTTTTTTTTTTAAGATTTATTTATTTATTTGAGAGAGTGAGAATGAGAGAGAGAGAGTACATGAGAGGGGGGAGGGTTAGAGGGAGAAGCAGGCTCCTTGCTGAGCAGGGAGCCCGATGTGGGACTTGATCCCGGGACTCCAGGATCATGACCTGAGCCGAAGGCAGTGGCCTAACCAACTGAGCCACCCAGGCGCCCGAGATCCCATCTTTCTTACGGAGGGCTAAGTGCGTCAGATTTGAACAATCAGAAGGTCCGGGCTATCATTTTTCACCTGGTCTTTTGTAAACTGGTCATATGTTGTTATATCTTCAGCCTTTTCCCACTCCACTCCACCTGCCATGTAACTTCTAAAGTACTCTTTCTAAAACAAAATCCAGTCAGGTTATTCTGCCTTAAAACCCATCTATGGCATTCATTATGATCCTGCAGGCTTTTCTCATCGCCACCTGTCACACAATCCCAAAGATGCTCTTGGCTTCTGTCACAGAACCATCTCAAGTCCTTCAAGCATGTCACTTCTGTTGCTTTGTAAACTTACACATAGTTTGTTCTCTCCTTATCACTTCCATCCCCTGGCCTGCCTGATTCTGCCATCCACACTTGTTGCATTCCAAATTCTGCAAGACTCAGACCAAAAGATCATGGCCTCCTTAGGGAACTCTTCACTGACTAGGCACATAAAAAGATGTTTCCCTTCCTCTGCTCTGCTATATAGCTCCCTTCACTCTTGCTCATGATACAGATGACACCATTGTGTCTCCATTCACACTTCTGTTTCTCCCACTGGAGTGTGAGCTTCTTAAGAGTGGGAAGAATCTCTTTAAACCTGTAAATTATCTTTAAATATCTTTAAATCTCCAGCACCTGGTGTAGTTACTAGGATGCTATAATGTCTATTGAAAGAATGACTAGTGATCATTACCTACTAGATGTCACCAAAGTCACAGTCAATAGCTGAGAGAGGATTTAGGATTGTTACGGTGAAGTTTCTGTGTAGAGTTAAGGGGCGAGTCATCCCCCCACTTATTGTATTCCATCCTTTTGAGAAGCTTAGCAATTCTTTTTTTTTAAGGTTTATTTATTTGAGAGAGAAAAGGGAGGGAGAGAGTGAGCGTGAGAGTGGGGTGGGGCAGAGGAAGAGAATCTCAAGCAGGCTCCCCACTGAGCACAGAGCTGGATTCGGGGCTTGGGCTCAACTCACAACCCATGAGATCATGACTTGACCCAAAACCGAGAGTTGGATGCTTAACCAACTGAGCCATCCAGGCACCCCGAAGCTTAGAAATTCTTCAAAAATGGATTAAATATAATCCCACTCCCCTAAAGCACATTCCCTTGAGTTGGAGAACTTCCTATCTGATTGCCTACTCAGGACTTTGTCAATCAACATGGCCACAACTGTCTTATATAATTCGCTTATTTCACCTAAAATATTGGGCAGTGGAATTGACGTGCTTGAGCCACCCTATAAGAGGAGAGTGCCTCTGTAGTAGATCCTATACATCCTGATTCCGCTTATGTGGCTATTTTTAGGATGTAACAATCTTAAGGGTTCCCTTTAATATTTCAGCAAGACTTTAGTAAGAATGTACTATATACTGGGCATGATTTTTATTTTCACAATTCACTGGATGTAGGGCAGGGTCAATAATTTGTGCACTACCACTTAGGTGAGAAAGAAACACAGTTTCTTTATTTTCTATATATAATTTAATTGTGCTCTCAAGCTATCACACTGCTGGTTAATGGAGAAGACAAGACTATTGAATGACAGTATATGAGCTCATTGGCACAGTCACTTTGGAGTAAATCCTTGATCCTTCTGTTCTTCTCCACCCCCAATCCCAAGATGGTTCCTGGATGGGGGACTGTCAAAACCATGAATTACTGGGATAGAAGTTGTCCTGGAGCTGTGCCCAGAGATATCACAAAGGGATGACCTTCAGGTCCTCATCGAGTGCTACTTGAATGTCCTGTCTGAACATCCAGAGGGCCCACAGTGCTGAAGTCTGGGTCTGGTGGACTCACGGGTTTTTCCCACATCGGTTCCAGGAAAACACCTTGGCCCTCCCTGGCACTGTGGGCTTGTTTGAGGATCAGCAAGTCCTTCCTCCAGCTCTGACTTAGGCATCTACCCTTCAGCCTGTGCAGGAGGGTCACTCTGCTCTTGTCTCCACAGCTGGCACTCCTGGATTCTCCCTCCAGGTACTTTCTGTATCTTCTACTGGTTAAATACACTTATTTCTTTCTGGATTCCTTCCATGGTACATGAGACTCAAGAGTGCAGGCAGAGTTGGAGGAGAAGTGGAGGGTCTGACTTCCATCCCTCTACTTGACCCCTCACTCAGCCACCTGTAATATATCCTGTAGAATAATGCTTCTCAAATTATAATGGGTTCCCCCCACCATCCCTTGCAGACCGATATTTTTATAAAATACAATAAAAATTGGTTACTAGAAAAATAAATATATTTTTTTAAGATTTTATTTATTTA
Source organism: Leptonychotes weddellii (assembly GCF_054177405.1). NCBI lineage: Eukaryota > Metazoa > Chordata > Mammalia > Carnivora > Phocidae > Leptonychotes > Leptonychotes weddellii. Next base: position 145,928,348 of record NC_138371.1, on the reverse strand, counting down.
TTTGAGACAGAGAGAATGAGATACAGAGAGCATGAGAGGGAGGAGGGTCAGAGGGAGAAGCAGCCTCCCTGCCGAGCAGGGAGCCCGATGCGGGACTCTATCCCGGGACTCCAGGATCATGACCTGAGCCGAAGGCAGTCGCTTAACCAACTGAGCCACCCAGACGCCCTAGAAAAATAAATATTAAAGAGGTATGCAAGCCCCAGTTTTTTAAACATATTTGTTTCAACAGCCATAAAATTAGTTTTTTGGTCAGTTTGGGCTCCTATAACAAAAATACCACAGACTGTGTGGCTTATAAACAGCATAAATATATTTCTCACAGTTCTGGAGGCTGGAAGTGCAAAATTAGGGTGCCAGCGTGGTCAGGCCCTGGTGAGAGCACTCCTCCAAGTTGCAGACTGACAATTTCTGCTGGTGTCTCACATGGTGGGAAGCAGAGCGGAGGCAAGCAATCTCTCTCTCTCATGACTTTAGGGCACTAATCCCATCCATAAACCCTCTACCCTCAAGTTCTTATCTGATTCTAATGGCCTCCCACAGGCCCCATCTCCTACCACCATCACCTTGAGGGGTAGGGTTTCAAATGAATGCAGTGGACATGGGAGGGGGCACAAACATTCAGTCCATGACACTGGTCTATCAAGTTGCTGTAAAAGTTTTCTAAATGCATACTCCCCATTTTCAGAACTTACCTCAGGATGGATTGGAAGCCACAACAAAGGACTGCAGGCCAGTACCTCCTCAGGACCACACTTCGAGTCCTGCTGGCCTGGAGGGTGCCATCTTGGACAGAGCCCTTCTCTGGGGTGGCCTTGAATCTTCCCAGGCAGTGCCCAGGGAAGAGAAAAACAAGTCCCACAATGCTGGGATTCTAAACAGTTTCTCTTTTATATATATATATTTTTAACAGCCTTCAAACACCACACCCAACTCTCCTTGCCATCGCCACGTTCAGGGTTTTAGTTAGGGGTAAGCCAGGACACCCGTCGTTCCCTGCCTGGGTCTCTCTCAGTGTCCGCCTCTCTGACCAGGAGCCTTTTCTACTTTCTCTTCTCTTTTTTTCTCTACTTGGGGTTTATAGACAAAACTCCCTGTCTTTGCTTTTGATATGGGAACAGGAGGGATTTTTTTTTTCCCCTTTCACTTTTTCTCCCTTCTTTCATTTCCCTTTCTCTCTCTCGCTTTTTTTTCTTTTTGGCATTTTAGAAAACTCTTTTCACTCTCTAAAAGGCTCAACTCTCTTGCTGGAATTTTTTTAAAAGTTGGCTTTAGAACTCAAAACTGATCAATGCCCTCTTTGTTCCAGATGGTACCCGCCCTCTTTCTGGAAGGACAACTGCCATTGACAAAATGGGTGGGGAGGCTCAGAGGCCAAAAAAAAAAAAATCCAGGATATGAAAATATTTCATAAAACGCCTATTACACTCACATCTGGGTGATACAATAAGAGTGATTATGAAGGATTTTAAAACTCTTCATCACTATTACATTATACTTGCTTGACAAGTGCATAAAATGATGCTTTGGATGGGGACATTTATATATTCCTTTACCATAAACTCATCTCACAGTAAGCCAAGAAGAGTTCCCATGTTTTAGATCTTTATATACATGGAGCCAAAAATAATATCACTAGATAAAATAAAATTTAAAATTGTAAGGTTTATTCTGTGAATGCTTGTGTGTAAACAATTGGAGAGAGAATTAGCTTTTAACTGAGTGATCCTTATACACTCTTGGAATTTTAACTTCACATACCAATTAACCTCTGCATTACTCTCATGAAAATTGAGTTGCCCAGAGAAAATTGGATGGTTCTTTCTTGATATTCTTATGTTTAAAAATTACAGTTTTGTAAAGATGCCTGCAAAAGTACTTTATGGAATTCAAAATAGCCATCAAAAGAAACTAGAAAATCTGGACAGTGTTTTCTCTTCTTGCTATCAATTATTTATTATGACCACATGAATAATTCTAGTCATTATTATTATTTCAATAGCTATTATATACTTGAAAGTTGCTAAAAAAAATAATAAACTCTACTTTTCTGAGACCTTATCTCTTTAAGACTTACAGCTGAGTGCAGGTCATGTTCACTTTACCATTTGAAATTTTTGCTCAGGGCCTGGAACGGCAAAGAAACCAAATAAATGTTTGCCAAATTAATTAACTATTGAAAGTAAACTCTCACCTTTGCCAAACTTCTATTGAGCACGCCGTCTCTTCATGTGTACACATTTTAAATTAAACTAACTGAATAAAAAAGATGTAGAAAACACACAAGTTTTAAAAAATTCTAAACAAACATTTTGTTATATATGTCTACAGTATCTTTTAACAATGCCTTCTCAGGATCTTGGTCAGAGTCCAGGTAGGAAAGAGATGATGCAGTCAAGTTGTATACTTGGGGAGAATTTAATTAAGGGATTACTTTCAAGGGTGTGGAAAATACAAAAGATAGTGCAGTACCATGGGGCTGGTTACCAGGGGCCCTGGTACCATCCTCAGGCTGAAAGAAGTTGTTGGGGGGGCGGGCAGAACCTTAAGATAGAGAAAGCTTCACAACTCACCATCCTCAGAAGGCTCTACCAAAAAATGAAGAAACCAAGTTAAGAACACAAATGTATATTTCTGTTACAAAATCAAGTAATATTTTAAAGATATTCATTGATTGATTGATTGATTGATTGATTGATTTGATGGGGGAGAGAGAGAGAGAGCGAGCGTGCGCACAAGGAGGGGGAGCTGCAGGCAGAGGGAGAGGGAGAAGCAGGCTCCCCGCTGAGCAGAGAGCCAGACGCTGAGCAGACTGCTGGACATGGGGCTCGATCCCGGGACCCTGGGATCATGACCTGAGCCAAAGGCAGTTGCTTAACCAGCTGAGCCACCCAGGCGTCCCTCAAGGAGCATTTTAAATGGATTACAGTTATCCCTCTTTCCCAATACTTACTGGTACCTCTCATTGACAATATTATAAACATTATGTGACTTTGGACCAAGGAATGCAGCCAACCCAGCCATCCCTGAACCCTGCAAGAAGACTCTAGGGAACAAATACCCTGTCTTTATTCTCTTTCCTCCCTCTGATCTCCCGCTAGTATTCCCCTTGACAGACTCAACCAGAAGTCAGAGGCTAAAGAAACCTGCTGCTGTCTATCAGTCAGTCTCCAGAGAAGGGTGAAGGAGAGTGGCAAGGGAAGCTAGAGAAACACAAAACACCTAACACACCCAATGTGTTTGTTGTCTTGCAATTTATACAAGATTGCATGTGTGATCTTTAAAATATTTTGCACCTGATGTGTGCTTAAAAACTATAAAAGGGCTGGGGCTCAGTCAGTTAAGTGTCTACCTTCAGCTCAGGTCATGATCCTGGGGTTTTGGGGTCCAGCCCCGCTTCAGGCTCCCTGCTCAGGGAGGAGTCTGCTTCTCCTTCTGCCCCTCCCCCTCGCTCGTGCGCTCTCTCTCTCTCTCAAATAAACAAAATCTTTTTTAAAAAAGTATAAAAGAGGTAACAAAAGAATATATTCATGCATATCAAGAGTACCATACTTTGTTTCATTTTCTTTTCATAATACCTCATAGTAACAACAGTAAATACATATTCTGAGTTTTCATTATGTGCCAGGTACCATACATTCTCCAACTGTAGGGGGTGTGTCATGCTTTGTGGCCACCAGCCATAAAAAGCCTCCTTAAATGTATGGAGTTTTTCTCTTTGAGTCTTGCATTGCAGGGTAGAAACCAGGGTTGAGTGTCCCACCTCAGGCACCCACGTTAGGCCAACCAGACTCATCCCAACCAGACTGAGTTTGGAGGAGAGCAGGGAGGTAGGAGGTGGTGCAAGGACTCCCTTTCCCTGGCGCACGTGGTGAGGCATGGCACAGAGACTAGAGTGATGGGGTTCCTAGCAGCAAGTTCTTTGCTCAGCCCTGCAGTGCACCAGCAAAGATATGGATTCAATATTTTTCTTGGCGGTGAGGCCACTGTTGCTGATTCTCTGGCCCTCTCAAAGATTTTTGTAAACCATCTTTAATCATTTTCTTTTCTACTAAAACTAGCTAAATTAAGTTCTGCTGTTTATAAATGGTTTTCTTTAAACCTGGTAATAAATATTTTAAACAACATTTTAATACAATCTTATGAGGTATTGTTGCCAATAAAGAAACTGGACCTTGGAAAAGTTAAGATCACACAATTTATAAGTGACCAAAGGGCCCAAATGGCCTCTTTTCCCCATCCACTATCTACAACAACAAACTCCTCAAAAGAAGGAAGTCCTGAAGGAGACAGTTGAGAGAGACTGAGGCAAGCACATTAATTACCAGGTGAGAGGCTCTTATAGCTCCAACTGTGTCTATGAAAAAGGAATAAAGGAATCAGGTCATTTTTCGATGTAAGTAGGAAAAAAGAATGTCATCTAGGAATGACAGCTACCTCAAAATGAAAACAGAGTGTCTTTCTTTTGTTTTTTCCTCCCTTTGAGCATCTTTAAATGTGAAAAAGATGTCATCTAGACCCCTTTTGGCCTTTGGAGCACAGCATATATATTTGGTTTCATCTTCATTAATTCTTCAAGAACCAATTGGCAAAATTTTCCATAAAGTTCTGCTCTATTCACTCTCTTCTGGTTCCTGAGTTCATGCATGCTCTGTTCTGCAAAGATCACCTCTTTCACCTATTTTCATCACCTGCTCAAAAAAAATTTTTTTTTATTGGGGATTTGCAGTCACAAGCGTTACAGCCTATATCATGTACCTTTCTCGCAGCTTGTCTTGTCTTTCCTTCCTTCTTTCATCCTTCTTTCCCAGATTACCCCCAGTTCTCCAAATTATATTCCTTTCAGGAAAAAGAGAAATGTAGTCTTTCCCTTACAACAAACATATATGCAAACTCATTCAAAGGTTCAGCAAAATGAAAGATCACCATCCACTTAATGAAACCCACTGTCCTCAGAAGGTGATAAAAAAAAAAAAAAAGTCAAAGAAACCAAGCTAAAGAACTCCCCTGAACTGGCCAATCTGACAATCTAGGAAGTTTTTGTCTCAAAGATGTTAAGGAAGGACCCACATGTGCAAGTCGGGAGCCTTGTGCCCGTTAACCTGCCTTCTAAATAGGCCTCTGTACTAGAGCTTTGTGGCCACCCAGTGAGAATTTCTCCAGAGTAATTCCAGGAAAAATCCACAACCACTTACTTCCTTGGAGCAAGAGATGACTCCCGGGTGCTGAAGCACGTGACTCTCCTTAACCAGGGAGGAATCTGGCCTTTTGTGAGACACGCCTTGGAGACTAAGAAGCAAGAAGGGAAATGAGCGCTTTTCAGGAGTGCATCCGAATGCATTGGCACTAGTTGGTTACACAGAAGTGGAAAGAAAATGAATTTAACTCAATGACAACAAATTTTCCAGAGCTTTGGGCATTGGTATTCTGTGGCAGTTAAGAGTGGACAGGAAGGAGGAAAATCCAACTTGTGATAAAGCAACAATAAAAGAACTTCAGATGTGGCTTAGCCAGATAGGACATGATAAATCAGCCACCTGTATGCCGCAAATGCCAAGCTCTTTCGATCTCCTTGCTAATTCAAAAACAGAATATACTGCTTGTCACATGCTTCACATAAAATCCTTTGAAAAGGAAATTCATTAGAGAGAGAGAGAGTTCTTACAATGAAGCAGACATTTATTGCTAAAATGATTGCTGACCTGGCTTTCTAGTTATTTTTGGTTCACATTAAGATACTCATAGCTTCTGGCTTCAAAAGCATATTGAGTGTAAAGTAATGTGCGTTGGTGCCCTGTGCTTCCAGAGGTCACAAGTAGAGTAACCCCAGACCCTAAGAACACATCTGGGAATCCAAACATAAGTGGTGAAAAAGGACTCTGAACAGCGAGGAAAACAGTTGTCACAAAGCACATACACTTTCTTCTGGAGGGAGGAAAAGTGTTGACTTGGTCATTTGAACACTGAATCCCAGCTCTCACACTTAGAAACATCGGTACCCTGAGCATCTTTATCAGTAAATGCAAATAATAGTATCTATTACATAAGGTCTCTATGAAGATTTAATAAGATAACGCGTATAAACATCTACCTGAAACATAAAAGACACTTAATAAGTGGTAGCTGTTATAATTATTATTTTGAAGACTAGGAACTTCTTTCATTCTCTCCTTCAGAAGATAAAATATTAATTAAAGAAACATTAGAAGCCAAGAAGATATTCACATACATAAAAAGTAACAGCTGACAGAAATCAAGTAACCAGAAAAACAACAGAGGCATAGTATTCAGAACCCAGTCCCACTCCTGGCAAAAAGCCTCTTAAGACTACCTCTTAAAGGGGTACCTGGGTGGCTCAGTCGTTGGGCGTCTGCCTTCGGCTCAGATCATGATCTCGGGGTCCTGGGATCGAGCCCCGCATTGGGCTCCCGACTTGGCGAGGAGTCTGCTTCTCCCTCACCCACTCCCCCTGCTTGTGTTCCCTCCCTCGCTGTGTCTCTCTCTGTCAAATAAATAAATAAATAAAATCTTAAAAAAAAAAAAAAAAGACTACCTCTTAAAGATCTCACCTCATTAAAGCACAGAACTGATGTCCATAATGATGACGCCTAAACATCAAGGAAAGATTAACTTTACTATATGCTGTACAAGAAAGCAAGGGAGATATGTGATATATCCTTGAATCATTTCTATAAAGGATTTTCAATTAAAGAAAAAAAATAACTATTGCTTGGGGCACCTGGGTGACTCAGTCAGTTAAGCCTCAGACTCTTGATCTCAGCTCAGGTCTTGATCTCAGTCAGGGTCATGAGTTCAAGCCCCACTTGGCCCCATGGTGGGCAATGGAGCCTACTTTAGGAAAAAACAAAACAAAAAGCTATGGGGCGCCTGGGTGGCTCAGCTGGTTAAGTGGCCAACTCCTGAATTATGCTGAAGTCATGATCTCAGGGTGGTGAGATTGAGCCCAGCATCAGGCTCTGGACTCAGCGTGGAGTCTGTTTGTCCCTCTCCCTCTCCCTCTGCCCCTCACCCACTTGCGTTTTTTTTTTTCCTCTCGCTCTCTCTCTAAATTAAGCAAATAAAATCTTTTAAAAAAAAAAAAGATTGCATCTTCAAAGGATAAACTTCAAATTTAAACTTTACTAAAATATCTTTTTCACCTATTAGGTTAGATTAGACTTGCCAAGATTAAAAAGTTTGGCACTTTACTGCTGTGAAGAACACGTGTCAGATATAGACATTGTTTAGGAAGGAAAGCTATTGATCTAGGGTGCATTTTTATTGTCCTGTTGTTTGTCTTACAAAACAAGATGAAAAATTGGTTCTTCGATTTTTCTTATGAGCCTACCATTGTCTATAATTCCTTTATGCCCTGAAAATGTTATAGAGGAGGCTTAGCAAATATATTTTTCCAAAATGAGTTCAGTGAAACAATTGTCCAACAAAACGATCCACTAGAAAGAGGTCTCTGTGACCAAATAGGTTTGGGAACCCTAAGTGTCATTCTTCATGCTTGGATATTCATGAGGCACAGAAGCATTTTCAAATGTATTTAGGTAGGAAAGTCACTTTTTGCTTTTCAGCTGAACACCTATCAACAGGAAAATAATATGGAAAGTAGTTACTGAATTTGATTATCAACTTCACGATATTTTCAGGAAAGTAGTATTACATTGAAGTAATACTTCAATGTATATTACTGTAATTCTAATATGAATATTCTGTTGTAACAGCCTACTTGATTGATACAATTGAGGTCTGGTTTGTTCACTGGTATATCCTCAACTCTCAGAACAGTGCCTGGCACATAATAGGTAGTTAATAAGTACTTGTTAGATGAATAAATGACAGCCTGAGTGGAATATACTAATGAATATACTTAGTAATATACTAATTACCTAAGAATTAAATGCACAAAACACCAAAACTATACTAACCCACTTTTTCTCATCGTATTTTTGTTATTCTAATGATATTCTCAGAACTTAAGATGTCTCGAAGGAACAGCATTGCAAACATTGTTTTTTTAAGTAGACATTGAAAAAAACAGAATAATTGTTATTTAGTAAGGCATTGGTCATTGGAAGGTCACATGTAATGCATTTAGTGAGCAAATGCTAAATAACTGTTTTTTCTTCTGGCTACGCCCCAATTTGCAGTAACTCTCAGCTCCTTGGGACTGACCTGGCTTGGGTTTGTCAGTGTTTCAAACCATGAAATGTGTCAGAGTTGGGATCATGTCAAAGTCAGACAGTGCCCAAGCAGCTTAGCATATCACTGTCAAATGCCAGAACAAGGGTTTGCTGAGTCATCCTGGCATCCTTCAGGGAGCAGGAAAATATTATACAACCTCTCTGGCCCCAGTTATCCCTGGGGCAAATCAAACTTGGGTAAATTAATTAAGTTATATGTCCCTTCAGTCATTCATTGAATATTTACTTACTGTCTACCATGTTCCCAATAGAATGCTGGGTATTACATTACTCCACATGGGTTCCCTGTTAACAACAACAAAATTTCATGAGTGGCTACTATGTCCCGAGAACTGTACAAGAACTTTACATGATATCTCATTCAACCCCACAGCAATCCTGGGAGATCACTACACTCATTAACCCATTTTATAAATGAGGACACAAAGACACACAGACACTATGGAGCTTGGCCACACAGCTAGTAAGGGATGGCAGGAATTTGAACCCAGGCTGGGACTAACTGCTGCGCCTGTAATTTTAACCTCTGAGAAATAATGGTGTCTGTCCTCCCTGGAAGTAAGTATCTACATCAACATTTTTACAGGAGGGGAGCTAAAATTTGTTGAGCTTCATCTGTGCACAGGCCCCATGTTTTATATTTTCTGTATGGGATCTTATTTAATAGAGCCATACAATGAAGCAGTAGAGAGCAGGAATTAAGAGCACGAGGCCAGTTAGTTAAATTCCTGGGTTCAAATTCCAGTTCCGGCACTTTCTAGCTATGTCCTTGAGCAATTGATTTCACTTCTCTGTGTCTGTGTCCCCATCTGTAAAAGAAAAAGTAAAAACCTTATAGGATCAGTATTACTAAATGAATTAATATATAAACAAAACACTTAGGCCACAACTGGCAAATTATAAGCCCTATATGTCTTAATTTTTTTTTAATTTAGGTAAAAGCTAGTTTAAATAACCAACTAAAGTCACTTTTAAAAAAATCATGAAAGGAAATGGAAGCGTTGGAGGAAAGCAAAAAAGATAACTCCTCTGCCCTACACCTCACCATGGGATGTTATATAGCCAATATCCTCACCTTCCAGTGTCATCTGGGTTAGGTGTCTCTGAGCCTCAGGATGCTCTTGTCTCCAAATGCACCCTTCACCATCACCTTCTCCAGAATTTCCAGCCACTTTGCCCCAGGCTGTCTCAGGATCCAAGACTACCGCTTAGTCTTCTGAGGGTGGGGCAGGGTCGAGGGACTCTGGCCCGAGGCCCACCCATCCATTCTTTCGTATCTGAAAACAGGGCTTTAGTTAGGTCTTCATGGCTCCACATAACATTGAGGAAGGGAAAGGTGGCTAAGTAAGAAGAATTGAGCCTAAGTTTTAAGTGAAAAATATTGTAATTACCACAGATTAAAATGAGCACAGGCCAGCAAAAGAAACTATTACCAATCTTAAAGCATTACAGTTTCATATATGTATCCAAAGAAAAAACTTTTTGAACAAATGATCATTAAGACTGTGTTTCTAAGTTACTTGTGTTTGTTCTTTTTCGGGAAGAGTCTGGTGATTGCTATATGATTGCACATCTAGAGGATACAGTTTCAACTAGTGTATATAAAAACCTCACAGTTTTAAAGTACTTCATTAATCATTAGCCATAGCAACAATCTTAGCTCATCACTATTCTGATTACAGAACTCCAGATGACCTACAGCAAAGTTAAGAGGTCTTATGAGTCAAAATTATTGGTCTGGCCAGTGTTATCACCATTCAGAGCTGAAAGTTGGCTGTTACTTGACCCTTGTTGCCTCTTCCTGCTCTTCTATCCAACAGCCCAAACTTATTTGGCCCTAAACTAAGCCTGTCAACTTACAATGCATAATAACCTGCCAATGAAGTTGAAACAACCCTCCAAGCTGTTGTTGATCAAGTCAGAAATAAATATTGTTGACTGACTGTTATGTGGACTGGTGAACTAGTTTGCTGTTTGTGCCAGCCTCGCTCTGTCCTTGATCTCATTTGTGGTTTTGGAGGCCTCGGTGGTTTCTAAAGTTTATTGTTATAAATTCTGAGATGATTCAAGAGCATTAGGCGATACAAGAGAAGGACCTCAATAAGGAATTTCTTAGTATACTCTTGATGGAACAGGAAGAAATATTTATTTTGTTATAGTTTATAACAAAGATGGTTTATAACAAAATTTAATTTAACTTAATATAGTCTATAACGTTGTATATGTTATTTTCTCAACATAGCTTAAAGAAAGTATTGGCATATGTATAGACTCTTTGGGGAACTTGACTCCATCTTGCCTGATAGATAACCACTACAGAGTAGATACGTTCCCAGTGGGTAGGACCATATTTATCTACATCACTAGTACCGGATTGAAGAGGCACTTAATGCATACTTTTTATGATGGTGAAGTGTTTACATCAGATCATCATGTAAAATTAGTGCCAACTTCGTATTTCAATCATAAAATGTCCATTAGTCCTTTACCCTCTTAGATAAATGCTGCAGTTTTTCTACATAAAAACTGATTGTGAAGTTAAACATTGTTTAAAAGCAGAACCAATAAAAATATTTTTATTTCTGGTTGGGCCTACTGGTCAACAGAATTCTACTGTTGTTGTGCTACTGAGTACTGAGTACTGAGTACTGTGTCTCTTGGCTCCAGGAGAGTGTTGCAGCCTTCTATGAATGCAACCCTTAGCTGACTGTGGATTGCACTAAGCTTGCATGCATAATTACAAAGTCTCCAGTAATTACGGTTTATCTCTGCATACTTTTGAACATTTATAATGGAGAAAATATTTGCTGGAGGAAATTCTCATCAAAACATTATTTGCAAGAATGTTGCTTACACAGTTCTTTCTCAATGCATATTGCTGTGTTCCATAAATAACAGCGTTAAATATTGCAGCATCCTTGGGAGGAAGTCAAGCAGGAATATTATAGTCTTTTTGTTTTTTTTTACATAGTTTGAGAAAACTAAATCCTCTTCTGGTTTACCATATTGAGTTAGCCACACCCATTTCTGGGCTTTCATGGAAGTTTGTCATCCCTACAAGTTTGTGAGCTCTAAGCTGAGACTATATTTTAATTATCTTTTGAAATAACATTTATTAAGAATTTTTCTTGGCAGAAAGATTAGAAAGTACAACATAAAGAAAAAAGTCCGTCAGCAATACTGCTAAAAATATTTTGATGTTTAAAAGCCTTTTTATGCTTATATTTAGTGCTTTCCAAACATCATTGTACGTGAGTCACCTGGGGATCGTGTTCAATGTAGATTGTGATTCAGGAGATCTAAGGGCCTGAGATTCTGGATTTCTGTCAAGCTCCCAGGTGATGCTGAGGCTAGTGGTCCATGGATCATACCTTGAATAGCATGTCCTATATAATTTTATAACTGCTGCTGTCACTTTATTAGAATGCAGAATAAATGTTCTTAAAATCTTTGACAGGTTTTCCAAATATATTATTAGTGGAATTTTTTTTCCTTGTTTAAAATTATCCTGAAATGGGGAATTGATGCATAGTTTGGTGGTCACGATAGTACCCTCACAACTAGATAAAATTGTTTTGTGATTCAGGAAAGGAGTGGTGGTATCATGGTAAGGAGTATCATGGCTTGTGAAGATGGCAGAATTTAGAAAAGAAATGTATTTGGTAATAGCAAAGTGGCAGAGATATGAGGGCCACATTAAGACAGAGAGGCATGGAGAGTAGGGTCTAGTTGGATGGAAATCTATGACAAGTCTTATGCTTTGTCCTTGGGTGAATGAAAGAAATGTATTGCTTCAGCCCATTTCACCACTTAGTCTGCTAGATATGTCTGTGATATATCTGAACAAAATGGAAGAATTATTATGTCAGTAGGAATTGTATAGATATTTTAGGTATGATCGTAAGACTTGGGAGTGGGGAAAAGAAAAAGGCTTGCCAGAAGGCTGCACTTTTTTGCTAGTGTTCTCCTTTAATGAAATGTTAACTCCTAGAGCAAATCACTCAAGGCATTTGATATTCCAGCTATCACACTGGGTGCACTCAATATTTATCAAAGGGTCATGGTGCTTTAAAAGGACTTGGTAATACCTGCTTCTCTTCTACTTTATGTACAAATTCTTTGATTTAAAACAATTCATGTTATCAGTGAGGAAAATGGTGTTAGTATAGGTTGTCACCCAGACACAGAGATAATTATTATTGAAGCACTAAATTTTGACATAGAAGTTTTTTTTGATAAGATCATTCTTGAACTAATATGCTTTGTCTTTGGATGAATGAAAGAAATGCACTGCTTCAGCCCGTTTCACCACTTAGCCTACTACATGTCTGTGATATATTTGAACAAAATGGAAGAATTATTTTATCGGTTGAAATTGTATAGATATTTTAAGTATGAGTGTAAGAACTAGAAATAAATGAATTCACTCTTCTATTTAACAAGATCTATTGAGTAACTACTATGTACCTGATAAGGTATTAGGGAAATAAGAAATGGAAAAATATGGTCTATGTCTCTATAATGTAGCAGGAGAAAGCTTCAGAAATAAATGAAAGCAACAATGTAATAGCTGTGATGATACTCTGGACCCACAAAAAGGGGAGTAATCACTCCTACTTGGGAGGAATCAAAGGTAATGCCAAGATAGCGTGACAGCTGAGAAGTGAAATGTGAATGACTATTAGATTCTGTTATATGTTATAGGCATTGTGCTAAGAATCACAGCAAAGGGGGTATAATGTAACAATTTCACATATGTTCATAGAGTACTTTATTCCATGTAACATAATGAGTTATCATCTTTATTTTCAAAATCTATAGTCTAGGTTAGGAGATGAGACATATAGATGAGTATGTGTATGCATGTGTGCATGTGTGTATGTTAACAGAAGTGTCTCAGTGCTAAGTGAATATAGTGTAAATAAATGGCAAAGGAGGGGGAGAGCACTATGAACTCAGCTGACCCAGGAGGACTACAAGGTGAGGGTGGAACTGGAGGAGGACCTGGGTCAGTGGAAAATGGCTATTTTAGTTGGACGGTATGACAAGGCAAAGGCATGGGCACAAGATTACATCACCAAGGATATTTCCATTACAAGAAACAGAAATCTTAAGACAGATTGGCCTAAACAGTAAAGGAAATGTGTTATTCAGAGAACTGAAAAGTGTCGAGGTAGGGTAGACTTTAAGGCACTTGATTCAAAAGTCATTTGGCTCATGTCCTTGTGATTCTCTCATCTCTGCCCTCGTCTCTATCCTACGTTGTTCTGGGCTGGTTTAACTCAGAGTAGCAGAAATGGCTGGAGTGTATCAGGAGGCAAAGATTCAGGGTCACAATATTCCAGGCATAATTCCTGAGATTTGTTCTAAGTGGACTGGCTCGGGCCAAATTGCTGCCCCTAAGCCTGTCCTTCTTCAGGGGGATGGGGGTGCAGACTAGATTAGCAGTGGAGGAGTCAGCTTCCCAGGAAACATGAGAATTTTCCAAGCAGAAATAAGACAACTGTTAGGAGGTGGGGAATGGATATCAGATAGGAGTCAAGGAGTGACAACTACAGCTTAGTTCAGAGGACATTCTCCTGCCCTCAGGACACATTGTCTCTCCCTTCTTTGTGCCACCATTGTCAAGTGCCATGTTCATATAGATGGTGAACACTTAACCTGATCATTGGTAGTGCGTCTGCTTCCTCTGGTAGAATATGAACTTTCTGAGGGCTAGGACCATATTTCTTATTCATCTTTTATCTCCAGCACCAAGGAGAGCAGGCATAGTAGACGCTCAAGAAATTGGTGCGATTGAACAAATCGTTGTACAAAAGAACTTTAATATGACAATGCTGGGCTCCAAAAGAAAGAAAATGAAGTCAACAGCCCATTATCCACTTGGGGCTTGAGTTGAAAACAGTTTGGTCAAGGGTGGCATTTTCCAAAGTGCATTCCAAGAAATACTAGTCTCACATGATGTTCCTGGAAAAAGAGTTACCCGTCAAAACAGTTTAGGAATAACTGCCTTCAGTGTGCCCCCCACATGCTTCTAAGGAGGCTTGTCATATGTGTGGGTATTACACACACATTACTTTATGTGAAAAAAAAATGCTGAATGGATGTAACCAAGCAGTTCTCAAGCTTCTCTGACAACTGCCCATTCTTCATGCTTCTCCACATAGTGTTTGTTCATTTTTAAGGAACCACTATCTTGGTTTCTATAAGGAAATGTATCACTTGTTCCAGTATAAGAATGCCAAGAACACTTCTCTCCCTGTGCGTTCTTAACAGCAAAAATGAGGTTGCTCTTCCTTCTCATGTGCACTGTCCACAGCAGTTGGAGGAGATTCTGGGTTCCCTCCATGGCTGGTAAAGACAGGGACGGGCTCCTGATCCCAGGCATTCTGCCCTCTCACCTCCCCCGACGAAAAGTAACAGAAAGACGTTCCTTCCCCACAACCACATGATGTAACAGAAAGTAAAGTAAACCCCGCACCTCTCCTGGGATATTGTAGCCTGGTGCAGACCGTCGTATATGTTATATGGTGTTGGTAGACTGCTTGAACCAATTTCAACTTGATGTAACAGTGCAGCAATCAGCTTGGCCTCCAAATCTCTGCACACTGTGCAGAGAAAACAAAGTCATCCAGGGACAAAAGAGACTCTAACCTGATGTGGGTGGCTCCAAAAGCAATCCCTGTGAAGAATGCCTATGCAAACTAATCACTAATTCAAGAAAGGGAATTTTCAATTTGTGTATCTGCTCATTTCTAAGGCAAATGAATTGAGATCATAATTTTTATTGTGCAAAATTTTCAAACATAAATAAAAGCAGGAAGGGCAGTGTAAAAACAATCTTTGTGGGGCCCCTGGGTGGCATAGTCATTAGGCATCTGCCTTCAGCTCAGGTCATGATCCAGGGTCCTGGGATAGAGCCCCGCATTGGGCTCCCTACTCCACAGGAAGCCTGCTTCTCCTTCTCCCACTCCCCCTGCTTGTGTCCCTGCTCTTGCTATCTCTCTCTCAGTCAAATAAATAAATAAAATCTTAAAAAAAAAATCTTTTGTATTCATCAGTTAGCTTGAACAATTATGGCATTTGTCCATGTGTTTTCATTTATACCCTCCCACCCTTGTTGTTTGTTTTCTAAACTATTTTAAACCAACTCTAAACATTATGCCATTTCCACTGTAAGTATTTTGCTATCCATCTCTGACCACGCCACATATATACCATGCCCTTATCAATTCTCATGGAAGTAATGGTAATTCCTTAATATCATCTGATACCTAGTTCATATTCACGGTTCCCAGGTTATCTCAAAGATTCATCTATGCAGTGTAGGCCTTCAGATCAAATCAGGATCCAGACATGTATTTGCTTGCTATTTCTTATGTCTCATTCCCCATTGTTAGCTCCCTTTTTTTGTCTTTGCTATTATTTTTTTAAAAGATTTTATTTATTTATTTGAGAGAAAGAATGAGATAGAGAGAGAACGCGAGAGGTGGGAGGGTCAGAGGGAGAAGCAGACTCCCTGCTGAGCAGGGAGCCCAATGCGGGACTCAATCCCAGGACTCCAGAGTCATGACCTGAGCCCAAGGCAGTCACTTAACCAACTCAGCCACCCAGGCACCCTGTCTTTGCTATTATTGTCTACTTTATCTTTTTTCTTTTATGCTAGATGCATTTTTAAGATATTTTCTAGGACTTATTTTTGTAATATAATAAAAGGAATAAAAAATCAAATAGGTTGATCATCTTTTAAAATTTGAGTACAAAGTACATAAAAAATTAAATGGAGCTTATATTTTATCCTTTCTGTATAATGTCACTTATTTATCCTCAGCTATTTCTTCGTAGAAGGAAAAAAAAAAAAGGCAATAAGCTCAGGAAACGTAGTTCCTGAGTAATAGTTATATTTTATAATTTTCTATTTATAATTTATAATTAATCATTCCTATAGGTGAGACAGGACAGTGACCCAAATCTACTGATTCCTGGGTGTCACAAAGCTTATTCTTGATGAAATAAGTCAAAACCTTAAGTGTTCTTCTCAAATAGCCTATATCCATCTAGATTTCTTAATTTATTTTAAATTGTCAGAGTTAAATAACTCATGTATGTTTCATCTTTCCTATGCCATGATTGGGAAGAAATTTACAAAAGAATATCAGATGATGATTTTCAGAAACAGGATCCAGCCCTTTTAAGAATTTGCTAGTTAGCCATCCCTGTTTCAGAAAAGCTACATGCTAAATGGGTCACTTCATTGGCAAAGGCAGTAATTTCTGAGCCTTTATTTAGAAGAGATGAGAAAAGAAGGATAGATGGTGAAGAGAATTAGTAACACAATCTTTCAATTGCAGGTATTTCAATTGATTAACTGTCAGACCAAGCATTTCCCTAAATTCTGCAAACCAACTCAATCTGTCTTTTGACATCTTCTTTGCAATTTGTTAAGGCTTTTGGTCCAAGCAAGAACACCAAACCCTGACTATTAGTTTACGTTTGATTTGTTAGTTGGAATTATTTTCCATAGGGAAATCTATACATTGCATGATAACTCCACAACCCAGTTAATCAAAACTCTTGTAACAGTCAAAGAATGTGCCAAAATGTCTTAAATAGGCACACACAGATTTGTAAAGTTATCTTCATTGTTTTCTTCTCAATTTGTTACAACTGTGATAGTCCTTCAGGCTCTGAACTTTAACAGAATAGCTCCTCTGTAAGCCATTTCTTTCTAACATGGGTAAGAAATTCTCTCCTTTTAAGTACAAGTTAATTATGTAATCATTCATCATTACCAGATGCTGATTTGGGGGACTGTTTGGAAAAGAAAGGATGTATACCTGCAGTCTTGTTTCTCGGGACATATTAAAGTAATTACGAGTTAAAAACTCCATGCACTCAGTGAAACAAACAAGAGGGATAAAGCTGTCAGTTTTTTAGCCACATGGAATATGCTACTCGGCAGTGTTGATCTTGATTAAGCAACCTCTGTTTCATAAACCACTGAGAAAGTAGAATTTAACTGGCTGGCAGAAGAACCATGGCATCAATATGTCTTTAAATGGAGGTCAGGGAGAAGATAAATTACTGACTAAATGGGTAAAAATCTTCCCCCTGACATATAGCCTAATTTTTCAGTACATCTCCAGGCAAGACTGTGTGGTTACATTCATTTAAATCATTTTATTTTTACATTTTGCTTCATACTGAAAGGAGGATGGGGAAGATGTGACACTGGTGCTCAGAAAGGGCAGTTATATATAAGTAAGAGCACCTTCCTTGACACAATACTATTTGCAAAGAAGCAACCATCTTTCCTGCAGGACAGATGCAACCAATCATGTTGAATGTACACATGAGTCACCTCATGGTTTTATTCATTTCTGCTAATAGGCATATCTCTCAACTTCTAAGCCTATATACTATCTTCTGTCCAAATGGGCTCTCAATACGTGCATGAGGCCTTCTCTGTCTCTATTTTTTATAATCAAAGGCTTTTGGGTCATGAAATCTAAAATGGCAGGAGAGACCTAACTGATAGGTCTGACGGTCCAGGCCTGGCTGCCTAGCTTTGGGCTGTGCTCAACAGAAGGAAGGCTCAAAGGGCGAGAGAAGTTTATGGCATGTGGGATACAGTAGGCACTCATCAAATACTTACTCACCAGCAGGTGACTATGTACAGTATCTATCATCTCATTTTTTAAGGATAAGGCAGGGCTTATATTTTTATACCTTTTAAAAGGTAAAAAGAAACTGGATAAAGAGTAACAGATTATAAAATGTTAGTAAAACTGGGGTTGGGGCAAAAATGGGGCCATTACTTTCGCTGGATTACTACTGAAACAAGGTATTGCAAGAAAACTCTGGGACTGGAGACAGTCAAATGGAAGAACTCCCTCCTGGGCTCAGTTTCAGCCTATAGATTGGAGTA
Source organism: Leptonychotes weddellii (assembly GCF_054177405.1). Lineage (NCBI taxonomy): Eukaryota > Metazoa > Chordata > Mammalia > Carnivora > Phocidae > Leptonychotes > Leptonychotes weddellii. The sequence continues at coordinate 145,910,207 of NC_138371.1, read as the reverse complement.
GATAGAGGAATAGAAAAACCACGTCTTCAAGAACCAAAGAGATGAACCAGCCTCTATCCATAAATGAAAGAAACACTTTTATAGGGAGATGATCTTTCTTCTGTGACATCCTCATTCAATTTCTCGAAATTTAATATGCAGTTGAACCCTCTGTTCTTGTGAGTACCACAAAGAAGCACAAGAAATGCCCCCTGGTTTTCCTAAGACAGTGATGGTCAAGGCAATCAAGGTGTAAGATCACCTCCCTTTTTTTTTATATGATATGGCAGATACTGCTAATAGTTACCCACTCATATTTGTTCAGCGCTTTTTCCTTTTATAGAACACTGATTTTTTTTTTTCTGCCTTGCAATGCATGTAATGAAAAAACTCTTTTCCAGCCTATTTGCACCAGAGGACAATGTGATGCCCACTAGCCCACTGGGTGGAGCTTTTGAGAACATCATGCAAGGGGGCAGAATTAGCCAGCATACATCCTTTGCCCTTTGGTCCTCTCCTTTTGCCTTCATGGAATATGTACCTAACACTGGTTGATGGCCATAAGGTGAAAACCGTACTGTTAGTCCGTTCAGTCTACTATACCCAAATACCACAGATGAGGGGCCTTACAAACAGCAGAAATTTATTGCTCACGGTTCTCGAGGCTGGAAATCCAAGATCAGGGTTCCAGCATGCCTGGGTTCTGCAGAGAGCCCCCTTCCAGGTTGTGGATGGCCAACTTTTTGTATCCTCATTTGGTGGAAGGGGTGAGGGAGCTCCCTGGGGTCTCCTTTATGAGGACACTAATCCCATTAGTGAGTGTTCTGCCCTTGTGACCTAATTACCTCCCAAAAGGCCCTAGCTCCTAATAGCATCACTTTGGGCATTAGATGTCAACAAATTAATTTTGGGGAAACACAAACATTCAGCTTATAGCCCACGCTTTAGGAAAAATGACAGAGCTGAGGGCTGGAAGCAACAGACTCCCTGGTGGCATTGTAGCAGCATACCAATGTGGGACCACCTGACTCTCATGTTTTTTATGTGAGAAAATAAAAGCCCTAATGTATTTAAACCTAGTTTTAGAGGTTTCTGTTGCTCGCAGTCAAATACAATCCCCAAGTGTATTTCATTCATTAATATAATGTATTGCATACATTAGCTCATTAACATTTGATGATGTGAAATCCTCTGGGGTAGGAATTATTATTACAAGACCAAAGTGAATTACCTAGCATCAAATCTTTTAGTTATCTTGAATTTTTCTCTTCCTCTTAAATCACAAATCCAATTTCCCCCAAATCTTTCTGGCTTCTCGTCTCCACCTGCACTATCATGGCCTTAGATCAGACTTTCCTCACCTGTAACATTTGCAAAATCCTCCTGATTATTCTATGTTCAGTCTCATTCATTTATTTATGCATGCAGCCACTCTTTATTGAATATCCAGCACAATACTAGATGCTGAAGAAAGAGTAGTGAAGTAGACTGACGTGGCTCATGTCAGTAAACCTCTTGGATTCTTCCTTACTGTCATCAGTGATCCTCCAAAAATGTATATGTGATCATGTTATTCCTTATACAAAATCCTAAAGGCTTTCCATAACCATAGTTTCCATAAAACTAAAAAGTTTAAATTTCATGGAAGGTCATTCAGAACCCCACAATATGATAACTTTCCAAACTCATCTCACCGCCTTCCATCACCTATTTCTCCCATGTTTCCTATTTTCAAGTTCACTGAACTGCTTGCTAGGTAATGTATTTAAAATGCCTTATGCAAGGCTAGCAAAAATAGGCACTTTCCTCAGCCCTTCCTCAAATACACTATACACTTTTACACCTCCTGAGTTTGCATACAGTTTTGCCCGAAATTTCTTGTTCACGTTCCCTCCCAGAAGACCATCTTAAGGAGAGTTCAAGATTCAACTTCAAGACTGTGAGCTCTATGTGTCCCTGATGATATGGGAGAATGAACTGTTATGTTTTATGCCTCTTTACCACATCCTAGAACAAAAAAGTTACTAAATAGATTGAAAAGAATTACTCATAAACGCACTTAATTTGCTTCAAATAAATCAGGTTTCTGGTAGCTGACCATTGGTGTTAATGTACTGTTTGAGAGAGATCAAAGACGATTCTTTAGAACTGGCTGTAGTGGGAACCTAATTGTGACACATTCCCAGTAACCCAAAGGCAGCTAAAATGTTCAGCTGTATAATGGTCTGAAGCAATGGTAACATCTAATGTAGCAAGTGCAACTAATTTAATTAATTCCATATCTGTTAAGCACCTAATGGGTGGACCTAGGTGGAGCTGCTTGACAAAGTAGACAGACTGGGGTAAAGCCAGAGTTGAGAGGGAGGAAAAGTGTAAGAATAATTAGGCAAAAACTGTGGAAAGAGCCAAGATGTCCATCAACAGATGAATGGATAAAGAAGATGTGGTATATATATACAATGGAATATTATGCAGCCATCAAAAGGAATGAGATCTTGCCATTTGCAACGACGTGGCTGGAACTGGAGGGTATTATGTTGAGTGAAATAAGTCAAACAGAGAAAGATATGTATCATATGATCTCACTGATATGAGGAATTCTTAATTGTAGGAA
>NC_138371.1:145853493-145907114 GCF_054177405.1 Leptonychotes weddellii | reverse complement strand
CTCCAAACTGAACGTGCCGAACATCTGGGAATGTCAAGAGCAGTCCTCCTTTCTTTTTCCTTCTCTCTCAAGAGTTTAAGGATTCTCAGGAAGACAGTGGAGACAACTGTATGAATTTGTACAATCTTCGAAAATGTAAATCATTTCACTCCTTGAGGGAAGGCTTTAACTGAGTAAAATCTTAGTTCACCTTATTCTACAGGGATGGATTATTCTGGAAACAGCATAGGATTTGGAATCAGGAGACCTGGGTTGAAGCCCCAACTCTGCCACTAATGAGCTTTATAACTTTGCTCAGGTAGCTTCACCTATCTCTAAAAATAAGACAATAATAGCCAAATTATTCATTCATTCACTTCTTTCTTTTCTCATTTATACCTTCTTAAAACATTTGAAGTAGCTTATGAAAAGAATATCAGCAATAATCACCCGAGCTGATGAAAAAGAAATAGAAAAGCAGAACAAAGGAAAGAGAGAAAGCATGCCAATTATAAAGACTGACACAATAGCCATAAACATTCATCACATTCAACTCTGAGGTTCCTAGAAGCCAGGGCATGAAGGGAAAAATGAGATTACATGTATTTGGTTTTTATTAGGGAGAGCGAATATCAGTTCCTCCCGAGGACATACTGTATTTTCCTGGCACTGATTCTCAAAGAAATTGAAACCTTATAAGGATAACAATGCCCAACTCCCGGGGTTGTTAAGTGCATTAAGTATATATAAAAGCCTTTAGAAATTGAAAACTATTATTTAACACTAATTAATATATAAATATTAATTAAACATATTTCCAGAGACTGAAGTTGAAAGCAGAGAGCAGAGTTTTAACGTCCTAATTCTTTTCAGTGGAAAGATTTCTTTATACTCAATGCTTTCCTGTCTTCTTGAGCAGATCACACGGGGCATAATATCACTTGTAGAAGGGATCTGAGAGTTCATCATTATAAATATTAATGATTGTGGTTTGCAGTATCTGTGGCCGTAAGTGTACATACGAAAAAAAAAAAAAACAAAAAAACGCAGCGTATGAGGATGAATAGAAAGGACCCCACCAATGGGTCTGACGCTCGCTTTCTAGGAAAAACAAAATCACCACTATTTGTTTGCTTTTAAACAATTTGACTCTCATAAAGGTGGAGTGAGACCCGTACAGCTGCTGACCCCTTGGGCAGTGTAACACAGCTGTTTCTCTGCAAAACTAATTAGTGAACCTAAAGTTGAAGCAAGCAGCCTTCTCCCAAGTGACTTTCTCACCCCCCAGACAATCTTCATGGTCACCGTGTCTCTTCCCTGTCAACGCCATGCAAAGCAGTATCCTTTGTTTCCACGTCTCAATGGCCTAGGAATGTCTTCTTGTCAAGTTGTAGTTCCTTTTACCTCACTTACCCAGTTTGCGGCGGCCCTGTGTGGAGGCGCACACCTCAATACTTTAAGAAGCTGTCCAAGGGCAAACGGCACAGTGTATTCCAGAGCCTGCCCACGGTATTCAGCAGCACCTCACAGTTGCATGTCAGTTTAAAAGCTCTGGGAATACTGCCTTATACATAGTTCCATTTAATCCTCATGATTACTCTGTGTCTTCATTATTGTGTTCTCCATTTGAATCCTGCCTCTGCTTCTGATTAGCTATGGGTGCTCAGGCAAACTAGTTGATATTTTTATGAGTCAACGTCCTCACCTATAAAACAGGAATAAAATACCTACAGTATTAGGTAAACAGTGAATGAGGTAATATCTGTGAAGCACCTTCAGAAGAGTAGGTACATGATAATGGCAATTATTATGATTATGATTATGATTATGTTACCTAAACAGAACTCTTACAGACACATAAAAAAGTCACAGTCGTGTTCTATTACAATCTTTTCACAGGTAACATTATTTTCTTAATAATACTTTGGTCCATAATTTGAATTCATGGATAAGATTGGTTTACAAAAAAAGAAAGAATCCCTAAACACAAACTTATTTCTCCAGAACGAGCATAAAATCCTCTAGGACTCTTTCTATGAAGTTACCAAAATGTGATTAACTCAGTGAGAAGCATTTCTCTCCCCTGCTGTGGCTGGTTTGTGCTCTGTACTTGGTAAGTAGAGGCCAGGAAGTTACAATACTGCAGAATTAGGAATTTTAATTCCTAATATTTTCATATTTTAAGAACCTCGGCCCTTAGTGCCCAAAACCTTTTCTTATTTGATTAACCGCAGCAGCTTCAGCCTGTCTTCTAGGTATCTTCTGGGTTAGGTTCACCAAAACAGCTCAGCTTCTTCAGCTTGGTAAATTGCTTAAAGGTGATTTATCTGAAAACAAGCCACCAACAGTCTTCAGCAGCCTCCTAACGTGCTGAGTCTTTGTCACTGGTTATTTCCTTTTCTAATAGCACGTCTCCTTTTAAATGGCCAGCCACAGCCTCGGGAAGGCGCTCCGCGGCGGGGCGTGTGTTTGCTGAGCTGGCCCAGCCCTCGCAGCCAGCTCTAGGTCAGACCTGGGGAGCGCTTTGATCTTTTCACGGGGAGGCACATGGTCTCTGTGTCAAATATCACCAGTGGCACTATTTCACAAGTTGTCGTATCGGGTTGGCACGAGGACAGGGCAGGAACTAAAACTCAGAGTCAGGGATAGATGTACGCAAGTCAACTCTGAGAGCCAAGCGCGCCCCAGATACAGACCCAGAGCCAGAGTCCAGCCAGGGCTCAGATGACAGGAGTAGGCTACGGAGCGCCTACAATTGCCATCCTCTTGCTAAAGCTGTCGTATCGGACCACCTGTGAGTAGAGTGTGTCACCCACAGGGGCATTCGGTGTCTCACAGATGCGGCTTACAGCAGAGATGGCAAGGGATGCAGAGAATTGGAACAGCCACCCTTCCAAAGCCTTGCTGTGTTGTCGGGCAAATACGCCTCAAACTCATCGGCGTAAGGCCAGTTCCTCCAACGATAAAGTCGCCTATTTGTATATGAAATGAAATGTGCATTTTATTTTTGATATGACCATTCTAACCAACTTTGGAGATCTTTGGATTCTAACAGGTTTCCAATCTGCCGAAGCATTCTTTCCCTTTAATGTCATATTTTTAAAAACTTGCTCATGAAAACTTCATAGATGATTCATTAAATGCAGCCTTTGCATCTTGCATTCTTTAATGAATACTGTTATAAACTATGTAAATAGATAAAGTAAATTAACAAATACCCTGTGTTTGCTCTCTTTTAATGAGATATCACTGTTTTGATGATAATAAAGGCAAGATCTGTTATGATTTTATTATGTAGATGTCAGGAACAATGGAGTGCACTGGAGGATTAAATTCAATGGAGGATTAAATTAAACATGAGATTAAGTATAAAATCACAGTACCTGGCATATGTTAGCTACTCCGTTAATACTAGTTCCTTTTAGAGAAATGAGAAATTCATGTTCATTACCAAATTGACCTGGTTGGTATTTTATATACCTCAGACTCGCAGATTTTTGCTCACTTTTTATTTCACATTGAATGCTACCAATCTGCTTTTGCTGATGTGGAGAAGCGGGAGAGTAGATAAAGAAATAACCGTCTACTTTAGAATCTGTGAGGTTCCAGTTTCTTTTGTTTATTTCCCTAACTCCGGTTAGAAACAGCCTCTGGGAAAAGGAGCTATTTCCACTTGACCCTATCCTGGTTCCAAAATGCCCAATACCAAAGCCCTAGCCTTCTGTCCTCCCCCTTCTGGCTTCCATAAGCAAAGTTGGGAGTTGTACCAGATGTTCCAAGGCTAGCCTCTCCCCACAGGAAATGCTGTGGGCAGGGGAGCCAATTCAGCCATGCTCTAATGCATTCTTTGCTTGAGCACCTCTATGCGGTAGCTAGCTGGCCAGATGAAGAGGTGAAGATTAAAGAGAAAAGAATAAATAAGGTCCAGGATTGGAGTGTATGCATGCGGAAGAAGAGACTGGAATTTATGAGACTGGAAAGGCTCAAGGTGAGCAGAGAGAAGGATCAATACATTGTTCTAGTTTGGTGCAAGAAAAAAATATGGTCTTGTTTGCCTACTCTTGCTTCTGCATAATTACAAAAGCACCATGTCAGCCACAAATATCTATGAAGAGAAAGAATGGATAGAATCACAGTGTGAGCTGAGCAGGGAAGCCTGGGTGATGTAAATCAGTGAGATAACCCTGCTTCAGTAGGAGAAGAGCCAGCTATTTGAGCATAGATCTGGAAGAGGTTAAAGAAGGTATGGAAGAATACCAGTGAACTGCTGTTAAGTGTCAAATGTGCAGTGCTGTGAATTTAATATTAGAACAAAGTAGATGGTGACTCTGAGTTGGAAAAATGAAACAAAACTGAAGGTAATGAGTAGACAAAGAGAAGTAGGGGGAAATCAGTGCAGAAATAGGATAAAGATAAAATAAATCATGAAAAGAAATGTAGAGGGGACAATACATGAACTGTGACATAAGGAGGACTTTTTGAAAAGATTTTATTTATTTATTTATTTATTTATTTATTTATTATTTTATTTACTTAAGAGAGAGAGACAGAGAGAGCAAGCAGGGGGACCGAGAGGGACAAGCAAACTCTACACTGAGCGTAGAGCCTGACGTGGGGCTTGATCCCAGGACTCTGAGATCATGACCTGAGCCAAAATCAAGAGTCAGACGTTTAACCGACTGAGACACCCAGGTGCCCCAGGACTTTTTTTTTTTTTTTAAGATTTATTTATTTTGGAGAGAGTGCGCGCACATGCACACGCAATGGAGAGGGGCAGAGGGAGAGGGAGAAAGAATCTCAAACAGACTCCCCACTGAGCACAGAGCCCTAGGCAGGGCTCCATCCCACGACCCTGACATCATGACCTGAGCCAAAATGGAGAGTCAGACTCTTAATCGGCTGAGTCACCAAGGCACCCCTATAAGGAGGGCTTTTTATTGGTTTTCTAACAGGAGTGAACTACTTAAGTAGGAGTGATCAATCCAGCTTTCAGTAGCTTTTGCTAGCAATTACTTGTTAATTACAGTCATGTAATTAACTCATGACTTTACTGGGGGTCTTTCATTCTCCCAATCACTCTCAGATGAAGCACTGAATTTGTTATCTTTTAAAGTATCTTTTAGACAAGTATCATATGATCTCACTGATATGAGGAATTTGAGAAACAAGACAGAGGCTCATAGGGGAAGGGAGGGATAAATGAAACAAGATGAAACCAGAGAGGGAGACAAACCATAAGAGACTCTTAATCTCAGGAAACAAACTGAGGGTTGCTGGAGTGGTGGGGGGTGGGAGGGATGGGGGGCTGGATGATGGACATTGGGGAGGGTATGTGCTATGGTGAGTGCTGTGAATTGTGTAAGACTGATGAATCACAGACCTGTACCCCTGAAACAAATAATACATTATATGTGTTAAAAAAAAAAAAAGTGTCTTTTAGTTTTTAAAAAGAAAATGTTTATGTATTAGTTCAATATCCTATCCAATTGATATCTCCTGAACTAAAAACCACCAATTAAACACCTTCTCTAGATTTTGCCCATAAAGGTCTCTTAGCTATCACAAGTCTTCCTGTTAGTAGCCCACCCGAAGGTCATTATCTTTTCCTCCCTGTTAAGAGAAACATAATTTTGCAATGGGCAGAGATCTGATTTCAGGCAATGTAGGATCCTGATTTAGCCCCAGGGAATGAGTCATGATTGGTCTAGGTCATTTATAATAATCTCATTTTCTCCCATTAATGGTTAGGTCCAGAAGTGGGATATGACCTAGTTCTGGTCAATGACACATCAAGGGAACCTGGCATTTCTCTTTTAACCTCAAAAGGAGCAAGCAGGAGCCTTTCCTCTCCTGCTTATCATCCTGATGAAAAGACATAATACCTGGAGATGTGGCAGCTGTCTTGCAACCATGATGCAACAAGTACAGAAGGATGGCAAAGCTGAAAGATGGGAAGAGTCAGGCTCCAGGATGATCCCATTTTATAGTTTTAGGCCATCTCAGCAACTGCCAACTACCAGATATGTTACATGGGCAAGCCACTATTTAGCTGGATTTTCTGTTACTTGAACCCAAAAGTGTTAGTCTCTCAATTGCATCTAGACTGGGCCATCAACTTATAACCCCCACTGTGTCTTTTAGGCCTTAAAAGAACACATTTGTTCACTAGTTAAAGAGACTATTGAAATGAACCATCTCAAACTAACATTTTGTTTTATTTTTTTAAAGATTTATTTATTTGTTTTATGTATAGGGAGAGTGCAGGTACGGGGGCAGAGGGAGAGGGAGAAAGAGAATCTCAAACAGACTCCCCGTTGAGTGCAGAGCCCAACGTGGGGCTCAATCTCACGACCCTGAGAAGTACGATGTTTAACTCACTGTGCCATCCAGGCACCCCTCAAATTAGCATTTTAAAAAATAATATAGCACATTCGCTTGTTGCCATAGATCCAGATAGCTAAAAATAACACGGAGTTCTACCTATTTTCATGTGTTATCACCTTCTACTGGGAATATTAAAAAAAGGATATACAAGAAAATTAAAATATGAGTAAATTGAAGTAAAAACCTAGGTATATGAGTAAATATAGATATTTAAAAATAATATTCCCATATTGACTCCTAATTAGTCATTTTGTAAGAATACATAAAGTCATGTCTTCTTAGAGAGCCAAAAAGCAATATACTTTTATTTTTACCCTGGGAACAAAGTGGAGGAGTTAAGTGACCTGTCAGTGATCATTTAACTAGACAATAATAAGCAGGACTAGAATATAATCCTTCTTTCAAACCAAAGTGTTTCTGAAATTCTGAAATGCTGACTTCCAAAGGGAGACATAGAAACACTGTCATATTACTGAAATCTGTTCACTAGAAAGCAATGGCCAGATGTGGCCTTTCCTGAAATGTACCTCTTTGTTATCTTTAATTCTTCCCTCATCTCTTATTCTTTTTCTTATGCATCATACCAGTATTTCTTCTTTTTTCATTTTTATTTATTGTCTCACTATTTTGTTTATTTCCTCTATTCTGATCACCCAAACTTTCCCTTCCCTTGTCTTCTGACTCCCCATCCTTATTTTACCTACTTCCATTTACTTGTATCTCCATTCTTCCAGCAACTCCTAGCTTCAAGTCACCGAGCCACTCACCCACTTTCTCATCTGAACATAAACTCATAAGACTCTAGCAACTCACTTACTTTGGTTCTTTTTATTATTATTATTATTTAAGATTTTATTTTATTTATTTGTCAGAGAGAAAGAGTGCACAAGCAGGGAGAGCGGTAGGCAGAGGGAGAAGCAGGTTCCCTGCTGAGCAAGGAGCCCGATGCAGGACTCGGTCCCAGGACCCTGGGATCATGACCTGAGCCGAAGGCAGACACTTAACCGACTGAGCCACCCAGACATCCCTGTTCTTTTTATTATTTTTTGCCTGTTTTTTTTTTTTTAAATACAGTCTGTTTTCCTTTCTAATCCTTTCTCTTACACATGCTTTTTAAAAATACACACCCTAACTTTGTAATTATTTTATTCAGCATATCCTGGCTTTTACCAACTTTAGTGTAGCAGTGATAGTCTTAAGGACCTCTAGCCGATATCACTGCTGACCCACAGATCTTTGCCAGAGGTAGGAAATACAGACTTTGCAAATGCTGAGGAGTAGAGTGAAAATAAGCAAGCAGAGTCCCAAGAGGTAAGAGAGTAAGGCAGGAGAGAAATAAAAGAGAGGCACAAATAAACAGTATTATATTCTACAACTTCAGAGCTGTATTATTACACACACACACACACAGAGCAAAATGGACAAGCCTCCAAGTTGTTGGGATTGACTGCTGGAGGAAAGCATTGGGAACCCCCAAATTAAGCATCTGACTTAATTTAAGAACCACATCTGAAAGAACCTGAGTGAAAGGTGAAAGATAAAAGAGATGTTGGTCAAGGTCTCTTCAGTGTTGATTAACCTGTGTTGTCAAAGAAGAGGGTTCTTTGTAGTGTCATTCATCCACTGTGTTTGACGAGGGGGAGGACATGGGACATGCCACAGGGAGAAGCAGAATATTATTTTGGCGGGGGGAGAAACAGCTGACCTAAGCATGTAACTTACATCCTTCCCAAGGGAAGTCCAATGTTCCTAACTTGGTTGAGTTTACAGGTTTTGTTGGTTTGCGATTCTGCAGTAGAAGCCTATCTTTTGGAAATGGAAGTAATGTCTGCTGCTGCCACCTGCCCAGGATTCACCCCACCATGAAATTTGTATACTTTATTACAATGAACTCTACCTAATAGTCAAAATATTTTCTTATAAAAGAACTTGCCAAAATGATAGAAATAAAAACATATTGGTTTAAGATGTACATGAAATATTCCATCTCTAGATTAATCAGGGAATGAAAGGAACTATTTTGTTTTTGTTTTTTGTTTTTCTTCTTTTACAATTTTTTTGAAGATTTTACTTATTTATTTGACAGACAGAGAGACAGTGAGAGAGGGAACACAAGCAGGGGGAGTGGGAGAGGGAGAAGCAGGCTTCCCACTGAGCAGGGAGCCCAACGCAGGGCTCCATCCCAGGACCCTGGGATCATGACCTGAGCCGAAGGCAGACGCTCAACGACTGAGCCACCCAGGAGCCCCAAAAGGAACTATTTTGAATATTTCTTATGACTGCTCCTGACCCTTAAGTCTTCATCTGTGAGTACTTTCTGGTGTGTGGTTTGCTTATGTGTGTGGAATAGTTCGGAGTGAGGAGGAAAGAGGTGGGGAGGAATGAAAATTAATCTCTATTCAATAGCTAAATAAATAAACATACAACCCATATTTCCGTGGGCCACCGTTGGCTGGATCTAAAATTGAGGAATATGGGTAATGTGCTAGTTCCCTAGGGATGCTATAACAAACTGCTACAAATGTGGTGGCTTAGAACAATAGAAATTTATTCTCTCACAATCTGGAGGCCAGCAGTCTGAAATTGAGCTGTTTTGGAGTCTCTGAGAGAGAATCTATTCCATGCCTCTCTTCCAGCTTCTGGTGGCTTCTGGCAACCTTTGGCGTTCCTTGGTTTGTAGCTGCATCACTCTAATCTCCTTCATCTTCACATGGCCTTCGTCCCCTGTGTCTTCCTCTCCTTTCTCTTATGAAGACACCAGTCATTGGAATTAGGGCCCACCCTAAACCTGGGATGTTCATTTTAGAATCTTAACTAGTTACATCTGCAAAAGCACTATTTCCAAGTAGGATCACTTTCTGAGGTTCCAGGCATATGTGAATTGGGGGCATGCTATGCAACACACTACAGGCCACAGCAACAATTTTTAAAATATGGCTCATCACAGATGAACAAATTTGCAAAAACTCTAATTCAACCCCCTTTCCCAAGTCCTACTAGTCCAATTTAATGGTGCCCCAGCAGGATGCATCCAAAACACTCTAGAAGGTTTCAAACTGACACCCACATTTCATCCTATAGACATTTCCCCCATGAACAGGATGGCCTCTTAGTTATGATTATAATTGGCCCCCCGGTTCCATCATGGCTGTTCCTCTGCTCTGCTCTAGTGAACGCCTTGATGAAGCGGGCAAGAAGGAGCTATTCCTTCCTCCTCGTGCCTATCAGAACTTTTTAGATATCTACAAAACAGTGAGCTGTGTGCTTGCACTTTAAGTCAATGAGGGCAGACCTACCTCAGACTCAAATTCAAGCATTCGGGGTAAAAAGTTCTCTTGAGTCAATTACTCAGAATTACTCCACCCCACTCTCCATCTCCAGTGTGTCCCCACCCTTTACCTCCCCCAACCTCTGTAAGTTCCTTCCCTTTCCAGTACATCCACTTCTCAGGAGTGAACCCTGTATCCTTATTTGTGAAGGTGGGGCTGCAGGGAAGGAGCCAAAACCTTAAGTGTCCCCTCATCACTTTTTATTTTCCTCAGGCTGATTTGGCACTTACAAAGACATTTTATTTGTTCTATGCTTTCTGTCCTCTGGAAATGCCTAAATATGTACACAGGTTAGGCTGAGTCCTTCCATAAAAACAGAAACTTCACTATAGATAAGTTTCTTAGTTCCTTTCTTTCCCAAACCAAGAATATACAAGAGTGTATCCCACTTGTTTATATTTAGGGAGCATCTAGTTACAAGGAGGCGTAAATAAAATGGGTATGAGGTAAGAAAGCTAATACAACTGGCTTTGAAAATGAAACCTCAAGTGAGTAGGAGAATTAACGGTACTGGCAGGTATTTATCCTTATTTTAGAATATGTTTGTATTTAATTACATTACTATATACTCTCTTGATTAATAAAATAATTATGAATATTAAAAAAAGATGGGTATGAGAGACCTACTAGCTGGTTATTTTAGACTGAGTTCCATTAGATGTTAGTGTATTGATGAGGTCTCCATGGGTCCAGAACGTTCCCTTCAGGATACAGAAGAGGCATATTACACATACAAAGAGTGTGGGAACGCATATCATCATGCCATAGTCCTACACAAAAGAAGACATTATATTCCTTACATTTTTAAGTTGGATTTCCAGTTCTCTCTGCGGAGCTAATTCGTATCAACCAAACAGCAAAGCATTGAGAAGTCAGAATGCCAATATATTAATTTACTCTGAAAAATGTAACTGCCAGGTAGACTGTTGTACTCACTTTGACTAGTTGGAATAGTACCTTCTCAATAGAAATGTTGTCTTGAGAAATAAAGTCAAAATGAGAGGTTATCTGGTGATTACTGAATAAAGACATTGAATGACCTTCAGGCATACAGCAACTTCTCTACCTTGGGGTTACATATGCCTCTCAGATTTCTCAGTTGCTCCAGACTGGACTAAAGAAATAATGGAATATGTGCATTGTCCAGCTCTCAATTTTCAATGTTCTTTATTATTGTACACAAGTTTCTGTGACTCAAGGGGCCACCTGGCTGGCTCAGTCGGAAGAGTATGCCACTCTTGATCTTGGGGTTGTGAGTTCAAGCCCCACATTGGGTGTAGAGATAAATAAAAAGAAAAAAAGCTTAAAAAAATTTTAAACTAAAGTAAATAAGTAAAGTTTCTGTGACTCAAAAGGCACTTAGCATCAGAATTTTTGGCATTTTGATTTGCAAAATCAAATCCCTTTTTGATTTTCAGTATACTTTTAAGATTTGGGATTCCATGATAAGAAATTAGGAAGGTATTGTTATCTTACCCATAACACACTCTTATAACCCATCTTGCTGTGATGTTACATTTTGGGGGAAAAAATACCCTTTTCAAAAGGCTACAGTCATTCGTGTCATTTATTTCAGTCAGACTGAACGGTAAGCACCTTCTTGGAATCTGCAGTCCTGTGTATTTACCACATAAGGTTTCAGGTCTCAAGAACACATATGGACACCATGTGGTCGCCAGTTTGACCCGTAGAAGGAACACGGCCACGCTGGACACACAAAGGACTAAGATTCAGGATATCTGGGTTCTGGTCTCAGCTCTGCCTCAAGGTACTTGAGGTGAAGGAAATTCAAGCCTGTTTCCTCATACTTAGGCATAGATAACTGGGATAGCTCATTTTTCAATCCCTTTGACTAGCACACAGTAAGTACTCATGCTTGTTGAACCAATGAATTATCTCAAATAGCTCTTTTAACTCTAAAAATTTAATAAAAACTTAACGAATTAAAATCTAGATCAGTGGGGTGCCTAAGGTGGCTCAGTTGGTGAAGCGTCTGACTCTCCATTTCAGCTCAGGTCCTGATCTCAGCATCATGAGGTCATGAGATCAAGCCCCATGTCAAGCTCTGTGGTGAGTGTGGAGGCTGCTTAAGATTCTCTCTCTTCTGGGGTGCCTGGGTGGCTCAGTCGTTAAGCATCTGCCTTCGGCTCAGGTCATGATCCCAGAGTCCTGAGATTGAGCCCCGCATCGGGCTCCCTGCTCTGCGGGAAGCCTGCTTCTCCCTCTCCCACTCCCCCTGCTTGTGTTCCCTCTCTCGTTGTCTCTCTCTGTCAAATAAATAAAATCTTAAAAAAAAAAAAAAAAAAGATTCTCTCTCTTCCTCTCCCTCTGCCCCTCCCTCCACTCATGTGCACTCTCTCTCTCTCAAATAAATAAATAAATAAATAAATAAAATCTAGATTGGTGAACAACTTTTTTACAAATCTGGTTTTTCGTTAATAGTAGTTTTCTATTCATTCCTTTAGTGAACATTCATTGCAAACTGCGCAGATGTCAGACAAAGTCCCTGACCACGAAGAATTTACTGTAATTGATAATTTCAAGCTTTTCCCTCATTTTCCATATACTTCATACTGAACACTCTATATCTACACATAACCTTCTATTTATTCTATTAATCTAATAATCTCTCTTTACAACCAACTCCTTCTCTGCATGTCTCCCTTTCATGATTGCCCCAAGATTTATTTCTGTCTGGGGCTCACCTGTTTTCAACTCTTTTTTTCTCAAGAAGCCTGCCTACTGCTTTGTAATCCAAGTTCAGAAGTTCAGGAAGAGCGGATTCTAACAGGAAAGCAAGAATCTGAGCTAGAGATCCCAGTGGCCTTCCACTTACCTAATGCTGGAACATGAATGGCGCCCATCTGCAATGCTAAGGTCGCTCTGGCTTCCCTATCCTAGTGCTAGGTTGCTCCAAGAACTCAGAGCAACTCCCAGTTCACCATCTTAACCCCGTCTGCAAATCGCCCACCGGGGAGCTGGGAAGGAATCCAGCCAAACATCCTGCAGCCACACATGTGTCTTCACTCATACTCAAGCCCCTGCAGCCTTTACAGGTCGCTGCCCTCACACGGACCTCCCCGGACCACCCACAGGGCCCTCCCCCGAAGTCCTGAACATACCTCCTTGGCTCCCTCATCTCTCAGTCACGCCCGAACATGCGCAATCTCTGCTCCACTTGTTTCTACCAATGTCATTATGAAGGAGATTTTAAAGAGAAACATGATTTTAAATGTCATAACATTTTAAAACTGAGTAAGAACAAACCAACAAAGTGCAGCAGAAGCAGCAGCAATACACACAGTAATGAACATAAGAATGAAGAGGAGAGGCACAAGAAACCAAAGGGGCTGTAACTATTGCAGGAAGAGTTGATTCTGAGTCAGCCTGATGAGTGCCATCTGACACAGCAGAATGTCCACAGACTCATTCAGTGTCTTCCCTGGTCACAATTAACCAAGACCCAAGAAAACAAAAATCCCATACCACTTAATTCCTGTGCTTAACAGTTTTCTCTGATCCAAACAGTTGGCCTGTCCCAGCATGTTGACGTTCTCTGTCCCGTATTTTAAGAGCAGGATGAGGATGAATAACAGGTCTGTGGTGCAGTGTGGGATTCTGTAATGGATCCACAGGAAGCCTAAGGGATCAGGCAAAATATGGCCATAAGTTGACTAGCTCCAGTTACCACTTTGGGCTCCCTTTCTTTTGCCCTGTACTAGGATCTGTGTCCACTGTGTAGAGCCACTCATGATCATTAGAATAATTTCATTTTACAGATGCCTTCAGCCCTGTTATGGTTCTCTTGGCCGTAGGAGAAGGTAATCCAGTGTTTGACCATATGAGCTCTGCCAGTTCCACTTTAGAAATTTGTCACAAAGAGGTAATTGGGAAAAAACAAAGATTCATGTACAAGAGTATTTGTTACCGGATTTTATACATTTTCAAAATGTGATGAATAAACCAAATATCAAGTGATTGATAAAATATTAAACATACATATCATAACATACATATCATAAAATATTAAACATACATATCAATATAAACATACATATCATAAATATCAAAGATACATAATGACACTATGCAGTCATTAAAAGTGCATACATTTATTCATTGATAAAGTCCCCTGTGATTCATTGTTGCAATGCAAAAAGAAAGTCAAAAAGCAACCTGTATGATCCCATTTATGGTAAGTAGATACCAGTATATATATACACACAGACAAAGTGGCTAACCAAAATATTGAACACTCCCTGTCAAATTTCCAAAGTGGAATTTCAAGGTGATTTCAAATTTTTCATTTCTATTTTGCCTTATTTTTTGAATTTTCTAGTATAAAATAAATCGTTTTTTTAGGATTGGGGGAAAATCTTAATCAGCTATTTTTATTTTGAGAAAAGGAAAAGGAAAAATGTATGGGCTTTAAAATCAGAAGTATTTTCAAACCCTGACTCTCACTAGCTATGTGACCCTAGGCAAGTCATTTAACACTGCTGAGCCTCATGTTCTCTACCTATATAATTATTCCTTACTTACCACAAGTGTTGCTTCAGGACAATATAACATAGTAGTGACAAAATGTTTTGAAATATTATTCAATGTATCTTTCTCTCCTGTAGCTCCTTTTTATGCTGGAACCCTTCTACTAAAACTAGTGGGGAAAGCTAAGGCATATCGCCTCAGGAAAGAGGAAACATAGGAGAAAATAGTGAGAAAAACACGGGGGAATCAGCAGTCACATTTTTGTCTTTGGATTCTAAATTACTGAAGTTTTTAGGAGACAAGAGACTTGAAAAGCAAAATACTATTAAAAAATTTCCTTCCAAGCTTTTTTTTGTTTTTGTATTATGAGTATTTCTTTAAAAAAAAAAGATTTTATTTATTTGAGAGAGAGATTGAGAGCACAAGAACAGGGGAGGGGCAGAGGGAGAGGGAGAAGCAGGCTACCAGATGAGCAGGGAGTAGATGCTGTGCTGGATCCCAGGACCCTGGGATCATGACCTGAGCCAAACGCAGACGCTTAACCCACTGAGCCACCCAGGCGCCCCATGAGTATTTCTTTTGAAATAAAATGCCTTTAATTTTAAAAGAGTGGGTGAACCTCAAACTTCCAAACAAATCTCCAAATAAGCCAAGTTTAATTATTTGTTAGAGTACAACACTTCATTCATTCATGTATTCAACAAATACTTTTTCTAGGCACACTTTTCTAGGCACTGGGAATATAGCAGTGAGAAACACAAACAAAAATTCACACTCGATAAAATAGGCAATACATTCTTTTTTTGTTTTGTTTTGATCAATAAGAAGTCATTTAAAATGTAGTACATAATCACCAGTGTTAGATTGTACCAACAAAGTTTTGTTAGGCAAGTCTTTTGTAATTGGTGACCTCTGAAATGTGATGAATCATTGGAAGCTGTTTTTGTTTGTTTGTTTTGTTATTTTATGTAGAACATTTCCTTTTTTTATTGAGATATAAATGACCTACAACATTATATTAGTTTCAGGTGTACAATATAATGATTCAGTATGCGCATATATTACAAAATGATCACCACAATAAGTCCATTACCGCACATAGTTACAATTTTTTTCTTATGATGAGAACTTTTAAGACCTACTCTCTTAGCATACCTTCTTATGATACATCATTTGCAAAGGGGGAGGTATAGAGTAGAGAGGATGCAAAGTAACTGGAACTAATGTATTTCTGGTGGGTGATTCTAAATAGATTCAACTCCTGTGGAAGAGTATTTGCTATTATACTGCACAGTGGAATATCTGGGTATGCTGTGAAACAACAAACCACTCCTAGGTATATTCCCAAGAGACATGCACACATGTATCATGAAACTTATGCAAGAATACCTATAGCAAAGATGTTCACGACAGCAAAAAACTAAAAAAGAATCCAAATGGGGGCACCCGAGTGCCTCAGTGGGTTAAGCGTCTGCCTTCTGCTCAGGTCATGATCCCAGGGTCCTGGGATCGAGCCCTAGGTCAGGCTCTCTGCTCAGTGGGGAGCCTGCTTCTCCCTCTCCCTCTGCCTGCCATTCCCCGTGCTTATGCTCTGTCTCTCATCCTCTCTCTCCCTGTCAAATAAATAAATAAAATATTTAAAAATAAAAAAGAACCCAAATGTCCATGAACAGAAGAATGGATTAATAAACTCAAGCATTTTCAGACAGCACTGCAAATAAATAACTACAGCAACATGCAATGTTATGGCTAAGTCTCTGCAAAATAATTGTGGCAGATGGTATTTTTCAAAAAAATGGCCACAATATATTTCCAGTTTCAAATGTTCTTCCAGAAATATATCATTCCCTTCTCCACAACCTCCCACGTCAACAGGTAGAGTCTGTGTTCCTTCCCCTTTGAATTTGGGTAGGTCTTTGTGACTCCTTCAACTCATACAGGACAGATGCTATGTGACTTCTGAGGGCAGGTCATAAGAAGCATAGTTTCTGCCTGCCCTTGGAACACTGAGCTGCCTTGTATGGGGTCTGACAATCCTAAACCCACCAGACCCCATAGAAAGAGATGGAGAGAGAAGGCCGGAGAAGCTCCACTTGCTTCAGTCCCCAGCAGCTCTTGGGTAACCAGCTCAGGCACTAGAAATATGAGTGACCATATCTCAGAGATGACCCCAGCTCTAGAAGACACATGGTTCTGAACACATGGAACCAGAACCTCCCAACCATGCATTTCTTGAATTCCTGATTCCAGAGACACCGTGAGATGTCCATTTGTGTCCATCAACTATAAATGATGGTTGTTTTACACCAGGTTTGGAGTGATGCATAATACAGGGATAGATAACCAGAATGACATTGAGTGAAAACAAAGAACAAATCCCAGGAAATTATTATGGTCTGATATCATTTTCTTAGTGCTCAGAAATGAGTAAAACAAAACAATAAAAATTTATTTTAAAAGTCATTGAAAGGAGCACCTGGGTGGCTCATTAGGTTAAGCGTCGGCCTTTGGCTCAGGTCATGATCCCAGGGTCCTGGGATCGAGTCCTGCATCGGGTTTCCTGCTCAGCGGGGAGTCTGCTTCTCCCTCTCCCTCTGCCTACCACTCTGCCTACTTGTGCTCTCTCTCTCTCTGTCGAATAAATAAATAAATAAATCTTTAAAATAAATAAAAAATAAAAGTCATTGAAAAAATACAGTATTTTCTAGATTTTTTTTTTAAAAGATTTTTTATTTATTTATTTGAGACAGAGAGAATGAGATACAGAGAGCATGAGAGGGAGGAGGGTCAGAGGGAGAAGCAGACTCCCTGCCGAGCAGGGAGCCCGATGCGGGACTCGATCCCGGGACTCCAGGATCATGACCTGAGCCGAAGGCAGTCGCTTAACCAACTGAGCCACCCAGGCGCCCAGTATTTTCTAGATTTTGATGTTAGTTTCTGATTTTATTGTGCTAGAATTAGAGAATATTTGTATTATTTCTACTTCTCAAGATTCATGAAGGTTTTCTGTGTGGTATATGTGATCAATTATTGTGAATGCAACTTGAGCACTTGAATGTATATTTGCTATTTTCAAGGTACAATATTTGACACATACATCTGTATGTATATATCCGGTCTATCCTACTTATAATATTCAAGTCTTATAGACACTTAATTTTTTTTGTTAACATATAATGTATTATTTGTTTCAGGGGTACAGGTCTGTGATTCATCAGTCTTACACAATTCACAGCGCTCACCATAGCACCTACCCTCCCCAGTGTCCATCACCCAGCCACCCCATCCCTCCCACCCCCCTTCTACTCCAGCAACCCTCAGTTTGTTTCCTGAGATTAAGAGTCTCTTATGGCTTGTCTCCCTCTCTGGTTTCATCTTGTTTCATTTATCCCTCCCTTCCCCTATGAGCCTCTGTCTTGTTTCTCATAGACACTTAATTTTGATCTGTGAGAAAGGAGAACTAAGGACTTTTACTGCTAGTATGTTTCTGCCTATTTCTTATTAATCTTTGGAAATATCTGCCTTATTACTATTTTGCTCTTGTTTTGGGGGGAGGACAAATATTCGTACTTGTATCTCCACTGTGAATTATAAAAACCTTGGTTTTTTTATTGTTTATTGACCTGAAACCCACTATATCTGATAGGAAGATCATTACCTCTACTTTCTTTTTTATATGTCATAAAGTTGCCCATCCTTTTATTTACATTTTTGTTTTAGATCAGAATGTTTTCAGTATGTCTCATATGTAATATAGCTTTGGGTTTTCTTTGAGGTTAGTCTGAAATTGTTCTTCTTTTATAGAGAGTGAAATCTATTTATATTTATTAATAAGAGAGATATCTTAGTTCTTTTATTTATTCAGTCAGTTAATACTTATTTGGTGTCTTCTCCTCCAGGCATTAAAGAAGCTAGAGATACAGAAGTGATTGATAGATATGTAGGTAGGTAGGTAGGTAGGTAGACAGATAGATAGATAGGTGATAGACAAATAGATAGGAAGATAAATAGAGACATAATTCCAGATACCAGAAATGTGAGTGAAGGAGATGGTTATCCCTATCTCTCTCTCTCTCTCTATCATCTATCTATCATCTGTCTTTTCATATTTCCATTTCTGTGTGCTTGCAATTTAATGGGTGAAGGAGAGAAATTAAACAAATATTGTGCTTTCAGTTTCAGAGGTTTTTTATTTAAGCCTTTAACTCTATGGCCAATATGCTTTGTGTCTATGTGTTTGTGCAGTTCTCCTATTGTTTAGAAATTGTGTATTCCTATACTACTGAAACCTTTATAATTACAACAGTATAGTATCCCTAGTGTTCCATTTCTTTAGACAGTATCTACTAACTTTCTACTATGAGCAATGATAAAATTAGCATGCTTCCAGCTTCTTCTCCCCCACTTCCTCTTCATCTCTATTGTCTTTTCTAATGTTTAATACTATGGCTACAAATACTAATATTCCTGTTACTTGATCTATCAACTTTAAATGCTATCTCCTGATTCTCAACTATTACAGATGAAGCAATCGGTAAACTTACTCCAACTCCCATTTCCCCTGCTTCCTCTCCAAAGTTTCATTAGTTATATAATTTCTAAATGGTTAGGACATATAACACATATATCTGTTTGGTCACCCCGTTCCCTCACATTTGATTTCATCCTTGCCTATAGTTAAATAGATTCAGTGCTAACCTGCCCATACACTGGCCTGTCTCCAGAGTCATCTCCAGGGATTTCATCAAGAAGAGTTTAGTCAGACAACATTCCCTGTGCTCCTGCATGTTCACACAGCCTGGACAGACTTTAGTCTTTATATCTGAAGGATAGTTTGGCTGGATATTTAATCTTTGGCTGACACTTTTTGCTAGAGATATTGTATAAGTGTTTAAAATATTGACAGTTTGGTGCATGCTATTTATCTGCTGGGAAAGTTGGGTGTTCTTTTACATTTTTTTTTTCTTTCATAGAATATCTTTTCATGATGCTATAGCACTTGGACTTTTTGCTGGTGGTCATGAAGTCTGGGGGGCCCCTCCAGCGGGGGGCCCCTCCAGCAGGAGGCCCTCCCAGCAGAAACCTTTCTCCTCCTGAACTATCACAGAGGTTGCCTATGTTCTGCAGTTATGGCTCAATGTGTGACTCCTTGCTTAGCCCTACCTCTTCTGCTTAGCTGAACCAAATGGATCTAGAGGACCTCTATGACAGCCCTGCTCACCCCAGTTCCTGGCCCATTATTGTAAACAAGTGATGTAGTGTTTGTATGTTAGGGAGAGCCCCTTATCTTCAGGAGGTGGTACAATCTGAGCTCTAGCATACTCCAGGCTTCCTCCCCACTTCCTCCTATGGCTTTTGGCCATTTTTATATAATTTTGAAGCCAGTAGATTTTATATATAATTTCATAAAAAGGTAAGCTGGCAAGGTCCATTTTTTCTTCCTTAGGCTTTTCCCTTTTTCATAGGAGAGGGGGCAAAAAAAGCTGGGTTATGTGACCCTTTTGTGTGAATATTGTGTCAAGTGTCAAAAGTACTTCTGGTTTATAAGAACTGGACTCAGTGGGAAAGAAAAGGATTTGTGGGATCTAAAGATCCAGAGCTTGGTTCACTCAGAGCATACATTTTAACTACACATTATATGGGAGAAAACTCTCTGTGATGATTACAGAGCAGGTTCCCTCATTTCAAATGATGTAAGAGAAGAATCAGAGGGCTGGAATGAATTGATTTGGAGGACACATGACTAGATCATACAGAGCCTTCTGAGAAGTGCCCAGAATTCTGTCCCAATTTGGAAACTAAATTATGAATAGAAATAGCAGCAGAAACCCTCTGTTTGGGGGGAGATTCTCAGAGAAGAAAGGACTACAGTTTAGCTTCCCAAGATATAACTTGGGAAGATACATTTTAGAGCAGGTCTCCAACATAGCATCTGAAGAGTGGGAAAGAAAGGATGAGGAAGTTTTCTATGCAAAACATTCCCATATGCGTGGAAGTGGCACAAACAAGAGAAAAACAAGAATGTGTAGACTCTGAGATTAGAGGCCACAGACATCAGTAACAGATTCCCCAGGGCACTGCAGCAGAGATCACTCAGGTGAGCTATAGCTCACTGGAGGCTAGCAAGTTCAGAAGACATCACTTGGACCAAACACGCCTCCCCAATGACAGGATAATGCAAAAGCAACTGCATTCTTCTCAACACATAAATCCCAAAAGAGAGGGAAGGAGAGAGAGTGAATATAAAACCGACTGAATATTTAACTTGATTTGGCCACACGTAAGTTGTAAATGACTGAGTCATCTTGAATTACTCAGATTATCTTTTTGCCATCTCCAAAATGGGACGTACAGAACTGAGTTAATTCCACTGTAGAGAAATAAACACTATTAGAATTTTATACACATAGGTTAGTGACTGTAAAACTTTAAATCTGCTACATGTGGGGCCTTGCCTGAAATTCCAAGAAACACTCATGCAAGGCATACTTGCACCATGAACTAATTCAAACCCTAGACAAGAATGGGAGCAAGTCAAAACCATGATGCTATGAGAGAACTGTGTGCCGAAAGCCAAAGTCTGGACCCCCAAACTGTGATATTAATTCCACTGAACAGATAGTGATAGCAGAGACAAAAAAGAGGAACAGCATAGAGAGTTATATTTAGGGCTATCAGCTTTGACTCTGAACTGCCAAAGAAATAAATCTCCTACTCATAGAGGGAAGGTTGATTCTAGGGGTACCAGCTTAGGCCATAAAGGTGGGGATGGCAGGATATTTAAAGAGTTTGACTTGGAATAAGAAACAAGATCCCATGTTCAAGCTATGAGGAGTACCCATAGCTAGTGTTGTAGAAGCTAAATAGACTAGGGTGGACCTTGAAACCCTGAAGAATAAAGAACACCATGATGATGCAAGCGCCAAGGACTGGTCAGTACCTATCATCCCTTTAGCCAGACTGCCAGGACACAGCTGATAGGACAGTCACTATTGCTGGGAACCAGTGGACATCCCAAGAGGTTCAGAGTGGTGTTCTGGTGTTCCATACATCATTTCCTACAACCCTAAGCAAGGACCTATCCTTAGTTAGCCCAACTTCAGGGTAGCTCCTTCTGTAGTATAGTCTACTGAGGAGGGGAAAGTGAGCAAAGAGAAATCTTTGTCTCCAGAGAGCAGTGATAATCCTATAATAGAAACAAGTGACAACTTCACCCATGATCCACATGTAACTCCATAATCTCAGAAACTCCAGGAAGTAAGTCATGAGTAAACAAAATTTGAACAGGGACTTAGCTATGATACTCTTGGCAAAATATTTTTCCCCCTAGGGATGCAAATATTTATCAGGAGGATAAAAGAAAGAAGGTAATATTTTTGAAAATTAACCAATGCAGTTTATTTTTGCAGTCATTCTTAAGTTCTTAATGTTTTCAAAACTCTATTTACTGAGTAAATAATAATCATTGCTTCAGGAGGGGGTCAGATCCAATTTAGAACAACAAAAAAGTTACCATTCCATTTTAAATTTGAAAGTAGAAGTTTAAAAATCCAGAGTAGGCAAGCAGGAAAGTAAATTCACAAGGGTTATGTCTAGAAACCCAAGATGGTGGGCAACAGGTTCAGGGAGATTCTAGAATGAAAGGATAATAGCTTGGCTTCCCAAGTAAAACCCATAGCACTGCAAATGTTGTAGTGACCCCAAATGCTGTTAACTAACAAAGGTCTCTGAACTCTTGAGTTTTTGACCTGAGTGTAGTGTAGAGAAAGATATTAGAGGCTTGCACTAAGAGAACAGGCAGATGAAAGGAGACTTCATGTTTGGAACAAAGAAGATAAATAAAGCATGGTCTCACAACTTGAGGCCACTGGAGGGGTATGGACTTAACAGTGTATGGACCAGGTATTCAAGTTTAGACAGGACCAGCTATAAATTGCACAGAGAATAACACCTGGATCAGATGACCCATCCCTCGGCAGAGACAATATTTTTACCAGTCCCTCCCTGAGCCCCTTTCTGACCAGGGTTTTAGTTCAACTCCTGGTTTCAAATAGAAAATAAGGGAGAATCACAAATTGATTTGAAACCTTATACTGACCACAGTGAGTTCAGGAGATCACTAAGTAGACTTGAATTGGCAATACAGAAATTTCCAGCATCAGAGAGACTAGAAATTCTTAAGTATTTTCAGTTATCCTGGGAAAAAAAGTATTTTCATCTTTAACACCCAAATTTTGTGACTATGTGAAAATTAAGCCAAATATATATGTTAAGAGTAACAAGTATATAGCAAACATTTAATAAATGATAGCCACTAATTATTATTACATTATTACATCATTCCACTTTCATCTGAACTTTATGCTTTGGGTTTTACCAACTTTTAGGTCTTAAGGCCCCTCCATGAGAGCAAACATCTTTAAAATGTCCTGTCAGTTTATCAGGTGGCAAAAAAGTACTAGCAAATAAAATCCTAGGTTCTTAGAGGAGGTAATACAATCATGGGAATGTGGTGGGTAAAAGACTAATGTTTGAGAAGGGAGCATTCTAGAAGAATTTATTTAGTTCGTAATTTTGCCTGGTAAGGAAAACAAGCTCATCTGGCCCCCAAGTCACACATGAATTATTTGTACTAGGATGACATTTAAATAATTAATAGTGAGAAACTTAGCTTAATATTCCTGCCAACCAGCCTGTATTGAGAAACCAAATTTTTAAAAATGGTTTGGGAAGCCTGGGATCAGAGTAAATGTGTTGGGTGGTCTTGCAAGCTATTTTCATCAAGTTGTAGGAGCTCAGTAGACTGATTTTCTCTCCATTAAAGGACTGTACCAGAACATCTATTTATATTCCAAAGTCAGGCCATCCTCTTTCTTGGAAAATACTGTTAAAAGTGAAACACTCTTCCATTATGAACTGTTTTGATTCTCTAGGGGTGCCACCACTCTTCACTTTGTAGTTATTACCTCATCCTTTTCTTTTGAACATGCATTTTTATAGCATTGCAAGTTAATTACAGATAATTTTTTAGTCCTCATATTTTGGGTTGGTTACTTTTATTAGCACGTAAAGAGCTATCTTTATTCTTCACGTCATTGCCGCAATGACTCCCAGACTCACCGGGGGTGGGTTACTTCTGTCGTCCACTTCCTGAATCATGTATTAATGAGCTTCAGTCATTTCCTGGTCAGAATTTCTTACTGTTTCCTTTGACTTTCTCCTCCATTTGAGGATTCTTCTTAGTTTGGGGCAGGTTTGTCTATTGACTGTAAATGCCTAATCACATTTTTTTTTTACCCAGGGGAATTATAATTTTAAATGTAATGTGGTATGAAAATGCCCCAAAGTACCACTTTTTTCATGCTCTCAAGACCTATTTTTTAGAACTACTAATCTTTAGTCTTCAGTCTTCCCTCCGAACCTAAACTAATTCCCTATCCACACTTGTACAATGCCTAAATGAGTTTATATTGATATAACTAATTGTAAATAAACTCATCACCTATTATACATCCTAAAATTAGTAATCAGGGACAAGCACTACTATTTTATTATATTATAACTGATTAATAATGCTAACAGGAATTTTGTTTTTTAATTCATGGAAACAAAGTTTCTTATTAAAAATACCAATGTTCAATGTATGAGTGTTAGCCTTTTCATGTATGATGATATTTGGGTAGAAGAACTCCTTTTCCATATATAATTCAGTAGATATCGAGTGCCAACTATGTTTCAGGCACTCTCCTAGGTGATGTGTGTACATTAGCTAATAAAACAGACAAAAAGATCTGTCCTTACTGAGATTACAACATAGCTGGGGGAGATAAAAAATAAAAAATAAATAAATTATATTTACCATTGATGTTAATATAGGGAGAAAAATAAGCCAGAGAAGGGAGATGGGACAAGGTAGGAAAGAAGTTGCTATATTTCAAAAGGTTCTAAGAAGGAAGGAAGGCCTCATTGACTAGGTGAGCAGACAACCAGCGGCAAGGATATGTACAGGCACAGATCTAAGGACCTCATAGGGTTTTATGAGGCAAAGGAAGTAGCAAGTGCATAGCCCTGGGGCAGGATGGCCTGGTGTGTTCAGAAACAGCAAGGAGGCCAGAGTGGGTGGAAAACTGTGAGGGAGAAGAGCGAGAGATGGTATGTAGAGAAGGTAGCAGGTAACCCTGACATACTTTTTAGAAGTCTCTGCGAAGGCTTTGCTCATAAAGAGTGAGTGGAATACCATTGTGGGGGCACTGAGCCGAAGAATGATTAGATCATATCTGACCTATGTTTTAAGAGTTTCCCTCTGGATCGTGTCCTGAGAAATGTGTGTAAGGAGGGGAAGATAGAAGCAGGGAGTCAGTGTTGGAGGCTTCTGCAATAATCCAGGCAAAAGGGACACTGGGGTGGCTCAGTTGGTTAAGCATCTGCCTTAGGCTCAGGTCATGATCTCAGAGTCTTGGGATTGAGTCCTGCATCGGGCTCCCTGCTCAGCGGGGAACCTGCTTCTCCCTCTGCCTGCCGCTCCCCCCTGCTTGCGCTCACTCTCTTTCTCTCTCTCTGACAAATAAATAAATCAAATCTTTAAAAAATAATAATAATCCAGGTAAAAGATGAAGGGTAGTACCAACGGAGGTGGTGAGAGAATTACCGATTCTGGATCTAATCTGAGAGTAGAGTCAATAGGAATTGCTGACTGACCAGATGCCAACTCCGAGAGAGTGAGTCAAGAATAATACTAAGGTTTTTCCCCTGACAGTGAGGGGAAAGAAGTAATTGCTATTGACTGACATGAAGAAGACTATAAGGAATAGATTTAGGGCTAGAGTGGGGGCAAGTAAGATCTGGAGTTTAGTTTTAGGCAACTTAATTTTAGGTGTCCATATGCATATGAGTTTAGCTATAGAGTAGACAGTAGAATATATTGATCTGGAGTTAAGGACCCTTAAGATACACATTTGAGAGCTATCACAATACAGATAGCATTTAAAGCCCTAAGACTGGATGAGATCACTAAGGGAGTGAGCAGAGATAGTTAAGAGATCCAACAGTGAATGTGGGCACTCCCAACATTGGAAAAATGAGCTGGGCGGGGTGGGTGGGGAGGGTAGGGGAGAAAAGAATAAGAGAATGTGGTGCTCTGGAAGGCAAGGGAAAAAAAATGTTTCAAGGAGGAGAGGGTGTTAAACTCTCTCTTTACCTGTCAGTTAATGTAAGTGTTAAACTTCATCTTCTTGACCTATCTGTGCCGAGTTCTACTGATAGGTCAAGTTGAAGACTGAGCATTTGCCACTAGGTTTATTTTTTATTTTTATTTTTTAAAAGATTTTATTTATTTATTTGTCAGAGAGAGAGAGCACAAGCAGTGGGGAGTGGCAGGCAAAGGGAGAAGCAGGCTCCCCGGCTGAGCAAGGGGCCCGATGAGGGACTTGATCCCAGGACCCTGGGATCATGACCTGAGTCAAAGGCAGACGTTTAACTGACTGAGCCACCCAGGCGTCCCTTGCCACCAGGTTTAAACCCTAGATTTAATTTTTGTTGACCCTCGCAAGTGTAGTTTTAGTAGAGTGGTGGGGATGGAAATCTAAATTGGTTTCAAGAGTATGGGAGAAGAGAAATGAAGTACAGAAAAAAATGGGCACTTCTCGGCCAACTTTTGTTATGAGAATAGATATGGGGCAGGAGCTGGAGGAGACTATGTGGTCAGGAGAATGATTTTTAAACTTTTTTTCTAAGACTTGGTAAATGATAGGATGGTATGTACTGAAGGTCATGATTCAGGGGAGGAGAAAAGCCTGGCAATGCCGAAGTGAGGAACCAGTTACTGGAGCAATATCCATGATGGGGGAGAAGATAGGGATGTAATGCTGGGAGAGGAGCTGGCCTTAGAGGGGAGAATTGATGGCTTATTCATGGAATCACGAGGGAAGGTGGAGCTGTAAAGAGATGGGTAACGGGTGTGAAAGCATATATGTGGAACATCCACTCTTGAGGGAAGCAAGGCTATCACCAGACAGTGAGGGTAGAAGATGAGGTTTGGAAGTTTGAAGTGAGACGGGTGTAAAAGACACAATGGGTCAGGAAATGTCCTAAGATTACTGGGAAGTGCTAATATCCCAAATGAACATTTGGGGACTCCTATTTCTTGGGAAAATATTCCCAGATTATTAAAAAATATATTTGAAAAAAATGTGTTTGATTAAATATTTTGGGGAACCATTGTATACTATGTTGGCTGTCTCTTCTAGAGTCGACGAACAGGTTAACAGCTGCTACTGCATCCTCTTCAAGGAAAGATGTTTAACATTGTATAACCAAGTTTTTCCCAAATGTTTGAGAGCACAGAACTCTTAGTGTAGAACCACGTATTAGAATCTTCCAGAACACTGTTCCATGGAGTCCAGTTTGGAAAATCACAACTATGGCAGAATCTTCCAGAACACTGTTCCATGGAGTCCAGTTTGGAAAATCACAACTATGGCACCACCAAAGGTGCTCACCAGCACCCAAGAGAAGCTCTTGAAGTCACCCTTATTCCATCTGCAAGGGACAACATCTAAACTAGATGCAAAAATTAACTCTCTAAGTAAACAATTAGGAAAGAGCTCACGAGTTTTTTTCTGAAGTTCCTCATTCATGAACCATAATGGGGGTAGAAGAAGCCTTCATGACAATTCAGTCCCGTGGGAAGAACAATGTGCTAACATGCACAGGCTAGGAGATCCTGGCAAGTCTTCCACACTTCAGTATCTAAATGTCCGCTAAGAGGTTTCCTTCACCAGTTGTGGGTACAGAATACACAGTGATTAAGAGTACTTACCTGAAGTCCATTAACGTAGGAGCAAATCTCAGCTTCATTTCCTTCTAGCTGGGTCACCTTGGAAACAGGTTAATGTCCACGGATCTCAGTTTTCTTCTTTGTAAAACAGAGAAGATATCACCTACCTCACTGGCTATTGTGAGGATTAAATGAGATAAAACACATCAAGCACTTAGCACATTGATTTTTTACACGTGTGCTGTAACAAGAGAAAGCAGTAACTGATAGGGAGCACTTCTCTAAATTAAAAGTCCTATGAAATTGTAAAGCAGCAGTGTTGGTTCTTATTAACGGTGTGGGAAAAGGAATTAAATTAAGAATGTTTTTAAAAGAAAACATATGATACAGATAGATTTGGTTCTTAAAAGTACGAAGCAAACCCACTGCCCCTCACCAATTTTCTTCATCTGTTTTCTCCTCAGGATTTTGACGACAGTCTACATCAGAGGTTTATCAAACTTGTGCTGCATTATTGCAGAAAGGAACGGCTTTTCTGTTGAGGATAATAATAGTAACAAAATAACATTATTTTAGATTTGTGTCTCCCATTTCCTTTCCAAGCAGGTATTGTTCCTGATGGGAAAATAAAGGTTACTAAAGGGTTAACTGACTTTAGTAAAGGTCAACAACATGGCAAAATCATTCCACTCCCAGAGCAGCAGGAAAGCCTGTTTCTGACATATTTATAACTCTATGGTTAAGATGTTCGTTTAATGTGCTTTTTTTATTCAAAGGTCTCTGACCATTTAAACCTTTCCCCCCTTTAAGTTAGATGTGCTTTGCTAGCTATTAATGTCCTTTAAGTACCTGCTTTATGTTCACTCTAAGATCTGGCCCTAACAATTTTCAAAGAATGCTACCTTGACAAAATTCCAAGATAATTAGAACTTTTTATATATATATATAACAAACAAACATGTTCGAGTTAAAATTAAAACCTCCCTTTAGATTTGAAATTTGAAAGAATTACATTTGCTTGCTTGTTGTAAGAAGATAATTCTTAGACTTTGTGATGCTAAGAATAAGAAATACATTTTGAGTATAGCTTTTAAATGTTCTTGAATATGTCTGCTGTGAACCTTGGAAACTGATCCAAGACCAGGTTCAGAAATAGGAGCTAAAAACCTGAAGTCTAGGGTTTATTGCCAAATCCATAGAGGACTGCCTATCTCCTTTCTAACTTTGATGCTTCTAGATAAAATGGCATAATATTTCTTTGCAGCTTGATTACATGTTAGTAAATAAAAGTGGTATTTATAAGTATTTGGGGGGTTAGATTATATAAATATTTTCATTAGTAAGAAATACAGGTCCCAAACGTCGATGTGCACAAAGGACACAAGTCAATACACGTGCATGAAAAAGGATAGAATTACGTGTGGTGTGGGTCTAGATTTTCGCAGCAGACCCAGCCATATGTTTCTTGTCTAGGTGGCTGCCCAGTGAACTCATGCATGTGGATAACAGTTCTAGCAGGCAAAAAGCCATATAAACAATGAGCATAACTCATAATGAAACAAAGAAGCATGCTAATAGCAAATTGTATCATTATAGAACACTACTCAACCGAACTTTTTAATGAGTAATTTGATAAATGAATAAATGAGATGTTAATATAGCCATCCCACTGAAAAGCAATCAAATGTTTGATGGTGAAGGACCACATAGCATTTTGCACTGTAAGATGTGACAGTCACTTCCCCTCCCTGACTTTTGCCTATGCTTATCTTCATTGTAACCTTTCTGGAGTCAGCCAGGATAGTACCAAGCACAATGCCTGGAAAACCGTGGTTAAGTTCTATGAAATATTTTATTTTGTCATTGCAAGAGAAAAGAACTGCTTCCAGTTTCAAAGAAATAAAGAATGGGATTTAAATTCTTTGTCCTTTTATGTAATAAATAGAACATATACTTTCTGCTTAGGGTGGGGGTGGGATGGGTAGTATAATAAAGCTATAGAATTTCATTCACATAGGAACATTTTTATATGTTAAAAGTAAGCCTTATGTTTCACCTGATGTTTTCGCCTGAGAAAATACAGTTGCCCTGCTTAATTCAATGAGGAAAATATTTAATAATTGATGAGGATTTGTGGAGTTGGAAATTGTAAACATGGCAGTATTTCAATACAACAGCTCTAAAATAACTAAATAGACTTCCTCTGTTGTATTTATTTACCCTTTCTATAGCACCTATCATCTTAATACTTAGGCATAAAAGTACCAGGCATAATGTGAGGATGAAGATATTATGATTCCATCTAATTTTTCTCTCTCAGTAGTTAAAATATAGACAGTGTTCAGCCATACATTTATTCCCCCATGTTACACTGCTTAGTTCCTGAGACTAAAGAATTCCTTATGTACAACAAATATTCAGTGTTTGGTGTGAAGGAAATATGAAGGTGTGACACTGTATTTTAGTTAAACAATCAGTCAGTGGTTTATTTAAATACAAGTAATACACAAATGTGTAGATATAGTAGCAATAGCCAATGGCCCTGTATTCAATGTTCTTTGCCTTGGTTTCATTCTCATTTTCAAAGAAGCTCTCTCTCTCCTCTCATGATTTTACAACAACCAGTTGAGTTCCTGAGACCCATTTTTAGCTGCTGGGTCTGTGGAGGTTATCAAGCCCTTTCATGCTAATGAGATACATAGACATGATTTATATCATAACAATTGATGACAGATGGTACAAAATCCTTGTAATTGTTGTTTTGAAGATAAAATGATGGGACACCTGGGTGGCTCAGTCGGTTAACCCACTGACTCTTGATATTTGCCCAGGTTATGATCTCAGGGTCCTGAGATGGAGCCTTGCCTCAGGCTCTGAGCGAGTCTGCTTCAGTTTCTCTCCCTCTGCCTTCCCACCCCCTGTTTGTGCATGTGTGTTCTCTCCTCTCTCTCTCAAGTAAATAAATAAATCTTAAAAAAAAAAGATAAAATGATATGAAAGCACCAGGTGCCTCAGAGTCCTCATCTGTGCTATGGGAATCGTGTTCCTTTTCAAGTATTTATTGAGTGCCTACTACCTAACAAGGTTGCAGCAGCGAACACTAGAGAAAAATCCTCTGCACTTTGGAACTCCCAGTGTCATGGGGGTAGTCTGCGGGGGGATAGCTAGAAGTAAGCAACGACAATAAAGCAAAATGTATAGTACATTCAATGGTGATAAGTGGTGTACAGAGAAAGATAAAAGGGAAGGGTATCAGGAGTGCTTGTGGGGCTTGCAACTTAAAATAGTTTGACAAGGCCCACCCTGAGGCAGTAAAAACAACAGAAGTTCATAGAATTCTTGTGAAGAATAAATAAACTGTACACAAAATGCTTTGACCAGTGTCTGGCGCATAGTAAAGGATTAATAAATGTCACTTTGAAAAGAGGTAGTGATGTTTAGTGTTGTCTTGAGGAAGGTTTTTGTTCTGTTCCTTCATTTGCCATGGCCACTTTTATTTGAAATTAAGAATGGAATTAGTATTTGAATTTTGTATAAGAGGTTCAAAATGCTAATTTGTAAACTGGATAAAAATACAGAACTGGGAGACCTAAGTCTTAGTGGATAAATTATCCACAATCTGTCCCTGTCTTAAAATGGGCAAAAAAGAAGAGGAGGAGGAAGGGAGGAAGAAGGGAAGGAAGGAAAGGAAAGTTCTTTATTAAGAGTCTATTTTTTTTTAAGAATAAAATTGTTTTAAGTCATAGATATAGTTTAAATTATTTGAACTTTATATGTATTCTAACTTGAAAAGTAGGTCAGTTAGGGCAGATGTATCCCAAATCTAGGAAACTACTAATCTTTGCTAATTGAGTTAACTGCATTCAAACATCTTATTTGAATTATGTGTAGAAATCTTATACATTCCTTTAGATGATTTTTTCTTTACAAACAGCTCTACTATTCTTGTAGGTGTATTTTAACAATAAATAAAGAATAAGTTATTTGTATTCAAGAAGCTAACAACAAAGTTAATATAAAAAGAAAATAAATAATTACAGGGCACCCACTATGTGTGGGTATGTGCTAGGCAATTTGGAAGTTGCTTTCATTTTTCCTTCAAAAAGTTTTGAGGACTTGTGTTTTGGGCACTGACTGAGGCCCTGGTGGGACATCTGAGAAGTGTTCGGACACAATTCTTGCCAAATCTAATAAAGCTTACAGCCTTATAGGGGAAGGTATGTACGACCTCGTTAGTTCTTCACATCCTTGTAAAGAAGGTACGCCCCAGTTGTACAGGGAGGAAAACCGAAACCAAGAAAAATGAGGCGAGCTGTCAAGGGTCACTCAGTCAAGTGAGGAGACCCAAAATCAGTTTAGGACTTTCCATTCACAGCTGCAAGCTCTCACACTGCTGACTCAGTAATATTTGAGTGTGAAATACAAATGCAGTTGGTATTCAACTTTGTTTATTCAACTTTTAAAAATTAATGTTCATTTCTCGATGTAAATCGATGCAGTAGGAAGATGAGCCATAACCAGACCACGCAACTGGGTGAAGCGAAGCTGGGATTCACATTTTGCCTTAGGTCAATCACACATGGATTCATCTAAAATCAACTACATTATGGTTTGTGCACTTCAATGACTTTTTAAAACCACATTGTGGGAAAAAGTACATGTAAGGAAACATCGTCAAAAAAAATTTTTTTTGGTACTTTATGAATTGATGTTTTTACAATGATGGTGTCAATAACTCTTAAGCCTAATAGCATGTGTCTCTTTTTTTAGCTGTCTGCCAGCAAGAAGTCCAAAGAGAGCCTCAGCAACATACCGGTTTGCATCTTACGACTAAAACATTCTGTGCAATTACATAGCAAAAAGTCAGATACTGTCAGTTGACTGCCCCAAATTGCATCTGAGATCCCCTTCTCCTTGTCTACTTTCCTGTGATTGGTTTCCATGAAGCCATGTGACCCAATTCTGGCCAATGAAATAGAAGCAGGTGGCAACGGGGAAGGCTTCCAGAAAACTTTCTAAAACTTGACCTTCACCTTTAGCTTTTCTCTTTCTTCCAACTGGGGGAAAAAGAAGTTACACGTTAAGAAAGGGAGCAGGAAAACAAATGAGCTTGGGGGCTTGTGGCACCAAAGAGCAGCTGCACACAGTCTCCAGTCGAAGCTGCCTCCCTTTGGCTTCTTGTTTTGTTGAGGGAGGGGTTGGGACAAAAAATATGTATCTTCAGGAGCCATTAGTCAGGTTTTCTGTTGCTTGCAAAGGAAAGTAAAGCAATACTAAATCAGTGGTGATCTTCTCCCCTCCCTTCCTTCCCCCTTTCTCTATATTTTCCTTTCATGTTCTTTTATTCCCAAGTGTCTAAGTTTTAACTTTTTTCTCTCTATTCTTTTCTATCAGCTATTTTATCTTCCAATTTGATAGAATGATCAATTTACATGACTTCCACGTTTATCAGAACTGTAAACACGCCAGTACTCCTGAATTTCTTCCTCTTCAGACCCTTCTTTTCTCTTCTTACCGAGACTTGAAATGAGAAAGCATTTCCTATTTGCTTTCCCTTGCACCCCTTTCCCAAAATAACAGGTTGTTGAATTTTAGTCTGAATTTGTAATGTCTTTTGCAGCTGTTGCCACGTTCGTCTCCTATAGTAGCCAGACCCTCATCTTCCCAGGCAAGCTGTGGCAAGAGCGGTTTCACCCAGCCCAAGCTTTCTACCCACCCATGTCACCCAGTCCTAGAGTTCGGTTCCTACTTACCCAAGAATTCAAAGTCAAGCCATTTCTGTTTGCTAATTTAACGTTTTTTAAAATTAATTAATTAATTAATTAATTTATTTATTATTTCAAAGTACCCAACTAAACAGAACACCACCCAGTTAGCCAGAACACAGGGAAAATGGTACTCTCATATATGATGTGGTCATGGTTAAGTTGGTAGAATAATTTTGAAAAATAATCTGGCAGTATGTTTCTAGAACAGTAAAAACAAATTCATAATCTTTGTTTTGGTAACAACTTAGAGGAGACTATCTAAACAAATTTTTTTAAAAGAAATAAACCAAGATAGTCACTGTAATCTAAGTACAACTGCGAAAATTTGGAGAAAATTCTCATGTGGTGGGGATAAGTTAAATAAATAATGGCAATTCGCTCCTAGGGAAAATAATGATTATGACGACTTTATAGCAAAATAAAAATCATAAAAAATTGCAATAAAGTAATGAACCCCAAGTCAGAAAAGATGGTAGTTACTCCTGTGAGGATAGGTGAGGGATGTGACTGGGATGACCACAGGGCAGCTTCAAGTATTGGAAATATTCAATTACTTAAGTTAGGAAGAGGCCACAGGAACCTGCCTTAACATATATATGTTATATATTACTTTACACATATGACATAGTTCATATTAAAAAATAAAAATATCTTTTGAAGAAATTTTTAACCTCCACAAAGTCTTTCTCCACAGTCTTTTTTTTTTAAGATTTTTTATTTGACAGAGCGAGACACAGCAAGAGAGGGAATACAAGCAGGGGGAGTGGGAGAGGGAGAAGCAGGCTCCCTGCAGAGGAGGGAGCCCGATGCGGGGCTCGATCCCAGGACCCGGGGATCATGACCTGAGCTGAAGGCAGATGCTTAATGACTGAGCCACCCAGGCGCCCCTCTCCACAGTCTTCTTAATGTTTCCTAACAGATATAACTTTATCCAGAGTATTGTAATTGTATTCTACATTATAGTTATTCATTACTTTTATCTAAGCTCATCTTCATCTGCTTATAGTACCGAGGCTAGTGTCTTATATATAGCATGAAATTAAAGTGGTATTCTGTAAACTATGTATACTTTAGCTGAATTAAATTATTTCCATGGGGGCACAGTTTCTAATTATAAAAATAAAAAAGGCAAGGATAGCTATAGTTCAAATCTGATAATGCCACAATTTGTTATATTTAAAAATGCAAATTATCTGTTTATTACATTATATCTCCAACATTTGCAATCTAAAAACTTGCAAAGTGCCATTTTTAAAAACAAGTTTGCTATGAATTTCCCTCTGGTTATGAAAAATTAAATTTTTACTTAATCCAATTCTACTTAAAGAATGAAAAGTAGTATAATTGATTGGATAATTTTTAAATGATTAAATATGATAGGGACAACGAAATTAGGTAAATATGCTCCAAATCTGATACATTTCTGTATGTAAAAACTTCTAATTTAAAAGAAAGTTGCCAGAATCCATGTTCAAAAAGTGTTTATCAACACATTTCAGTTTTGCTTGTTGTTTTCAATATATGCACCCAAATGGAAACTCAGGTTTTCAACTATATTGTGTTTTAACATATGTCACTCGAATTTTGTATATTATTTTAATTGGCTCAACAAGAATTTCACTAATCACCTACTATGTACAAAATAGTGTGAGGGGTAAAAGGAAGGCTAAAAAAAAAAATGGTTAAGGTGCAGCTTCAGTTCTCAAATGGGTTACCTGTCTAGGGGAGCCAACTATATTTAATGAAAGCAGAAAGATGGAAGTACCTTAAGAATAAGTGAGGGAATTGGCACTTGTTGGATGCCTACTTGAGCCAATGTATCTCATGTTGTGTATCTCATACTGGCCCAAGAAAGGACCCAATAAATGTTTATCCTTCAAAGTACGGTAAATATCATTTAGATGGGTGGAAAAAATGGAGAATCAGACAGGCACTCTTTCCATTACATTAAAAGAAGCCCCAAGAAGGGAAAGATAATTTTGTGGTGAGGGGATGGGATATGTATATCTGTGTGTGGGGCGGCATGGAATCATTTTGGGAAGATTCCACAGAGATAATGGGGCAGAGAGCGCAGTGAACCATCTACTAAAGGCAGCTAGGATGGATGGGGCATGGCAAGGTGTCCACCTGGGTTAGAAGTCTGAAATATATGAAAATCTAAGTGGGGCCCTTAAATGTCATGGTTATTGTATTGACACTAATTTGTGTCACTTTGGGTTTTTAAATGTAGGTATGCTATAATTAAGGCTTTGCTGGAGGTGGGTGGAGTGGATCTGAGGGAAAGAGGCCAGAGGTTCAGAGCTGCAGGATGGGGAGGGATGTCGTAGTAGAGACGTTGCCGGAGACTTGACTAGAAATGACTATGCAGGAGCTTGGAAGAGATACGTCTGAGGGTGCAATAAAGATATTTAAGCTAGAAGGACCAAAAACTGTATTGATTGCAACAAAACAAAGTTATAAAATGTCATTTTCCTCTAATTTCCAGACAGCTCCTCACTCAAATCAAAACATGTTGTTTACCATGTAATCACATAATATCACCAGCTGTTTGCATTCCTAGTAAGGCTTTTTACATGCCTTTCTCAAACTCAAATAGGAAAATTCCCTTTGCTGAATATTATTGCCAAAATATGACACGTGAAAAAAATGGGCATCGAAACCTAACATACACATTCACTTCTGACCCTCGGAAAAATCAAGACTATAGTTTAAGATTTATTTAAAGCTTTGGAAATCACTTTTATTTTCACTTTGAGTCAAGTCTAATCTTTCAACACAGCTTTTACTTCTGAAAATGAACTCAATTTTCCCCCATCCCCGCCTGAAATTATATTAGTGTTAAATCATCCATGCAATCTTTGGCATCACTAATCCAAAGGCTTAAGAACTTTAAATATACACAGATACTGAAGAGAGTCTTTACCTTAGAGAAATCAGGGTGTGGTACAGATAATACTCTTAATACTGTAAAAGATTTTTCTATCATTGACACTAATTTTTCAGAATATTACCACTGGTGAAGTAAAAGTGAGATCTGACAAAAAGTTTGCAGGCAGGTAACATTTATTTTTACATTAACAACTTAAAATCTCTAGTTTTAAGTTCTGCCTTATCATTTACATTGAATGAGATACATTATTTGCATTGGGGGTGGTTGTGTATGTTCTTCTCTTTTCTGGAACAAGATGTTAGGTAAAAGAATACCAAGTTTAAGAAACTCAGAATACCAACCTCTAGCCGCCTTGTTAATCCATTCATCTTTTGGTATTTGCAATAATGAAGACTAAGTAAAAGAAGTATATGAATTTAAGAAAATAAGTCATCTTTGACCAAAATCATCTGGGTTTTAAACAGACTTGAGGGGCGCCTGGGTGGCTCAGTTGTTAAGCATCTGCCTTCAGCTCAGGTCATGATCCCAGAGTCCTGGGATAGGGCTCCCTGCTTGGCAGGAAGCCTGCTTCTCCCTCTCCCACTCCCCCCCTGCTTGTGTTCCCTCTCTTGCTGTGTCTCTCTCTGTCAAATAAATAAATAAAATCCTTAAAAAAAACCCGAACAAACAAACAAAACCAGAATTGAAGTACCATAAAGGATGGGATTTGAAAGATACTTTCAACACTGAAATTTTATGATTCTGTAATTTCAAAACATTATTTTATACGGTCAGAATTACACACATTCCTGGTGAAATAATTTTGCCACGTTTACATTTTCTGACTTTTCATATCCCTGCACACACATGGAAGTAGAGGGTAAGGGACAAAATGTAAATATATGCACATATTCTTACTAGGCTATGTGTACTATTTTTCTACCTTTCCCCCTTCTGTTCACACTTTAACGCTAAGGTCTATACAGGGAATGAATTATATGAACTGAATCGGAAATGTATGCCTGTACACAGATGTATGTACAGACACACACATAATTAACTCCAGTATCCTAACTCCCAATGATAACCACCTTCTTTATTTTTTGGATTTGCTCTTCCCCACCCATCCCCAGCTTATACAACGAAGTGATTCTGCCTTTTAAGCCTGTATCTTTCTTCTTTCTCCCTTTCCTCTAGATCTGGGGAGTTGCCTTACTCGAACATTTCTATTCTTTATCTGTCAACAATTAAAAAAAATCTGCAAGTATTTTTTCCCCTAATATATGATGTATTCCCTTCTTTTAACCACATTACCCAGATTCTGGATATTAACCTTGACCTTCCCCTAATTTCCTTCTCTCTCTGGAATGGAGTCTTGTACTTTTTCTATCTTTTGTCATTCTATTAACATGCCTGTGGCTGTTGCCAAAGGAAGGGAGTGCAGCTTGGAATGCTTTTCCACGTGCAGAAAAGCACTTGCTACAGAGCATATTTATGGTCAGCCCGCCACTCAGCTCTGAGAAAGAGCTGTTAGTACAAGAACTGCCACGATGACATAATTTCTTATAGCATCCTTCACTCTTACGGTTAAACTCCCTTCCTTCACTCCCTGCCCCACCCAGAGGGAAACTTCACAGTGCTTCTAGTAGAGGCAAGTTTTTCGTTTAAACACTGTGCATTTGTTGATATTTTACCATTTTTCAAACGTGTCTTTTCATGTTTCATCCAGACGTAGTGCAGTGTTAAGGGGCTGTTTACCGTGATCAGACCAGGGGTGGGGTCCGGAGCCGCTTCCCCAAATAGAGACCCCACCCTGCAACGGCCCCTCCGCCTCCAGGTCCCATTTCCCTTCGGGGTTCCTGATTCCTGCCGCACTCACGTCTTAAGATGTGGGCATCCCTCGCCTTCCTGCTCTCACAGCTTTCGTCTTCTAAGATGACTTTGCTTAAGGAGTGGTCTACAATTTTCAGACGCTGTCACACTTATCCCATTTGTTCTTCTTCGGAACCCCGAGAACAG
The DNA here is from genome assembly GCF_054177405.1 of Leptonychotes weddellii. Lineage (NCBI taxonomy): Eukaryota > Metazoa > Chordata > Mammalia > Carnivora > Phocidae > Leptonychotes > Leptonychotes weddellii. The sequence goes on along the minus strand of NC_138371.1, from coordinate 145,869,503 downwards.
GGCAGAGCCCTCCTCTCAATCTTGTTTTATGTCTAAGACGCAGGCCCACTGACTCATCCTGTGAGGATTAGAAGTGGGCTGTGGACTCATCGTCCACGCTGGACCACCTTTCACATCATTCCTCACGTACAGATTGTGGCAGGTGGCAGAGACTGCACCAGGCGGTACACTGCCTTTGTTTTCATTAATAACGCACACTCGGCCTTTAGAAATGTTTGGAAAATGCCACACAAAATGTAGAACACGGCTTTTCCTGGCTAGAAGTCGTTCCTTTGCTCTCATTTCCTGTTTCTCGGCCTCTCCCTTGTTTCTCTTCCCACCCCACTTCATGCCACATTACAGCAAATCTTGCTCTCCTAACATAAACTTCCCCTTCGCAGCCTTCCCACTGCCGGGGCGGTTTCCCGCGCCGGGCGGGCTCAGGGGCACCGCGCAGGGGTGTCCGCGGGCCCGGGAGCCCCAGCGCGCTCACCTAGGTTTGCAAGAAAAGTGGCGCTCGCATCTCCACCGCGGACCGCCGCGCCCGGCCAGCCCCCCCTCCCCAACCCCCGCCCGTCCGCTTCCGCCCGGTCTCCTCCCCGCCCCCGCCGACCCTCCGGCGCGGCGCTGACCTCGCGCCCTCCGAGCCGCGGCGGGAACGGGCGCCCCGCCGCTGCCTCCTCTCTCCCGCCCCAGAATCCCGCGGATCCGCTCCCCCGGGCGCGGGGGCGGGGCGGGAGGGGCCGCCAGGGAGGGCTGCCAGGACTCAGCTCCCGGCCGCCCGCTTCTCGTGCCTCCCTACTGGGGCACAGGGCCGGGGGCTGGACTCCCCTACACCGCGACCCCCACAGCCCTCGGGGCCTCGGCAGAGGTCTGCAGCTCCAGCTTCCTTCCGCTCCTGCAAGTTCGCCTGCTTTCCCGAATAACTAACGAGGACAGGCGCCCCTTCTGCCGGGCTTCCTAAGGGAGGCATGCGTCTCCCCCCGCCCCCATCCATCCCAAGGTGAAGCACCCGGAGGGAGGACGCCCCCGCTTCGCCCGCAACGTGCGCCGCTCCCGAACCCAAACAATGATTCCCTCTTCCTTCCTCGCCCAGCCCTCCGCCCGCCCCACCCCCGCGCGCACCCCAGCATCGAGGGCACCGCCCGCCCGGACTGCCCCTGCCCGGACCCCATTGTTGCCCGACCCGGGCAATGCCCGGCGCCCGGGGGCGGTCCCCGGGAGCCACCGCGCCGCCGTGCCCGCAGCCTCGGCCGGCCGCGGGAGCCGGCTCCGCCCACACCTTTCCAAGTTAGCCGGCGGGTGAGCTGCGGGGACGGCTCGGGCGCCCGGCCCCCTCCCTGCACGCCCCCACCCGGGCCGGAGCGGGGAGGGGGCGGGGGGCCGAGCGGGATCCGCGCTCGATTTGCCACCGAATTCTCTTCCTAAGGCTGCCTTGCGCGCTCTGACACAAAAGAGAGGACTTTCTCGCGTCTCAGCGCGAGTCCTCGCCTGGCGAGTTGCAATCCGGGGGTTCCACCCGCCGCAAGGCCCCGCGGGCCCCCCTCGGCCGGCGGCTCCCAAAGCTCCGTTGGCCATGTGTAGGTTATTTTGGGTACCGCAGCAAGGTGGTGCAGGTGAAAGGGAAGCTCGGCCGAGGCCGGAGGCCGGGGGGCGGGGGCAGGGGTGGGGCGGGGTGGGGCGGGGTGGAGGCTCCGCGGACCCACCCCCCAGCCCGGCGGCCCGGGCGGCGAGGCGAGGGCCGGGCAGTGGGTGTTGCCTTCTACCTCTGTGAGCTGGGAGGGGTTAGTTTCCCACAGGGGATTTCAACCATCACACTCTGAGCCCGCCTCCTAATCCTCGGGCGGAGCGGCTCGGGGGCCCCATTTTATGGCAATAAAGCGACTTAGCGCCTGCTGAGCGAGCCCCTCCCCGCCGCCGCCCCCGCCCTCGGCCCCACCCCAGGGCTCGCCCGCAGCGGCGGGGCTTTGTTTCTGGGGAGGAGGACCCGGAGCTCTTTTGTTTGGGGGTTTGGTGTTTTCACCCCCCCCACCTCACCTCACCCCACCCCACCCCACCCCCCCGCGCCTCTCCGGTTTCCTGAGCTGCGGGCTGCAAGGGAGGAGAAGCGGCGTCTTGCAACCCCCTCGGCTGGGCCCCGGGGTAATTCGATGCGGGCCTGGCGAGGCTCCCCACGCTAGACCGGGGCTCGCGTCTCGGCAGCCTCCACCCACCGGCCCACCCTACATTTAGCGCATCATGTGATCCGGGTAAGTCATTTGCAAGTACAACAGTTCCCTGGGTTGCCCCCCATTCATTTCCTGAGAACTGCAGAGAGCAGCTGAGAGGCTCTGCCTGTGCGTGTGCGAGTGTGCGTGTGAGTGTGCGCGGGTGACGCCGTGTGTGTGCGAGAGTGAGTGTGTGCGCGCTTGTGTGTGCGAGAGAGAGAAAGGGAGAGAGAGGGGGACTCTGTGTGAGGGAAAGAAAACAATTTCTCCTGCTCTGCAGCTTCTGTTCAGGTCTGTGCCGATTCCGTTTCTTATCAAAATAAACAACCCCCTCCTTTTTTTTTTTTTTTGCCATTCCAAATCAGACCGTATTCTCTTAACATGTTTTATTTTCCTTCTGTCATCTGCTCAAGTTAAATCATTTTGGTTGGTCTGTGTTCTTAAAGGGGGAAAGTGTTGGGAAGCGGGAGGGGGCCGAGGGAGGGCGATGCTATTGCAAAGCAAGTAGCGTCGGTCGGATATGTGGAGAAGAAAGAAGGTCTATCCCCCCCACCCCCAAATTCTTTTTTTAAAAAAAAACTTATCAAGTACCATGAATTAAGCAAATGTTTTTTCTACCTCTAGTGGAATTGTTGGTTGCAGTGTTTGCCTGACAGTTGCCAAGGATGAGAAATAAAACACCAGGGCTGAACTGGGGGGGGGGGGTGTTGTGGAAGTAGTTTGCCCCCAGGAATAGAGCGAGTTCGGTGAATAGCTGCCGCACCGGGGCTGTGTGGGCTGTGGGTGTGCACTGGAGAAAGTGGAGGGGAAGGGGTTAAGGCGGAGATGACACTGCTGGCATGAATAGTGGTCCTGGTGCTACATTCATTATTGTCTCTGGTCGTAATGATGTGTAACTGTCACTTGCTACAGTGCCTGGTCTATGGAAGTAGCCAGGGGCTGGCCCGTGGCTGTTATTTTCAATTACGGGGGAGCCGGCCGGAGTTGACAAGGGGCAACTTTGCACGTCCCCTCGAACCGGGAAGCCCGCGGAGCCGGCCTGGGAGCCACTTCTTGCCTTAGAAGCTCGCTCCCGGGACTCGGACTTGACCTCCGCGACATTAGTTGGTGTTCATGTTAGATGCTCCCCTACGGGGAGAATCAATCCTGCTTTTGTTGGGTAGAGAACTGCCTATTAGAACTTTGAAAACTTTTATCTTTGGGGAAAAGGGTGGGGTGCACTCAACAGTTCTGTTTCGAAGTGCATTTGAGGCAGACGCTTGGAAAAAGTACCAATTCCTTTGTTATATGCCCTGCAGCTTCCCAACCCCCTTCACCCTGCGCTTCGAGTTTTGCATACTTTAATAGTAATACCCTTAATTCAGCTGATAAAAACTGACTGTGTTGAGCTAAAGAGTATTAGTACAACGGAATGTGTAATCTGGATAAACAGTTTGTATGGTTAATATTGTCAGCTCTCTAATTTAACTGTACAGATGGTTTAAGTATCGTTCTGTATGGATTGTTTTAAGCAATTCCACTGGCTAATAGAATTCTCCGCCGAGCACTCAGATATTTTATTTTAAATCAGCTTTAATATTCTCTGTTTCTCAGTAACACCGGGGAGGTGAGCAGGTCTATTTACATTTAGTGCATGTGCATCCAGTGGCTTCAGTAGACATCTGTCAATCAAATAACGTCATTCTGCAAATCCACCGAGACGCCTCCAGGCCCTTTTCTTACTGGAGGATAGAGTTGTTTAGATAAATAAATGCTTTGAAATAAATTTGGTGGCTTTTAACAGGGCGCACCTCGTGATGGGAATAGGAGCGGTCACTTTGAAGAGCGGGTGTATTCCATCATCTAAGAAATGCTCTTTGGAATTGGCATTTAATAAAGACAGCGACACCCCCCAAGAGCGTGGTTGTGCTGTTTGTAGACCTCATTCACATGTTGTTTACATTTTTAAAAACCACATAGAAATTGGTTGTGATAAAGGGGTATACTTCCAGGCTAGAAAATGTTTAACTGTGGAAGCTTAGTAGACATGGGATGTTGAAGGACAAACATTTCAGTTGCGTAAGTTGTATCTCTTGCTGCAGCCTGGTCAATGTGAAGACTAGCTTGAGTCTGGTAAGCTTCTTTGGGTTGGGGAGAGAGCAATTAGAGCATAGAAGTATTGGCAGACGTTTGTAATGTATTTAAGAGAGAGGTTTATTAGTCTACCATGTAATTCATAGCTATTATGAAATATACGAAGGCTGGTAAAATTTGGAAGTTTTAATTAATGAATTAAAAGTGGGAGACTAATACAGTTTTGTTAGTTTTGTCAGGTTTGTCATTCTTGAGGGGTTTCTGTTTATTTTTGAGTTGCTTCAGTTATTTATTACTTAGTAATGCATATTTAAAAGAAACTTTCTTCAGATAAAGTTTATTTTGGAATGCTTTGTCTTACTATTTATTGAATGAAAATTGATGTGCCAATGAGCCCTTAGTATTTTTTTCTCCAGAAAGTTCTTTTTCAGTAACCAAATGTCATTTGGGAGAAAACTGGTCCTGCTGTAGCATTTGAGACCTTGACCTTAGCAACTCTTGGCTGGTGGTTGTTTACTACAGCTGCAGCCTATGTGTGTACAGAAAGGGAAGGGACTGCAAACACTAGTGCGCTCACTCTCCCCAGGCCAAGGGAAAAACAAGTCAGGATGCTTGACGTTCATTCATTCCGAAGAGTGTGCATCAGGCATATAACAGCAATAGTGTTCTGGTCATTTAAAAATATATATGTTCCTTGGGGATTACTTCCCCACCTCCTGTGAAAAGTAAACAAGCACTTTAACAGACTGAGTTTTAAATGTTATATCATGAAGCAGGCTGTTATCAGCTTAATGAAATAATTTGGTCTTAAACATAGGTGGGGTTTTTTGTTTTTGTTTGTTTGTTTGTTGTTTTTCCTTTCTGCAAAGAGGACACAAGTGCTTAGGCCTTTAGGCCTACACTGAGGGCATTTTGAACTCGAGCCAGTGTTGGTTAATCTAGAGTATTGAGTAACCTTACCAGTGAGGTGATATTGTTAAATAGTTGAACATATAAAGGCCCTGGATGTTTTTACCATGGCATGAAATGGAAAGTGTGGAATTTCATATTTATGTGAATTTCATTGGTACAATCACATTAAATTGGGGGTGCTGAAGGGTTTTCTTTATATTGTAAGAGAAACAATCTTCTTAGAGTGTTAACTTCATAAATGCAACTGTCGGTGATTTGTGTATTAACGCAACACAGTTGTATTCTACAATACTAGAGGGCATAAACTCATTTGAAAAGTTATTCTTTTTTTTTGGATAAGGAAGTCTCCCCACTTGTGCTTCCATGTTGATTAATGAACAAGAGCTAAAAAACCCTACACTGCTTTATTTAGAATTGACATCCATGATTGTCTTTCTCTTTGTAGAAAACAATTTTTGTTTTTATAAGTAATTCCTAAAATGGGTTGTAGTTGCTTACCTTTATCATTTACATTTTGAAAATACCTTATGCCAGTAGAGTGGAAATATCTGTATTTTTGCCCAGTGTCTGTTTATTTTGTTTTAAATTTTATATTTATTTTTCAGCCTACAAATTACGCACAGCTCTCAGTCTTAAGTACGTACAAAATATAAGGGGAAAAATATTAAAATTAAATCCCTGGCAACACCCTATAAACCACAGCCTTAACTCATCCACCACAACCACAGCTCCCAGAATCAAAATGCAAGTAAACAGATGGGCCTTGCCCTGTGCCCAGGAGGTCAACAGCCTTAGGCTCCGTGAGATCTGCTGTGTTTCTAGATCCCAAACTCGTCCAGAGAACTGTCTGACTTCAAGAGGCCAGAATTCATTTTCAGGGCCTAGACCAGCCACACCCCATCTGATGTCAGCTTTTGAGTTCTTGTGGTGAAGAACACATGCTGTGGATTAAATGGTTGCTTTCTCTATATATTCTCAGTAATTATGTTACAAAAGGATTTTTTGGTTTGGGTGTTTATTGTCATAAAAGTGGCTACTTGAGTAGTCCTGTCGCTCCATAAAAATTTGTTTTGGTCTGGCAGTAGATTACAGGATATTCACCCAAAGAATTCTGCTCTTGTACCGTCTTTCTTCCTGTCTTTTTTTCAACTTAAAGTCCTGCTTCTCTTCTGCTGCTGATTTCATGGTCTGTGTTTTTTTTTTTTTTTTTAATTTTATTTATTTATTTATTTGAGAGAGCGAGAATGAGAGAGAGAGAGAGAGAGCACACAAGAGGGGGAAGGTCAGAGGGAGAAGCAGACTCCCTGCTAAGCAGGGAGCCCGAGGCGGGACTCGATCCCGGGACTCCAGGATCATGACCCGAGCCGAAGGCAGTCGCTTAACCAACTGAGCCACCCAGGCACCCTGGTCTGTGTTTTTTAATATTAGCATAATTGGACTGGTCCAAACAGTATCGCTCTTTCGGTACAGATGGTGTAGCAGGAAGCCATTGCCGCTGCGCTCGTGTATGGAAGGTGAGAAACAACTGCAGAGCTTTGGGATAGTTTTCCCAGTCCCATCAGAGGTGATGGAAGCTGCCCCTATTACAGCTGGCTGGCCTGGATAGCCAGGAAATGTGTCCCCAGTGCTACATTCACCACACTTAGGGGTTTTCCGAATAATCCCTGGCAAGTTGTATATGTGTAATTATACATGTGTGTGTATTTGCTATTTTATGTATATACATGTGTGTATACATGTATAGTATTTCTATTTATGAATGTGAGTTTTTATATTCTCTTTCTGTGTTGGTATATATACCACCCCTCCCCCATGCCACATACAGTAAGACCAAGAATTATGGTAAAAAGCCCCCTCCCCCCTTGTCTAAAAAAGAGGGAAAACACTCCCAAGTTTGTTTTTTCAAAGCCTATGTTTAGTAATATTATTCTCACTTGGTTTTGAGTTTAGCAAGCAAACTTACAGCATGAAAACAACCCTGCCCCAAAGAAAACAAACCAACAAAACTAAGTGACAACCAAGAGGAAGGATTGTAAAAAACGAAATAAATAACTGAAGAAAACATTTATTCATTTCACAATCCGGTGTCTGCTAAGTCCATATATCCTGTTATCTGGACTGATTTAAGTGGCAGAGATATTACAGTTTGAGTCAGGGGCTTTTGCTTACTAACTCTGAATGACCTTGGTCACAATTCTTAACCTCTCTGAGTCTAGAAAATGGGAAAAATAATATGCATCTTACAGGGTTGTGGTGAGGGTGAAAGGAGATAGTGTGGGTACAAATCACTTTGTAAAACTAGAAAGTACTGGTGTGGCAAGTACCACACCAGTGTGGTGTGATTTGACAGGGAAACCACTCCCTCTCCATCCCCCACATCCCTACAAGGGATGAACTTTCCAGCCTCTCAAAGTGAGCATATAAATTACACTTATGGAGAAGGAATTTCCGAGTGTGGGTAGAAAACTTCTGGCAGTCAAAGGTCATGAATTCCATTCCTGTCTCACCAGAGATTTGCTCTGTGACCTTGAGAAAGTCATTCTTAAAAAGTTTCTCTAGCTGGTATGAAAGTTACTGACTATTAACATTTATATAATGCAGGTGAAGTATCTGAGCTTTTCTAAAGAATGTACGTGAAAATACAGTTCCCATGATCATTTTACAGAAAACAGAAAATAAAGATCAACAGTGATTATTTAGAGATTGTAAACCTCCAGGCTGTTTCTTCAGTGAGTCAACTGAAACGTCTATCAACTGGCCATTAAAAATGCCCTTAATTTTTTTTTTTTATAGAATCATTACATTTGTGCTGTTGTACTATAATTTAGAACAGTCTGTTGAACTGCAAATCCCTAGTTAAGCCAAGATTCTGTTGATTAAGCTATGTCTGATTTATGGCTTAAAGTGTCTTGGTTAGACTCAAAACATTGTAACACAATACATGCACAGTAAAGAAAGGTAAATGATTGAGGTATTACACGGCTATATGAAAATCTGTTGAACACATTTATACGCATGCCTTTTTCTGCCACGCACATTTCTTTACACACATACATTTGAGAAAATTAAGAACAATATTAATTTACATAATTTCTCCCCAGCTACATTTTCTTCAGTTAAGAAACAAAATATGTTTTCACTGTGTAAACACTATTCTTGCAAGAGCAAAGAAACACTCAAACTAGCTCATTGATATAACTCGTTCTATACTCTTTCCATGTGACACCCTGCCTAACTCCTGTTCATCTTACAGCTATTACTATAAACATCACTTTCTGTGGGACTCTTATTTACCATCCCTTGCTTTAAGAACATGCAGGGTTCTAGTCTGTATTCTAGGGCCCTGTAGTACATGCTGTTCCATCTAGTATTATTGCTTGTTGATTTGCCTTGTCTCCTCCCAATAGTAAGCCCCTTGAGAGCAGGAAATACATCTTCCTCATAATTACTGTCCTGGCTTCTCACCTAGTGCCTACCATTGTGACTGATCATACAGTGCTAAAATACTTACTGAAAGAACAAATTCAGGAGTGCCGTCCCACACTAACCCTTCAGTAGCTAAGTGCCAGTATCATGGATATTTCCTACCTAACTAAGTCTTTTCATTTCTAGCTATGTATATTCAACTCTACTAGCCGTTCCACAATTCACTACATTTTCCTGAACTTTTTTTTTTTTCTTTTTGTGAAACGAAGCTTTGTAGTGGAGTCAAACAGTGCTGGTTATGAAACCTCAAACTGCTCAGGTTTTGGCTATCTAACAGGGCAAGTTAATTCTCCAAGTCTCCGTTTACTCACCGATAAGTAAAAACAAGAATAATGTCAACATTGTAGAATGTGTTTGAGGACTAAAATTGTGGTGATGTCCATAAAGCATCTAGTATATGCGCCTTGTTCATATTTAGTGTATAAATATTAGTCTGCTCCGGGATATTGGTGCTTCTCTCTCTCTCTCTCTTTTTTTGGTACGTTTTTAATTCCAGTTAGTTAACATACAGTGTTATATTAGTTTCAGGTGTAAAATACAGTGATTCAACATTTCCATACATCACCCGGTGCTCATCATGATGAGTGCACTCCTTAATCCCCATCACATATTTAATGTACCCCCCACCCACTTCTCTTCTGGTAACCATCAGTTCTTTATAATTAAGAGTCTGTTTCTTGGTTTATCTCTCTTTTTTCCCTTTGCGGTTTATTTTCTTAAATTCCACATATGAGTGAAATCATATGGTATTTGTCTTTCTCTGACTTATTTCACTTGGCATTATACTCTGTAGCTCCATCCATGTTGTTGCAAATGGCAAAATTTCATTCTTTTTTATGGCTGAGTAATATTCCATTGTGTGTATACAGCATCTAGTCATGTATCGATGGACACTTGGGCTGTTTCCGTATCTTGGCTATTGTAAATAATGCTGCTAAAACATCAGGGTGCATGTATCCCTTTGAATTAGTGTTCTTGTATTCTTTGGGTAAATATCTAGTGATGTAATTGCTGGATTATAAGGTAGTTCTATTAAAAGCAGCCGTTTAGAATTGTTGGATTATCAAGTAGTTCTGCTAAAAGCAGCCATTCAGAATGAAGGGTAGCAACAAAATAAAGTAGCTGCTCTTTATTGTGCAGAAGTTAGGCACTGTTTTTCATGTGTTAGCTTATTTAGTATGTACTCTTTAGTATACAGGTATGTATAGTTGACTTTAAAATAATTTATACTATAAATACTATATGTGGAGACCCCTAAAATACCTTTTATACACTGGATCTTGACTTAGAAACATCAGTTCATGGCTGGTGTTTTTTTTTTAAGCTCTTGTGTCGTTGTGCTCACTGCCAAGTAAGAGTTCCCTTCCCCCCCCATGACTTTGAAAATTGTACTACTTTGGCCTTTCATTAACAAAATAAATGGAAAAGGGCGGAAAATGAAAGTGCTGCTTCTAGTTATGAGAAATAGGGTTTATCATCGTGATACCCAATTGAAACAAATCATTAGGTGTGTGGAAAAGTGGTGAATCTTTATTGGAGGTGCTTAATGGAGTTAATCCGATGAATTGTGAAAAATAAGATTATAGCATATACAGAATGCTATGCATCTATTTTTAGTGATAGTACTTAATAGATTACATGTAACTATAGATTTTGTAATTTTTCTTTTGTCTCTGGGAGTGGGTCTCCTTTATTACATAAGTCTGGTCCCTTGACTTACACTTACTTGAATTTTGTATAAGTTTTCAGGAGTGCATTACAATTAAAAAATATGAGATTACTCTATTTGTTTAATATTCATTGAGTACATAAGTCTGATATTACGGTTTCTATTTTATAGCTGTAGGAACTGATTTTCACCAAATTAATGCTGGCATGGTCAATAGTCAGTTAGCTTCAAAGTAAAGATTTGAATGCTGGAAAGCCTTTGTGTTATTCTTTCCTCCCTGTGTTACTCTTCTCTCCCTTCAGCATTAAGTATGATATTCCAGAGTTAAACTTATTGTAAAATAGAGCAAAAAAATGGGAATATTATACAAATATTGTGTTTAGAGGCTGTTATTCTTTTTGTAGATTATATTGACATACTATACTTACTAGAATACATTTACTAGAATATTTACTTCAGTACAGAAACCAATTCTGTGATGGGTGATACATATGCTAAAACAAATTATGAGACCTAATCCAACAAATTATTTTAGAAGGCAACTGCTACAGGATGTTTCCAAGTGACGGTAGTAGACCAGTAACTTCTGGCCAATATGCATTCTGCCATTTGATAAGGCTGTTATAGTCAGAGGTATCATAAAAATAAGAAAAACATAATCTCTCTAAAAAATGCCTTACCCCTTTGACCTATATATATATTCAGCTCCTATCATGTAATCTGGAATCATGTATGAAAATGGGTAGGACATCATCATTAATGAGCTGAAAATCAAGGAGGGGAGGTAAGACTTAATGTAGAAAATTATAATACAAAGTAATTTGTAATAAATGGACCAAGTGCTGTAAGTTGCTTAAACAAAATGCATAGGAAAAAATTCATTTCATCTGGGAAGTCAAGGGTTTCAGGTTTTTAGTGGATATGGCAATAATTCTTTGTGGGAAACATATACTTTTTATAGAAAAGAGAAAGCAAACCTGCAAGAATAAGAAAGCAAATTAAAATCATATTTTGGCCACTGTGGTGATTTCACACCTCCTTTTCTGTTCTCTTTTAGAACTGATGGCTTTATGGTGTTCTGGCAGACTTTTATCATTTGCCATATCACCAGAAAATTGTTTTTCCCAAAAATAAATCCTGGGAAGTACTTGGCTAGTAAGGCATGCAGTGTTATAATGAGTTTAGAGAAGGTTTATTTGGGCAAAAAAAAATAATGATTGGTTAATAAAATTTTAAAAATACACCTTATGTGAAACAGTCTCCTGAAATTTTTTTCATATTGCTGAGGATTTGAAATGATGGGAATTTTAGCTTTGACCAAAAACCTTGAATATAGGAATAAGATTTTTTTTTTTTAAACGTAAGTACAATGGAAGGAAAAACTTGAAAACTGATTAGTTTTACAGAAGGTCGCAGTCAGTTGTAATTTATCAGAGGTGTTGCTTGAAGGGATATTTAGAAAGAAACTTTACATTAAAGTGGTTGGTTATTTAGAGTGACATCCTCTGGAATGTGCATTAGCTTTCTGCTTTAGGTATAAGTACAGAACACTTAAGGAAACACACATGTCTCATTTTGAGATAATATATAACAAGAAAGAAATCCACTCTTAATGAGTCTATAAAGGGCAGTGATGGAATTATTATACACTGAGCTCTCTATTGAATATATTGGGATTATACCAAAGCTCTAGGCCGAAGCAGTTGTTTTTATTTATAAATAGCTTGGTAATTAAGACACTCCAGAATACTTGGGAAGTGTGGGCTAGCAAAAAAAAAAAAAAATTTTTTTTTTTTTTTTTGTTAGTGCTTGGTGGTTTACAGGGTGGTTTTAGTTTCATCCTGACAATCCTATAAGGTAGATTAGACACATGTTACTATTTTATTCATGAGGATATTAAAGTCATATGAAGGTAAAATAACTAGAAGGTGGCCAAGTCGAAACTAGAACCTTGATTTCCAACACCAGTAACATAATTTTTTCCATTTCATTCGACTGCTGTCTTCCTAAGTTACATTTAGTCTTAAATTTTGAAAGTTTGCTTTGCGAAAAAGAGGTGCCTGTGTCTAGCGTCTGGCTCATGTGAGATATTCAGTGAATATTATTGGATGAATTCGACCCCCTTCCAAAATGTACTTTAAAGGGGCATAAAAAAACATATGTAATAGCTCAGAAAGATCAACTTAGTTAATTTTAGAAGAGACTATGCAAGTAGAGGCATCAATACTCTGAAGAAAATTAGGGAGATGGTTGATCACTTACCATGTACCAAGGCTTGTGCTAGGTGCTGAAAGTACAAAGATATTCTTGGTCCTAACTATAAGCAGATCAGGAGGAACCAGCTCAGCTACACCCAGAGGGAGGGCCACGCTTTAGTATATTTCAGTTTATTTTAATTTCATTTAGATCTTTAGTGTGCCTAAAAATAATACATAGATATTTTTAGATTTATGTTTTAGTTTCTTTTAGTACTTTTCATCTTATCAGAAAATCTTTTTCCATTTAAGCATGTGATGGTTGTAGGGTTTTTTTTCTTTCAAAAAAAGTATATCTCATTTAATGCTTATAACTGACTCAAAGCTAGGTATTTATTTAAATGGATTTATTATTACTTTTATGACTTAGGTTTTCAAAGGACAACTTAAGATCTGTAGGAAATAAGTATTTTGCAGAAACTCGCTCGTTGAGCAGTGTTTACAAATGTATCTCTGATAAAAGTAAGTATGTGTATGAAGACTTTAAACTTCGTTTTTTTCTTTTTATTTCCTACTTCTCCCCTTCTTCTGGTAGCCAGCAGTACCATTCCATTCTCCCATAACCCATGTCAGCGGAACTATGTGTCCTTTTACATTTTTCTCCATATCCTAAGAATTATAAACACATTTACACAAGGTTTTTTGATCACTGATTATAAAAATGGGATTATATTTTGGAGACTATTGTCAACTTTGCTTTTTGGTTCAGTACTGCCCAAGGGAAATACTTGCACTCAACTGCTGTATCTCTACTCCAGTTAAAAAACAAAAAGTGTTCATGATATTCCAAAGTATGGTTATTTCATAGTCTGTTGAACTATTAACTTATTGATGGGCAATACTTTGTTTCTAGTTTTTTTCCACTAAAAACAATATAGAAACAATAAAGAAATACCTTTGTATCTACACTCTGACAGACCAGTGGGATAGATTCCCAGCATGGGATCATGTACTGCTACAAAATGGTGCCACATTGCTTTGAAGAAAAAGGCTGTAGCAGTTCATCTTTTTAGTATTGCAGGCAAAACCCTTTCCTTGAAACATCAGCAATAGTTGACACTTTTCCAGTCTGATAGTTGTGTAGTAGTATCTCACTGTTACTTTAAATTAGTATTTCCTGACTACTGGTGATATTGAACGTCTTTTCCTATATTTGTAGGTACACCGGAATTGTTCTTCTAAGAATTGCCCTTTCATACTCTTTGCTCATTTTTCTACTTGGTTGTTGTCCTTTTGTGGGAGTTCTTTATATATTATAGCTCTTAGCCATTTGATATCTGCATTGCAAAGATTTTTTTTCAAAAACTGACCTTTTGGGACGCCTGGGTGGCTCAGTTGGTTAAGCCTCTACCTACGGCTCAGGTCAGAATCCGGGCGTCCTAGGATCGAGTCTTGCATCCGGCTCCTTGCTTGGTGGGGAGCCTGCTTTTTCCTCTGCCTGCTCTGCCTGTTCTGCCTGCCGCTCGCCCTGCTTGTGCTCTCTCTCTCTCGCTAACATGAATAAATCAAATCTTAAAAACAACAACAACAAAAACCTGACCTTTTGTTTGTTCAAGAGGTATCTTCTGATGTATAACATTTTTAATTTTTATATAATCAGTTCATTCTGTCTAGTTAACTTTTTTTAATGTTTTCTCCATTGACAAAACAAATGTGTAATCTACACATATATTGAATTTTTCTTTCCACTTTGATCTTACCTTTAGTGAATTTGGAATTTTTAGTTATACGTGCTATAGGAGAGGGATCCACTTTATTTACTTTCAGATGCATATTAACACCATTTTTAAAGTAATGTATCCTTTTACCAGTAAATATAAATTCTGCAATTGTATTATGTTCTCAGATATCCTATGGTAGTACCAGATTTTTTTCCTTTTAAAATAGTAAAATCCAAATCTAAGGAATATTTCATCCATTGTCCCAACTTCCCTGGACAAAAAATACGCAAAAACCCTGTTGTGATTCTAATTGGAATTGCATTATGTTGTATATACTCTGGGGACAATTAACATTCTAATATTATTTTTAGTGCAGTGTGTCATCCCCATTCAAGAACATAGATGTCTTTGTTTTTATCATTTTTTATGTTTCAAAAAGATTTTAGTATTTTACTTGTAATGGTGGTTTTCTCTTAAATTTATTTCTAAGTACTTTTATAGGTTTTTGGCTATTTTATATTTATTGAGATGATACGATTTTCTGTTTTAGTCTGTTGATATAGTGAATTAATTGTGTTGCTTGATTTTTAAATGTTGTGCCAGACAATCATTACTTGTAAAAGTCTTACTTGTTCTTGGTGCATTATCTAGTTATACATAGCTGTATTTGATTTTCTAATATTTTGTTAAGAATTAAAATATGTATTTATAGTGTTCAGTACTTTTTATTTTTTCTTTTAATGTCTTTATCTCATTTTGCTTTTAGTTATTCCTAGCTCCTATAATAACAATGGAAGTGTTCTATCATCTTCTGTTTTTTTGGAATACTTTGTGTAGAATTATTTCTTCTTTAAATGTGTGGAAGTATTCACCAGAGAATCCATCTGGATTTAGAGGTTTTTTTGTTTGTCTTTTCTTTTTCCCTTTGGAGGAAGGCTTTTAACTATAAATTCAATTTATTCAACACATATAGGGCTATTCAGATTATATGTTCATTTATGAAACATCTTTGTTTTTTTGAAGGACTTTGGCTTTTTCATCTAAATTACAGAATTTATTGGCATAAAGTTGTTTATATTCTATTCTTTTAACATTTGTAGGATCTGTACTGATGACTTGTTATATCTGATGTAGGTGACTTGTCACTTTTCTCCTTTTGTCCTGATCAGTCTGGCCAGGGGTCTATTACTTTATTGATGTTTTTGAAAGGGCCAGCTTTTGGTTTCATTAATTTTTTTTCTCCAATTTTTACTTTTTTCTAATTCATTGATTCCTGACCTTTATTATTTCCTTCCTTATGCTTGTCACAAGTTTATTTTGTTCTTTTTTTAGTTTTTTTTAAAAGATGGAAGCTTAAGAGTGTTGATTTGACACCTTTTTTCTTTTCTTACATAAGGATATAATGCCATAAATTTTACTTTGAGCATGACTCTTTTAAACTTTAATTCAGTTAATATTTTCTAATTTCCATTGTGATTTCATCTTTGACTTTGGATTGTTTAGGATTGTGTTGTTTAATATTCAAATACTTGGTCTTTTTTTGTATTTACTGTTTTTTTTTTTAATACCTCAAGGATTCTTTATTTCTTCTAAATTTCTATCTAGTATCACATTATTTTTGCCTAAAGAAAATATTTCTTGAAATGCAGGTCTGCTGACAGTGACTTTTCACAGCTTTATCTGAAAAAGTCTATTTGCCTTCGTTGCTGAAATATTTTAGCTGGGTTTGAATTTTAGTTTGACAGTTTTCTCCCCATTCATTACTTTA
>NC_138371.1:145840388-145852993 GCF_054177405.1 Leptonychotes weddellii | reverse complement strand
AAATGCAGGTCTGCTGACAGTGACTTTTCACAGCTTTATCTGAAAAAGTCTATTTGCCTTCGTTGCTGAAATATTTTAGCTGGGTTTGAATTTTAGTTTGACAGTTTTCTCCCCATTCATTACTTTAGATATGTTGCTATGCTATATTATCCTCTAGTTTACATAGTTTCTGAAGAGATGTCCTTTGTCATTCTGATTTTTGTTCCTCTATATGTAATGTTATTTTTCTCTGTCTGCCTTCAGGATATATTTTTTAACTTTGGTCTTCAGTAAAATCAAATGTGCATAGGTATGTTATCATTTGTAATTGTCCTATTTAGGGGTCTCTCTTAGCTTCTTTGATCTGTAGTTTCTTGTCCTTTCTAATTTTTCATAGGTTTTTGTCCACTATCTTTTTGAGTATTTCTTCTGCCTCGTTTTTTCTCTTCTCTCCTTTTGGACCATTTGGACAAGTACAATAGTCTACTTCAAATTGTCCCTTAGGTCTTGGATCCTCTGCAACTGCCACCGCCCCATTCAGTTTTCCGTCTGAATAATTTCTATTGATCTATCTTCAAGTTCACTAATTCTCCCTGTTGTGTCCAGTTTTTTGTAAACTCAGTGAAAGAATTCTTTATCTTTGATATAAAGCTATTTCTTTAGCATTTTCATATCACTTTAAAAAAATTTCAATTTACTGAATTTCTTCATTTATGCATGTTGTCTGTCTTTTTCTCTAGATTCTTTTACATTTTAATCATAGTTATTTTAAAGTATCTTTGATAGTTTCAATATCTCTACCATCTTGAGATCTGATTACGTTGATAGCTTTATCTCTTGACAGTGGATAACTTCCTTTGTTTTTGTGTCTTGTAATATTTTGACTCTGTGACGTTATGTATAAAAGAACAGTAGAGACTGAGGTAAATAATTATGCTAACAAATGGACATGCCTCTTATTCTGTAAGATATTAGTGTCTGTGAAGAGGGAAGATAAATTGCTTTGGTCAGTAGATGTGCTGAGTTATTACTTTGTTGTTCCTTTTGAACTATCACATCACCAGAGACTTGAGCTTCCTTCAGGAATGCATTGCTTTTACCTTGAGACTTCTGTGAGACCTGGAATGTCAGAGTTTTTCTTCTCAGTGTTCCTGCTATACCCTCAACTTTCAGTCAGCTCTGAACTCCACTGTCACAGGGGGCCTCCTTTTGTTCTTTTGCCTCTATCCCAGCAGTAGTCTGGGTGGACTTGTGGATGGGTGAGTGGGTGGGGTCTCAGTTTTCTTACCCCAGCCACAGCTTAGGCAAGCCCGGTGTACCTAAGTCTGAGTTGAGACTTTGACAGCATGCCTGTACCTTCTTGTAGTAGTCAGACTCTGTTGTGTCAGTGGCAGGCTTAAATGTTTGTGTGAGTTTTCTGTATATCAGTATGTCTGATTTCTTTTTTGTATCATTTTAGAATTCTGGACCTGGATAAGTTTTCTGCCTTACCCCAGGAGCAGAGGAGTTTTAACCTAATGTTCACTGCAGGGTCAAATGTGTGTGATTTCTGTCTCTCATCCAGTGGCTGCTTTTCTTTGAATTTGGGGAAAGAGATAGGCAGAGTCTCTCTTCTGGAGGCAGATACCTTCTCCTTCTCTAGCTGCAGTTCACCTTTGCCTGGAGTGAGCTGGAGTATTTACTTTCCTTGTTCCTCTGGCAGATGGCTTTTGCTTCATTTGATACTAGAGTCTGGGAGGACGCCAAGTTTTATCCTTGTGTTCCTGTGGTAGCTGATGTCTACCTTTGTACCCCCCTTTTAGGGTGGGGGCTCTCTTCTCTTGTTCTTTTTTCATTCTTTTGTCTTAGCACCTGGAGGAGGCTTGCAAAAGAACAGGGTGATTGGCTGTGGAGTGTCCTGGCATCAGGGGCTTCCTGGGATACTAATTGACTGTGGTAGCCCACATTCAGCTTTTAAGAATTTCTTAAAATTTTACTGTTTTTTTTTTTTTTTTTTATCTGCTTAAAAATTAGAAGAGGGGCAGTTGGGTGGCTCAGTCGGTTAAGCGGCTGACTCTGAATTTTGGCTCAGGTCATGATCTCAGGGTTGTGAAATTGAGCCCCATGTCAGGTTCTGTGCTGCGCATGGAGCCTGCTTAAGATTCTCTCTCTCCCTTTCCCCTGGCTCTTACCCCCCTTCTCTTGCCCTCTCTAAAAAAAAAAAAAAAAGAAAAAAAAGAAAATTTTATTGCAGTAAAAAAACACAATAAAAAATTTCCATCTTAACTGTTTTTAAAACTACAGCTTAGTAATGTCAATTATATTCACACTGTTGTGTGAAAGATTTCAGATCATGTTGAAAAAAATCTTGCGAAACTGAAACTGTATACCCATTGGACAGCAACTCTCTCTTTCCCCCTCCCCTGGGTCCCTGGCAACCACCATTCTGCTTTCTGTTTCTTAAATGCTTTTATGACTATTCATTCTTTTTCCATTATCATGGCCAAAGGGAATGTCCTGTTTCTCTGTGAAGGGGTTTGTTACCCAAATTTAGTTTACCTGGTTGCCTTGTAACTTAAAGTCTTTGGTCTCAAAAACATGATTTTGTAGGATATTCATCTTAAATAAGTATTTTCTTTCTATCCCTGTGTAGCTTAAATATGCTTAGATTTCTTTCTTTTCTTTCTTCTCCTTTTTATTTATTTTCGGATGCTTGTTGAATTTTATGTAAGTATTTTAAAAAATAATCTGATAAATCAACTTTTTTTCTTAGTTGACTTATAAAGCATTTTATTAGAGGATTTATTAATATTGAACTATCTTTGCATTAGGGATCAAACCCTGCCTTTTCATAATTTATTATTTTTGTATAAATTTACTTGATTCTATTTGATAAATTAGAATGAAACTTAGAATTATACATCTATATTCACAAGTGGGATTGGTCTATAATATTTTCCTTGCTACTGAATCATATTTTTGTATAAATAGTTTGGTGGATACAGAAATTGAGAAAATATTCATGTCTTTCCATTAGCTATAGTTGAAACTGTTTCTTTTTTCCTTTCTTTTTTTTTGTTTTTAAAGATTTTATTTATTTATTTGAGAAAGTGAGAGCCAGAGAGCAGGAGCAGGGTGAGAGAGCATGAGCAGGGTGAAGGGCAGAGGGAGAAGTAGACTCCCCACTGAGCAGAGAGCCCAGTGTGGGGCTCAATCCCGGGACTCTGGGATCATGACCTGAGCAAAGGAAGATGCTTAACTGACTGAGCCACCCAGGCGCCCCATGAAACTGTTTCTTATAGGCTAATACTTAGGTGTGAACCATTGGGTCATGGTTTTAATATTTTTTCTAGTGGCAGATATGTAATCTTTTTTCTAATTTCCTCTGTGTATTTGTCCATTAAAGTTTTCAGCTTCTTTTTGGATCAAGTTTTGGCTAGGAAATTGCCCATTTGCTTTTTAAAAAATTGTGAGATATTATTGACATACAACATTCTGTTGGCTTTAGGTGTACACATATGATTTGATGTATGTATATATTGCTAAATGATTAACACTAGGTAACAACTATCACCACACAGTTATAGTTGTTTCTCTTTCTTGTGATGAAACTTTCAAATACAATATATTATTGTTAACAATAGTTACCATAGTGTACATTACATGCCCAGGACTTATTTATCTTATAACTGGAAGTTTATATCTTTTGACCACGTTTATGCCTTTTACTCACCCCCCATACCCTGCTCTGGCAATCTGTTAGTTGTGTCTGTGATCTCTGGCAGTCACTGATTTGTTATCCTTATCTATGATCTTTGTATCTTTGTATGTACCCATTTGTTTTATAAGTGTTTAAATTTGTTAGCTCAGGATAACAAGTAGTATTCCCTAATATGTAATTACAGTTCTACCATAAAGCATTTATAAGTTTTTTATTCCTAAGATTGTTTATTTTTTACTGTTTTTTTTCCTTAAATGTTCCATAAGTTGCTTTGATATTTTATTATGCTAATATAAAAAAAAGCTTTTGAATTTTTTCATCATTTCTACTGTGTTTTTACTTATTTTCTCTCATGACTTTTAGCTCATATTTTCTTAATTCTCTTTTTTTTGCTTAGTTCTTTTAAAAATAAATCTCCTTTTAACTATGAAGGTATTGAGTTTAGAAATACATCCTCTGCTATATTCTGTACTTTTTTGGGGAAGAATTATCCCTTTTTTCATTGTTTCAAGTTTTTAAATTTTAATTGTAATTTTATTATAATTCAGTTTATAATTTTATTGATTTCTTCTTTGAGTCAAGCATAGTGTTTAAATGGGGTATCTCTCAATCGGATGGGGGCCCCCAGATGTAGGGTGATGATTGGGTGGAAGCCAGTGGCATGCAAGGTGAAAGCATTCACCTGAGGCAGAACAAAGGAGATAGAGGTTTATTGACTATACTTTAAGGGAGCGGAGACCTGGACAGCAGAGAGGCTGTCTGCAGTGAGGCAGTAGGTGGGGGCTGTTTTTAAAGAGGGAAGACGAAGAGGTGTGGCAACGGATGGAATCTTCCCTTTTTTTTTTTTTTTTTTTGTAACTGTGACTAGTTTTAAGTAGCCCGTTCTTTAGTTGGGGCCTATGAATATTTTGAGGTGGGTCACCTGATGGGCCTGTCTGTCCTCAGCCAGGGGGTCACTGTGGGCCCCCCTTTTTTAAAAAAAAATTTTATTTAAATTCTAGTTAGTTAATGTACAGTGCAATATTGGTTTCAGGAGTAGAATTCAGTGGCTCATCACTTCCATATAACACCCAGTGCTCATCATAACAAGTGCCCTCCTAAATACCCATCAACCCTCAGTTCTCTACTGTTAAGAGTCTCTTCTGGTTTGTTTCCCTCTTTCCTTTTCCCCTCTTCCTATATGTTCATCTGTTTTGTTTCTTAAATTCCACATAGGAGTGAAACCATATGGTATTTGTTTCTCTCTTACTGAGCTATTTCGCTTAGCATAATACATTCTACCTCCATGAATGCCGTTGCAAATGGCAAGATTTCATTCTTTTTGATGGCTGAGTAATATTTCATTGTATGTATGTACACCACATCTTCTTTATCCATTCATCAGTCAATGGACATTTGGGCTCTTTCCATAGTTTGGCCATTGTTGATAATGCTCCTATAAACATCAGGGTGCATGTACCCCTTCGAATCCGTATTTTTGTATCCTTTGAATAAATACCTAGTAGTGCAATTGCTGGGTCATAGTGTAGGTCTATTTTTAACTTTTTGAGGAACCTCCATACTATTTTCCAGAGTGGCTGCACCAGTTTGCATTCCCTCCCAACAGTGCAAGGGGTTCCCCTGTCTCCACATCTCGCCAACACCTGTTGTTTTCTGTGTTGTTAATTTTAGCCATTCTGACAGGTGTGAGGTAGTATCTCCTAGTGGTTTTGATTTGTATTTCCCTGAAGCCAAGTGATGTTGAGCATCTTTTCATGTGTCTGTTAGTCATCGAGATGTCTTCTTTGGAAAAATGTTTATTCATGTCTTCTGCCCATTTCTTAACTGGATTATTTGTTTTGTGGTGTTGAGTTTGATAAGTTCTTTATAAACTTTGGATACTAACCCCTTGTTAGATATGTCATTTGCAAATATCTTCTCACATTCTGTAGGCTGCCTTTTAGTTTTGTTGATTGTTTCCTTCGCTTTGCAGAAGATTTTTATCTTGATGAAGTCTCAGTAGTTCGTTTTTGCATTTGTTTCTCTTGCGTTTGGTGACATGTCTACTAAGAAGTTGCTCAAGCTGAGTTCAAAGAGGTTGCTGTGTTCTCCTCTAGGATTTTGATGGTTTCCTGTCTCATATTTAGGTCTTTAATCCACTTCGAATTTATTTTTGTGTACAGTGTAAGAAAGTGGTCCAGTTTCATTCTTCATATTGTTGTCCAGTTTTCCCAACACCATTTGTTGAAGAGACTTTTTCCCATTGAATATTCTTTCCTGCTCTGGGCCCTTTCTACATTCATTGCTCAAGCCTGTTTGCCTAAAAGCAGCCTCTACATCAAGGATTTCTAGAACTATGTTTTTAAATGTCTGAGTATTAACTATTTTTAAGTCTTCATTTTGTATTTATTTTTAAATTTTGATTTACATTCAGAGACTAACTTTGTAAAACAGACTGATTCTCTCTCTCTCTCTCAAAATCTTTTTTTTTTTTTTTTTTTAAAGATTTTTTTTTTATTTATTTATTTGAGACAGAGAGAACGAGAGACAGAGAGCATGAGAGGGAGGAGGGTCAGAGGGAGAAGCAGACTCCCTGCCGAGCAGGGAGCCCCATGCGGGACTCGATCCCGGGACTCCAGGATCATGACCTGAGCCGAAGGCAGTCGCTTAACCAACTGAGCCACCCAGGCGCCCTCTCTCTCAAAATCTTTAAAAAGAGAGAGAGAGAGAGCGAGCATACACACATGAGAAGGGGGAGGGGCAAGGGGCAGTGGGAGAGGGACAAGCAGACTCCCTGCTGAGCAGGGAGCCCCAAGACCCTAGGATCATGACCTGAGCCGAAGGCAGATGCTTAACCAACTTAGCCACCCAGACGCCCCTGAAACATTATTTTTAAATAACTATTCTTTTACAATGATTTAAATAACTATTCTTTTTCTATGATTTATTTTTATAAATGTTTTATAGAGATTTGAATAAAGGTATCTATTGAGGAATGTGATATTCCATTTTTTATCTGTTAAATTGAGTTTATTGATTTGTTTTAAATTATTTTATGTTCTAACATTTTTTTCTGTTAAATTGGATTAATTAAAAAAGTGGTGTATTGAGTTCTGTATTCTAATCATTTTTATATCTTCATTGGGGTTTTAAAATTTATTTTTGTTCTAAATTATAAATAAAATACAAGTTACATAAAATTTACCATGTTATCCATTCTTAAGTACAGTTAAGTAGTGTTAAGTATAGTTACACTCTTGTGCCACAGATCTCCATAACTCTTTCATTTTGCAAAACTGAAACTATGTACTCATTAAACTACTCCCACTCCCCTCCCCCCAGCCCCTGGCAACCACCATGCTACTTTCTGTTTCTATGAATTTGGCTATTTTAGACACCTCCTATAAGTAGAGTCATACCGTTGTCTTTTTGTGACTGGCTTATTTTAGTTAGCATAATGTCTTCGAAGTTCATTTGTGTTATAGTATGTGTCCAGGTGTCCTTCTTTTTTAAGGTTGTATAATGTTAAATTGTATTTATACCACATGAACATGTGTGTACAAATGTCTTTTGAGTCTTTGCTTTAAATTCTTTTGGATGTATAACCAGAAGTGGAATGCCGTATGTTGTTGTAATTCTGCGTTTAATTTTTAGGAATTGTTATAGTGTTTGCCAGAGCACCTGCATCATTTTGCATTCCCACCAGCAGTGCACAGGGGTTCCGATTTCTCTACATTCTAGCTAATGCTTGCTATTTTCTATTGTTTTTCTTTTGATATGAGCCATTCTCATAGGTGTGAAGTGGCATCTCGTTGTGGTTTTGATTTGCATTTTCCTAATAATTAGTGATGGTGAGCATCTTTTCATGTGCTTATTGACCATTTGTATATTTTCTTTAGAGACGCGTGTATTCAAGTCCTTTGCCATTTTTTAGTTGGATTTTGTTGTTGAATTTTAGAAGTTCTTTGTATATTCTGGATATTAACCCCTTATCAGATATATGATTTGCACATATTTTCTCCCATTCTATGGGTTGCCTTTTCACTGTTGAAGTGTTCTTTGATGCCCAGAAGCTTTTGATTTTGCTTTAGTCCATTTTATTGTTTTGTTGTTGTTGTTCCCTGTGCTGTTGGTGTCATATCCAAGGTATCACTGCCAAATCCATTATCATGACGCTTTTCACCTATGTTTTGTTTTTAAAAGTTTTATTGCTTTGGGGCGCCTGGGTGGCTCAGTCGTTGAGCGTCTGTCCTCGGCTCAGATCATGATCCCAGGGTCCTCGGATCGAGCCCCGCATCGGGCTCCCTGCTCAGCGGGGAGCCTGCTTCTCCCTCTCCCACTCCCCCTGCTTGTGTTCCCTCTCTCGCTGTGTCTCTCTCTGTCAAATAAATAAAATCTTTAAAAAAAAAAAAAAGTTTTATTGTTCTATGTCTTCATTAAATTTTTGATAGCTTTGCATGCATATTTACCTGTGTGTTGTTTGGTATATATAATTCCATGACTTTTCTTAAAATTATCCTTTTTTTGTATTGAATGCCTTTGGATTAAATTTATCCTTGACTGACATTAACATTGTCATTCATGATTTTTCTTTTTGAGGAAGAGTTTAAATGTATCTGATTTTACTCTACCAATCTATTCTGTCATTAGCTTTTCCTTTTTAATTTTGTTTTGTTTTATAAAGGAGTGCTCTTTTTCAGTATCTAGGTTTTTCTTTTAACCCATTGTATTATCTCTCCTTTTTAATAGTTACATGTAACATGATGACTCTGTATGTTGTTTTTCTTAATTATGATTTCTTTAGTCATTTTTTCCTTCATAATTCCTTTTGTGAATGTAATTGAAGTGATATTTATTTCCTTTTATTTCTTACATGACTCCCATCAATTTGGGAGATACTCTGCACCTTTGACTGACTGTCAACAGCCCTTTCCCAGCTTCACGTTTTTGCCACCTTTTTAGCTCATATAGTGCTAATGTGTGAGAAAGAAAATGCATCATTTCCTTAAGACTACTCTGTTTGACAAAAAATTGTACTAAACTGCCGTCACCAGAACATTTTAGTAATAGATACACAAATCTCTGATGTCTACAGTGTGAAGGGCTCCCTCTTAGATGTGATGCCCTTTGCCGGATATAACTTGCTGTGTGTTAAGAGTAGGGAAAAATAGATTTTTCACTATATCTTACAGCAAGGTGGCTGCCATTTTTCTTACATTTTCTCTTTTGTGAGTTTTCATTATCTTGGTGCTCTGGTATGGTGAGGTTTACTAGGGATGCTTTATTCTAAGAATATGAGCCTATGGATAATGTACTGCTGACACTTTCATAATTTGTGAGTTTTCTGTTTTGATAGGAATTTATTGGTGTCTTCAGTTAATAATGCAAACCTTGGGCAGAAAAATTATTTCAGTCCTAGTTACAGTTCATAGAAGTTTTGAAATCAATATCTTAGTTTTTAACCTTAATTTGAAAAGCCTAGCAATCTTTGATTTCCAAATAGTTCAAGTATTTTCTGAAAAGTCGTACTATAAAATCATAAACTGTCTGATGGGAATAATCATAGTCATGGAAATCAGCTAATTTTCATTGAGTATTTATAAATGTGCTTAGGATTGTGTTTAGATCCTGTCTTAGCTTGCTTTGGCCTCCATAACAAAAGACTACAGACTGGGTAGCTTAAACTACATAAATTTATTTTCTCACAGTTCAGAGAGTAGAAGTCCCAGATCAGGATCAGTTCCTGGTGAGGACTTTTCTTGTCTTGTAGACGACCACCTTCTTACTGTGTCGCCACATGACAGTGACAGAGAGAGAGAGCAAGCAAGCAAGCTCTGGTATCTCTTCTTCTTGTAATTAAAGCCCTAATGACCTCATTTAACCTTTATCACCTCCTCACAGGTCATATTTCCAAATACATTTATCACCTTGGGGGTTAGATGTCCAACATAAACATTTTGGGAAGACAGACATTCAATGTATAACAGATCCAGAGCCTAAATTCTTTAAAAATAAGGCTTTAAGTCTTAAGTTTCCGGTAAGAGCGAGTTCTTAATAGTTTGACTTTGTACAACTCTAGTAAAATTACACATTCATGGCCATATGTAAAGAATTTAAAGAGATCAGAACCTCATCCAGAGAACATCTTTGCAGAATTACCATGTGATCAGGAGTATTAGTTTGTGGGGAAGGAGATAAAACTCTGGGCTTTTATTCCCAGAAGTAAAGAAATGGTCTCCAAAGATTGCTGCTGCACATCATGTAGAGTAATTCTTAGGGCTCAGCAAGAAAATGCTGTTCAAGCTTCTGGTTGTGCCTCAGCGGTTGCTTTTCAAACAGGAGTTTGGCAAAGAAGGGGAGGAATTAGGATGCTTTTCTTTCTCCATTTTGTTTGGGGGGGGCGGTTATTTAGTGTATGTTTATTTTATTTGGATTTAAGGCAAGAAGAATGAACACAATCAGTTACTGAACGTGCACTGTAGTGGGTTGAATGGTGGCTCTCAAAAAAGATATGTCCATGTCGATCTCTCAAACATGTGAATGTTATCTTTTTTGGAAAAAGGGTCTTTGCAGATGCAGTTAAGAACCTTGACATGAGATCATACTGGATTACCTGGGTGAGCCCTAAATTCAATGACAAGTGTCCTTATGAAGATGAGGCAATATGAAGACAGAGGCCGAGTTTGGAGTGATGTGGCCACAAGCCTAGGAACACCCAAGTAATGCCAGCAGCCGCCGGAAGCTGGAAGAGGCAAGGAATGGATTCTCCCTTAGAACTTCTGAGAAAGTGTGGCCCTAGGGACACCTGGGTGGCTCAGTCTGTTAAGCATCTGCCTTCGGCTCAGGCCATGATCCGAGGGTCCTGGGGAGGGTCCAGCCCTACATTGTGCTCTGCTCGGTGGGAGCCTGCTTCTCCTTCTCCCTCTGCAGCTCCCCACTGCTGGTGCTCTTTCTCTTTCTCTCTGTCAAATAAATTAAAATCTTTAAAAAAAAAAAAAAAAAGAAGAAGAAAGAAAGTGTGGCCCTGCTATCACCTTGATTTTGGGCTTTTGGCCTCCAGAACTGTGAAAGAGTGATTTCTGGTTTTAGCTACCACATTCATGGTGATTTGTTAGGGTAGCCACAGGAAACGAGTCCCCACCCACTATAGGGAATTCATTCTGCTAAATGTGAGGGGTCCAAAATGGAGCAAGACAGGGTCCTTGCTACCAGGAATTCAGACTTTTTTTGAAAGTAAACAAAAACATAATTAAACATTACAATCAATTGTATACTAAAATTTTGTACAGAATGTTCTGAAAGCCTTGAAGGGTAGAGCTAACTTTGAAGGGTTTGGAGGATTTGTTGAGAAAGAAACTTTTGATCTGGGTTTGAATGAGGAGTAAGAGTGCACCTGGACGAAGGGGCTGGAGGGAGAAGTGTGTATAAAAGGGCCTCTCCTGCTCCTTTAACCCCAGGTGTGAGATGAGCACCCCATCTGAAATCCCATTATCTTCAATTATTTAGAGTAGAGCAGTTTCTTGAAGTCACATTGTCAACTTGAGGCTGTTATATCTCAGACTCTAGTAGTCTGCCTCAGTGGTAAATAGAAAAGGTATTAAAAAAAAAACACCCTCCACCCATGCTTCATCACTTAATCTTCTGTACCTTTGGCAGCTTAGAGTATAGTATGAGGTCAGTGGCCTACACATGAGGCCACAGTACAGTTTCTGTACTCTGTGATGGGGGAGGGGGGAAGTTGGTAAACTTCTGTGTAAAGGGCCAGAAAGTAAATACTTTCCTTTATTTGGTTATTTTTTCAAGTAAATATTTTAGATTTTGCCAGCCACATAAGGTCTCTAGGGGTGTGCATGTATGTGCATATGTGTGTGTGTGTGTATGTTTTTTTGAACACCTGCATATATTTACAACTCTTTAAAAATATATATGTTTTACAACTCTTTAAAAATGTAAAAACTTTTCTTGGAGAGCAGGCCTTACAGAAACAGGTCATGTGCTCTATTTGGCCTCTAGGCACGCAGTCTGTTAACCCTTGTTCTATGATATATTAAACTAGGGGTTCCTTTTTCTTTGTAAAGGACGGTGAAGTATTTCCGCTGTAAAGAACATATATAAATATGAACAACTTAAAATCTGCGCCAGCGTATTATTGATTGAAATTTATGACTTTCTAACCTTAAACAAATACTGAACAAGTTTAAAAATGGCTGGGAAAATGCTTAAGTTTGCTTTAACATCTTTGCCTCTTTTATAAATGGAACTTAAAAAACATTTCAGAGATAAAAAAAAAGAGGAAGCATGCCATCTTGATGATTTCTCTAATAATACCACTTTAAAAGGCTACATTTCTAGTTTAGTAACTAATAACATTTTTAAAAGATCATTTCTTTTTCATTAGCACAGTGTGTTCTTATGTGAGATGTATGGTATTTTTAAAGATACATCAACAAAATTATATTCCTTAAGACAAATGATTAATTGGACATTTCAGATCCTCTTGTGAGGGAGCTTTGTTTTTAGACTTCTTTTTTTTTTTTTATCCCCCCATTAACAACTCCTGAAACTGTTCCAAACTGCTGTAGCTTTGGAAATTGTCAACAAATTATTTTAGGATTATTTTCAATTTTCTTTTTTTTTTTTTTTTAAAGATTTTATTTATTTGACAGAGAGAGACAGTGAGAGCAGGAACACAAGCAGGGGAGAGTGGGAGAGGGAGAAGCAGGCTTCTCGCCGAGCAGGGAGCCAGATGCGGGGCTCGATCCCAGGACCCTGGGATCATGACCTGAGCTGAAGGCGGACACCTAACGACTGAGCCACCCAGGTGCCCCTATTTATTTATTTTTTTAAAGATTTTATTTATTTGACAGAGAGAGAGACAGCAAGAGAGAGAACACAAGCAGGGCGAGTGGGAGAGGGAGAAGCAGGCTTCCCACAGAGCAGGGAGCCC
>NC_138371.1:145832532-145840288 GCF_054177405.1 Leptonychotes weddellii | reverse complement strand
AGCCACCCAGGCGCCCTATTTTCAATTTTCTTAAGGTAAGCTAGCATAGGTATCTCAAAGATGACTTATTTTTAGTTCCTACAAAGCATTACAAATTAGGTATTATAAAAACTTTACACTGAGCTTAAAATAAAAAGAATATTAAGGATATTTCAAAAGATGGCTTACAAGTCAAACTTTCTTTCAGACTGTAGTACAGTTCCCATCTGTTTTTTCCCCACTGGGTACGTAGAGTTCGAGTGGATCAATAAAATTTGCTGAGGCAAAAGGTAATTTTGAATACAAATTATATTATAGAAGTCAATCTCAAATTCAGAATTAGGATACTTAGTAGTTGGTCTCTTGTGCTTCATGTGGTATCTATATCCTATTTCTAGATTACAAGAAATCTAGAACCTTACCCTCAGACTGCTTATTTTAGCTGTATCGCTCTCATTCCACTGAACTCTTTTCAGAGAAGGACCAACTGTGAAATGGTTGGTGAAATCTGGCAAAAAGAATTAGAATCCTGTTTCTTCCAGGACCTGTTTAGTTTTGAACCCCCAACACATCAGCTGTAGAATGGGGATACTATCTGTTGTGCTTTTGCTGAGAGGATTACAGAAACTGCAGTCCATCATCGGGGTGCTTGCTGGGCAGAGAGTAGGCCAGGAGGTTGTAGCAGGAGTTTTATTTGTTCTCCTTCCCCAATCTAGAGGAAGAGACAGAGCACACTGGATAACCTCTAGAGTTAAGCAGTGATAAGAACTGTTATCCTGGCCCCTACACGGAAAGTAATGGTAGTTCCTAAGAATGCTCTTTGGGATGGCGTATGAGCCACACCTTGATGGGTGGGTTGCTTTTGAATGGGTGGAGGGAGAGGAAAGGGCTGTCCAGGCACAGGAAGCAGCTTGAGCTCAGGGTGAGGCAGGAAGTGCTGGGTGTGTATAGGGCTGAGGTCCACTGTGGCTGATTGAACCCACAGAAATGCTTTCTTTGGAAATATACAATGCTTTCATAGATTTCAGCCAACAGAGAAACTTGAGAGACTTCACTTTAAAAAAATCTAGATTGCCAATTTCTTCTAAAAAATTCGACGATCTTATAACCGTTGGTTGAAACATCATCATTCCTTAGTCCCACGTTATTTTAATGGCTCTATTTCAGACATTTTAATATAGTTTAGTTCAAATCTTTCATTTTTTTTTTTTTCCCCGAAAATGTCTTGGCTACTATGGCCACTTTATTCCATATGACTTTTATAATTATTTTGCTTCCCTGGAAATATGGTATGCATTTAACAGTTTACTCAAACTTTGTTTTATGTTGTTTTTTCAGTAAAACGGCTTTCACGATGAGTTCTATAGATATTTTGTACTTGTAGTTGCTATTGTGAATGTACCCCGTGACCCTTTATATTTTTTAACTAGTCATTTTTGGTATGTTTTTGTAGGAAACCTCCATTGGTTTGGGTTGATATTTTTATCATGTTAAGGAAGTACCCTTCTCTTTTTTCACTAAGAATTATAATCAAGACTAGATCTCAAATTTTATCAAGTACGTTTGGGCATCTTATGATATTCTTCTTTGACATTTTGGTGCTTTGGATCATAGTATGTGGCTTTTTAGTAGTAAATTAGTGAGTTTCCCATGTTTTTCTGTGTTCTAGAGTAGTCAGAGCATCAGAATGATCTGTTAAAAGTAATTGTAACATATATTATCTATTCTTTAAATATTGGGAAACTTGATATTTGTATCTGTCTTTTTAAAATAAGTAATTATTTAGCCTCCCCCCCCCCCGCATTCCACAAAATCTGTAGCATCCATCCAGTCAGATTTCCTACGTCTTTTAAATCCGTATTGATTGATATTCATGTTTACCTCCAAAATAATTCTGAGGTTTTCAAATTTAGTAGCATAAACATAAACATGTATTTAAAAAATTTCCATTTGGTGGTTAAAAGCAATTCTTCATTTCATGATTTGTATATTTTCTATCTTTGAAAATTAGTTTATGATTTATCATTTAAAAAACCTCAAGTTTAGTACTTTTTTCTGTTTTCTGTTGCATTTTCTAAGTGGCTTTTTGAAAATGGTTGGAGTTTACATTTAGTTGTTCATTTTTAGTTAGAAAAGCTGATAAACACTTTCTGCATTTTAGAATATTGAAAATTCTTTGTCACACAGTATATGAGTAATTTAGATAAAATTTCCACATATATTTAAAAACAGTGTATTAGGGGTGCCTGGGTGGCTCAGTTGGTTAAGCGACTGCCTTCAGCTCAGGTCATGATCCTGAAGTCCCAGGATCGAGTCCCGCATTGGGCTCCCTGCTCAGCATGGAGTCTGCTTCTCCCTCTGGTCCTCCCTGTCATGCTCTCTCTCTCTCATTCTTTCTCTCTCAAATAAATAAATAAAATCTTAAAAAATAAATAAATAAAAACATATTAACCTAATGTAAAATTTGATGTAATTGTGTTACCTTTACTCTGTTGCTCTTAAAGAGTTCTACTTAGCTTCTGCAAGAAAGATAAGTAAATGAACAGAGTTTCTCAAAGAGTTGCAGAGCATTCAGTAGGAATTAAGCAGCCATCTGATTTCCTAATGGTATTGAAAAAGTTGATCAGAAGAGATTCTAAGAAAATCAGAATGATCTGGAAATAGATACATTATTATTGTTGCTGTTGCAGAGCATATACTCAAGGAGACGAGGGGCATACTTTAAAATAATGTGGAAAGAGCCTTTTGAGACAGTCCTTATTAAGTGTCTTTGATAGATGCATTTAGTTTCTGAGATGGCTGATACTAAAAATGAAGAAGTGAAGTGTTAAAAAAAGAAAAGAAAAGAAAAAAGGGACCAAATAGTACACTGAGGATTTAGCATTTTTATGGAATGGAAATTAAAGGACCATATGTATAGTGGATAAGCTTGTTTAATTAAGAAGAATGGTCTAACATACCTCATAATTAAATATTTTTGTCTTAACAGTTGCTTATTTCTCTTGAAACTTCTGTAAAAATGTATTTGTCTTGACCATGTGTTGACTCCAGAATCTTAGGTGCATTATCTTTCAAGTACAGGGCAAGCCTTAATGGTTTTGCTTGGCTTTCCTTGATTTCTAGTTTCTGAATAGTATTTCTCTATTTCTTATTCTTTAAATTGATATACATACCTAGAGACCTCAAAGTTAAACAGGTAGAACATAAAATGATCTAAACAGTGACGAATTAACATTCCTTTTTACTTTTATTTCAATAGAGATATTATTATCTTGAAATTCAACTTATTTCTTTAACTTAGTGATACTGTAATTACAAATTTTGATTGGAAAATTTATAGAAAAATCACACAGGGACTCTACCCAGAATATTTGCTCTTAGAATGGAATCCTGAATACATGTGTGTCCCATGGAAGCATCTTTATCTTTTTCTTCCTTTGAGTTGTTTTGAATTGGAACGAACTCCCTTGGGCAAGACTTTACTGTCATGATACAGAAAAAGGATAAGAAAGTTTTTCTTGAATTGTTTGGCTTGGCTATATTATATGGTTAGTGGAGGGCTAGATTTGAGTTGCTAAAACACCTTACTGTCTTTATCAATAGAGAAAAATGCCTAACAGTACTTGAGTTAGAGCAGATGTCTAATATTTATTTGCTTAGCATAATTAAATTATTTTCTAGACAGTTATATTTTGTTGCATATAACTTAATTTATGGTCTTGATTACCCAGTGAAAAATGGAGAATTCCTATGAGCACTTTTGTAAGTATGCATTGATTTTAACTCCAGAAAACATCATTGCTTATCAATAATGTGAACATTTTGAAAAATTCTGAACGTCTGAAAGTTTAAAAAACAATTTATGTCTTGAAATGTAGTGTTGAGTAAAAGAAATGGGAATTTAATATAAAGTCCCTAAATTAGTCTTTTATTATGTTAAAAAATTAACTTCCTCTTACAATGAAGTGTATTCATCACGATATCACCAGTATTTAAAATAATAAACGAACTTTTCAGATAATTAAACGAAAACTTTATGTTAAATATTTAAATGCAATTTTAAGATGCAATTACATCTTAGATGTAATTACAAAATTGGTACAGCTGTTGAAATACCTGTATTATCAAAACAGTCTTGAATATCAGTTTAGATAGATACTTGTTTAAGACTCTGCAAGCATTTCCTATATACAGGTAAAGCGTAGGTGAAGCCTTTAATAGCTCGTAAGCACCAAATGTGATTATGAAATATAATTGACTATGAGTGCCTTGAGGACAGGGACAATGCTTTATAAATAGCCTTGAATTCTTAGCTACTGTGGTACAAGCTATATGGAGTAGGGGCTCAATCAAGTGTGTGAAATTCAATTACACCATTTCTTTTTAAGGCTCACAAGAAATTGCTATCTCATAACTGCCTTAATGTTATTACAATAAGAGGTGATGCTGAGAGCATCAGTGTCTGGTCTTGAGTTTCTCTCCTTTCTTCCCCCCTCTGCACACTATGTCCTTACACATGGTATGAAAGGCGTTTTCTCCCTCTCACTTTACAAAAGCCTTCTTCCTCCTCTCCTTGGGAGATAACTAGGCACAGTGTGTATTAGTTTTTATCCTTTTATTTTCAGAGCTTGAGTATTGAATTATTTGAACAAGCACTTCATCCTCTCATAGAAAAGGTCCTCCTTCAGAAGCTCTGTTTCTGTTAACACGTTCAGGTTGGAAGCCAAGTAATGCTGTCCCCTCCACTTGTACCCTGGGTGACAGAAGCCAAGAATTCAGTCTGTGCATTCCATCCCATAGGAATCTGTGAATTTACTCTTTTGCCAAAGATCCTTTCCCTCACTTGGTTTCTCAGTACTTTTTTTTTTCTCTCTTTGCTTTGTGGATAAAACTATAATGTCAGATTATTCTACTCTGTATTGTATGATGCTTCCATTTAGACCATTTCAAATATGATGTGATCTTAGTTTTGTTTCTTCCCATTTGCCCTTCATTAATCAGATATTTTTCAAAAAAATTAAACAAATAGTCTGGTAAAGTTAGAGATAATTTGGGACAAAACTCTGTTTTGGAGATCTAAAACTCATTTAGTTGTATTTCTAGAAAATATTTGTATTTTAAGAATTCTGAAATGGCTAGGGGCGCCTGGGTGGCTCAGTTGTTAAGCTTCTGCCTTCAGCTCAGGTCGTGGTCCCAGGGTCCTGGGATCGAGCCCCACATCGGGCTCCCTGCTCCGCGGGAAGCCTGCTTCTCCCTCTCCCACTCCCCCTGCTTGTGTTCCCACTTTCTGTATCTCTCTCTGTCATATAAATAAATAAAATCTTTAAAAAAAAAAAAAAAAGAATTCTGAAATGGCTAAATAAGTTACCTTTTTTTTTTGACAGTGTATCTCCTGACCTTTCTCATAGACCATTGGAGCTGCATAATTGTTACCAATTTTCTTAAGAGATTTATAAATACAGTTATCCAATAAACCTTGTATTTATCAGGTTGCTGACTGGCCCTGAAACAGTTATTTACTTATGCTGTACTTGGCCCTGGTGATGTACCGAATAGAATGGTGAGATATGTAGCTTATGGTCTAGAAGAAAAGACAGACATCCAACAAATAATTTCAGAAATTAACTAAATTAATAATAGTGGGTGGAGAACTATAGAGGAGAAGTACACAGTGCACTCTGGAGCCTCTATAGAGCACAAAGGGAGACCTAACCTACTTTAGGAATGTTTATGCATCAAGTGTAAAATATGAGTGCCTTTCCCCTTGCCCTATTTCATCTTAAAGTCGCCAGTGTCTGTTAGTTCCCTATGGCAATTCCATTTTATATTGTTAATCTATTGCTTCTTGAAATAAATCCAATGAATTCAGAAGTCAGTAGATTTAATTAGGAGCACTATATATGGTTATGAACTTCTGTGCTAAACTAGGAAAATGTTTTCTTGATAGAACATTATTGACTCATGAAATTGTATACTAGCTATCTCTAGCTCCATTATATTTTCAATCTGGGAGACTGGGAGAACGGTGCTGCCACAAACAGAAGTAAGGAAGCTAAGAGAAATACAGGCGAGCTGGAGACAGATAACAGTAAAAGCCATATCTGACTTGACTAAGAAGGTGGGGTCCTGGTCATTTGGAACTTCAGATATATAGATTCACTGAAACCATAGGATATTGAATAGCATTTAATCTTTAACGATTCAGAGGACATGCAAGTCAATAAATTTTGGTACCATATTCATCTTTATATGAATCCCAGTTTATGTGAATGTGCAGAAATGTCAGGCTATAAAGTTATGGTTGAATAAATGTCAGATAACAGAACATGAGTTTAATCATTCAGTGAATATTTCTACCTGTCCACAGAGGAATAATGATGCAGTACTCAAAACTGTCTAGAAACAAAATGTACCAATCATTGAAATAAGGTACTAAAAATATGTTCAACTGTGATGATTCACAAGCCCAAAAAATACCTCATCTGGGAAATTTCCCTATCTATATATGCTTCTCTGTGTTTGAATGATGTGTGTGCATGTTTATATACGTATGTATGTGTGTGTTTTAATAACAGGGTAAAATAAATTTTGTAACCCAGTTTTTGAAAGGTAATTACATCACTAGGAAAATTGCTCTGACCTTTCCCATATTAAATTCACTTTTTAGGATCTATTGCAATGTCATGTTTTAGCTCACTCCATCTACTACTTTTTTTTTTTTTTTTAAAAGATTTTATTTCTGT
Source organism: Leptonychotes weddellii (assembly GCF_054177405.1). Taxonomy (NCBI): domain Eukaryota; kingdom Metazoa; phylum Chordata; class Mammalia; order Carnivora; family Phocidae; genus Leptonychotes; species Leptonychotes weddellii. The sequence continues at coordinate 145,833,566 of NC_138371.1, read as the reverse complement.
ATTTGAGAGAGAGACACAGCGAGAGAGGGAACACAAGCAAGGGGAGTGGGAGAGGGAGAAGCAGGCTTCCCGTGGAGCAGGGAGCCCGATGCGGGGCTCGATCCCAGCACCCCGGGACCATGACCTGAGCCGAAGGCAGATGCTTAACGACTGAGCCACCCAGGCGCCCCTCACTCCATCTACTTCTAATAAAACTTCTATCATTTATCTTTAAACCATTATATAAACTGTGATGTTATGGTAGAGTTGGTCTCATTTGGTGATGATGAGTTATTTATGTAATCATTATACTTTATTTGATAGTGTCGTAGTAGGTCAAGCCTTTTGAAATTTGGCAGAATTGAATTATGGCTCATCAATACATACTCATAGTGATTTTGAAGTTGTCTCTTTCATTTCGGATCCTTTCAAGGAAAATGAAGCATTTCCTTAATTTTGACTATTTGTTTTTCACCTCAAAAAGATCGGCAAAATCGAACACAAGTAGCACATTATAACTTAGCCAAATACCTCTAACTAAAGATGTGGACTTTGTTCTTCAGAATTCTCTGTGGGGTGTAGTTAGGCTGCTTAGGAGATGGTCTGCTAGTTAGTGACTGCTGATACCTTGTGTATCCCTGCTTCTGCTCCACCCTGCTGTTTTAGATCCCGAGGACCTCTGAACAGCCATTTTCCACGTTGCTTTGCTGATGGTATTTCTTAGCAGTGAGATTCACATCTTTGAAATTACAATTTTTTCAGATCAAATCCTTGTTTTAATTTGACATCATGAAGAAGCCTTCAAATGACCAGCTGAAAGGATACTCCTATTTAATATTCTTAGAAAATTTTAAGTGAAAATATTTCAACATCTGGGATGAAATTGTACAGCGTCCTAGAAGTAGTTTTTCAGTAGAATTTTTAGAAATAGTAATTTGTAGGGACGCCTGGGTGGCTCAGTTGGTTAAGCATCTGCCTTCTGCTCAGGTCCTGCTCCCAGGGTCCTGGGATTGAGCCCCATCTTGTCAGGCTCCCTGTTCAGAGGGGAGCCTGCT
>NC_138371.1:145744927-145832432 GCF_054177405.1 Leptonychotes weddellii | reverse complement strand
GACTTTAAAAAAAAAATAGAGGTGGAATTTAAATGGAGATGGAAAAGACAACAATCAGGCTTCTTCTCAGGCCAAATTCTAACTCCCAAATCCCTATTGCCAAAGTAGATATTAACATGTTTCTACTTAAGGTGTTAAGCAGCTTGGGTTTGAATTCTAACTCTACTATTTATAGTCTGTGAGACATCTAATTTACTGAACAATTTCCTCATCTTTAAAATAGAACATACCTGGGGCACCTGGGTGGCTCAGTTGGTTGGGCGACTGCCTTTGGCTCAGGTCATGATCCTGGAGTCCCGGGATCGAATCCCGCATCGGGCTCCCTGCTCGGCGAGGAGCCTGCTTCTCCCTCTAACCCTCCCCCCTCTCATGTGCTCTCTATCTCTCTCATTCTCGCTCTCTCAAATAAATAAATCTTTAAAAAAAAAATTAAAAAAAAATAAAATTATTAGAAATGATTTTAAATTTATAATTTGTATAAGCGGTACAGTTGTTAGCATTTCACCATGTTTGCTGCATTATACACCTCTCCCATTATTGTTGGTGTCTTAATGAAACATTTGAGAGCGAGCTTTGGACTTGATGCCCCACCACCCCTAAATACTTGAGTGTATGCTCGCCCCAGAAAGAACACTCATGTATAACTACCATATATTGAGTTCGAAGTCAGGAAGTCGACGTTGATATAACACAGCCATCCAGTCCACAGACCTCATTCATATTTCACCAGTTACCTCCTTGCTTTTCCCTTCTGGTGAGAAACCCATCCAAGGATATTCATTACAGTCCGTGGACATGTGTCTTTGACTCTTCCAACTGGGAACGTTTCTTAAGTCATTTCTGTTTTTCCTATCTTTGACGGTTATGTAGAGCACAGGCCTTGCATTCTGTAGGATGATTCTGAGCCAGTGATGATGTCAGTTTTGTTCATTGGGTCACATCAGTGGCTGCCAGATTTCCCTTCCTTAAAGGCACTCTTTCCCCTTGTGTAATTGACTGGTGCTAAGGTTACCCCCGCATCCCTTCCCTCATCATAGTTCCATCCACCAGGCTTGTTTTCCATTGACTGCTCTGCCTGAATCAGCCACTGCAGTGATAGTTGCCAAGTGGTGATTTTAATTTTGTGTCGTTTCTTCTACTGGTAATCTGCTTTGTGGAAGGGCCTTCCCTTCTCCCTCATTGATTTATTTTTTCACACATCACAGATTCCTAGTTTATTCAGTCGGTTACAGTATGTTACCCTCCTTACTTATTTTGATGTTCGTATTATCCCAGATTTGGAAATGGAAGCCTCTTCAAAGTAGCTCATGTGCCTTTTAGCACACCCTGATCAGTTTTGGAGCACTTCTTGATTTTGTGGCACAGTTAGTAGTTAGAGTCTTATCTTGTACATTCCTTGCCCCTTCCTTGCAATACATTCTATCTCTTCAGGCACCTCTGGTTCCTTTTAGTGGAGAATGGTATTCAGAAAGTCAGACTGGGGTGGGTTGTTGTGAATAAATGCCTGGTGGCTTTTGCTGTCCACTCTTTAAAACAAAACAAGGCACAATTAAGTGGACCCCACACAGTTCAAACCCATATTGTTGAAAGGTCAATTGTACTCCCAATTCCAGTCCAGCACTTCAGAGTTCTTTTTAGTCTTTACCCTTGCTGCTCTCCAGCAGTGAGAAGTCTGGGCTTTATTAGCCTTGGCATAAGTATTTATTTGCGCAATCTTTTACCAGTGTTCCCTATCCTTTCTCTGTCTCCTTGCCTGATACCACCTCACCCTGCACCCCCAGTGCCCTGTGTCCTTGGTCTCCGGTGGGCAGCTGCCAGTGTGCTTCCATGCTGCTGCCCTCTGTCTCTCAGCGCTCTAGGGGCTTGGTGCACGGGGCATGCTTACCTGCCCGTGCCATCCTCCCATCCCCCACAGGCCTCTGTGTCCTTTGGTGCCACTGGGCACAAAACTGTGTTTTGTGGTTGAATTTGTACCATTTTATGCCTTTAGCACTGTTGTTAGAAGGTGTGTATGTGTTTTGTTTTCAGTTTAAATCCACACTCAGCCGGCCCCGCTTACTCTGTGTGAGGCACCATGCTAGGTATACCACAGAAGTGAAGAAGGTAGACAGTCTGCACCCATAAGGAACTGTGACTGGGGAGTGGAACCACTGAATTACAAGTAATGAATTCTACAGAAAGGGAAGAATGAATGGAGAGGTACATTGGAAGTGCTTCCCTGGTACCCTGTACTTAGTCTTGTCTTCGGCTCGCAAGATTTACTGAATGAATTACTTGGTATTTGTGGTGTGGGTGTGCATCTACGGCTAAGCTCAAGGAAAGGCTCTGAGAGTTACAGAATCTGCGTACAAGGCCGACACTCTGATGTGATGGTCTCACATCGTCTTCCTCTCTTGGGCAGAGGGAACTAGCTCGTGTTTCTGAATAAGGTAAGGTTTTGTATTGTAAAGGGTTTGTATGCTTATGCGGGTTGATGTAGGGCAGAGAGATATCTTTAAAGCCAATTATAGAATAATAATTAGGAATAGAAGTCCAGCAGCAGAAAATGAGTCCTGAAAACAGGCCTTTTCTAACCTTCAGAAAGTAAACACATGTTAATGAAACTTCAGTCATTTGTGTTATATGACATGGCTTATTGCATGCAACATTATTGTTTTAAAGATTTGAAAATATTAAGTATTCTGTGTGAATTTGTTTACTTGTTTCCTTAAATATAAACCTTTTTACATTTTGGATATGATTGCTTAATAATAGTGCAGTGCTTACATAAACCGCCCAGCAAAGTATTTTCCAAAAATATGTTAAGCTAGTGATGAAGACTCCTTGCATAAAGATTAAAAAACAAAGGTTACTGAGGTCTAATTTTTATAATGGTTCTTTCCTGTGGTCTTGACTAAATATCTGAGAAGTATGCATTCCTGTCTTGTGGCAAAAGCTACGTATGAGGTTTGATAAAGCCATTCATTAGTCAGTCTAAGAACTTTAGGGCAGTAGGCCTAGAGAGTCATGGAAGCTTGAAGGAACTTCAGAAAGTGTCTGTCTTATGCAGGCAAAAGTTAAGTGACTTGTACTAGGTCTTTATAGAACTTGAATGCAGTAGTACCAGGATCCCAGATAGGAATATAGCTCTTGGGGCTCTAAGTCTCTCAGTGCTTCTGGATGTGGTAGTGGTTCTAATAATCATAATTATAATGATGATGATGATTATAACTATTATTATTATTATTATTTGATTGGCCTAGCAGTTTATAACACCAAGCTTCTGCTAGAAGGTAAGCAATACTGACAGTAATTACCTGGATCGTTTTTAGCACTTAATTAAAATGTGTGTGTCCTCTCGAGTGTGTGATTTCGAGATTCTGAGCAGTGAGTTCAGCATTAGCTGTGAATGATAAACTGAATGTCTGAATTACCTTTAGTATAATGCTTGAAATGGTTACATTCCTGGGACCAAGATTTCTGAGATTCTATGAGGAGGTGAATGCTACAGAGAGAAATTTGGAGCTGAAGTTTCTAAATATCATTTGATAGTAGAAGCTAACTGTGGTTTATAAATAAAGTAGTTTAGGTGGTTGGTTGTTTCCATTTCTTAGTTTCTTTCTTTATTGGGTTTATATGTATTATAAAGGGAAGAGAATAGAAAATTGAATTCTAAATATTTCCGTGGTAGGCCAACAGATGCAAGTCAAAAGGAATATTTTTTAAAAAGTATTTACAGGAGCAATTTGTGGAGTTGGGGCCTGAGTATGGAAAAATAATGAGTTTCTGCCTTAGAAAAAAGTTGCTTTGCAGACATTTGATTCATAAAAGCACATGAATATATGTATAACATTTATATTTTAAAGTATGCTGTGTAGTTAAGTGTTTGTGAAAATACTGGAAACTTAAAAATGTGTTAAAAATGTTGGGATGTAGTGTCTGAGTCTTGTTAAGCAGCAAAGCTCAGCAGCATATGTAGTATTCGATCTCTGGGCCAGGGTTGTGATGCCTTACGAGTTACTGTGATTTAATAATGGTTTTTAGAAATTTGAAATTGTTTAAGCAAACTAACTGTACAGTCACATTTACTGCTCATCCGTGCTGTGATTTTGTGCCCCAGTTTTCCTCCTGTATTTGGCTGGTAACTAAAGAAAAAAGCCAGAGCAAGCTTTAGTTTGTGGACCCAGAAAAGACATCCAGGACATACGAACCACATTCTCAGTTAAAAGTTCATTTACAGATGTTTCTGGAAGTGATACTTCATTGTACTTTCTGAAAATACCGGGTGTTCATGTAAACTCCCTAAGATGAGAGCTCAACAAATAACTCTATTTTACACTAGTCATAAAATCATTGAGAAAATACCTGTTTCGCCATCTTTGAACACGACTCTTGGAGACTCTTTAAGAGGTGAAATTGGTCTGAACTTGGTATTTTGTATTCATCTTTTAACTGAATTCTTATTACCCACATTGGAGCTATATATTTTACTTTTTTTTTTAAGAGGTAGAAGCTGTGGTTCAGGGAATTAAAGTAACTTACTCAAGGAAAGAGATTTGGAATTGGAACTCCAATGTCTGACTTGATGTTTCTGATAAATCCAGGTTTTTCACTTTTTTTTGGTCTCCCCTTTCACATAATGAATTAAGCTAAGGCCACAGACTGTTGGGCACTTCCTGAACTTGTTCATAAACCCCTTTCTAGTTTTTCGGAGCTCTCTTGGTGGCCTTTTATTCTTTTTGCTCTTCTGTCACACCCCTGGAGAAGAGGCAGGCTGAAAAGGTGGCATTTTGGCTCCCTTCTTGTTTTGTTGTGATTTTCAGTGATCCTGGAAGGTAATTTTTTTCTTCTAATAAGCAGTAACCGCATGTGTGAGCCAAGGATAAAAGGAAAAATGACACTGGTAGAGTTTTCTTGCCGTAGGTATAACCTACTTAGTTTCCTAGGAAACAGAAACATGATTTACAAATATTGATTTGAAGGAGCTTGTAGGAAAGCCTAGGCCATTGTTCCTGCCTTTAAAATAGTTTTTCTGAAGAGATCAAGTTAAATAATTGAATCCTGAATGATCACATTTTATTTAGAATATATCTTATATTGAATGGTTCTCTAATTTGGATTGAGGTTCAGTATGGTTGTAATATTTGGTACCCATTGCTTATTTATCTATACTGGAGAAATCGGTGACCTTTTTCTCCTATAGCTGGGTACAGTCTGCTCACCCACCTTTTGCTTTTCTGAGCACTGTGCTGAATGCCAAGGAAAGGATGTGGAGGATGATAAAACTTAAGATGAAGCTAAGAGTGTAGTTAGAACTCTTGTTGTCCATTTTGTGGAAAACTTTTGGAGTTTGAATTCTGCTTCTTTCAGTATTACCAATTTAGATGAAAACTTTCTCAGTTTTATAACTCAAAGGGGGAAGAAGAGAACCACCAGAAAAAGCCTGTGAGCCCTTGTCAGCAAATTAACATAACTAAGAGGAACTGCTCAGGATGTGTATAAAAGTTGAGCCTCTTCAGACAAAAAGAGCTAGCTTGTAGCATGATGAAAGATGGTAAGAGTCTAGGTGGGGAAGCCTGTCTTCATCAGAGGATCCATGATGGTGTAGGAGATACAGGGTGTGTTTTTGTGTGTGCGGAACTGCGTGTCCTTGATGGCGTCACAATACCACTCTGAAGACAACTTAGCACACCCAGTGCTATCCTGGAATCTGGTATTTGCCTTGGCAGAGGTCATTCTCAAAGCAGCCAGTGTGCAAAATGGTAACCTCAAGTCACTAAGAATAGTTAGTTGTTTTTAGCACATTCTTTGTAAGGAATTGAAACTGTGTAATGCAGTTTATCATCATTAAAAAAAATTACAATAACGATGATACTGAAGTGCTCACTATATCACAAGTATTTGGTGTATCACTGTACTAAAGCCATTTTGGAGGTCTTACTCCTTGAAGATTCCAAATAATTGAGGTTTTACGAAATACAGTTTCATTGTCATCAACCCCTGATGTTTCTAATCTGAAATTCCATATGGGGTTTTCAGTCACATCCCAAGAATCTGAAAAAAGGGGGATGACATGATCTTTGTTATACCTGGAGATTTGAAAAAATGTGAACTTTTCAGGCTGTGGGATATATGATCAGAGTCTATAAAATGTAGACTTTATGGATCACATCTCAGAAGTCTGTATTAGAACTGAGTTCTCCCATGAAATCTGAACAATATTAAGTGTAAAACAAGTGAAAGGAAAGAATGCTGCATACAATGAGTAGAGTAACTATAAAATATATTATGTACGTGAGGTGTTATATGCTGATAACTCTTCAAAAATGCTTTAAAAATGTAACCAAATCAACAGGACAATGGATATAAAAGCTTTTCTGGTTGTAGGAAAAACATTTACTGAGTCCCTCCTATGTGACAGGCGTTGTGCTTCATCTGGGGGTTGCTGGCCCCAATCCTTTCCCCTTAGAAATACACAAGCTGGTGAGGAGACAACCCACGATATGTATGTGATATATAAAGGAATGCACAGAGAGCTGTGGCAGCCCACTGTGCTCAGATCATTTCTTCCCCTCCATGAAGGCATGCACATGTGCTTTTTTTTTTTTTTTTTAAGAATGCAGTGTGTATGAGTGGGAATGGGGATGGGAGTGGGGAGGGGGGGAGAGAGAGAGAGAGAGAGAGAGAGAGAGAATATCTTAAGCAGGCTCTGCGCTGGGTGGGGCTCCATCTCGTGACCCTGAGATCATGACCTGAGCTGAAATCAAGAGTCAGATCCTTAACCGACTGAGCTACCCAGGCACCCTGCATATTCTTTTTTAAACCTATAGTTTCTAAGTATCTGCAGAACGTATATTTTATATTTAGTCATAATAAAACTACTGTCCTTTGCTTTCTCAAATGGTAAAGGATTAGAGGATGGATAATTTGAATGAACATGATTTTAAACTTTTCATGCTATGTATGTGTTACTTGTACGTGCGTATGGCAAAGACTTATGAGTATGATATATATATGAGATGTACTTAAAATATATAAAGTTATATATTTCAGAATCTACAAAATATACTGATTGCAATTCTGGAACTACATACTTGTGTAACTTAAACATAAAATACCGCTTAGCTATTTTTTTCCCATTGTTTTTCATTTACACACCTAATGAGCTCTGAAATATTTGGGATAAATTGTCCTTCCCAAAGGAGGGAATGATTTTCAGATGTTTTTAGTTAGTAACTTATGTTGAAATCAAAGTGGTTTAAATAGTGGATTGGTATTTAAACCAAAATAATGCTCCTTTACATTAATTTGTATTTTTATTTATCTTACATACCTGGAGAAATTGACCTGAGGAATAATGTATTGATTATAGGCCCTCTCAGTATATATAATTTTTAGAGTCCATTCTTGACTACATTTTCTTTTTTGCATATGATGATATATTTTGAAAAAACTTACAATTAGAACTTTATAGCTAGAATGTTCTTTAAAAATTAATTTCATCTAATTCCTTCAAGTTATTTACAACCAGATGACAATGACTATATTATGGTCATTTATAGTTTACAAAGTTATTTTTTCATTAAATGGAACTCCAGCTTTGCCTAAACCTATGACTTCCATATTTTAATTTCTTTATTCTTTGTCTCTTGTTGTTTTGGGCATTAATGTCAGCAAAGGCAACTAAAAAAGTTGCAAATGTAATCTCCATGAGGTCTGGGACACTTTTTAGATTTTTGTCAGTGTTCATATCAAATATATTGATAAATGGGAAGTAATTGCAAGAACTAAGAGGAACTGCATATGAATTTTTCTTGTAGGTGGTAAAGGGAAGAGGAAAGACCTGGTTTTGATGAGGGAAGAGCATGAGCATGGGCAAAATGAGGAAAATAATGGAATATTTTGTGTTAAAGAAACATTAGGAGACAGCGTATGTAACCCAGAAGTCACTTTTTTTTTAAACCAAGTTTTGAGTATATGCAGTTTGTGCCAAAAATAGTATTAGAAGTTTGTCCTAAAGGTGTCCATGGTGATTTTTTTTTTTTTTTACAACTTCACTAGAGCAAATGAAACAACCACTACCATAGCTACCATTATCCAATTTACTTTTTAGCAGGCATTTAACTCAGGCTGGTGGCAGTAGGTTATGGAGCACTATTTTGTAGTCAGTGAAGGATCTAATGGAACTTTTCAAGTACAGCAGCAACATGGTGAAAACAGTGCAAAAGCTTAATCTGAACAGCTTGCAGATTAGATTTAATGGGGGAGAAACTAGAGTCAAGGAGACCAAGTAGAAAGTAAAAATTGTGGTCTGGCCTAAAATAAGGATGTTTTGGAACGCAAGCAGTAGGTAGAATTAAGGAGCATTTCCCGAAGAATATTTTGATGCCAGAGAATTACAAATGTAGAGAAAGAGGGAGAGAGAGGATGCTAGTTTCAGGGCTGGGTGATTTGGGGAATGATGAGCCATTCCCCCAGGGTCATTGCAGGAGAGGTGATTTGGGATTATATTCCGAGTTCAGTATTGCTTATATTATGTATAAGTTGATAGTAGGGCCTCTGGGTGCATTATGTGCTCACATAATAGAATTAGGGAACTGGAGCTCAGGTAAGATCTTTGAGCTGGAAAAAATTTGAGCACAGAGTTCTGGATGAAGCTTTGAGACATGATTCAGTACTTGAGGGAGGAAGGTGGTTTGCCTTTCTTCAGAAATAGCTATTTCAATACTTGCCTCCAAGGTTATATTTCTGTTCCACTTATTTGCTAGCATTTCCTACCAGTGTGATTCAGCCAATTAAGATGTGTTTGATTACAAGTAAAGAAAATGAACTCAAACTGGCTTTAATAATAAAAGGGACTTGGGTTGTCTGATAATAGAAAATCCAGAGGTAGGTAGGTCTTCAGAATTGGTTTGGTTTAGGGACGCCTGGGTGGCTCAGTCGGTTAAGCATCTGCCTTTGGCTCAGGTCATGATCCCGGGGTCCTGGGATCGAGTCCCACAGTGGGCTCCCTGCTCAGTGGAGGGCCTGCTTCTCCCTCTCTCCCCTGCTCATGCTCTCTCTCTCACTATCTCTCTCAAATAAATAAAAATCTTAAAAAAAAATAGTTTGGTTTAATGTTTCAACAGTATTATCAAGGATGGATCCAGTTTCTTTCTGTGTCAGCTTTAACTTTAGGCTGGCTCCTCCTGAAGTGTACAGGAATGAGAAGGAAGGTATCTGTTCTTTTACTTGTAGAGTGAGAAGAATTTGGCTTCTGGCAGTTCTCTCAGAAGGTTGGGAAGCTTCCTTCTCAGGTGCCACTTGTGACAAAGATGCCCTAGTTCACCATGGTCATGGGATATTTTTCCATTCATACAGATCTTTCTTTCAACAATGTTTTGTAGTTTTTGGAGTATAAGTTTTGTAATTCTTTTGTTAAATTTACTCCTAAGCATTTTATTCTTTTTGATACTATTGTAAATAGAATTCTTCTTTTAGTTGAGGTGTAGTTGGCATAGAACACTGTGTTAGTTTCAGATGTACAAAGTAATGATTCGATGTTTGTGTATGTTCCAAAATGGTCCCCACAATGTCTAGTTAACATTCCTCATCATACATGTAGAATTTTGTTTTCTTTTGAAGATAACTGGTAAGATTTACTTTGTTAACAGTGTTAAATATACACCATAGTATTGTTAACTTTAGATAGAATTATTTTCCTTTTTTTTTTAAATTATATTATTTGACAGAGAGACACAGCAAGAGAAGGAACACAAGCAGGGGGAGTGGGGGAGGGAGAAGCAGGCTTCCTGCGGAGCAGGGACCCCAATGCGGGGCTTGATCCTAGGACCCTGGGATCATGACCTGAGCCGAAGGCAGACGCGTAATGACTGAGGCACCCAGGTGCCCCTCCTTTTTTTTTTTTTTTTTTTTAAGATTTTATTTATTATTTGACAGAGACAGCGAGAGAGGGAACACAAGCAGGAGGAGTGGGAGAGGGAGAAGCAGGAGGAGTGGGAGAGGGAGAAGCAGGCTTCCCGCTGAGCAGGGAGTCCGATGCGGGGCTCGATCCCAGGACTCTGGGATCATGACCTGAGCTGAAGGCAGATGCTTAACCACTGAACCACCCAGGCGCCCTAGAATTATTTTCTTAATTTCATTTTTGGATTGTTTGAGCAAGTGCATAGAAATAAAATTGATTTTTGTATATTTATCTTGTATCCTGCAACGTTGCTGAACTATTTACTCTAAGTTTTAAAATGAGTTCTGTAGGAATTTCTAATATACAAGCATGTATCTGTGAATAGAGTTAGTTTTACTTCTTCCTTTCCAGTCTGAGTGGCTTCTATTTCCTTTTCCTGCTTAACTGCCCTGGCTAGAACTTTTATACAATGTTGAAGAAGAGTGAGAGCAGACATTCTTGTCTTTTTTTTGGATCTCAGGGGGAAAGCTTCTAGTCTTTCATCATTAAGTATGGTTTTTTGGTAAATGGCCTTTATCTTGTTGATCACAAGATACCTATTCTCTTCTATTCCTAGTTTTTTGAGTGTTTTTATCATGAAAGGGGGTTGGATTTTTTTCAGATGCTTTTACTGCATTTATTGATATGATCATGTGGTTTTTGTTTTTTAGTCTGTTGATATGGTGTGTTACATTAATTGGTCTTCAGATACTAAACCAACTTTGTTTTGTATGGGATATATATCATGACTAAGTGGGATTTATCATCATTTGGTCATGATATGTAATCCCACTTGGTTATGATATGTAATTCTTTTTATATGTTGCTGGATGTGGCCTCAATAGTATTTTGTTGAGGATTTTTGTATCTGTATTCATAAGCAATAACACTGTAGTTTTCTTGAAATGTCTTTGTTGCAAATAATTTTTAAATGCCTAGATGTTTGGATTAACTGTGGAATTTTTCAACATGTAATTGATTACTATTTCTTTGTGGGCTTATTAAAGTACACACTTATTAAATAAAATGGCATATGAATTAGTCTCTACTGTTAATATATTTTGAAAATATATATATGTTTTTAAGGATTGGGAAGAGAACACAGTAACCTCTGTTTTTACAGTGGAATGAAAGAATCTATTGTATTTATGAACCTGGTGTGTTTTCTTTTCTCCACTTCTTTTTTTTATAAGGGTGGAAGTGTTTATTGACTGTGTGTGTGTGTGTGTGTGTGTGTGTGTGTGTGTAGGACTAATTTGCCCCATCATATACCTGAAAAGCAATGAATATATTACAATATGAATAAAGTAAAATAAATGTTATGGAGATTAAGCTTGGATTTGTATTCAGAATTTTATTAACTTTTTTCATTGATTAAAACATGAGAATTTTATAAATGATAATTGCACAATACCACCAAATATAGTAGAATAATTTATTGCACAGATTTCTTATTTTTTAAGAGCTTGGGACACAATACAGTAGTTTTGTTTTTTTTTTTAAGATTTTTATTTATTTATTTGACAGAGATACACAGTGAGAGAGGGAACACAAGCAGGGGGAGAGGGAGAGGGAGAAGCAGGCTTCCCGCTGAGCAGGGAGCCCGATGCGGGGCTTAATCCTAGGACCCTGAGATCATGACCTGAGCCGAAGGCAGATGCTTAATGACTGAGCCACCCAGGCACCCCCACAATACAGTAGTTTATAGTTTCTGTGGTGGATTAAATTTCTCTGAGGGATGGTATTTAGTGGAATTTCTTGAACAGAAGGTTTACCAAATAGTAAGAGTTGTTCACCATCTTCCATGGAGTTTTTAGCAGACTCTTTCCTTTTAGGGTCCCATGATGTTGAGGGAGAACAGGAGTATGCTTTTGTCTCCAGTCTGTAGGATACCACTCCCTCCTCCAATCACTCATCCTGGTGAAGTTTCTAAGACTAAGGGGTATACCAGTAAAACTACCCTGGGTCATGCCCTCATTAGCGTTCTCCTTGTTAAGAATGCACCTGGGTGTAGTAACAGGCAGTTCTTTCTTTTCTGCTCATTTACTGTTTGTGCATTCAGTGGGGGCTTCCAGTGTAGCCCACAACGGGCATCCTCTTCACAATGCACTGAGAACCACAAATTAATTATATTGTAGGACCTTACACATTACAGAGATTCTCGTTTGACACTAATAACTGAAGAACTTATTACCTCTAATTTACAACTAAAAAAAAAACCCTGAGGCTCAGGAACTTTAATGACAGGACTAGAAGCTTAGAAGGACATGACCAGAAGCCGACATAAGCTGGGGCTGGAAGCCTCACTTCTCTCAGATTATAAGCTCCTTGAGAACAGGGAGTATATTTTAATCAGTGATTTAGCCTCAGCACTTAGCATGTGTCTTGGCCTAGACGTGTTAAATAAATATCGAGTCCCTGCTCCATACCGAGTGGCTGACCCCCACGTCGGCTATTGTGAGATTGCTTATGCAGATGATTCTGGACCCCTACAGAAAAGCCGAGGCTCTCTTCTTAGGGCCCAGGGGTCTCAGCTACTTTCAGAAGTGAGAAAATCCTCCCAGGATTTTTTTTTTTTTTTTTTTTTAAAGATTTTATCCATTTATTTGACAGAGAGAGACACAGCGAGAGAGGGAACACAAGCAGGGGGAGTGGGAGAGGGAGAAGCAGGCCCCCCGCCGAGCAGGGAGTCCGATGCGGGGCTCGATCCCAGGACGCTGGGACCATGACCTGAGCCGAAGGCAGACGCTTAACGACTGAGCCACCCAGGCGCCCCCTTTTTTTTTTTTTTTTTAAAAACCACTTTGCTGTTCTGTCTCTGACCTGCATTAACTTCTGACAGAGGACCTTTGTCAACATTCATATCATGTGTGCTTGCTGGTGGCTGAGCTTCTGGTCCCATGTGCTTCTTTTTTTTTTTTTAAAGATTTTATTTATCTGACAGATAGACAGCGAGAGAGGAAACACAAGCAGGAGGAGTGGGAGAGGGAGAAGCAGGCTTCCCGCTGAGCAGGGTCCTCTATCATTTTTGCATCCGGGAAGCCAGCTGGGTGAGTACTTTGGAGGCTCTTCAGACTTAGGTGTTATAGTCCCTACGAATAATAACACGGAAAGTAAAATAGTGTATGGAGAACCTGTAGACAAAACACAGTCGCATGCCCTGGTGGGTTTTCTGATTATCAAGTTTGAATTCACATTAAATTCTAGAAACATCTTATCATTCATCTCCTACCACCTCTAAATCAAAAAACAAAACTAGGAGTGCCGGGGTGGCTCAGTCGGTTAAGCGTCTGACTTTTGATTTTGGCTCAGGTCATGATCTGGGGGTCTGGGATTGAGCCCCGTGTTGGCCCCTCAGTCAGTGGGGAGTCTGCTGGAAATTCTCTCTCCCACTCCCTCTGCCCTTCCCCACTGTGCTCACGCATGCACGTGCTCTCTCTCTAAAATAGATAAATCTTTAAAAACCAAAACCAGGGCGCCTGGGTGGCTCAGTTGGTTAAGCAAGTGCCTTCGGCTCAGGTCATGATCCCGGAGTCCTGGGATCGAGTCCCACATCGGGCTCCCGGCTCAGCGGGGAGCCTGCTTCTCCCTCTGACCCTCTCCCCTCTCCCCTCTCATGCTGTTTCTCTGTCTCTCTCTCTCAAATAAATAAATAAATAAAATCTTAAAAAAAATAAATAAATAAAAACCAAAACCAAACCCAACTATCAGACCAGAAAAAAAACTTGACATAAAATTGTAGAAGGATCTTCTAAACAATCACAATCTAATTCTCTAAATCTAAAACTCTAAATGGAGATAAGATTGTTGAAATTTGTGGTTACATTTCACAAATTAAGCCTACCTCCTAGAACTTTTACAAACTTTGTATCATGCTCAAGCATACAAGCAATGATTAACTTAGGACACTTTGATATTTTCCAACACTTTTAATAGGAATATCTCACTTTCCCAAAAGTACTAGTTATATTCTTCTTGCATTAGGCTCTAATGTTGTCGTGGGCTCTAGTTGAGAAAGAACCTCTGGTCTGTGGGTTTATAGTCAACACTTAATATAATTTTATATGGTCTTTGAAGTAATATGCATATAAGGTATCCCCATTTTTGCACATACTCATGAAACTGCAATAGACATCTAATAGTCTTCAGCAAAAATGTTTTGAGAGATCAAACAACATACTCTTTGTTCCTGTGGATTTGATTATAGGTGCTTTTCTCTGTATTTCTTTCTTTGATGTTTTCTTTCACTCCATGTGTGTCTCATTCCTTCTTCAGTTGGTCCCTTAAGTCTGTTCTTCCCCTTGTCCTACTCCTTTAACTGGTTGTGATATGTAGTGTATCTCTTAGGTCCAATGTTTATGCAGTATAACTAGCACAGCATCTAACAGTTCTCTTTAAAAAAAATTCCTGCCAAACAATAATTGTTTTATGTGCTCTTTGATTAATACTTTTATTAGTTTGCTGACTCTCCAATAAGAAAAAAATTTCCCACCCCCTGTTTTCTTGGCCTCTCTGTGTTGCTGGCTCAGAGTGTTTTATTGTTTGATGGAGTAGATAAAATTCCCCTGATGTTTCCTACTCACTCTAAATTTGGAATACACCTACAATATTCTTTTAGGCTTTATTGTTTCCTAAACCATCTATTTAAATACAGTCCTAAAGCTTAAACGGAACACTGTTATTGTGGCTAAAAATAATATGTGAAATGGAGCAGTAGATTTGACTTCATTACCATCTTCATAAACCATGCAAAAGCCAGCGTTCCCACAAAGCTCTCAATAAGGTCTAGTGATTATTACATTTTGCCAGTTCCATGGTAAATGTATAATGGTTACTTGTAGTGATTTGTAAAATGGAATGGTGGGAAGAGCTTGACCTTTAAATCCAGTGGGCCTTTCTAAAACCCTGATGTTTAGAGCAAAGGGAGAGGCATCCGTAAGGACACTAGTCGGGGGGAAAGCTCTTGGCCATTACCGAACAGAATAGTATCCAGGGCACCCTTGTGATGCATCTGTAGCAGAATGAGGAGCATTTAGTCTATTATTATTTTTTAAAGATTTTATTTGTTTATTTGACAGAGTGTTAGGGAGAGAGCACAAGTAGGCAGAGCGGCAGGCAGAGGGAGAGGGAGAAGCAGGCTCCCCGCTGAGTAGGGAGCCCGATGCGGGGCTTGATCCCAGGACCCCAGGATCATGACCTGAGCCGAAGGCAGACGCTTAACCACCTGAGCCACCCAAGCACACCCCAGTCTATTATATTGAGACTTCTATGAACTAGAGACTGTTTGTAGCTCTTTTATAAGGGATGGTGGATTAGACATTCTTATTTAATTTTACTTTTATCATTTATCAGAAAACCTTTATATTATCCTAGTTTTTTTATAAGACATATCTATTTTCCCAGGTGAATTGAATTTAAATTGTTTTAATAAAGAACTTCACATCCTTGTTCTCTGACGTTAAAAAAGATGATTTTGCCATTTGAATTATTTTGTTACACTTTATGATCCTGTACTTATGTTCTTGCTTTTCCCCAGTCTAAATTCCCATCTGGCACTTCCTCCTCTCTGTAGCCCCTCTTCTAACTATTCCAACTCTCAAAACCTGATTCCTAGTTCAGGTGCCATCTGCTCCAAGACTGCTTTGCAAAGTCAAATGTATGAATTTGGGTTGTTTTTTTTTTTTTGCATCTCAATTTCTGTACTTTTAGAGACATTTTGCCTAGACTTCTATTTCATATTTTGTTAGCTTTCAATGACAGGTGTTATGTATCAAGTATATGAAATTACCATTATTCAACTGTTTTTGAGCTACAAACATGTCAGGTTCATATGTCAGAACCTAATACTTATTTCAACATTAACTGCACAAACCTTTGAACATAAACTCTGGTCTGAGTTCGTTAAAACACATTTTGGACTTGGATTTATGTCTCTATCCTAGAGTAATTACAGAGTTTTATATATAACAAATGTATTCAAGAAATGTTTGTTGAAATGAAATCAATTGGATTGTCCACATTACTATTACTCCTTATGAGATAACTAATAATTTAGAAATGATGCCTTTTCTGTGGGTCACACCATTTGAAAACCAGGATATTTGAGCTCACTGTGGAAATCTGTCTATTGCCCACTCATTTCAATATTGTCAGATACCTAAAGTTAAACTCCTTATCTGAAAGTCCCTGTTCCTTATGGTTTGGTTGTATACTATATTGCCTTTCTTGAAACATTTTCTCTTTTCTTTGTCTATATTTGCCTTATTTTGCTTTTTACTAATTGCAAAAATAATTCCTTTATTTCTAATTTTCCTCTCTCAGACTTTTTACCAACTTAATTCTTGGTTGAAGGACTGCCAGTGCGCCCCCCCCCCCCCCCGTTTGGAAAATGTTCCGTGGCTTGCTTTGTTTTATCATGGGAAAAAAAAATCTTTCTTTTGAAGTTATATTTTGTGCTTGCTAAAGGTCCAGTTAAATCACAGGAGATAAAAGTTGTACTGACAACCTTGGACATTCCCTGTCCTTTGCCAGAAATAGCAAACTAGATACTCATCTTGTACAAAAATATGTGCATATTCATCCTCACTTCAAAACAGCTTGTCTTTGGTCGTTCTTACAGTAAGCAGTAGAAGTCTCAGTGAGCTCACAGTGTGGAATCTGGGGGTTACTGGGCAGGAGGTAGGTTTGGAGGGGAACAAAGTGTAGTGCGGAACAAATGGAGAAATTTGTGCTTTTTCTTTACTGACAGGCTTTTGAGTTTAATACCATACAATCTCTTTCTTAGCTACTTACAATACAGTATAATTTCCTCAAGCCAGGTTTTTTAGCTCACTTAGGCCTTTTTTCCTAACTGGAAGAAATTTTACATGAGAAAATGAGATTTTTGAATTGTAGGCCAAGCCCAATCTGTGAATACATTGAACTATTTTATAGCATCATACAGAAATACATTTTTGTTTTAGTGAATTTCTTTTGTCCTTGAATCAACAATTTTTCAGTATAATACTTTTAATTAGGTAAAATTTGTGATGGGCTCTTTTACAAGTTATGGAGCATGGATAGACATTTTTCATATTTAGACCCCATTAGTTGGGGGTGCTGGAACATGACACTCTGGTCTATGAAGTTGAAATTGGTAGTTTTAATAATTAAGGTGATTTATTTTCTTATATATTCTGGTTGGAGTGGAATAGGGGAACAGGTTATTGTAAATCTATGGGAGGAGACCTTCTCTGCCTTTATGTAGTGGTTTATACATGTGCGTGTTTCTGCTGTTCCAATGAATAATTTAATAAAATGGACTAGATCTTACTGAGCATGGTTTGTAAATGCAAGGGTAGAGATCATTGTATTCCCCATGCCTCTGATGGTGTCTTGCACATGACAGATCTATAATTATCTGTTGAGTGAATGGTTGAGTTGATAAAATATCTACTAGTTGCTTAATATCATGTGTTGAGCTCCGAGAAACAGAGAAAAACCATAACATTAAACATGGTCTTTAAGGTTGTAAATTAGAAGTAGAGACAAAAATCAATGCATATTAATAGAGGGAATGATTAGTACTGAAATCTATAGTATTTAAAGTAATTTTTTAATAAAAACGGAGATAGATGAAAGAGGCAACAATAGTGATGTCATTTTCTAATTACTGAACACCTACTTTGTACCATTTATTGCACGAGGTGTTTTACATATGTTATCTCAGTGAATCTTCATGGCAAATCTGATTATTATCCCTGTTATTCCTCCATGAGATCATCGAGGTTCAGTATCATTCTCAAGATCACATAGCAATTAAGTGGCAGTGTTAGGCTGTAAGACCTGTTCTGTCTGCCTCTTCAACAGTACTCTGCTACTTTATTGCATTGTTGCTTCTCTGATTTTTTAGAGCTGTCTGGACCAGGATTGGTCCAGGATGGTAGCTGGGTACCAGAGGCTCTCTGGACACCTGCAGACCCAGTATAAGACTTGGAGCTCTTCCTAAACCAGAAATGTAACACCAACACTGCTGTCACTGGAGCTGGGCTCTACCCATGGGATTGGTTTGGTGATGGGAAGAGGAATCCTATATAGAGACTTTAAGAGGCTTCCTTTGTCTCTGCCCTCGTCAGTATCAGTGTTAAAATCCACACATTTTTTAGTGATATTTTCAGGTTCGTCAGTTTCCATTACAGGAAATATTTTATGTGTACCTATAAGCAGTTGTTGAAAACAAAGTGCAGTATCCATCATGGTGGCCATTGTGTTTGAGTTGCTTATAATTAGAAAACTGGTATAATTGATGGGTCTCTGTCTGCCAGTTCTAGGTCCCTCGCCTGGGGAGCTTTTTACAAATAACAGTCGACATCCTTGAACAGCATGGGTTTAAACTACATGGATCCACTTCTACGCAGACTTTTTTCGATAAATACAGTACAGTTCTGTAAATGATTTAACATTTTCTTTTCTCTAGGTTACTTTGTTATAAGAACAAAGTATATAATATGCATAACATACAAAATATATGTTCATTGACTATGTTATTGCTAATGGCTTCCAGTCATTAGCAGGCCATTCATTAGTAGTTAGGTTTTTGGTAGTCAAAAGTTATACTTAGATTTTCAATTGCATGGGGAGTTGGTACCCCTAACCCCTGGTCTTTCAAGGGTTGACTGTACTAGTATCTTAGCCCAATCTCCAGAATACCTAAGTCAGTAGTAGGTTTGTACTGGGGCTCAGGAAATCGGTCAAGCTATCTATCCATCTGTCTAGTCATATGATTCTTTTTTCTTTCTTACTTTTTTTTTTAACCATCTGATGATTTTTAAGCACATAGGTCACATTCTCTCCTGTTCCCTCCTCACACACTTTTAACATCTCTGAAGACAACTTAGTATTGGAGAATAGTTTGATTGACAGAGTTTTTGTTTCTTGCATATAAAATAATGGTACATTTTACAACTGATGGGAACTTATTTACAGTGATGGCAGGGTAGGTGATTTCTATAAGGGAAAATGATTACCTAGAAAACATCCATTTAGGGATGTCCTTATGATTCCCAGAGTGTAAATGTTTTAATTTAACTAAAGAACAGAGAAGCTATTTGGTTTCATTAATCAGTACATTCGAATCATTACTCTGAATGATTATGCTTCATTTATTTTGTGTCAGAATGTTTTCCACACAATAATAGAGAATAAAAGTGCATCATTAATTATAGTTGAGCAGCTCACACATGTGTGGGTCTATATATTTCCGTATCGTCACACAATGAAGGAAATTTAATATAAGAAATAATTAATCCTTACAAAAGAATTGAAGATTCAATTAAATAATATTAAATTCACGATCATTTATAATCATGCCTTATAACAGTTTTAAGTAATGCTTGAAAAAGTTTGGGGAAACATTTCCATTTGCCTGTGTCTTTCATTTCTAAATGGAAAGCTTTTTTTATAATATGGTTGTTATCCTTGGGGGCTAACAGTTACTTGCTTTGGAGAAGAGTGTAACTTTAAAAAAAAAAATGGAATCTACTCATTTGCAGGGGCTTTACTGTGATGGGATTTCTGAAAGAGAAGACTAATTACTGTAAAAAAGTTGCAGTTCTGCACATGCTAATTTGGATTTGCTCCTTTACTGTAAATAGGGACCCTTCCTGATAAGAACCTCCTTGCCAGTCTGCTCTTCTGGTGATCAGAACTTCCATGCTCCTTTATAACGTTTCTTTTGGCTCTTTTCCTTTCCCCTGGCTGGCTGGGACTCTTGCTAAAAACAAAACAAAAACAAAAAACACACACACAACTATGCAACAAATGAACATACAAAACCTGCTTGCAGTATATAATTGCAATATCATGAAAACCCACTATATCTTCCTAGATCCAAAAGGGGATGAAGGAAGCCAGGTACCAGTTTGATTTGTTGATTGCATAAAGTAAAGGACTTAATTTATAGTTCAGTAACTTCTTAAAAGGCAAATATGTCTCTGCTTTATAGATGAGAAAATATAGAGACAAGAAAAATTTAACCAGTTTAAGAGATGCTACAGGGAAAAGTGGGTGGAGAACAAAATTTTAGAGATTCTTGGAACACATCATAGTCTCTCTGAACTCAGTGATCTCTCTTTTTGCAGCAATGCCAAAATAATTTCAACACTATTTTTTTCAGACACCAGTTTTCAAATGGTTTCTTAAACATTGCTTCAGCTTACTCTTGTAATGAATTTCTGACTTACAGTTTTAATAGCAATTTTGGGTAGTTTGTCTAAGAATACCCACTTCACAAGTGATGGGGTCAGATCTAGAATTTGGGACTTAGGACACTTAGACCCATTTCATTTCCACCACATCACACTTAGTGATTCACTAATAACTTAATCACATTTTATTCCTTACTCCCCAATTATGATATCACTAATTTCAGTATTTTAATGTTACTTTTTATAATTTCATTTTGCTTCAGGCTTTGATATTTAGAAGCTGTTGAAGCCAAAATTCTTTCAGTATGGATTACACCCTTGATTTTAGGAGAATATGAAAAAGAAAATTTAACATTAAAAATTGATTTATACTAATATTTTGTGGAATAGCCATAGCCCATGTACAATTATGAAAAAACTCAGTTTTAATATAATTGAGGAAATCTTTAAAAATTTATATGTTTAACAGCTTTATTGAGATATGATTCACATGCCAGTTCAACTTGTCTAAAGTTTACAATTCAGTAGTTTTTGGTATATTCACAGAGTTGTGCAGTGCACCACAATCATTTTTAGAACATGAAGAAACATTTAAAAAAAAAAAAGATTTTATTTACTTATTTATTTGAGAGAGAGAGAAACACGAGTTGGGGGGAGGGGCAGAGGGAGAAGCAGACTCTCACTGAGCAGGGAGCCCAATGCTAGGTTCCATCCCTGAACTCCAGGATCATGACCTGAGCAGAAGGCAGATGCTTAACCGACTGAGCCACCCAGGAGCCCTAAGAAAACCTTCTTAAATGTGGAGGTATTCAGGGACATCCTGGCTCTTTTCAATTTTAGGCTGTTGTGAATAGAGCTGCTTTAAAAAAAAAAAAAAGCAGAGGTAATTTTAACAAAATAAGTAATCTTCAAATTAATGTCAGAATCATGTGTTTGAAAACCTTTAATTATATTGTAATTATTTCTCAGCTATTTAGAGACATTTTGTACCAGGGTGCTGAGCTGGATATCTAAAGTATTTTTAATTTTTTTAATTTTTTAATTTTTTATTTTTTATTTTGGGTTTTGTCAATGTCCTGGTGTTTCTTCATTGCTGTTTTGGTCAGGAAGGTAAAGTAGATGATGTTTGCTTAAACAAATGAGTCTCATATATTGCTGTAGAAGCTATAAACATACACATGGTAATTAAGTACAGGCTAGATTTCTGTTGTAGCTTACCAAATTCATAATAGATCCTTGGCAGAAAACTTTACCATTATTTACTAAACCGTGGTTCTCGTAATTTGATGCAGATTAGAAGAATCACATGCGTATTTAAAAACAGTAGTACCTTTACCTGCTCCTTGGAGATTGTAATTTAATTGGTAATTTAATCCCACATGGGACCCAGGTGCCAATAGCTGGCAAATTTAAGTTTCCTACATGATTCTCATGTATGGCCAGGATTAAAAACTTGTTTTAGTTCTTGTTTTCAAAATTTTAGCAAAAGAAGCCTGAAGCTTAATTTTTCCAAACTAGTTTAACTTTCATTCATCTGTCTGATGTCTCAAAAAAGCTGATTAAATCAAAGCTAGGTTAGAAAATGGGGGGGGAACCCTGATTAAATCTCTAGCCGGTACCTCTGAAGCTCATTTGCCGTATTGTTCATCTTTGTGTCCTCAGTACTAGCAAATGCCTACTCTGCAAAAGTTCTTTACTTGCCTGCCTGCCTTTTCTTCCTTTCCTTCCTTTCATCGATATTTATTAAGTGCCTACTGTCTGTTCCAACACTGTTTTATATCCTGAGGCTATAAATACAATTTGGAGCCCTTCTTACATTTGAGTTGGCAAAAGATGCATAATAAATATTTGTTGAATTGAATAGAATCACACCTGAGCCCTCTTGGCAAACTGCTGGGCTGTGCCTCAAATCCTGTGTAGAAATTAGGCCTTTCTGATATCTAGGAACATTCCAAGCATCGTCTGTCACTTCCTCATTTGTTTGCTGCCCTGTTACCTTCAGGGACATCCCAATTCTAGGCAGGCTTAAGCCGTCAGGATCAAGTTGGTTAGAGCTAGTAACTTAGGTCTCACTTCTCCATGTACCACAGACTCACCTGGGTCCTACCAACGGCTGAGTTTTGGGTTCGCTCAGAGACCAGTTAGGTCATAAAGACGTAAAGACAAGGGACACTCTGACTTGTGGGTTGTAAGTCAGCGGAGCCTGCCCCGGCATGACCGCCGGGTCTTAGGAGCCAGCCTTCTATTCAGCCCCATGGCACATTTTCTGGGAGCAGTGAAGGAGGGGACATGGGGTGATCCTGTACCAGTTTACAAATTCTCACTGGGTTGATCATCTCTCCTGTGCTTGGATAGTTCAGAGCTGACTTATTGGAAAAAAGAGTACTTACAGCTAGCAGAATATCTGTGTGTGTGCACCTGTGTGCATGGCGTCCCCCTCCTCACCCTGGTATTCTTATTAAGAATGAGAAAACAGCAGAAGACAGTATTTTGTTTACGTTTTTAATCAGTGATTTTGTTTTTACTTGTTATTTGTGTTTTTTGCAGCCTCTCAGCATGTAGAAAATACCTTCTGAATGCGAGTAAACAGGTATGGGGAGCTGGGTGATGAATCTTGCTGTGGTGCTTCTAATGGAGATCTAAAATGGGGGAAGAAAGATTGCAGAGTTTAACAACACATTGCTTGTTGTTGAAGCCTTGATGCCACTCTTGGCAATATTAAAATATCCATGCAGTATTGAATAATGTTGATCAGAGTCTTAGCCTGCCCCATGTTCTTAGGAAAATATTTTAAGAAATACATTCTGCTTTTAAAATGAAGTAATTAAAAGTTTAGGCATTGAGGTGGTTCTCCCCTCATACTGCATTCCCTCCTGAATTCTTACACTTTTTATTTGGGCTCTTTGACTTATTTCATTTTGCAAATAATTTATTCTCTGGACATGTGTGTATTGGTGTGTGCCTTTAAAGGATTTGGTTCTTTTGGGGAACTACAACTATACCAAAGGAGCCTCTGTGACCACCATTAGAACAAAGCTTCCTAATTTCAGTGTCATTAAGTTAAGCGGCTGGTGCCGCTGAATTCAAAGGCACAAGCTTGGTTATTGCCTGTTTTCTCTAAAAACAGCCTGAACAAAGCATTTCCTTAAGCAATGTTGAGCAGGATTTGGAACTTCCTAAGCCTCAGAAATGTCTTAGAAAGGTTTATGGAATTGCAGAGGTCAACATTACTGCACGTGATTCCTCACCTCTACCCCCAGTCCATGGTATTTGACTCCTTTAAAAAATTTTGTATTTTAGAATCATATGGTCAGAATTCCTAAGTTAAAAAAAAAATCCAGTTAAATATATGTTATATCAGTTACTCATAGATGTGTGATAACACACATGCTAGTTAATTTAAGAACAAAGTTTCAAAAATTGGAGCTTGCATTATAGCAGTGGTATGTTATTTTTACATATTATGTTATTTAGTTTCTTGTAGATAGTTAAGGAGAGTAATCTTTTATATAAATGTAGTATCTTCTGTGAATAGCTTGGAAATGGTAGAGATCAGGAGTTGGCCGGAATTTATTCATGCTTTTCTTTTTCATAATGATCTTGCTTTCATTATTTTTTATCATGATGTTTTCATTAATTTTTCTTTGAAAATATTGAGATATAACTGACATAACATGTTAATTTCAGATTTACAACATAATGATTGAATATTTATATTGTGAAATGATCATCACAATAAGTATAGTGATATATATATAATATATATATGTAAAAATATATAACAAAATGTATAACATTTCTTTCTTGTGGTGAGAATTTCAAAGATCTACTCTGTTAGCAACTTTTGAATATACAGTTACAGTACTTTTAACTCTAATCACTGTGCTGTACATTACATCCCCAGGACTTATTTATCTTATAACTGGAAATTTGTACCTTTTGACCACTTTTTCCCATGTTTCCCATCCCCACACCCTAAGTTTTCTTTTTTATGAACATCTACCATATACCAGACTCTGTTAAGTGCTAATAGGTACAAAAGAAAGGCATGATAATATGCGGTTAGTAATAAAGGTGGAATGTATTTTGGTGAGGTGAGCGGCATAGATTTGCTTTCATCTGTTTTATTTCTAGGTAAATTTATATTTCCGGGGAAAATTCCCTTTATAGAGAGAGAACTCAGGTTGAGTTGAGAAGGTTGAACTCTACCCCTGCATTTTCATTCTGTAATTTAAGTTTCTGTGGTAGATTGTCTGGTTGTTCCAAGAGAAAGGCAAATTTGGGAAATGCTACTTATTAGATTAATACTGTATTTTACATTCTTTTGTTAATACGTGAAGAGTTGCTCATTCTTTTTATCAGCATCAATTTAAGATAAAATCAGTATACAGGGTCAGACTCATGGCCAGTTGAGGAGAGTCTTGTCTCTGATAGTGCCATGACATGGTTGCCCTTTTCACATAGTCCACTGACGTCTTAATTTCGCAAACTCTTTGTTTCTATTGAATCCATTTTAGTTTGCCGTCCATTAATTTTTTTAAACTTCATGCAATTAAGAAAAGTTTACTCTCACGGATTAAGGAATTATTTTATGTAGGTTTACTATCTGCCATGTAAAGTAGTGATTTTTCCTTTTTTATGTGTTTCTATTTCTCTCAGGTTTTAGTGAGATATACCTGAATGTACTTCTGTCAGGATTAGATGGAGAAATTGTATTATAAAATCAATGGCAATTATGATCCTATAGATTATTTGGCTTATGTTTCTAGACCAAAACACCGTATTATTATTATTTTTTTAATACTGTATTTGACAAGAGAGCGAGCGAGCACAAGTAGGCAGAGCGATAGGCAGAGGGAGAGGGAGAAGCAGGCTCCCCGCTGAGCAGGGAGCCCAATGCAGGGCTCCATCCCAGGACCCTGGGATCATGACCTGAGCCGAAGGCAGACGCTCAACCGACTGAGCCGTCTAGGTGCCCCCACACCATATTATTTTCATATAGCCCTCCTGCATTATCATAATCATTAAATTTAATTAGGTGTCATCTTTAACATGCATTATTAAGTAAGATCTGGTGGTTAATACAGCTCTGCAAAGGTAATGTTGTAGGCTTTATTTTCAGTTCTACTTGGGTAATGTTTATGTTTCATTGGTATTTTATGTGGTTAAGAGTATATTAGGAAAATATCTTCTGTGAGTTGTTCATAGTGACTTTTGGGCCCTAAGTTTATTAATAACTTGTCATCCATGATCCTATAAACATATAAACTGATAATTCATGGCATGAATGATCTTTCACTTATTCATAAGGGAAATATTCCAGACCCACTCCCAGAGCCTCAGGAGGTCCCCTGTATTGCCCACAGGGAGAGTTTTAAACTTCATTGCTTTTCTCATTCCTTCTGCCGAACAATGCCATTCTCAAGGTCGCCATTTAGTGTCTGTGTACTGAAACAATAGGAGTCTTCCTCAGCTTCTCACCTGACTGGTTTGTGGTCCTATCACTGTCTAGTTCTATCCACCTCCGAGGCAGGTGAGTTCTTCTGGATTGGGATTATCCTGACATTTGGTCCTCTTAGAATCTGGTTCCTTCCTGGCTTCTCTGAGGTCGGTGCCCTCACCATGTCTCCCATGCCCATTTTCATCTCCATTGACTCCTCAACTGATAAGAATTTCTAAAGTTATGTTGTCTTAAAAAAAAACCCAAAAAAACCCAAAACCAACTTTTCCTTTACTTTGTTCCTATCTGAAGGAAATTCCCTCTCTCTTTCCCTTAAGTTATAGTATAGCTTCTTAAAAGAGCTTGTTTCCACTTCTTTATCTTCCAATTTATACTCCAACTTAAGGCGCCTGAATTTATGCACTTGCTTCCAAGCTCAAACTTCTTTTGCTAATAGTCTCTTAACTGCTGAATACAATGGTTTCACTAGTGGTCTTATTTGACCTTGCTTTTACATTTGATGTGGTTGATTACTTCTTTGATTTCCTTCCCTTCTTATACTATTCCCATGCTCCTGCTTCTTCCTTTTGGTTAATTCTTAGTCGCCTTTTCTTTTTGGCCCTAAAGCTGATATTCAGAAGTGTTTCTTCTTTCTCCCTCCTTTCTTAGTGTGCCTATTTATCTCTGCATCAATTCTGTTCATATAGTCATGAATCCTAAAAAGACATCTTCACCTCTTGATTGCTAGACCTAGATGGCCAACTTCTTATTAAGTATTTCCAAGTGGATATATAATAGCATTTCAAAATCATCATGTTCACAGCTGTGTTCTTTTAGCTGTTTCTTCAAATTGCCTTCATTTCATCTTTTTGTTAATTCATCTTCGACTGTCAGTTGCTAAATTCCCAAACCTTGGCTCTCAGTTTTTGACTTATTATCACTCACCCCTTAGATATCTCATCAGTCAGGCTGATTTTACCTCCTCAGTATTGTTTTTCTTTTATTTTTTCAGTAGACTATTTTCATATTCTCATAACTGGTGTCTTCTTGTATTACTTCCATTCATTTTCTGAACTGCTTAGAACAGATGCTTTGCTGAAATACAAGTATGACTCTGTCATTCTTTTGTTTAAAATATGATTCCCCATAATTTATAGTCTGAAATGCTGATGACTCTGTCCCTCATGATTCAACTCCCACCCTACCTTTCCAGTCTCTTTATAATTTGGGAACTTTGGTGTCTGGATACCCCTGGTGCTTCTTGACGCTACCCAGCTTTTGCACATGCGCTCTGTCAGAACTTGCCTTCCCACCTAATACAAGTCTTTTTTTTTTTTTTTTTGGACACTTAACATTTACTTATGATGCTTAGTGTATATATATATATATTTTAAGTAGGCTTCACGTCCAGTGTGGAGCCCAGTGCAGGGCTTGAACTCACAACCCTGAGATCAAGACCTGAGCTGAGAACAAGAGACAGATGCTTAACTGACTAAGCCACCCAGCTGCCACTTATGCTTAGTATAATGGATAGCTAGTATTTGTTAGCATATCCTTCTATCCCATTAAATGTTGACTTTTTGGAGGGCTACAACCTTTTTCGTTGTATTCACAGTCCCTATTATAGTGCTTGGCACATAGTAGGCATCCTAATAAATACAGTGTAGCCTTATCAGTGAGAGAAATAAAAATCAGTAGTTGGTCAGTTAGCCAAAGAAGTTGTAACAGTAGAGGAGCATAAAAAGGATGTACATATATCTTCAATATTTTATTCAAACATAAAACTTACAAATACATGTTTGTTTGTTTTTTTCCCTGACAAACCTTTGATATAAGACCCAGACTTTTTCTTCCAGTATGGATCCACAGATGGGTTCAGTGTTTCTTACCAAAATCAAACCCATAGTGGATTGTCTGTTTTTTTCTGATTTGTTTCTTTGCAGTAAAAACTTGGACACACTGTTGCAGTTACTTATGGTTTATTCTTCCATTGTTGTACAGTTATGATGCCCATACCTTATTCAATGCCAGTTTTTTTTATGAACTAATCTTTGAAAATTTTCAAGGCACTCAACTTTTTATAGAAACAGATTATGCATCATTTCATCCTCCTGTTTCATTTATTTAAGTAATATATGACTTTATAAAATCACATAATAAGGTGTAACTGCATAACCAGGTTTAGGATCAAAACTACTCTTACTACAAATGTAGTTCAGGTGATTGCAGTAGAGGTACTCAGTCTGCTCAGGAAGGAACCTACTGGTTGGAACATTCCAGGTGCATCAGTCAGTATGATTTACAAAGGGAAAGGAGATCATTGGTTAATCTGGACAGTTGGTTAAGTGGAAGTTGGTTAAAAGCATTCTACCATGTTTGTCAGATTGATGCTAAAAGATGGTTATCTCTGTTACTTGGCATTTTTGTAACTAGAAAAGTTTAATACAAACTTGCTGCTTGCCTGTGCATTTGCTCATCCACATCATTTATAAAAATGTTAAATAAGGCCACTTTGAGCACCTGTCTGCTGGAAGTCCTCATGCTTCTATGTGTATTTCTTGGTCATTTGTCTACTGCTTTAACCATGGCAAAATGTAAGTTTTAAAACTGGTCTTTGATTGCTATCAAGTAGAGCAAGTGTTCAACCATATTCTATCATTAATTCCTGTTTGTTTTTGTCCCTCAATATGTTGTTTTCTTCAGTATTTGGAAGGCCTTCATTTTGACAATTCCGTGTCTGGGCACCCTGTTAGCATCCTTCTGTGGAGTGGCTGGTTGTAATTAAAATTTTATATTTGAGCCAACAGTTTACAAATTCTAACCTGAGTCTTTAACTCTGTGGTAATGGCAATCAGATTTTTGTCCTATCTAGTTTAATAATTAGGTCTAGAATCTCCCTTAGGTTAATCACTATTTGATTTAGTTCCTGCAACCTGTTTCAAAATATAAGTTGGTATTTGCAATATTCTTAATATTTTTCTCTAATAAAGACCAAGAAAACAGTTATTCAGTCTCTCTCTCTCTGTCTCCCTCTTTTTTTCTCATCTAAAATACATGCTTTACAGAAAATCTTACTGTATTTCCAAAGGTTTTATCTTTTAAAATTTTTTTTTTAAGATTTTATTTATTTGCGAGAGAGAATGAGAGACAGAGAGCATGAGAGGGAGGAGGGTCAGAGGGAGAAGCAGAGTCCCTGCTGAGCAGGGAGCCCGATGTGGGACTTGATCCCCGGACTCCAGGATCATGACCTGAGCCGAAGGCAGTTGCTTAACCAAGTGAGCCACCCAGGTGCCCCAAAGGTTTTATCTTTTTAAGCAACATTTTTTAATTTGCTTTGGAGCACTTTGAAAGGTTAATCATGAATTCCTTCTTGTCAGGCCTGATGATTAGTTTGTCCTTGACCTGCTAATTTTTGAGGGATTCCCTATATTCCTTGATAGGGCTCTCATCCCAGTTTTTGAGAAGCAGTTAGGTATTTATGTCTCCTCTGATTGTATCCTTTAAGATTCTACAGAGGGCTTGGTCATTTTGATCTGTAGCAGATGTTTATCTTGGACTGTGGATGAGGTCTTTACAATGGTCTTCAAAGTACCTATGGTTTATTTTCTTAAAGCTGCATATTTCCTTTTTTGGAATAATGCACCATTTTTAAGAGTTAACTAGTGACCTGTTAGAGCTGTCTTTCAAGGCCAGGGTGATGGTGCTATCTAGTTTGGCAGGACTTTTTCCCAGTGAGCAGCTGGTTTTGATTTTTTCAGTGTTAGGTGAAACTCTCCTGCCTGACACCCAGAAGTATATACTCAGATTGCATTACCATTTTCTTGGTGGTTTTTTTTTTTTTTTTAATTTCGCTATGTTAATTAAAACTGCGAGACTATTATCTACAGTGATTGTAAAAGCTGTACCTCATAGTTTGTGTGTACCGGCTCTTTCAACATAATGTGTATATGAGTTGGTGATGGCTATGTTTCATAATAAAGGGAAGTTATTTATGGATTAAAAGAAGCACACTAGACTATTAGAGCAAGTAGCTTAAGAAAGCAAGCGTTCAAAATATTCACCATCTGCTTCAGTAGACTTTTTGAGAATAACAGTACAGTCTGAAACCCCCACAGGCATCTCCATTTTCTCTTCATAGTCTCCTCTGTTCAGCATCCTCTCTGGGTCCACCGGCCATCCTAGATTGTGGATGTGGATAGGCCACATCACCCACAACAACCCATATTTTTGGTTAATGCACCGACCTGCATCTTGCAGGACTTCCAGCCCCTTTTAAAATCTCCTCTAAGGGTCAGGTCCTCAAATTCTCTGTACTGATGAATCATTCCATCAGCTAGTTACCATGGTCTCCTCCATTTCAATCTGTACTCAGGTCACTAGTCGTCTTTTAAAAATGGGACATTATTCCAAAAAGGAAACATGCAGCTCTAAGAAAATAAACCATGGGTATTTTGAAGACCATTTTGACGACCTTATCCATAGGTATTCAGGGCCATTTTATGTGTACTGATGAATCATTCCATCAGCTAGTTACCATGAAGAGTCCCCTCTATTTCAGTCTCTTGCTTGCTCATGTTCTCTCTTCATAAACCTTCTGAGAGGGCCTCACCATTGCTAATTCTAACTCCAGTAAGAACTCTAATTTTGTATATCTAGAGGGGTCATTTCAGAGCTCTCTGTATTGTCAGCCCTTGGGGGAATGTTCTGTTAGGTCACACTCTGTAGCTGTGGTTGTAAGCCATGTGGTTCCGGCATTTTCTCCACATCACTCCTACAACTGCTTTATGGGCTAAGAAACTGGAAATTTGTGCTGAAGCAAGGACGCTTCATCTCTGGTGCCTGTGCATATCCACCCCCTTGCCCCATAATATGGAAAGCAGTATAGCACAAACAATACTGAAATCTTCATCCTTGAGCCAAGAAGCAGAAGTTGTCATGCAAATGGGTACCTAAGGGCTCACTAGATTTCCACGTCATCATATATACCTAGATATGTGTCATTTCCTGTATAGTCCTTAGAGACTCTGATAGAGGTAAATGAGAGTCCAGATAAATTGCTATATAATATAAATTATAATAACATTGAAATAGTCATGAGTGTCTTTCACATTTGAATTTTTCGCTTTGAAAAAAATACTTTGAATATGAATATGATTTGCTATTATACATTTTAGTGTGTATGTATTATACCAATATGTGAGAATGTGCATATAAATCAGATACACAGTAGTGTAAAGCATGTGTGTATGTATATATACGCAGATGATGCAAAATAGAATGATACATATATGAGTAATTTGTGTATATGAATCAAACAGCATGGTGTACATGTTTATATATGTGTGCATGTATGCATTTGAATCAAACACAGAATAATAAAATATACATGTATATACGTGTGTGTGTCAGAGAGTAGTGCAGTGTATATGTGTGTATGGGTGTGTATGAACCCAACACAGTAGTACGGTATATGGGTTTGTGTGAATCAGACACAGAATAGTGCATGTGTATGAATCAGAGGCAGGTGTGTATGTGTACATATGTATTTTTGTGTATGATTTAGACACATGGTAGTATAATTGTGTGTGTGTGTGTGAGAGAGAGAGAGAATATCAGACTTAAAGTAGTATAATTAGAAAAACACAGGATAAATGGAACTTACGTCGATTCAAGAATATCAATTTCTATGTGACTTTGCACAAATCACAAATCTTTCTAGGCATCTTTAGTAAAAAGTGAGATCTTTACTAGCTCGAAGTTCTTTCATGGTTTTGAAATTTGATGGTCACAAACTACCTAGCCCATTCCATCACTGTGTGAATCATTATATCTGTAATGACATTAATAGTTGACCTTTCATCATTCAGAATCTCCACTGAATCTTTGCGTATTAGCCTCTGCAGGAGAGAGACATAATAACTCTAATTTCATGGTTATTTCTCTGAACTATGCCCAAAGTGGCCCTGGTTTTTATAATTAAGGGAATCGAATACTTCCTTGGCTATCCTGTCAAAATCAAATTTTCTAAGTCATTGGATTAACATAAAGAAAAAATTGCAGCAATTTATGTCTCACCTTGTTAAGGCTACGTGGCTCTGTAATACCTAACTAAAAATGATTGAGTGAGGGAAATCCTTGAAGGCAGTGTTTGTCTTTGTTGGCAGTAGATGGTACTTGCCATATGCTAGATACTCAGCAAATATTAATGGAATGAACAAATCATTGTAAATTGCATTTTAAAAATTCATTCTCATATATGTGCCCATGTGTTCTCTGAAGATTCCTGTGTGAGGTTTTGGTTGGGACTGGTGGAAGGAGGTGATTTCCTGCCATCCTGTTTGCAAGATGGCAGAGCCATTGAGACGCTGTTTGTGACGGACACAGAGGAATTGAGGGGTGGTGGGAGTAGAATGTTAGTGCTTTTCTCTCTTTTGGGAACAGTGATTGCACCCCTTTTAGAGGAACCATCTTAAACCAGTGAACCAAATTATTTCATTAGCTCTATGTCCATACAATCATATGGGAGCTTTTTCTCCAGGCATAAATCTTGTGTCCATTGGGCACTGAAGCAGTTAATCTAAATGCTCTCTTTTGGAATCAAAGTGCAGTGTGGACGTAGCACTGAGTTATGATGCCAGAACATCAGAAGGTCCTATTTTTTCCATAGAATATTCTCTTCCTAGCATGTGGTATCTATAAAAGGAAGTGAAAAATTCTAAAAGGGAAAATTATAGACATTATAAGAAAATTTGGTATTCCAATACAGAACGCCTTTTCCGTTGCATGAATGCCTTATACATTTTTTTAAATTTCAAAAGCCATTTTAAGCCTTAATCATTAGGTGTAGTGGTAATTAACTTTTACTTCGATACCTTATGCCAGCCTTCTTGTGGAAAAGGAGTAAACATAAGAAATAGGACTTCAAAAAATTTGATTATCTGTTATCACAAGTATTCTTCAGAAGACATTTGGCCCTAATAAAATGAATGAAATAAGAAAATGTTATATAAGGTTGGTATACCTAGCAGTTTTGATGTCCTTGACGTTTAGCATAAAAAAATGCTAATATAGACTCTGGATGCTTGATATTGGCTATAGGTTAGCTCTTTCAGTTCAGGCCTCTTTGCAGGGTTTTGAAATTTTTGCATGAGGTTTGTGCTGAATTTAACCTTACAAAGGAGGCTTCCTCTAGAGTCAAAATGAAACTGAATATTCATTTTAGGGGTGGTGGGGAAAGAAAAAAATGTCCTCCCATCAGAAGCAGACTGCATGAGCTGCGTTCTGCCAACTGGCCTGTTGGTGAGAACTAGTGAAGTCATCAGTCCGGAGCTATTTTAATACACTGACATGGTGCTCCA
The DNA here is from genome assembly GCF_054177405.1 of Leptonychotes weddellii. Lineage (NCBI taxonomy): Eukaryota > Metazoa > Chordata > Mammalia > Carnivora > Phocidae > Leptonychotes > Leptonychotes weddellii. The sequence continues at coordinate 145,799,528 of NC_138371.1, read as the reverse complement.
AGGAGCTGGAGGTGCCGCACAGAGGAAGCTCTGAGAGAGAGAGGTTTTCAGAAGCAGAAAATTCTCCTGCTGACTGACAGCATCACCATTTCACACCGACTGGGATTCTGACATCTCAAGGAAGCATGAGGACTTGTGTAATGGCCCAGGGAGAAGGAGGGTGAAGAGGATTTTTATTTTACAGGCTATGTGAAGCAATGTCTCAATATCAAGATGCCGAGACTGTCCAACAGAATGGGTTGCCACGGGTAAGGGGAATGGGGATGGTGGAAGGCTGGAGATGAACTTTTTTGTTTGTAGAGCAAGATGGTTTCTTTTCCTTTTTTCTTTTACTCAAAAAGGTCACAAATGCAAAGCCTGCCCTTTTGCTGACACAATCCTGTAGGAGATCATGAGCAAAATAAAGGAAGTGGGACATATATCATATATAATTTATCAGTATATTGAAAACAAACTGAATACCGTGCTGGACAGTCAATTACTTCAGAACAGGCCCAAAGTGGGAGAATATCCTGTTAAGTCGCATTTTTAAACCCTTAAGAAAAAGATCTATTCCTTGTGAAAAAAAATTTTTTTAAACCTGAAATACATTTTAATTTTCTGATTATGAACTCTGGCCTGTGGACTCGGTCACTAAAAGATCCTTCAGAAAAGCATAAGTGAGTATTTGATTAGAGAATCATCTACCGGATGCTGTTTTAACCACTTCTGAAACCATCCAAAAGTGTACACAGAACTTCATCCCTTTAGAGACTTAGAAAAAGTCCAGATACATCAAGCAAATGGAGGTGAATTTAGAGATAATGAGATACTGCGTTTGAGTGTAAGAAATTAACTCTTTTTCAGCTTCATTGATAGAAATATTTTAAATCCCCAAAGTAAGGTATTCTCTGATAAGTAGCTTCCTGCAATAGGGAGCGAATCAAAGCAGACACTCTTTAGCATGAGTGCACTCAGGGGTCATGACTGTGAAGGCTGCCATGATTCAACCCCTATTGAGCAATGGGAAGCCAGAGACAGGAAGCTGCCTTGTTTATTAGAAGTAGGGTAACCACAGTCTCAGACAACGGAGGAAGATTCTGCTGGTACTTTCATTCTGAATAGCAAGCCCTAGTGCAAAAAAAAAAAAAAAAAGCCCAAGTATTTGGCATAGGTGTTTCTGTGTTCCTAAAATGTACAGAGCTCCTGTGTGCCTCTTAAAATTTTTAGTTAAAAAGGCACAACCCTTAACGTTTCTTATTCACTAACAGTTAAAGATCAGAATTGCCTTGGGATTACGAGGTAGGTGAGGGAGGGATTGCAGAGTAATTTTCTATTTGATAAAATTTGGGGTAGCATTTGGAACTTATTCAATTATGGATGAAGAAACTGAGACCCAAAAGTGTCTTTCTTACCTGAAATCTAGAAAGTATCTCAGTTTCTCTAGGAAATATCATGGAAATCAGACGAATGAACCTAATTGAGAGTTACTGTATGTCCAGTAATAGACTTGCCGTTTTGCGGGGGAAATGAAGAAAAACTGCAATGTGATTATATTAAAACTTTCTGGGATGTAATTTATTCCTTCTCTGATACTTAGAAGGTATTTGAAGATTCATGAAATTTGGGCTAGTTTTTAAAAGCTGGGCTTGAAATCTAACTCACCCGTTATCGCTGTGGGATCCTGGGTAAGTGACTTAACGTGTTTGGGCCTCATTTTCCTCATTTGTAAGATGAACTCCATAGTAGAACCTATCTAAAAGGATTATTGTGGCGTTTTGAAAGAATAGATCTTGAATGCCTTAGCGTGATGCCTGGTTTGTAGAAAGAGCAAAATAAATGTAGACTGTTGTTATGATGACCAATACTGTCACTTTTTTGTACGGTATCCTTCAAGGCCCTCATTTGAAAGATTCATTTTCATTTGTGTCAGCTAGACAAAGGACCAAGGACTAGATTTGGCCCACTGCCCTCATCCTCGTAAAATCATTTTCCTTCTGGTGGGCTGAAATACATGCTCTTTGAGGAATTAAGGTCAAGACATTAAAACCTGTGAATAGGGTTCAATGAACATTTCAAAGAGAGTAGATAATAGGACTAACATCTCCAAGGTCATAGTAGCAGGTTTTATTCACAGTCATTTTGTATGTTCAGATTTCCTGTTTCCTTCTTAGAAACTTATCAAAAATTACCTAGAGTTAATTTAACCACTTTTTATTTCATTTTTTGATTTTCTTCTTCCCTGTGTCCTTATCTCCCCTCATCTCCTCCTTCCCCCTCATAGTACATCCTTGGCTTCCTTTCCTTTTTACCCTTCATCTTTCTCTCTTCCCTTTGCATGTTACCATTCCTCTCTTTTATTTTTCCTGATTTCTCTGATGGATAGCAAAAATAACTTTTAAGAAGTTGTTGCCTCTAATAATTTTTGAATTTTTATACCAATAATATGTTTTCTTTTAAAGGTGTTGAATTAAGTTGCAATTTGTGGCCAGTGATTTAATTAGACTCTCCTGTGTGTCCATGACTAGCTGACAGGAAAAGTGAATTTGCTCCTCTTGTTTAAGAGATGGAGGCCACGCATTGACAGATCTTGAAAATTACCTTCTTCATTGATAGATAATTCAACTTAAACTGAGTGTTCTGGTTTTAAAAGACCTCAGAGTAGCCACCCTTTTGACTGCTTTAAATCTGTCTTTTTGGTATAAAACCTGCCGTAATGTACTCTCTGAGAGTCCAGTGAAATGAGCCCCTTCTCGAAGGTAATGGGAGGAGATCAGAGTTTTCTCTTGGTCTGTGGGGATGGGGCGGAAGTTGTGGACAGCCGGCCCCTCAGCTCACTGTCTCCAACTGGCTGCCCCCGTTGCACTTTGTACCCACCCACACACACACACAACCCCTTGCCTGGCTTTTTTTTTTTTTTTAATGAAAAGACCATGTGGAGTTGGCCTTAGCTTTATGAAGATAAGGGAAATAGAAAAGTTAGAAGTTCAGGAACAAAAAAGCTTGAAATTGGATCCTAGCCCATGTTTTTTAAAATTCCCTTGTCAGGATTCAACAGCTTGTGCCTGGCAGCCCATCATGGTCTGCAACTCTCCTTCTTGCTCTCATGAATGGCTCCCAGCAACTTGAAAAAATAATTCTGAGCTCTTAGGTTATGCAGAGCACTATAACTTGTCTCTGGCCCTGGTGACCAGACCCAGTTCTGGACCTCATTTTGCTCGTGTAAATGCAATATTTTCTAACTCTTCTATTTCCCCCTTCTTTACTAGGCTCCACAACGGAGGGGGAAGAATGCAGACTTTGTTACATGGAGTTGAATTTCACTCCTCTTCCTTCCCAGAGGAGGCAGACATGGCTTCTAAATATTTTCCCACTCCCCTTTACATGTAGAATTAAAGCCAAAACAAATTACGGTCATCTTGGCTTTTTGGTTGGGTAGATTTTTAATGAGTTGGAGTTGACTGTAACTTTGAAAGAACATTTTTTAGTTTGACAAAATAGTTGGGTAGCACAGTTTTCATTTTCACAGATTACTTTTCTGATCCTATTTGTAGACCAAAGCATGGCAAATACTTGAATAAGTTTCACTTCTCTCTGTGTAGGAAACTGTTCATGTTAAATAGGATTCTTATGCACTGAAAGGGATATACTGCATAATTTTACACCTAGTGCCATATAAGTTGGATTTCTTATTCATCACACACCATATGCAGTGTTATTAATCTTTACTGTAAGTAGAATGACAAGTGAGCAATAAAAGCAGGCCTTAAAAAAAACTACCAACAAACATACAGGGGGAAAAAAAAACCCCTAACAGATGCTTGGGAAAGAAGTGACAGTCAGTGAAATGTGGGTTACATGTATGTTGCATAACTGATGCACTGATGTGTATGCTCAATATGGTCCTTGGTTTTCACTTCCGATCACAGCGTGGTCTTCGTTCTTTTCTTCTTCTTGCTCCACTCTTCTTTCCTTCCTCCCCCGCACCTCCCACAGCTCTTCAATCCTATTTAAACGTCTTCTCTGGGTGGGGACCCCTTGACTTCTCTTCCTGTGCCCTCTTCAGGCAGGTGTTGTATTTGTCTGTGTCCGTGATCCCAGGGCCACCCATCTTCGCTGAACGGGTGGAGAATAGCTTTTGAAGGTGGTTGGCACTGATCACGCGATGGTTCCTGTTTCCTCTGCCTCTCTTGCCCATCTGTACAATCCACTGTTGCTTGTAGGGTTGTTTTGTCTGTCGTTATCCATGCCTGCTCTGCCAACTGCACCTGGAACTTGTTCCTGGGCCTTATGCATGCAGCCATTTATCCTGGCCCTAGGCTTGGTGCTTTATAGCTATTGCTTACTGGCCGCCTACTGCCTAGAACAACTGTGTTTAGGGTAAATTGATGCTGTTGTTTTTCTTCCAACTGTCACCATTGCTTATCCATACCCTCCTCTGTTAAATGAAAAATATTCTGTGGACACATCTTGACTGTTTCATGTGCTGAGGGTCGGTGAGCCCTGCCTGCAGAGACATTAAGACCACCCCAAAGGCAGAAGGACTTTGTTATATCAACCATGGAGAGTAGGTCAAAGGGTGTTGATTATGCCCACAATTTGTTCCCATACTCTGGGGATGAGCATCATATGTTCAGTGATAGAGAAACCAGACCGACTAGGGCAGGCCTTGTTGCTTTCTATTGCATTGTGTTGAGAACCGAGAAAATAAAATTTACAAGCATCCTCAGATACTCTGATAGCAAAGGAAATGCCTTTGATTTGTTATTGTAGCCCACCAGCACAAGGCATTGTTTTTTTTTTTGTTTTGTTTTTCCTTCTGATAAATTGCTTTGCAGCCAGGGTTTTGCTTTTTAAAAACATTTAAGTGAAGGGACTGGGTTTGAGAAACTGATGTCTAAGTTTCCTACTTTGTTGTTGTTAAGACCACAAGGCGTTTTGGTGGGAAAGTAAAGGGCAGAATTTGACTTATTAAAACTTCAAGTTAACTAGCCTTTGGTAGTTTTTCTTAACATGATTTTTCTGTTGCTTTTTAAATATTTAGTAATGTTGTCAATGGCTGGTATCCTGGGACTTGAGATGTCTTATTCACTGTTGCCCATTCTGCTAGATGCTCTTGAGCAAGAAATTTAACTTCTCTTTGTCTTAACTTTCCTGTCCATAAGATGTTAATTATTATAATTATTCCCCACTTGCTTCATAGGGATGTCAGGATGCTTTGGTATAAATGCTATTTGTAAATACAAAGTATAATATTAGAATGGGCTTTTAATTTTCTTTAACCTCAAATCTTTGCTCACTAATTTTTAATTAGGATGGATGTGCATTGAAAATGTTTAACTTTATGAGTCATTTTTCTCAATAAGATCATAGGCCTATTCCTTTTGTTTTTGTTTTGAGAAATGGGGAAAAAAAGCAGTTCTATCAAGAATGGAAAGTACTCGGGCGCCTGGGTGGCTCAGTTGGTTGAGCGACTGCCTTCGGCTCAGGTCATGATCCTGGAGTCCCGGGATCGAGTCCCGCATCGGGCTCCCTGCTCGGCGGGGAGCCTGCTTCTGCCTCTGACCCTCTCCCCTCTCATGTGCTCTCTGTCTCTCTCATTCTCTCTGTCTCAAATAAATAAATAAAATCTTTAAAAAAAAAAAAAAAAAAAAAAGAATGGAAAGTACTCTCCAGTGGCTGAAAGCCCCTGATGTTAATGCAGTCAGTAAAGTATATAGGCGCACTAATATGTTCAGAACATCAAAAAATTACGTGAACGGGGAGGCCACACAGCTGAGAGAATGGGTATGGCAGGGATACTGGGGCTCTGATCTTGAAGCTGTCTCCCATTAGCTGTGTGCTCCTGGGTAAGTCATCGGTGGTTTTCTCCTTAGTTTGAGCTTGTTAATTTCAAAGTTCCCTTGTGTTCTGTCATCTTAACACCCAGTATCCGTTCCCTGCCCTTTCTTGCCAGCCTCCCTGTCAGCGTCAGGTCTGGGCTCCCCCCACTGCAAAGGAGGTGTTGCAGATGTCCCTGAGTGTGACTCTTTGTGGGACTTCAGTTGCCGGTGAGAAAGTCCAGCTCCTGACGATAGTGCCCTTAGTGTTTTAAGAAATACTCTGTATCACGTATAAATTATCTTGGGCCAAAGCATCTAGAAGTTTAAATGATCACACCGAAGTAGTTGTTTTGAATTCTCTTTATGAATTGTCCTAGTTGTTTTGACTAGCCTGGTGGTTTTTAATTTTTGGAGTTAGGGGTCAACTTTATAGGTTTTGTTTTTAACCCATTTTGGTCTAAGAATTTTGATGCTGTGAGTAGTCTGAAATACCTCTTGAAGATAATATAGGAGTGGTTTCAAATTCAGCATGCCTTAATCATATTTTATATGATGGAATACATGGGAAAGTTTACTGGGATTGGGATTTTATAAAAAAAATTTATGACTCAAATTTCTTATAAGTAATAAATAAGCCTTTAAATGTTCATAGCAGGGGCGCCTGGGTGGCTCAGTCATTAAGCGTCTGCTTTCAGCTCAGGTCATGATCCCAGGATCCTAGGATCGAGCCCCACATCAGGCTCCCTGCTTGGCGGGAAGCCTGCTTCTCCCTCTCCCACTTCCCCTGCTTGTGTTCCCTCTCTTGCTGTGTCTCTCTCTGTCCTATAAATAAATAAATAAAATCTTTAAAAAATAAATAAATAAATGTTCATAGCAACATTCTATACCCATTAGTCCTACAAAGTGAATTTATCTCCAGTTTCTCAATGAATATGAGTTTCTAAGTCTCATTTTACCCTTCATCCTGACCAAAATACAGACCTGCCAAAAGGTTTTCTTTTTTTCCTCCACGTCGTTTTCCCTCTCAACAATGAACTGATTCAATTCTAAGCAATATTTTTAACATGTTTTCTCATCCAAAGAGATTTATGTGATAATTTTAAGCTTTACAACCATTCGTTTTACTTACGGAACATCTGTTGTGTGCAAGGTCCAATACCCAGGTGTGTCACCTCCACCTTTTATAAAGCATTGTTCCGGCTGTTCCCAAAGCCAATGGAGGCAGGATGTTGAATGGTGAGCAGCACCAGCCTCTGACTGCATGGGTTCGCATCCTGTCCCACTGTTTGCTCAGCTTGTGACTTTGGGCAGTCTTTCCTTCTCTGCGCTTTAGTTGTCTCATCTGTGAAATAGGGATGGTAGCCCTACCTTGTAGGATTGTGGAGAACATTAAATGAATTAAAACATGGGAAGGATTTAATGCCCGATACACAGTAGTCCTTGTCTATTATTATATTATTATTAGCAGTAGTAGGTAGTAGTACTGATAGTGGTAGGTGGTATTTCTTGCCATCCGTGATTCTTTGGATTTCACGGAAAGCTGAGAGTTCTATCTATTACAAGGAATATGTACTAAATGTAAATAAAGTATGTTTAGATATGGTCAGTTTTTCACCACAAATGGCCAATGAAAATATTTTTCTCTATAAATATTTAATAGCTTATATAGGAAGTGTGCTTTGATACGTCATCTTTAATTATTTTAGGTATTTCAGTTTATATAGCAGGTTTGCTCATTGTAAACATATGTCCAAAAAAAAAAAATCTAGATGTTAGAGTTTCCTGATTGATACAAGGGCTTTCTGCTGTTTAGGTTTAAGTCGATCTACATGTGCTTTCTTAATGATTGCTGGTGTGGCTGTGGTGGATGTAGAGTATAAGGCAGCCAGGGAAGACTCTGGAGGTTTTAGAGGGAAAGCAAGACTATCGATTGGCAGAGATGATGAGGAAGGGCCTAGAGCCAGGAAGTGGAGTATATTTGGTAGTTTATGAGGCAGAAAGAAGCAGAGCACATGCAAGGGAGGGAAATCCAGTTGCCCTCCAACTTTCATCTCAGCTGTGGTAATGGAAGAAAAGGACAGACACCAGGCAGGGTGACTTTATCTAGAGGTGGCACATTTGATTCTGCCTCATTCGTTACTCATGGCTGTGATGTCCAAGTGGCATTCACTTTAAAACTTTGGAAGCTGGAATGGAAACTTGCTCCAGGGGAAGAATTCTTCCTTTGAATAGTGTGTGTTGTGATCTGGTCAAGATGGTGGAGCATGGTGTTGGGCAGGGTAGATAGCCTGCTTCCTTGGCTGGTAACTTGATTCTCAGCTTTGATAGATGGACCCATTGCCATTTCCTTTCCATGGAGTGTCAAAAAACTTTATTTTTATTAATAGTCTTCTCAAGAGTGGGGCTAGCAGCAAAGTTAAAGAAACCAGCTTGAAATAATTGATTCAAAGATAGTTCTCAGAATTACCCAATGGGCAACGGGTAGGCAAAACATGCGAATGCCTATGTGTGGCACTGTATCCTAGAAGGACTTAAACAGTGTGTACCATGTTTCTGATCTAGTTTAATCCTCATAGTTACTCTGAGAAGTGACTGCATCTTCCTTTTTTAACACATAAGGAAATGGAGGCATAAAAATGTACAGTAATTCATTATGAGTCAAACAGAAGGTTTGGGAGCCAGACATGGAATCCTTATTGTCTTGTTCCAAATTCTCTTTTCTTTTTTATTTGGCCTCACTTCTTCTTCTCTCTGCTTGATCCCAATTCTGTCTGTCTGTCTTTCTCTCTTTTTTGGGGGTGGGTAGGGTCGGTTTGGTGTGAGTGGTGATGGTGCTTTTGATCTTCTGATGACCGTTGAGTCCATCCTACTCCTCAGTCCATGCTTCCCTTGCATTCCTGGTACCCGAAGGCTCCTCTCCTGTTTTGCTCATTCCTCTTGCTTTTTCTTCAGTCCCCACTTCCACTCCTCTTTCCATTTTCTGCCCTGCTCCTCACCACCAGCCAAGCACACTTCCACAGGTCCCTGAAATATGTCCCTTGATATGTAGGAAACCTTGCAGAGTCATCCATGGTGTTTGTAACTGTGTGTGCTTAGTTTTTATAAGTTGTTCTATGCTATACAACTCATTTCTTTTTCTTACTGTTTTCCCCCAATACTGTACCTTAAGTTCTATCTATGTTGCTATTAGCTCTCACTTCTATGTAGTATTCTGTAACATTCACAAACCACAGTTTATTTTTCCATTCCCTCATGGCAATCTTGAACGTCTTTAAGTCCCAATACTACAGTGTTGCCTTAAACATTTCCAAAAATGTGTCCTTGAGTGGAGATGCCTGATCATACAGGGCATAAACATACTTCATGTCACTAATCACTGCTGTATTTTTATTTTTATTTTTTCCATAATTGCTGTGCTAGTTTAAATACCTACCAGCTGTCTGTAAAGTTTTCCCTTTCCCCAAACCACTGCCCGAACTTGGTATTATTCTCCTCTCTAATTGTCATCATCCTGATAGGTATAAAGTAATATCCTGTTATTTTGATGTGTATTTACTTGATTTCTGGTGAGTTTTAACGTCTCCCCTCACTCTCTCTCCCTCATTATAATATCCCTTGCTGTTATGGAAATTCAGACCCTTATTAATTCTTACTTGAACTGTTAAAATATCATTCTGACTGGAGTCTCTGCCTCTCACTCCCCAACTTCCCCTGCTTGCTAAGATTCATCCTCTTAAAATTGTCACATGGGTCCTCTGCTCAAAATCTCTAATGGGTTCAGTTCACATCCTCTTTGGTATAAGCTCTTCTTGTGTAAGTTGCACCCCCCCACACACTGTGGTTGGTTTCAGAGTGTATTTTTGGTCTTGACCCCCACAGCTCCCCATGGCTGATACATGTTAGGTCTCCTCACTGTGCATTTCTGCACGTGGAATGCCCTCCTGCTTCTGTCAGAAATCCTCTTCATTTTGTCTTTCAGTTTTGATGTTCTTCACAATTTTGTATGCACATAGTTTAAACAGTCAAATTGACCAACAGAGCTTGTGAAGAAAAAGCAGCAATTCTTTGCTTGTTTTCTCCCCCCCTGTTTTTCCATCCTCTGAGGAATTTTTCTCAACTGTTTTTCAGGTTCTTTTGATTTTTAAGCATCGTATCTCTAAACTTGTATAGGTTGCTATTTCTTTCTATTTCCTTTAGCGTTAACCCTTCTCTGTGGACTTGCCCATGTGCAGTATGAGGAGTTAGCTCTTTCCCTACTCATGACCCCAGCCAAACAAACAGCTTCTCTGTCTCTCCAACCTCGCTGTTCCAACATTGATTAGATCAGTATTAAATGTTCATCTCATTATACTTATGGAGGTCTACTCACAGCTGTGCTGTGTACAGTGATTACTTTTCCTTTCCTGTAAATTTTATTGTCTGGTTTTTTTTTGGTTGGTTGGTTGTTGAGTTTTGAACATTCTCATTCCTGCTTAAATCCCCGACTTTCCCCTGTGCATTCCAAGCCATGAAAAAGTTGTGTCAGGTCCTTCTTGGGGCCTTCAGCTCCGCTCTGTTTTGTGCACAGCTCTCATCCTGGGGTCCCGCTATCATCCTTTCCCCTCCTTGTGCCCTCTGTCTCCTTCTCTCACCCTTCCTCCTCCTTTGTTTACTCCCTTCTTTCCTATGCATATCCTCCTCCTCGAGGAGCAAGGTTGTAGGAGAGGTAAATGTTTGACATCTAGCATGTTAAGAATATCTTCACCTTTATACTTCATGGATAGTATAATTGGGTCTAGAATTCAGGATTGAAAATAATTTTCCTTTGGGATTTTAAAGGTATTCCTCCATGCTACCTTCTGTTTGGATGACATTATGATTCCCAGTACTTTTGTTAATGACCTTTTCTCCCTTGACTCTTCAGTTTTCGGTCTCTGAAATCTTGTAATACGCGAACAAGTGTTCTTGTTCCACACGTTCTGAATTTCTCAATGATGTGCCTTTATGTGGTCTCTTCTCATCAAGTTTTGCAGGGTACTCGGCTGGCCCTATCATTTTGTAAATGATAAAATGTAAACCCTTGTTTTAGAGACTTTTTTTTTTTTTTCTAATACAGAAATCTCTTGTTATCCAAATTCATTCATTTCCTGGGTTCAGGTAGCAAGCAGGCAGGTAGGGACATATCTGAGGATCCAAGGGACTGTTTCCTCCAAAGAGTACCATCTCAAAATTTATTTTCATCATCTATTCAGTTCTTGAAGTAAGGGAATGAAAGTGGGGAGCGGCGGGGTGGGGGTGTCTCTGTTTGGTTGATGCTGTCCTCAGCTCCATTTTCTGTTTTCTTTTTAACTCCCATATTCCGATGCCGGATATTCTGGGATGAAATGCCAATGTTCTTATTATTTTGCTCCTGTTTTCCGTCTTTTGTTCGACTTTCTGAAAGATTGTCTTCATAGTCTTCCTGTAGTTTTATTATCTCACTTTTTAAAAGTATGTATTTAATTTAGAGAAAGAGAGCGAGTTGGAGGGGGGGGCAGAGGAAGAGGGAAAAGCAGACTCGGCACTGAGCACAGAGCCTGACGAGGAGCTCAATCCCATGACCCTGAGATCATGACTTGAGCTAAAACGAAGAGTCAGACACTTGACCAACTGAGCCACCCAGGCGTCCCAATCTCAGTTTTTTACTACCATATTTTTATTTATTTAAAGATTTTATTTATTTATTTTCAAAGAGAGAGACAGAGGCAGGCAGAGGGAGAAGCAGGCTCCCCGCTGAGCAAGGAGCACCATATGGGACTCGATCCCAGGACCCTGGGATCATGACCTGAGCCGAAGGCAGATGCTTAACCCACTGAGCTACCCAGGCGTCCCTTTACTACCGTATTTTTAATTTCTAAAACATTTTTTATTGTTTTTGTTCTTACAGTAATCCTTTTAAAATGACACCCTCTTCTTGTTTTTTGAATGCATTAATAATCTCTGTAATCTCTGGTTGGAGCACTCAGTAGATTCCTGGATGTTCTGAGCTGGTCTGTGAGCATCTCAGCAGTCACCAGCTGGGCTACTATTTTTGAACCCTTTAGGGCAGGAAATATCTTTAGGCTTGATTCTAGGGCTCATTAGGTTCTCTACAGAAAGACCTTCCAGACTCCTGCTGACAGGTATAGGCCAGGCATGTGGTTTGTGCCCTGAGTAAGAAGAAAACTGGACATCTTAACACACTGTTCCCTCTTTCACTCTGTTTTCTCTGTGATTCCTTCATCCACATGGTCTCCCTGATCTCTCAGGAGAGGCCCCAGGTTTTACTTTATACAGGGAATAAACTGCTAGTCTTCCAGGATTGGGAAGGGTAGACATCTGTGTTCACTAAGGTAGTGTATCTGGAGATCTAACAAATTCTTAGAGAGACTGTCAACCAGTCTCCCTTGTTTTAGCTATATCTTACCCCCATTTCTAGAGTCATATGGAGCTGACAGCTTCCCAGATTATGGAAGGTTTTTTTTGGGTAAGTCATATTGCTTCTCGGTTTTCCTCTCAATTGGCTTAGTTTTATTCAGCTTTCTAGGGTCTGCTAAATCATTTACCTTTCTTCCATCTGCTTTTTGCCTTTCCAACTTTTTTTTTCCAGTTATTGACTCATCTCACATTCTATGCCTAAAGAAAAATCTATTCCCTCTCATTTTATTTGAATTGTGAAGAGAGCGAAAGTCAATGTGTATGATCAGTCTGCTTTTTCTTTACCCAAAAATCATATTCTTCTTGGTCATTTGAGTTTCCCTTTCTGCCAATCATTTATCCGTATGTTTTACCAGGTTTTTCTGTTGAGTTTCTGATCTTTTTCTTTGGAGAATTTCTTTATATGGTCTAGATTTTAATCCTCACTGAATTTATATCTTTATGTTAACAACGTTGGGCCACATGATAAAGCTCTACTCCAAGAATTTTAATTTTCCAAAATGTGAAATTAGATGTTAATATTGCTGGACTCTAATTGTGCATCATTGTTGTGTGGGGTTTCCAGAACTTAAGTACTACAGTGATTTGATGCCTTAAAGTTTCTCTCACTCCCTTTTTAAAAAAAATACAGTCATTGAAAGAACACCTATCGTGTAGCCATTGGATTTGTGTGCTCTGTTTTGGTTGGAAATTATAGATACCCAGCCATGGCAGAGGCCGATTGCCCTGCAATATCTGTTCTTTCCTCCTTCTATGATAATGGAATTTTTCCTTGTGTGCCTGACTGCCCAAAGTAAAGATGACATTTTCTAGCCTTTATGTGTAGCCAGGTGAGTTCCAGCCAGTGAGATATAAGTGGATGTAAGCTTCTACAAGCCTACCTTTAAGGTCACCTAGTGCATTCTCTTTGCTCCGCCTCTTCATCCTTTCTTTATTTCCGTTTCGTGGAGTGTAGGTAGATATGATGGCTGGAGGTCTAGCTGTCCTAGTAAACCAATAAGATGAAGTCCAGCTCTAGGAGGGGGGATGCTGTGAGCTGCCGTGTGCATGGTTTCTATAGGACTTAGGGGAGCAGAGCCTCTGGTCCAGTGGTTGACTGTGCCTGACTTTGCATTCTGAATGTCAGAGACGGAGACTACAGTCCTGCCTAAGCCACTGTCCTTTAAGTTTGCCGACCCTTGCAGCTGTATCCAATCCCAACTGATAGCTCAACTCAGACGCCTAATCAAAGACCGATTCATGGTTTATTGGCTTATGGAATGGGTTCATCTAAGAGGTGAAGCTGTTTTTAAGTACTGACTTATGCAGCAGTTCAAATTATGTCATTGGTACTCTGTTTCTCTATTCACTTTTTAGGTTTGTTGCTTCTGCTTGCTTTATTCTCAGATTATCAAAATATGGCCACAGTATGGCTGCTGGTTGCCTCTTTTATAGACATTTTATATTCTTAGAAGACGAGCAAGCAGTTTTTCTGATAATAGTTAGCCTGGTCACCCATTCCCTAAATCAATCAAGGTGACCAGGGGGAGAGTATTCAGATGGGTTAGACCAGGGTCAGATGCCCACTCCTGGACTGGAGGGGAGGGGACATTCTTACCCAGACACGTGGACTAAGCGAGATTTTTCTGGGATGAAGAAGAGCTGATTCTGAAAAGATGCTGGGAAGATAAGTGTATGTCTAGTTGCATTATATACAGTTAAGCTTCATATAGCTGTGATTTTCAGAACCAATATATATGTTAATTTCTTGTGTTTTTTTTTGTTTTTCAGTAGTTCTTTCCAAAGAAGGTGAAGAATGTTTAAATAACTTACAGGAGAATCAATGACAGTAAAGAGATAAAAAAAATAAAATTAATACCTATAATTGTGTAGCAGGGGAATGTAAGTGTATTCTTTGCCTATGTAGAAATATAGTAGTAAGATAATCAGATGACAATATCTGCGGTAATAGTTTTCTAAATAGAGATCATTTCTGTTAGTGATAATGAAACATTCCTTGTTAGAGTGGTTACAGTGTATCTCTGCAAAGGGTCTCAACCATAGTCAAGAAGTGAACATCCTGACAGGATCCATTTCCAATTTGTGATTTCTTACGTATAACACGTCTTTTTCTCCTCTGAGCCTCTCTGAAGGACCTTTCCAGTGTCACCCTAGTTCTTTCTTCAAGGGGGGAAACAAATCTCTCAGAGCCATTCAAAATAAAATGGAGTAGATTGTTGCTTTTGCAAAACAAATGGGGAAGTAGATTTATTTTTTTAAATACATTTTTAAAAAGAGGTATTGCAGCCTGTGAACAAACTAAGTACTTCCATAAACTTTCATACCTTTATTGAAATAATATATAAAAAAACTGTAAATAATAATTTGATGAGTTTGAACATCTGCATCCACCCACGATACCATCACCTTTTAATCATTGTAATAAACATATCTGTCACCTCCAAGAGATTGTGTCCCTCTGCTTTTTTTCCCCTCCCTTTGTGGTAAGAACACTTAAAATGAGCTCTACCCTTTCAACAAATTTTTAATTGTATTGCTAACTACACTGTATTGTTGTACAGCACACCATATTGTTAACTATATGACTATAGTGTAAGATGTCCAGAATTTACTAATCTTGTGTAACTGTAACCTTATATCCCTTGAATAATAATTCTCCTTCCATAAACTCTTAAAAAAATTTAGCCTTGTTTAGGTGAGGTAGGCGTTTTTAAAAATAAACTTACTTATTTTATTTTATTTTTTTATGTTTTCGATTTATAGAAAATTGTGAAGATAGAATTCTCACATGCCTCACACCCACTTCTCCCTATTACTAGCATTTTACATTAGTATGGTATAGTTGTTACAGTTAATGAATCAATATCGATACACTTTTATTGATCTGAAGTCCATACCTGATTCACATGTCTTCAGTTTTTACCCACTGTCCCTTTTCTGTTCCAGGATTCTCTCTAGCATCCCACACTACGTATTGTGGGCATGTCTCTTTGGCTTCTCTTGGCTGTGACAGTTTGTCTGAATTTCCTTGTATCTGATGACCTGTTATCGGAGAATGGTTTTAAAAACGAAGATCTGGGTGCTTGGTGTGCTTGGTGCTGGTGAGAAGTTGCAAAGCAGGTTTTCAGTGATCCCATTGTACAGCTACAGAACTAGAGGTCCCAGATAGCACTGCCGGTGAGTGCAGAGGGCAGAAGTGGTTGTCGTCAGACTGTGGAGCCAGAGGCCTTATTTCTGGGTAGTTTTCCTTTCGTTCCTCTGCAGTTTGGGGACTGATAGGTTTTTCTCGCTCACTGATCTTTTTGTGAGGTGGTTTATTTTCCTGGGCACTCTGATGAGTCATTTATCTAAGGGCAAAGTATAAGAAGTTTTTTATTAATGTTCTGACTGGAGAAGTTACTCATTTATTGACCACATCTTTTTTTTTTTTCTTCCCAGTTTGCCAAAAAGGCACAGAAATGAAATATGATCTGCTAAAAAGTATTGTATATTGAAATAAGAATAGACACAAAATTCCTTACAAGATTGTAAACATAGAATCCTTAAGCAGTGTTTGATGGATATAATGTTCTCTCACTCTCTCCTTCAGCCTAAACAGCAATTGCTGTGAGGACTTGCCAGATTTATTATAACTCGATCCATTGCCCAGTTTTTACAATTTTAGTCTTTACTGAAGACAGCAATATTGCCTTGAATAGAGAAATACAAACCTTCCTCAGGGAATTCTTCCCAAGAGAAAAATCTAAACCTGGGGTGCCTGGGTGGCTCAGTCGGTTAAGCGTCTGCCTTCGGTTCAGGTCATGATCCCAGGGTCCTGGGATGGAGCCCTGTGTCAGGCTCCCTGCTCAGCGGGGAGTCTACTTGTCCTTCTCCCTCTGCCCCCCCTCCCCTCATGCTCTCTCAGAGTCTCTCTCTCTCAAATATATAAAATTTTTTTTTAAAAAAGAAAAATCTAAACGCACCATGTCTTTTACAGTGTATACTGCTTTTGTTTCTTTGCATTAATCAATCAATGCTGTTTAGAAATGGGAGCTTGGTAGATTTTGCTAGTTGTCCTGGTTGAGGACCAAGATAATTGTATAATCTGAATTTACTGTATTTCAGTAAAATATCAAGAATCACTGAAACTATTATGAAAGCCGAGAGAGTGTGTACACACACATGCACGCACACACACAGGTCAATGTTGATGTTTCCAGCGGGGACTGCCATGTGTTTATAGGAAGTCGGAATGATTTTTGGAGTTGTCTTGGTTTCATTGCTCCTGTGTCATCACAGAATGGCCCTTGATCAGGCTTCTGTGAATTATCTTTTCCTTGTCCTTTCCCACACCCATATTTAGCCAGCACTAAACATATTCTATTCTTTTGAAGCATTTGAGTGCATTAATTTTTGATGTTTGAAATGGTTTAATCTGTCAAAAGACGAGGGTCTTAATTTTATTTTCCTTCTGGCCATTAGTGGGATAATTAGAAAAGCTTGAGCAGCACTAGACCCTTATTTCATCCAATCTTTCAAGTTTATAGACTTAATGAAAAAATAATATTTCATGAAGGAAATCTCAGTTTAACCTTGTGGAAAGGTTTTTCAGTCAATCTGTCAGATGTTACTTATCATGCATGGAATCTTATTTACCTTTCCTCCTTTTTTTTTTTTTTTTGTATTTGGATGATCTTGAGAAAGATCCTTACCAGTCTTTGCTGCTTTCTTGAATCTCACATTCATATTTTACTCTATTTCTTCTTACTTCTCCATGTCTCCTGAGATATCTATGTACTAGAAAGTCTTTCTACCAGTGGAGATCACATTGTGCTGTCTCAGTTTTACTTTGTGCCTCAGTTAATGCTTTTCTCATATTCATTTAAATGCTTTATGAGTTCCTGTTCTGTGAAGCACAGATCTTATCTGTTTGATTGAATGACACATTGCAAATATTTAATGTTACATATTTATGAGGTCCTTCAGAATTATTTTATTACTCTTTTGGACATACTTATCAGGTCTTACTTAATTGATGTTAAGACTCAGCAATCCATTAAGTCTTTTAGTCAATTCAGACTCTGGCTGTAAGTAGGATTCATATAACCCCAACATTGTTTAACGTAGCTGAATCAAAACAGAGATTCTATCCTGGGTTTGCTTCTTTGGAATCTATAGGACCCCCTGACCTTTTGATATCATTGTTACAGTAAAAACATGGAATACTGCCTGGCAGGGACAGATGCTACCAGTTGAGAACCCTTTTCAAGATTGGGTCCTCATGCTGCTAATTGCACATGAGAGCCTATCTATTAAGAATTAGCCAGTAGATAACCTCATTCTCAATATTGAAGTAAGTTATTACTTAATGGTATAAACCATCGTGTTACAGAAACTAACAATAGCAAACACTTGTATAGCACTAACTTAGCACATACATGTTTTATATGAAGAAGATACAATGTCATAATCTTTATTATTATTTTTTTAAAGATTTTATTTATTTATTTGAGAGGGAGAGTGAGTGAGAGTGAGCACAAGCAGGGGAGGGGCAGAGGGAGAAACAGACTTCCTGCTGAGCAGGGAGCCCGATGTTGGCATGGGACGCCTTCCCAGGACCCTGGGACCACTAACTGAGCCCAAGGCAGACCCTTAATCGACTGAGCCACCCAGGCGCCCCTATTTTTTTTTAAAGATTTTATTCTTTTTTTTTTTTTTAAGATTTTATTTATTTATTTGACAAGAGACACAGTGAGAGAGGGAACACAAGCAGGGAGAGTGGGAGAGGGAGAAGCAGGCTTCCCGCTGAGCAGGGAGCCCGATGTGGAGCTCGATCCCAGGACTCTGGGATCATGATCTGAGCTGAAGGCAGACACTTAACAACTGAGCCACCCAGGCACCCCAAAGAGATTTTATTAAGTAATCTCTATAGCCAACGTGGGGCTAGTACTTAAAACCCCAAGATCAAGAGCTGCTTGCTCTACCGACTGAGCCAGCCAGGCACCCTGATCTTTATTTTGCATATGTTGAAATTAAGGTGCACAAAATTTATATACTTTGCATATATTCACAAAATAACAAATATGGAGGCAAGATCAGACCAAGGCATTCTGACTCAAGGCATTCTGCTGAAAAACGTTACTATATTGTCCTGGGGTCTCCCTTACCCCACTTTCAGGGTATGTGTATGTGTGTAAGTCAGTCAGTGATCTGGGGAATTTCATTGCCATATCTTTGATTTTTTGTTCCTTTTTTATGAAGTTGAGCATTGGATACTGGTGAATTTGATAATAAATATTAGGAAATAACAGTTGCGGTCATCAGCTGAACTACTAACGTTCTTATCCTTCTACTCATCAGAACTTTAGCCACGTTTACACAGTGCTTGAATTTGAGAATAAGTCAGTATCTTACCATGAATGTTCAAGGTCAGTTCCATTTGATAAATGTTTATTATCTCCTGTGTATAGTGTCCCATCTGAGGCACAGTACTCAAAAAAAAAAAAAAAAAAAAGATACATCCTTGAACTGGGTGGGACAAGGTCAGTCTTCTCCTTACATAAATACTTCTATAATAGATAGTTACGCGAGTAACTGCGCCACAAGGCATATGAACAGTACAAGGCCTATTGTGGGGGTTCAGAGATGGTGGAGTTAGGTTTCTTTGAGGAGGTTGCATTAGAGCTCAGTTGTAAAGATGGGATTTCTTTAGATAGTTGAGGTGGGAGGAGCAGTGAGCAAAGGTGCTAAGGAGGAAAGGTGTGTAAAAGTAGTACGAGTATGGTTGTTGGGTAAGATGTGGACGTGTTAGGGAATAATTTTCGAGATGTGGTTTAGGTTATATTGTGGATTGTATTTAATGCCATTCTGGATGTGGTGGCAGCGCAAATAGAAAAGGAGGGCTCAACTTGAGAGTCATTCTCAGAACCTATAAGACTTGGCAGCTAGTAGAATGGGAAAGGTCTGGGTGGACGAGGAGAGGTCAGGGGTGATGTCAAGCTTTTAAGTCCAGGAGATTTTGGAGAGGGTGGAGGGAAATCAGAAGAGCTGGTTTTTGTTCTAGTCTGCTTTTCTGAGGCAATGATTATTCTGATAATTGGCATAAACATTTTTTGACTATCTCAGCTATTGAAAACCTGGGTTGTATGACTTAATATTATATATAGGGTGTGTTTAAGGAGAGAGGACAGCTCAAAAGAAATTGTGGAGAAAATGTCTATTAATAACCATAGCTTTGTTATGTAGTGCAGTCCGTGTATCTAAATGAGGTACTCAGGGAGTCTCTTCTTCAGGCTTAAGTGGTTTGAAAATAAGGGAGAGAAGTTTTAGGAATACTGATATTGGCACTGAGTTTATAGTATTGGGAGTCGATTTCATTCCTGAAACTGTTCTTGGCTGGAGGGAGGCTCTTGGGGTCTCTAGAATCTTATGACCTGATCTGGGATGTCAGCAGCCAGGGCATCCACTCAGGGCATCAGTGTTTTTTAGTAGTGGTGAGTGGTCCAGATTGCCCAGTTCTGTATTCCATATGCAGGCAGCATGAAGCACCCCTTTCTCTTTTCCTCAGAGGTATTCTCTGTGATGGCATGAAACCTGTCGACTATGGACGACCTGTTGAAGTTTTAGCACTGAGCACTATGACTGGTACTTAGTAGACTCAAAAAAATATAAGTGTAAAGTGATGAATTGTTCCCGTAGTCTGTGACAGATTAAGTTTTCAGAGACATGATCTTTTAATGGCTGTTTATTAGTCAGAGTTTGAGTTAAGGAACCTGTATGTCTGGTTTACCATTTATGTATTTTAATATATGATACCTGTAGTTTAATTCCTTCAACCAGAATGTCTGCTCAACACCACACTTGGGTTTTGACATTGATGAGTGTGGTTTTTGTACAAGCCATACTACATACTTTATACAATGAGAGTTTAAGTAAGGCACAATTTTATATTGAATTTATGGACAGTAGGTCCTGTGTGAAAATTTTGGGGCATTGCAGGGTGGTGCTGGGGGTAAACCAACAGTTTTATGGTAGTAGTATTTCCATTTTTGCCTCCCCTCTTGAGTCCAGTAGTCATCCAAGCTAAGGCTAAAAATATATGTAGAATTTTCATCTTTATCTAATTGTATTATGTTTTTGAAACCTACATTAGTCCTTTATCTTAAATTTTGCCTATTTCCAAAAGTAATACTTTGTAATAAATATTAAGGCTAAAGCATATTGGTAGTATCATTTATTTTTAAACTTTTTACAGAATTATGTTTTCTTATGTAGCATTTTTCAGATATAATATCAGAATTATGAGGGAACCCAAAGATCTGATTAGACCAGCTTGACAGAGAGACTGGATAAATGAAAATTAAAGTGTTGAGTGAAAAAAAAAAAGTGTTGAGATACTGTTAATTCAAAATTAATCAGAATCAAAGAGAAAGTCTCTCTTAAATAAAAGATCATATTAACTTAAAATGAAGTTGTTTACTTTTATAAAACTTTTCCAAGGAAACACATAACATATGAAGCGAATCCATGGCTTTTTTTTTTTTTTTTTTAAGATTTATTTATTTGAGAGAGAGAGCGTGAGTGAGCGGGAGGTGCAGAGGGAGAGGGAGAGAGAATCTCAAGCAGATTCTGTGCTGAGCTCGGAGCACCATGTGGGGCTCGATCTCATGACCTGGAGATCACGACGTGAGCTGAAACCAAAAGTCCGATGCCCAACCGACTGCACCACCCAGGCACCACCCCCTACCTGCAATAGCTGTATTTTGAAAAATAGTACCTCTGTTCCAGGTTAATGTTCTTTCATTAGTTATAGATGTTTAAATTTTAATATCAAGCATTTTTATTTCCCCTGAGAGACTATCACTCCTCAGTTTTACATGCTTTAAGCTGTAAATTTTCCTTGAACAATTTTAATAACATTTCAAAGATGTATCTCAAAAAGGAATTTAAAAGAAACATTGAGCTTTTGAGGTCAAACACAACCCCCCTCTCCTATGAAAGTAGTCAATTTATTGTAACTCAGTGTTCTTTGCTCTTAAGATAGAAGTACCTTCAGCAAAAAGTTCTCTTAAGGGTTGAGATTTTTAATGATGTGAATCTTAGGTTAATATGACCATTTTATACATAATCATTTATTTTGCGACTAGAATGGTGATTGGCAAATACATTTGCTTTCCTGTAAAGCTTGACTATGATGTGGACCAATTACAGGCTGTTAATGTGTCTTTTTCACATGGAGCATAATTGTATCTTCTCTTTTCTATATACATGGCTTTTGTAGTGGATATCTAAGCTGTGAGTTCCTAGAGCTCAAAGGATATAATCATTTTAGTGTTTATAGCCCCAGCATGTAGAGCAATGCCAAGCAATAGTACATGCTTAGTAAATGTTGGTTGAATGAATACATGCCTGACTAAACGTATGTATTTACGCATGGGTGGATGGATGGGTGGATGGATGGATAGATAGCAAACAGATTTTGCAACCAACAGGTTTTCTTTTTGAAAAATTTATTTTTAAGTAGTTGTAAGTTAACAGGAATTCTCCTCCAGTCCCCCCCTCAATACAGGATGATCTCATATCTTCTCACCCAGTTTCCCCCAGTGGTAACATCTTGCATGACCGTACTGCAGAATCAAAACCAGGACAAGGTACAATCTGCGGAGCTTCTTTAGATTCTTGTAGTTTTTACCCACACTCATTTGTATGTGCTTATGTGTATAGTTCTGTGCAGTTTCGTCACATGTATTCGTGTAACAGTCACCACAGTCAAGATACAGAATGGTTCCATCTCTATAAGGCTTCCTTGTGCTACCCTTTTATCCACCGCCCCCCACACCAGGTTATAATAGTGCTGAATCTGTGCTTTGCATTTGGTTATGCTTAACTATGGCCTATAAAAGAGTTATGTTTCTGTTTAGGAAAAGAGAACAGCAGTGATAGTATTCATGACTGTTAATCCATCTGTAGGTCATCCCTCACCCATGACTAGTTTACACATTTTCCGCTTTATGGAAACATCTTGAAGTTGGCTTCTGCAAAGTTATGAATTCTCAACATTATCATAATGGGAGTCTACTCTCGTTAGTTGGAACTTAGAGCCCACATGATCTATTCATTACCCAGAAAATGTGTGAGGTTGCAAAATGTAAATAGAATGCTAAAAATGGGGATCCTCCGTGTTAATGAGTTAAATATTGGCAAATACATCTTAGGAAATGACCTTAAGAGCAGAAACTGATGCATTTTCATGTGCAGTGAATTGCTGTGTCCATTGGGTTTTAATTGCCACGACTCTGGATGTCTTGTGTGTAATTGCAGCTATAGAGATGGATGCTTGCAGTAGGCCTAGCGTGTCTAATTGTGACTCTTATGTGTTGAAAGGAAATCCATCTCGAGGTGAATATACCAGGTTGGGTTGCAGATATAACCACCCATGTTTATATACACACATGAAGGACACGTTTGATATAGAAGGGGAAACACAGATGCTTGTGGAAGGCTTGCTTTTGGGAAATAGTTTGGAGTTTTGAAAATGAACATCTTTTACTCTCATGTCACAAAGGTAAAAGTAGACCCCATGGTAGAGTTGACACTTGGGCTATAGATTCATCAACATGAAACCTGTCTTGTCTTGGGAGAGAAGGCACTGTCTCTTCCTCTTCCCTCACCCACTTACTCTTTCACATTCCATGATGCTGGAAGATAAAACAATGGAAGTTTGGGGATTTCATCATTGGGAGTGAAAGGGCCCTTTCCCAGCTGTCTCTGCTTAGTACTTGTCTTCCTTCCTAGCCTCTTCCTGCCTCACCCTGGAGCTCCTGCTGGGGCAGAAGCTAATGTGAAAACCCTGTTTTGTAAAGAAAAGCCTCCAGGTGCCACTCCCGGGTCTTAGGCGAGGAAAAACATTGCCACCTCGTCAGGTTTAAAAACCTTCAGCCTACTTTGGGAACACTGTGTTCCTGTTGGGCGTGTTTGTGTGTGTGTGTGTGTGTGTGTGCGTGCGTGCACACGTGTGCACGTGTGCCCTGTGAGTGGATCTGGGAGCCTGCAGGTGGGTGTGGGGACACCAGGTCTGAAGTAGTGTCAGGCATGGCCTTTAAAAATAGCTTGTTTTCATTTTTTGGGAACATAACCCCCCTGTTACAGTTTATTAACAATCAGTTTTTAACTCTTAGATTAGGCACTGTGGGAAGTTAAGAACAGCTTTTGTCTTTGAAGAACTAACAATCTCTTCAAAGGATTTATCTACAAGTGGGAGAAAAAGAGATTTGCCAGTAATGGAAAATAATAGACCATGGAGTATTTAAGTACTGACAGAATACATTGGTAACACGGCCTGAGTGCAGTCTGTGAAGGTTTAGAGACCATGCATTTCGAGATGGTTCCTAAGGAGGTGATGAATGCTGGGCATCAAGAAGGGAACCTTCAGAGAGGCAGGAGGTGGGGGTTGGGCTGCATGCTGGGGCAGCTAATTTGCTCCCTGGGCAGGCGGCAGGCATCCTGGGTTCAAGTTCTTCCACTGAGTAGGTCTGTTAATTCTGGTTGAATTCCTTCCCTGACTGTAAAATCTCTGTCCTACACTAAAATTGTGAATAGTCAATAAAATAATGTTTATAAAATACTCTGTAAACTGCAAACCCTATACAGATTTGCATTACTACTCTTCTTCGATTACCAGTTTTAGACATCAAATGTTTATTTCATTTGTGTATAATTTGAAATTGCAGAGCATCTGAAAGGATGCTGATGTTTACCTGTTTTTAAGAGCATGAAGTGATACTGAAATAACAATTCAGCAGATCATTTTGGGATGAAATATATATATTTCCTTTTCAACCCATCAGGAATGAATTTTTAGCATGATGATAAGCCTCTTTGGCTTTTCTAAAACTGTGTGAGGGCAAGATTGATTACTTCCAAAGCAGGACTGTCTGCCAGCTTTGTTTGGCTTCAATTTGACTTTATATTTTTGTTAGAAAAACAAACAAATGTACACTAACAAGACAAAAAGCTATATTGGGAACTTCCCTCTGTCCCTTGAGCACCCATCTACGTGTCATGCAATAAGGATCAAAAATAGTCATCTCTGCTATGGTTCAGGTAATCAAATTAACAAAATGAATGTATCCTTTCCAACTGGGATCGACTATAGATTAAAGGGAGAAATTCTGAGCGCTTTGTAATAGGCACCTTGTGAGGCCATTTTCCCCGAGGAAGTAATTTGAGTACAGATGTGAAGTAAGCTGTGGGATAAATAGGCCTGGAAAGCAGAACAGAGGTATATGGATTGGGATAAAAATTAATTGCTAAAAATATGAAGCCAGCGTATATGATGTGCCTTTTTTATAGTATTCTCCTCTGGAAGCTTAGATAAAACTGCTTCTATATCATCCTTAATCCAGTGGTTTGGCTAGGCATTATGCTTTGTCCAACCTGAGATATTTTCAGAAATAGTACTCTAAGATTTCAAATACATCTCCCTAAATACTTTGCCTCATAAAAACTGAATCAGAGTAATATAGAAAAGGTACTAAAGTAAGATTTAGGGGAATCCTTTTATAAATCTGTGTGGAAGAGAAATTTCTGAAGAGTGACACCAACTCCAGAAATCATAAATTGGAAATAGATGTGTTTGACTAAAAAAAATTAAGCCCATCTTTATAATAAATATTTGGCAAATTTAAATGACAAGGTATAAACTGGAAAAACTATTTGTAATATATGTGACAATGAAAATTTCATAGTTAGAAGGAAGAAATCTCTCAACCAGAATAAAACAGGTGCCCCAGTATAAAGATGGGAAAAGACCTGAACAGGGATTTCACAAAAGAAGACCTAGAAGTGACCAGTAAACCACTGAATTGGTGTGTAATCTTGCCAGTAGTCCAAGAAGTACAGATTAGAACCATTTTTTCTGCTGTTCGATTGCGTACGATTAGAAAGATGGTCTCACCAGCTTTTGGGGAGGGTGGTAAATATGCATGTATGTGCATTGTTGAAGCATGTTGTAAACTTCTACTTTTCTGTGGAACTCTACATAAACATTTCAAAAGTGAGTAAGCTTTGGACCAGAAGTTTTACTTCCAGGAATTTATTCCAAAGATATAATTATGAATATGTGCAAAGAATTGGCTACAGTTAGGTTCACTAGGGTATTGTTGTCATTAAAAATTGTGAAGCAACCAAAATGCCCGATAGATAGTTAAATAAATATGATACAGTGATAGAAGGAACATTAAGCCTGCTGTTGAAAACAAAACCTTATTGAATTTATAGATGGGCAAGTCTGTGAAGCGTTGTCAACTCAAGGAAGTAGATTACAAAATGGCATTTCTGTCAGGGATATACAGTTGACTCTTGAACAACATAAGGTTACGGGGAGCGATGCCCTGTGCCAGTTAAAATCCGTTCGACTTTTGACTCCCCTAAAACTTAACTGCTAATATAGCCTTCTGTTGACTGGAAACCTTACTAATAACATAACAGTTGAATAACAGGTACTTTATATGTTATATGTATTTTATAGTGTATTATTACACTAAAGTAAGCTAGGAAAAAATAAAATTATTAAAATCTTAAAAGAAAAATACATGTATGTACTGTATGTACTGTACTGTATTTATTGAAAAAAATCTGGGGACGCCTGGGTGTGGCTCAGTCAGTTAAGCGTCTGCCTTTGGCTTGGGTCATGATCCCAGGGTCCTGGGATTGAGTCCCGCCTGCTTCTCCCTCTGTCTGCCACTCCTCCTGCTTGTGCTCTTGCTCGCTTGCTCTCTCTCTGACAAATAAATAAATAAAATCTTAAAAAAAAAAAAAATCTGTGTGTAAGTGGACCCATGCTGTCCAAACCCATAGGGTCGACTGTGTAATAACATTGAAAATTTGCTATATGTTAAATACTTTGCTAAGTGCTTTTATATTGATCATCTCATTTAATAATCACTGCATAGCTCTGGGTAAATATTATTGGCCCCATTTTACAGATTAGTAAACAGAAGCATCAGGAGGCTAAGGAGCTCAAGGTCACACCAATAGGAAGTGTGGAGCCAGGACTTAACGAGTAGCTTCTGGAATTCATACTTTTGTTTATGTTTATGAATGTATGAAAGGGCATATACCAAATATGGTGACATGCTACTACTCTTTCAAGTGGTTTTAATTTTCTTAGTTATACTTCTAGGCATTCTTTGAGGGTTTTAGAATATACACATTGTATTTTTTCTAATCAGAAAAAAGGCAAAACTGGGGTGCCTGGGTGGCTCAGTTGGCTAAGCTTCGGACTCTTCATTTCAGCTCAGGTCGTTACTCCGGGGTCATGAGATTGAGCCCTGTGTGGAGCTCTGCGCTCAGCATGGAATCTGCTTGAGATTCTCTCTCTCCCTCTTCCCCTGCCCCTCCCCCACTCATCCTCTCTCTAAAAATAAATAAAATCTTAAAAAAAAAGGTCAAAACTATTTTTTAATGTTTGCATTATATAATAACAATTTTTAGAAGCACAGGCGGCCCTAGTTTTGTGTACAGTGTGTCAAATTTTCCTCAATGAAGAAGAGATAAAGAAAAATATATGAATGATTAGCATATGTAGTTGACATTTTTAATAACACCCACAGGGCATTGCATATTAGGAAATTAGTAAATGATGTTTTCTGAGGCATTTTTAAGGGTAGATACACAAAATTGAGTTTTAAAGAATAAAAATAATGGAACATTAAACATATACAGCAGTTAAAAATTCAAATACTCTTTTGGAAAAACCAAAGAAGAAAAAAAAGTCCATATAAATGTAGTTTTATTTTTATCAATAAACCATCAAGTATTTACCGAATACCAAGAATTTCCAGACATAAAGAAGTCCCAGATGCAGAATTAACCATCTAGTTGTGGAAACAAAACTTCAGACCGAGATAGTCCATATTTAACAGAGTATATAATCAGGAGGTAAATTATAAGCTTCAGATGAAAATACTGAAGAGGTAGGTCTGAGTTGGAAGGGTAGGGCTCTACATAAGATGGATAAGGTTGAACAATACTGAGGTGTAATATGTCAGTACATGGAGAAAGTAAGTATTGAATTGACACTGAACACTGGATAGTTGGTGGCTGAGGGTGGCAAGTAGCCTGAGCAGATGGCAGAAGCAAGAATGGGCCCAGTGGGAACAGGCAGTTAGTTCAGTCGTGGTCAGCTGGGAGCCACGGGCAGTGCAGTAAGGTGAGGCCAGACTATAGAGTGCTTCCATCGTGAAGCATTAATGTAGAAAATTTGAAGAAATTAAGAAAAAAGTTGTCAAGGCCTTCTTTAAGGCTTAATTATATTGGTTTTCCAAAAGTTTCTCTTCAGTTTCACAGATATATTAAGGAAAGTCATTTAATCAAGAAGAGTCCATGCTTAACAGATTTGGAAATTCCTGTTACACAGCTTTTTTTATTTTCAGTTTTCAAACTGTATTTTTATAATATATTAACAGTATTCCATAGATTTTACATAGGAAATAATGAAGCTGATCAGTTTGATTGGGGTTCTGCACACCTGTGAACAGAGTTCTTAATTAAGAAACTCTGGTTTGGGTGGGGCTTTGGACGACATTTGGTGTGACTCCCCACCTCAGTAAAGAGATTTCTTGTATATAAATCCCCAAAGGTGATTGATTGTTCCTATTTGCCTAAAATAATGACTAGAATGAGGAAAATGAGGACTTGAGTTTGTTGCTTAGCCCAACATTTAAATTAACCTGTTTTATCTGTGGAAATATGTATTTATAACAGAACAAAAAATTTAAAAGCACACATTTTTTAAATAAGATTTCTACTTACTGGGAAATGATCATATGGAATACTAAATTACCACTTAATCTTTGAAATGCTTAAGAAAAATCTATTTTTTTTACTGCAACATGGAAGAACATATTTAATCTCTTAAATTAATCTGCCAAATTGAGAGTTGCTTTTTTTTTTGTCAGTGACTTCATAAGTATTTTAGTTAACTTTGTTAAGTAACATAAATGTCACTTGTTTTTTTTGGTATGACTAAAAATATATATTAAGTAATATTGTTTCTATTCTGTTGATATTAACTATTCTGCTGTTTTATCATTTTATAATGTTCTCTTTATAGATGAAAGAAAATTACATCTGTGAGTCAACAGGTAGCATATTAAGGGTCTATACAAAAAGTAATAAATTCTGGGCGCCTGGGTGGCTCAGATGGTTAAGTGCTGCCTTCGGCTCAGGTCATGATCCCAGCGTCCTGGGATCGAGTCCCGCATCAGGCTCTCTGCTCCTTGGGAGCCTGCTTCTCCCTCTGCCTCTCTTTTCTCTGTCTCTCATGAATTAAATAAATAAAATCTTAAAAAAAAAAAAAAGTAATAAATTCTGGTTTGGTAATAGATCATATTTCTTTCATAGCAATGATTTAAATCGAGTTGATTACGTTTATTAATAAAGTAATGAATGCTTGTGTGCCTCACACAAAAATTAGATTACCACCAGTAACACATACACATTCTCTAAGTAAAATAAAGGAGACCTTCTGATGATGCTTTTTTTTTTTCTTTTTTTTTTTATTCTTATGTTAATCCCCATACATTACATCATTAGTTCTAGATGAAGTGTTCCACGATTCATTGTTTGTGCACAACACCCAGTGCTCCATGCAGAAAGTGCCCTCCTCAATACCCACCATCAGGCCAACCCATCCCCCCACCCCCCTCCCCTCTAGAACCCCCAGCCTGTTTTTCAGAGTCCACTGATGATAGTTTCTTATAAACCTAGAAATAAGAGTAATCCGGTTCTCTGCACCTGAGATTCCCGCCCCCACCCCGGGCCCCGGGCAAACTGAATTTTATACTCTGCTTAATACTCAATATACAGTGTATTGTATGTACAACTGATCACTTAAACAAAGTAGAACACAACCCTCTCTGTATTTATTGAATGTAAGCTTAATGTTCGAAGCGATTCAAACAAAAGAATTTACACAAATGAATTTTAAATCACATACAGTATCAGATACAATAGCATTGCTAGGCCGATTGAGTAAAGAAGGAGAGTTTGTTAAGGTAGGCATTGTGGAGAAAGTGAGCAAGAATTTTGAGAGAGCATAAAGATGGAGATTGGTGGACCAGAGAAAATTTCCCTCTAGAAAGAGTGGCGGATCGTTGGAGTCTATGAACCCATAAGACTTGAACTCTCCCTAATCCTTTGTTGTTCCGGGAGGTAGCATAGCACCTTGTACATGTTGGGACTTAGTTCTTCCCTTCTCCCTCCTTTCCTCCTCCTTTTTGTTAAATATACTGCTTTCAGATACTGAAAGGGTAGGAAGTAGATTTTAACAAGTTACAGTATAGTGAAGCGGTTCAAAATTTAGTTTGGAATTGTGGAGAGTGAAATCGAG
Source organism: Leptonychotes weddellii (assembly GCF_054177405.1). Taxonomy (NCBI): domain Eukaryota; kingdom Metazoa; phylum Chordata; class Mammalia; order Carnivora; family Phocidae; genus Leptonychotes; species Leptonychotes weddellii. Next base: position 145,769,921 of record NC_138371.1, on the reverse strand, counting down.
CGCTGCCTTAATCACTTGCTTCTGTTTCTGTGGCATTAGGCAAGATTTGTACCTTCAAGTTACAGTTTGCTCATCTGTAGAGTAGTCTAACAAGAGTGACTATATCTAAACTTGTTATTTTAATGAGATAAATCTTACAGAAGACTTTAGTACTGTGTTAACATAAATGTTGCCCTTATAGAGACTTGGGGATATGGCAGGATGCTACTTTTGTGGTTTGTATTAACATATAAATGTATCCTTTCCGGTCTGCCATAAGCTTCTAAGATGTGATACTAAGTGGCTTGAATATTATCTGTAGAATATGATTATTTTCTCTTTAGTTTCTGTCAGTTGGAAGTGGGCCAGATACAGGGAAGAGTGTGGGAGGTGAGCAAATGACAGCCAGGTTTTGTTCTGGAACAGTGAAACTGTTTGGACTTTTTGTCTCTTCCTCATGTAGGTATTTAAAAATTTTGTTATGGGCCATCTGAAGGGATGGTGAGATATCCTTTTGCTAATGAAAGGAATATTTCACTGGACCAGAGATTGACACAAGTAAAGATACAGAGTCGAATTAGGTAGAGGAAAAAAGAGGTGATAATATGTCAGGGAAATCATACAGGACTGGACGAGCCTTGGCCACAGCTCCCAGCTCTTCTCCAGCAACTTCTTTTCAGAAGTCTCTTCTATGCTTCATCCCAAAGAGGCAGCCTTCTATCTTCAGTGGACTCTTGTAGGTAATCTCTTTTGTTTTCGGTTTTCCAATAAGCCCTCCCTCATCCTGGATAAAGCAAACACAACCTTCCCTCCCCCACTGTTCAGCCCTGGCTAGGCTTCATTCTAGTGCTCAGGGTCCAAATCTCTGAGGGCATCAATGGACTTGGGGAATTCAAGACAAATACTGACTTAAAACATTTTAAATGTAATATAAAAAGATCTGTGGAGTTTTATGGAGAAAATTCACATCTATTTTTGAGGAAATACAGCATTTCAAATAACTTAGACCCTTCCATGGACGACTCAGGTCCGACCTGCCCCACCTTCCTTTCCATGCTTGCCTTCCCGCTGCCTTTCCCGCTCGGCCCTGGTTCTGCACTTACCTGTGGTCTAGAGGTAAGATTTGGTGAGCTATGCTTTTAGGAGATAAAGTTACAGAACTGAACTTTAGGGAACCACACATTTTATTTAGGAAGGGAGCTAACTGCTCAGGGGCTGGTTGGAAGGTGCTATTAACATTAGAATGTAAGGCTCTTCCTAGAGGCTCAGACTCACCTGGTGTAGCGGTGAGACATGTGCATAGAAAAATACTTGAGAACAAATGGTAGGAATGATACTGGGCGCCCTGGATGCCCACATCCATTAATAGGTCTTCCTGAATACTTAAAAATCACGAGTGACTTCCACACTAAATAAAAACTAAACATATCCAATCCAGTATATTCTGGCAAATTACTCATGATGTAGCTAAGTCTGACCTAAAGAGAAATATGATCAGGAAACATGCCTGTATTAATTTTATGATTTTAAAGATGAAGTTTCTATTTAGTTGGAAACATTTAATAGGAAACAGTGAAAATAAAATAGATGACCACTCATGATGAAATTTTCTTGTCCTGTAGATAGCAGTTCTTTCATTTTAAGAGCTGATTAAAACAACTGAGGAAAACAAGTCTAGTGGGATTATATAAAGAAATATAAGCAAAAGTCCTGGTTTTATATGGTTTATAAGTTTTTTTTTTTTTTCCTTTTTTTCTTCTTTTCAACTTTGGAGAAGTAGGCAAGAAAGGATCAGAATTTGGTTCAAGTCCCAGGCCCACCATTTATTATTGCTTGGATGTCCTCCATGTAACCTTGGAAAAGTTTTATTTCCTATGGGACCTTCAGTTGCCTCATCTAAAAAAAATGCAGTTACTAAAAGCATCTAGTTAGTGTTGTGTGAAATGATAACCAGGGAAAATATCTAGCAAGGTGTCTGGAAATCAGTATGCCATGAATGCTAACTATTAATAATAATAGTGATAATTGCATACTCCTTTTGTATATGTCATCTATGATTGCGGGGTATTTCTTTAGAGTTTTGTGATTGGTCATATAACATATACTCCTTTTTAAAAAATGTGAAAATGCTCTTTTTCTCTTATAATGCAAGCTTATATCATGATGCAGTTCTCATATATGTTGTAATTCTTTGCAGCACCCGGCAAAGTGCCTTCTAAAGTCCTGTTAATGTAAGGAATAATTGAACATTTTTATTTATTTATTTTTTTAAAGATTTTTTTTTTATTTATTTGACAGAGAGAGGCGAGAGAGGGAACACAAGCAGGGGGAGTGGGAGAGGGAGAAGCAGGCCTCCTGCAGAGCAGGGAGCTGGATGAGGGCTCCATCCCAGGACTCTGGGATCATGACCTGAGCCACCCAGGTGCCCCTAATTGAACATTTTTAAATCTTGAAGCATTTCCACATAAGAACCATGTTTATTGTATTATTTATCATATTAAGACAAATTCTAGGACTGACCTTATTAATCTTTATAGTCTTTTCAATAAACATTGCTATTTGAAATCTAATATTTTAAGATAATATTAGGAAATATACTTACAAAAATTTATATTGTATCTATAGTTTCTTAAAGAAACATGAAGTTTTGTCAGGAATGCAAATTAAGATAGGGAAAAACCTTACTCAACACCACACTACACAAATGTTTTCATTCAACAAATGTTTTCATATATTTTACTAATTCTTCATATGCAGATCATTTTTACTTAATATTGCTTTTTATCCCATTTTTCTTAATTGTAGTTTATAATGGCAACATAATAGTCTGTTTCATTGTTTTATTATAATTAAATTGGCCATTTCCTTTTGATGTATTTGTTCTAGTTTTTCGGCTACAAACGGTGTCTCAATGAGCTTTTTTACACACAGTACCCTCCCCACCCCTTCCCTCCTCCCCCTTTTTTAGGGAGGGGGGAGGATTAATTCAGGAATGTTACTAGTGTGTCAAAGACTGTCAACTATTTTGATTCTTGAAACATAAGTGCCTTTTTAAAAGGGTTCTGTTTAGTTGGTGTTGCCAGAGGCAACACAGGAGTAGGGTTGTTTCTACCGCTTTCTATCAATGGATGTAATGGGCATTAGTTTTAAATTGGCTGATTGAATTGATACCAAGCGATCTCTCACCTTTTCTTATTTCTTTACAAATGACAGATAAACTTTAAAGTCATCAACGTTTAACAAACAAAACCAACCTTTAAAAATTTATTTCTGTCTTATAGATATCCAAGTATTGATTGTTTGACTTAATGTAACATTTCCTTTAAATTCTTATTCTCTAAAGCTCCAGTCACCAAATGAAGAATTGGAAACCACTGTGTTGGTTTTATGGGCATTTAAAAATAGCCTCAGGGGATCTTTATCTTGAGTTTTACTATTAAAACCAACTATACAAAGTCTTTCTCCTTAGCTTGCTTTCTCTTTTACCCAAGTTGTAGGAGGACAGATCTTAGTATTTACTCACCAAACCCCTCCCCCCAGAACGTAGGCATCTTGAATGAATAGACGGAAAGGGGTAAGGGAATTTCCTTGAGATGCATAATTAGATGAGAAAAAGAAAAGGGGGGGTATAGAGGAAAGTGTGAGAACTAAAGAGAAAAAAAATAAGCAAATTAGGGAGGAAGACATGAAAGTATGAAAAGAATAGATTTCATTGAGTTTCCATTGCCTTCAAACTTCTTTGCCAATTCCTCTGTAGGCTGTAAGATAAGCTATCCATAAGGTTTACTGATGCGCAGTTGATTTGTATTTTTGGTCAAACTAATTCTGCGTCTCTTTCCCATTGCTCATTTCTTTTCTGATTCTTTATTCCATTTTATTTTTAAGCAAAGCACTGCCTGACTCACTTCTGCTGTTTGCCCCGCTGTTGATGCAGTCTCAGCCCTGCAGCTTCCCCTCCGTGTGAATTTGCACTTCAGGGGCACGGTTTCCTGTCAGAAACCCAAGGCAGGCCCCTGACATTTCTAGGTGGCGATTCACACAGGAAAGAACCTGACAAGTTTCACAGGGCACATGACTTCATTGTGGGAGCTGATCAGTTTGGTGCACAAATGGGCCCCTCCTTTCCATACCTTTTGGCCTCCCATGGGCCCTAGAGTGGTTAGAAAATTTAAAAATGGATATAACCGTATCCCAGAAAACAAATGACAGAAGATTGGAATTTGATGTTTAGATTCGCCTGGATAGAAATCAGTCAAGGTCAATGATAATGCAGTTTGATTCCAGGATCAGGTGATTTTTTTTTTAATTATAATAAAATACCCTAACATAAAATTTACTGTTTTCAACCATTTTCTTTCTGTATGTTATGTTTGGCAAGTTCCAGCTTTTCACACTGCGCAAAGCACTTTTCTAAATAACGGAAATTCAGAGATGAATAGGACTGGATACTTGTCCTCAGACAGCAAAAGTTGAGTTAAATCCATATATTTTTTCACATGACTGTATCCAACTTGGAAATATGTGCAAGCGTATGTAAATTACAGAGATGAAAACCATTACTTCTCTATTTTATGAGTAGATGAACCTTTAACTCTTGCTTTATTTTTATTTTTTTTAATTGTGGTAAAATATACGTGACATCAGATTGGCTTTTTAGCCATTTTTAAGTGTACAAGTCAAGGTGGTTTTTATTCACTATATAATTTAAGCTTCAAGGAGCGTTTATATAAAGTTTTATTAGAAAGCATGAAGCTATAAAAGAAGTTGATGTGCAAATCTTCCACTTTTTTTGTTTTTGAATTAAAATAACTGGTTTTCTTTCCTCTTCCGCCTTTCCTCATTTTTTTTGCACATATATTTTGGTAGTTGAACTATTGCCAAGTTCCTGTAAACCCGTTTTTCTTCTAATGTAGAGATCTTTTTTCTTTTTCCTTTAAGTCTTACAGATAGTTTTTTGGGCTGTATTTGTAATCCATGTTTAATCATTTCTAATAACTTTATAATAATAAAAATATGAAATTGGCTTTTGTTTATGTTCCATCTGACATGACTTCCAGTTATTAATAAAGTCAAGTTTTGAATAAGGGTATCCAGACTTCAGCTCTTTTACTGGGAAAATTTTAGCAAATCTAAATTATTTGAGGAAGTTACATTTACATTTTTCCAAATAACATTTTCTTTCCCATCAAGGGACTCTAGAGGAATGATTCTACGTGGCAGTAATCAGATTGGATTCCTGATGTATCTACGTGGTGTCTTCATTTAACTATATCTGTAGACCTTTGTTTGTCTTGTCACATCAGTCTAATGCATTTCATGGCTTTATTCATTGCTTATTGATTGATGATATCATCTACATTATTTTGTATTCATGACATTGACTCTTTATAAAAAGGCAGAGCATGAACTTGTGTTATTCTGAACTCCCTTGAGTAGCTTTCATGCTCAGTATATGTTAGTAAACTATTTAGAGGCTACATAGGCCTATGGAAATGAAATACCAGAACCTTTGCAACTACTTAGACTATTCGTGGATTTTTTTAAAACTGAAGAAACTGAAATGTCCAACATGTGTAATTTACTAATGTTCATAGCCAATTAATTGCATAATTAAGAACATTCAAAATGACTTTCAAGCTACAGCTACATTGATGGGACATCACATGTATTTGGATACCTCTTCTGGGTAGATGAGCAGCGGAGATTTCTTGGAAAATAGAGGTAGCTGGGATGGAATGATATTTGCATAAAGGCACTTCCTTTTGCTACCTTTGAAAATTTTTTTTTTTTTTTAGAAGTTTGGTTTCATCTTACTCAAGTTATTAAACTGCTTTAAGCTTCTTTCCAAGTATCACAGCTACACTGAAAGAGTTCCTCACCTGTATTTTAAAACACTGCTGTCAAACTAAGCAAAGGCAAGCAATAGAGATGCCTTCTTCTTGTGTTTTCAGTTTATTTGCATTTGTTCATGACTTCTAAGGTATTTTAAATCCCCAAAGGAGTTTGCTTACTTTTAACTCTATTATATATATAAGTTGTTATCTGAAAGAGCCTGTAAGAGATCAAAGTAAATGTCAGCCTAGTAAATAGAAGAGATTTTTTTTCTCTCTGAGCTAGTTATAAAGGGAGATTTCTTTTGCCTTATTTATGTTGAGAACTCAATGTAGTTAGGAAGACACTGAGTCATTAAAGTTTGAGAAGTGTCAGGGAGGCGGGTACTGTGTAGAGTCTCAAATATTTGAAGTTTATTGGAACTGAAATAATCAATAAAAATCTATCTAATGGGAGTTTTTCCTAATTTCCTATGTTTTAGAGAGATTTTGTATTTTTCTTTCTTAATGCATCTTCATTCATGAAAATAAAATTTGGCCTAAAATAAATGATTCTGCTCATCTTTTTAGTGGTTAAGTGAACAACACTAACTTGTTTATATTGGCAGTTTATAAGATACTTATGAGGTCAGTGAGGTCAAAAAAGATGAAATGTATCTGGGGACCAAACTACTTTGTACCTGAGGAATTATGATTACGGTCAGTAATTTTTGTGCTACATGTATACTGTATGTGTTTTCTCCTTCGAATGCCCATTTACTCTTTCTGGTGTAGTCCAGCTAATTGCTGCTTTTATCACTGGGGCTGCAAGCATATCACAGAGTTTTTGAGTATGACAGAATGATACATGTACCCATCTATTTCTTTGGTTATTGGGGAGGGGAGGAAACTTCTGTGCCATCTATAGCTAGTGAGGACAATTCAATGTATAAACCATTAGATGGACAACCAAGGTGCTAAATCAAGGAGAATTTACTGTTTTGCTGGGTATTTGTTAGAATATGAAGTTGGAGTTCAGGAAGTATTTTCTCTGAAATATGGTTGGTGATTGGGTATGAGTTTGTTAGAGGTAGTTTATTCTACAAAGCACATTTCCTCTATAATGCCCCTTCCGCATTAGAACATGGTACTACCATTATAATCCTTTGTATGACAGTGTATCTATTGGAAAATGCTTGAGTTTTCATATGAATTTTCCGGGGCATTGCTATAGCACTGACAGCAGAAATATGAATGTAAAAACTTCTAAGCTGTAGGCAACTTGTTATTTTAGAGGCTGGGTGTTGGAAGAAGGGTTCCATTGCACTCGTAGTGATAAACTGTTAAGGCTTAGTATCTCTTTCTAGATGAGTCTCTTAGGGACACTCTTGACTCTGACTGCATTTTCCATACCCCTTTTATTTTCTTTGAGGTTCCTAGAAACTTGGTTAGTCTACTACCTGTTCACAGTCGACATCTGATGCTTCTTACCATAGTTGCTGTTCTCCCCTCCCCCCTCACCTCTTTTCTGCTGGACAGGGTTGAATAGTATTCCCTCCCAAAATTCATGGCCTCCTTGGCACCTCAGAATGTGACCTTACTTGGAAATAGGGTTGTCGCCGATGTAATTACTTAAGATGAGGTCATACTGGAGTAGGTTGAGCCCTTAATCCAATACGACTGGTGTTCTTAGAAGAGACATAGACTACACAGGGAGGACACCATGTAATGGTGGAGGCAAAGACCAAAGTGAGGTGTCTTCAAACCATGGGACACCAAGGATTGCTTGGCAACACCAGAAACTAAGAGAAAGGCAGGGAACGCTTTCTCCACTGTAGGCTTCAGAGGGAGCATGGCTCTAATTACACCTTGATTTTGGACTTATAGCCTCCAGAACTGTGAAAGAGTAAGTAACTGTTGTTAGAAACCACCTAACTTGTGGTACTTTATTACAGCAGCCCTAGGAACTTCCTACATCTGCCAGTAAACAGGAAGTTCAGTCCTGAGTTTGTTTTTGATGCAAGTGTTGAAGTCATTTTAGTGTTGTTCCTTAAGGCTTAGTACTACTAGAAATGGTACAGAAGTTGAATATAAAATCAGGAAAGTTATAATAGTTTAAGGAATTCCATAAAGAAAGCTTAGGATGGATAATGTGCAAAGAGCATTAGTTTTCAATCACAGCTTCAGTTTAGTTTCCAGAGCAAGTGTTTCCATTCCCCGGAGATTCTAATTTTGTTGTTTCAGGGTGGGGCCTGAGCATTTGTATGCTTAAAAGCCTCCCAAGGGAATCTGGGAGTATACAGCTCAGGTTGAGAATCACTAGTGTAGAGCAAGGAGTAAGACGTGTTAGGTCTAGTGCCGTGGTTCTCAGGTCTGGCTGCACATTGGGATCAGCTTAAACCTATGGCTGCCTGAGCGCCAACCCCAGAGATTCACTTGTCATTGTTCAGGCATTCAGATGGCTCAAAGAGTTTAGAGAGCTCCTAGAGAATTCTGATGTGTAGCCGACATTGAGAAATACGGGTCGAAAGGTCTATATTCCACTGAATAGCAGCGATACTTAAAATTTAAAACTTTTTGAGATTTTGTGTGTGTGTGTGTGTGTGCACGCACGCGCGCACGATGGATAGGTTTAGATTAAGTTAGTTTCAGCAAAACAAAAATTCATGATCTGATTCTTCCTTCTTCATATTGCATGACTTTCCTGAACATCTTCGAAAAAGAGAGGGCCAATGAGGTGTCTGTGGGTTGGATGTGTTGGCAGATTGGAGTGGTCAGTAGTGGTTGCATCTGGGTAGGGGTGGGGGTTGGTGTGCTTTTTAGATTTACTTTTCTGCCTCCTTTTCTCTCTATCATTCATCATCTTTTCTACATTGGAAAATCAGTCTTGGGCCCAACACAGACACCGTGATGGATTTCAAGCTACAGAAGTGCAGTTACGGGGTTATGTAGAGACGTCCATGGTCAGCTCTCATGTGCCTGTACTAGCCAGCTCCAAGCTCTCTCTCTGATCTTACACTAAAGCTAGTGTTGTTTCTGTTTCCTTCTTTCCCTCCCTGCCTTTCCTCCTGCTTCCCTCCCTCTCTCCTTCTCCCTCCTGGCACCTCCTCCACCCTCGCCCCCCTTAGTAATTTCCCAGGATCTCCAGTATCGTTATCTCAAGAATATCATGTCCTGGGGCACCTGGGCAGCTCAGTCGTTAAGTGTCTGCCTTCGGCTCAGGTCGTGATCCCAGGGTCCTGGGATCGAGCCCGGCATCGGGCTCCCTCCTCAATGGGAAGCCTGCTTCTCCCTCTCCCACTCCCCCTGCTTGTGTTCCCTCTCTTGCTGTGTCTCTCTCCAAATAAATAAATAAAATCTTAAAAAAAAAAGAATATCATGTCCTGTTTGTAGCTTCTTCTATTAACAGTTTTTCTTTTCTTTTCTTTTTTTTTTTTAAGATTTTATTTATTTGACAGAGTTAGCGAGAGCAGGAACACAAGCAGGGGGAGTGGGAGAGAGAGAAGCAGGCTTCCCGCTGAGCAGGGAGCCCAAGATGGAGCTCAATCCCAGGACCTCAGGATCATGACCCGAGCTGAAGGCAGATGCTTAACAACTGAGCCACTCAGGCGCCCCCTATTAAAAGTTTCTTAGAGACATGGAAGTATCATCAACCGTCAACTTTTAGGACCCTTATCTCCTTAGACCGGAGTAGAATTAATAGACTAGGATTATTATATTAAGTCGTCTCTTTTTTATCCTTGATAAAAACAATGTGAGTATGCTATCAAGTCAATTGCCTGATCCTTCCAGATGTGAGAAGCAATTTTATGAACTTATTAGTAACAAGTCAAAATGATTTTACTCCTGACACCCAGCTGATCTTTTTGAGTTTAATCCAAAATGCTTTTTTCTTTTCGTGCCTCCTTTTTCTCTGCGTTGCCTTTACTTGAAAGCACTTTTTCTCAGAGATAGGGTTTGCTTGACACAGTTATGTAGTAGGAGACTTGGAAGGTGCTGGATCTTGATGGTAATGAAAACCCATGAGAATTGTCAGTCATCTTTCTTCACAATTGCAAAGGAAGTGGCAGGTGTTAAAATCTTTTTCCCATTCCATATTTTGATGGAAAAGTCTAAACACTTGTCTAATCTCCTTCCCCTTCTCTATCTCTACCTAATTATAAATCTCAAAACATGTGTCTTAAAAGTTTTCATTTATCCTGTTTCTGGCTCTAACACTGACTTCCTTAAAAATTGGAGTGCATTCTAAATCATTGCATCCTGTCAAGTGTCCTGCCTGTACTCAGACCTCCGGTGTGATGTATTAGGCATCCGTAAGGTGCTGCTGGCTTTGTGGGATTTGTCCTGTAGTGATTAGATACCCATCTTCTTTCTTCAGACCCGGATATGCTGAACAGCAGTAGAGCACTTGAATCCATCACTGGCAGGCGCTGCTTGCTTTTTTGTGTCACTTTGACTAGATAGAAGTTGCTTTAGTCCATGAGAACTGTGCAATTAACAAAGAATTGCTGAAATTTCTGGCATGGCTGCTTGAAGTTTATATATGCATGAAAAGATATTTTAGCCAATATAAATATGAGGCTTGTAAAGCCTTTTTTTTACAACCGAATTCCATGTAAGAATGACCTCGTTTTAAAGGCAGGCTGTGTTTTTCTTTTCCAGCATGTCAAACCCCTGGAAGACATGGCCACAGGCCATGGGATTTCCCACTCAACAGAATGCCATTTTATGTTTGATCCCCAAAGAGTTTGGAATTGTTGAGATTTTATGACTGCCTGACATTTGTACTTAATGTACAGGCCGTGACACTGAGCACAGAGATCGGCGATGGAGTTTCTGTTACTCTTACGGGGGAAGCTGAAAGAAAAGACCAGAGGGTTTCCATGTGGTTTGTAGTCTGGACAATTGCTATTGCTTTTGCTTTTGCTGAGGACATTGTTAAAGGAGTAGATTTTTATCTTCTTAAAATGTTAAAATTGGAAGGATTTTCCATCAGAAAGAGAAATTTCCCAGAAAAGAGGAAATTTTATTTTGCGGTCTAATTACATGAAGAGATGCAAAGTTATGTTGATCTGTTTCCTACTTTGATTTAAACATACAGATCTTTGATTGCAAGGGACTTTTAAGTTAAAAAGACCTATTTTGAGTAAGCTTCTGGACAGAGAAATCCAATTTTCAACACAAACAACATAGCTTCATTCTCTGTGATAGTTCTATAGTAATTTTACTGATTTATGATGAATATATTTGTTATCTGAAGAGAGTTTACAATGAAATGGAATTACTTTATAGCGAAAAAACTCTTTTCAGCTTGAAGTCTTCATATGGAGAGTTAATAGTATGGGAATAGAAATATATACACATTTTGTGGTTTCTATTAGATGAATAAAGCATGCCTGACATTGGTTGGTTGTTGTCATTGGTAAAGAATAAAAACTTGATGTGGCTTCTCAGAGCAATAGGTTCTACTGAATGATCTGTTAAAAGACCAGGATGATGCCTAAATATTTGAATGTTAGGGAGTTAAACATAATTTCCAATGAAACAGACAAAATGTCTGGTAAAATCTAATTTCTGAATGTTTTGAACAGTGACCCATTCCCAGAGGAGGATTTGCCTTCTTGAAATGATATGTATGGATTTATTTTGTATACCTTTTCAGCAGTGGTGAGCTCACCCTTAGGGCATTTCTGCATATTAAGTCACTTTTGCAAGAGATAATTAGCCATGTATTATGCATAAGAAAGCAGAATAATGGGGCGGGGAGCGGTGAGGGAGGGAGAGCCTGAAAAATTTCTAGTGAGCAAGGGCTTGAAAATGAAGAATCCATTGTGTAGCCACATTTTACTAGTTTAAAATTGGTAAGATCCTGTCAGAGTTTAGCTTATTGAGTATGTTGCCTTTATGCTTCTAATTAAAAAAAAAAGAAAGTAAAAGGCAATAATTACAAGGACTTTTAAAGGCCTTCTCATGGTCTTGGTTATTCCAACCCTAATTTCTCACATTTTCCTACGCTGGCAGGCACCACTAAATAATCCAGGGCCCTGTGCCCCCTCCCGGGTTGTTGCAGAGCTGACGTGCCTCCTGGTGATAGTGCTAGAACCGTCAGCCCGGATGCTTTCTTACCCCTTCTTTGCTTCTTCCCTTAGCGTGGGCCATCTTGGATACGCCAGGGCTCTGCTTTTCCAGGCCTTTCACTGCTCTTTGGCCAGTTATTTCCAACTCAGACCATTTGTTTGAGATGTTTGCATAAGTATAAATATAAATACATGGATGTATGTGTGTATCCATTTTCTCTCGTGACAGTTGCCAGCTTCTCTCAGGAAAACCTCTTCTTTTTTCAAAAAAATTTGTAATAAAAAGATCATGACCCCATTTCTGCTGTTCCATCCCTTTTTATGGCAATGTTAAACCTGCGTGTATGAAGTCTATATTTAGCAAATAGATTAAAATAGAATTTGCCAGTAAAGAGAAGAGTTAGAAATAAGATCAAGATGAGATCTCAGATAGAATCAAGTGACTAGTCAGGTTCAGAGGATTTCAGACTTCTTGGAGTTGTGTGAATCATCTGTGTCGACTTTTTTTTTTTTAAGGTTGAGGACCTTTATTTATTCATTTTTAAAGATTTTACTTATCTGAGAGAGACACAGCAAGAGAGGGAACACAAGCAGGGGGAGTGGGAGAGGGAGAAGCAGGCTTCCCGCTGAGCAGGGAGCCCGATGCGGGGCGTGATCCCAGGACCCTGAGATCATGACCTGAGCCGAAGGCAGACGCTTAATGACTGAGCCACCCAGGCGCCCCTTATTTATTTTTAGTTCGCCTTTTCACCGAAGGGCAGTTCACATGCAGAAAAGTGCACATATTACAGGTGTACAAATGGATGAGCTCCCACAAAGTGAACATCTATACTCAACAACCACCCAGCACAAGTCATAGCCACTCACATGAGAGTCAACTACTCTCACTTCTGTCGCCATAGACAACTGTATCCCTTAACACAACACGAGTATAGCATGTAGTCTTTTGAGTTCAGCTTCTTTCACCCAACATGATGTTTTTGAGATGTATCCGTAGTGTTCTTTTGTTTTATTGCTGTATAATATTCCAGTGTATGAATTTATCAAAAACTTCCACAGATTGATTTATCCACTTGACTGTTGGTGATCATTTTCCTGTTTCCAGTTTTCAGCTGTTAGGGGTATTCCATGTGAATATATACACATGTGCATATTTCTCTGTGGCATATTCCTGGAAGTGGAGTTTGCTGAGCCTTAAGGAATATGTTTTCATTTTAGTAGATACTGCCAAGCAGTTTTCCTAAGTGTACCGAGGTAGATGTTCATCAGTAGTATATGGAAGTTCCAGATGCCCCACGTTCTTGCTATTATGCATACTTTCTTGCTGTTTTTGTTTGCCATTTTGATGGCTGTGTATTAGTGTCTCATATGGTTTCAATTTACATTTTCCTAATGGTTAATGTTGATGCATACCTTTCATATGTTTGTGACCATTTGGGTATCTTTTGGGAGGAATTTGTCCAAGTTTTTTTTGTTGTTGTTCACTTAAAAACAAAACATCTTAAGTGTCTTTCCCTTTTTGTTCATTTCTAAAATTGAACCAAATATCAAATCCACTATGATATTTGTTGGGGAGGGTGAGAACCATGGAAATGTTGCTCAGATAGAAGTATGTATTTGTTCATTCATTAAACATGTTCTTTGAACATCTCTTATGTTGTGTACCTTTACAGTGGTAAATAATGGTGTCTGTCTTAAAGAGTTTGCAATCTAGTTGGGTATTAAGGCAAGTAAAAAAAAAAAAACATCAAGAAGACTTGGTGTTAAGTGCTTTGATAGTTAGGAACAAGAAGAGAACCCAGTGAAAAAGCACAAGCAGGTGCGCATAATGGGCTCCCAGTTTAAGAAAAGACTTCCCATAAAAGAAGAAAGGGAGCCAAAACTTAGATGAAAAGTAGGAGTTAGCTAGATGAAAATTAGGATTGGGAGTTGTGTTTCAGGTAGAAGAAACAAAATCATGTTTGAGAGCTGGCCAATGGAGAGAAAGGGTATATTTGCATGTATGGGAGTGGGGCGGGGGCAGGGAGTGTTGTTTAAAAAGTCTTAAAGTAGTTCTTAATTTATTTAATTATTATTTACTGAACACCTCTCACGTGCCAAGCCCTGTGTAAGTCACAAGGACAAAGGGTGGGTAAAATTATTATCAGCAACAATAATGATGATGACTAACATTTACTTACTGCTTCCTGTGTGCTGGGCATTGTGCTAAGCACTTTACTTATATTTTTGCATTTCATCCCCAGAGCCATTCCAACATAAGTGCTGTTATTATTCCTGTTTTATAATGAGAAAACTGGGTCCTAGAGAGGCTGAGCAACTTCAGTAAGCCCTAGAATGCCCCACAGCGATTGAAAATGCAATTTAGTGGGGACTTTAAGAAATTGCACAAAGAATTATATGTACAAATTGTAATTGCATTGAAGGTTACATACCATTAAGTTAGCATTAATAGTAAGAGTTCTAAGAAGTTGAAGTCTATGAAATAGATTAAAATTATAGGTAGGAGGGCCTGGCTGACTCAGTTGGAGGAGCATGTGACTCTTGATTTCAGGGTCCTGAGTTCAAGCCCCACACTGAGTGTAAAGATTACTAAAATAAATAAACTTAAAAAAATAAAATCATAGGTATATAATACTATAAATACTATATATGGTGTACTAATACTATGTATAAATTGCTACATATGCAAATATTTATATCAAATTATGATAATGCCAAGGCAATAAACTATAATAGTTAGGAGCATGGATCTGGAGTGAAAATCCCTTGGTTTGATTCCTGACTCCATTAGGTATTATTTAACTAACAGTGGCAAACTCAGCCTCTCTGCTTCACTTGGAAAAACATTGTCTTAAATCCCTACTATATTCATTTCAAAATTTGGTGATCTTGTGAGGAAAAACATTCAGATTTGCCTTTGGTCTTTTCCCTGAAAGTTTCAATGTGCTGAACACTACCAAAAAATCATTGGCAGACTAAGACCTTATAAAGTACATTACTTTTGGGCCTGGAGAAAATTTTTGGATTGAACTGAAGGCACTGAAAATAGAAGGTTATAATTGAAATGTCAGCAAATATAACTTTAACAATTCCAGTCGATGCTACTGGAATATTAAATATACCTGTTAAATACATTTTTCTTTTCAGTATATAAATTTTAATATGCATCCCATATCTCTCCAGCCATATTTCCTATATCAGTAGTCCCCTGTGGCAATTTTTATCTTTGAACACAAACTATTCTTGTTCAATATTTGAGTAGTGATAATGGGTTTTATTCTATAAATAACAGCCTTAGTACCCTAAACTACAGCCAGCATAACTTTACCATTTGCAAGAACTACAGTGTTTTATATTCCAAATAGCAATTTTCATGTTTTATTCATTACCCATAAACAAAGGCAGAACACATGAAGAAAACTATTTACTGGTACAGAATGGGGCAAATGTGCTACTGTGTTAGTGGGGTGCCCTCTGTCCACTGGGCTGGCAGGCCTGAACTGCTGAAATTCAGTCTTCCAGGAGCCTTCTAGAACATTCTGAGGATGCAGATTACATTTGAAGTAGCAACCTAAGTGGCTCAGGACTGCTTAAAAACTTCAAGCTCTGGAAGAATCCTTGAAAATCTTACTTTATTCAGAGCCAGTTTAAGAGGTTCTTGTCCTCTCTGCTGGTTACCCAGTAGATTACTTTTCAAACTTTTTCCTCAGGAAGGAAATAATCCCAGGTATGTGGTTGAAAGTAGCCTGCCACAGGTAGTAGATGTATCCTGACTCTCCTGTTTTACATCAAATCATACGATTTTTGAACTGTATTCGTAATACACTCAGTTTGTTTTAATGTAAATTTTCAAAAAAAAAAGCAAAAACAAAACCCTACAAGTAAAATTGATGCTTCTGTAAGAAGCATCATGTTTTATTGTGTGAATTTCTGTTCTTCTTGGCTCACCATGGCAAAGGCCCAGATAAATCTAGGGTCTCTCTAATTTGTAATTTCTTGGCCTCCTAGGTATTTTGAATCTGAAGGTCAAAACAGTGCAACACCTCTCATGAACTGGCTGATGTGTGGCCAGTGTTTTTGTGTTGTCTGGTTTTTGTCAGTTCAGCATTGCAGCCATTGTTTTTTTAACTAGAAAATTTCATAAAGGGCTATAGATTCTTCATTTCATTTGAATGTAGCTACAGGGCAGATGTTGTCAGAAGTTGAGGAGCAGTGGCCTTCTCCGGAGAGGGCAACCTTTCTCCCTCCCACTTGTAGCTTTTCTCGAAAGGCTGCACTCCTCTGTTTCACCCTCCTGGCTCCTGTTAGCATTTAGATTTGTAGCTCCCTCAGTAAATGAGCGCAGAGCTTCCCAAGTGGCGTGCTGTGGGTGGTCACAGGTACGCTGAGATACTAATTTCCTCAGACAGTTTGAGGATGTTTTGAAGTTTGGGAAGCACTGAATTTGCCTTCTGATAACTTCATGCATGGCCTAGCATTTCCAGGTTGTCCTAGGTTGTGGGTTCAGGAAGTCCACTCCCCTGGGGGCCTCCCTTGGGAGGTGTAGGGATCAGTCAACTCTTAAAGTATTTCTGCAGATTTAGAAGAAATCAATCCATGTGCTCTTTACCAGGTAGACCCCCTCTCTGACGTCAAAGGTTTATTCACCAGTGAGCCAGTGTCTGTTGAGTATAGCCCTGCTTACTTGGCCTGGTAGGGATGGGTCCCCACCTGAGCAGAGGAGAGATATTTGGTGGAGATCATGGGATTGAAGACATTGTCTCCACATGCACATCTGTGAAAAAAAAAATGAGGGTTGATAAAAGTTAATAATATGTGATTGTTTGTTAGGTACTGTCACATGTCTGTAAAAGAGCTGGAAAATTCCTTAAATGTATAATGAAATCTTTCACGAATTTATACATTATGAAAATTACAAACTCAGTGATTCAAGTTTGTTTACTCAGAGGACTGCCTAAGAAGAAACATAGAAGGAGCACCAGTAAACAGAATGGATGAAGATGTTATTGTCAGTAGGTTTGACATTTAGAAATTTAGGAGGATTGTCTGGCCTGAGTTTCCAAATGGTGCCGTAACATAATATACTTGGCTGTGTTTAATGATGTATACTGCCCGATGCATTTCCCATCAGCAGTGGGGCAGGTATGTGATGCAGAATACATTACATTGTATCTTATCGATTGAAATACAGCTACTTCTCAGGACGTTACAGTGGATGCTATGTTATATTTCTGGTCCTCTGGGAATCTTTTAGTTTTAATAGGCTATAAGGATTATGGAAAGCCTTTGACACTTGAGTTCGGGCATGGCTGTACATGAATGATTGTGCTTTTGGAAGACACACAGTGCTTTTGAGATCACTTTGCAGAGTTTTCAAAGAACTGAAGATTAATAAACTGGTGAGATAAAAATCAGGTACCAGCAAGCATCAAATACATTCTGCACAATTATAGCTCTCCAAGGGGCTCAAGATTGTGCTCAATTAACAGTACAATTGGTGATACATTTACATCCAAATACATTAAACACTAGATTAAACAAGAAAACATACCTTTGGGGAGTTTAGTGGACAAAGTAGACATGTCCTTAAGGTCTATATAAAATATAATTAGAGGCCAGGAAAATTCCTAGTGTGTCGTGCAAGGCTTTGAAATGTGGGACCATAACCACTGCCCAATAGAAATATAATGCAAGCTGCTTAAGTAATTCGTAATTGCGACATTACAAAGTAAAAAGAAGCAAATGAAATTAATTTTAATTTATTTAACCCAGTATATTCGAAGTATTACCATTTCAACATATAAAATGATAAATGAAATATTTTAGGGTTTTTTGTTTTTGTTTTTGTTTGGTAAAAAGTCTCCAAAATCTGGTGTGTATTTCACACTTAGAGAACAGCTTAATTTAGACCAGTCATATTTCAGATGCTCAGTAGACAGACACATGACTGGTGTAATCGCTAGCAGTTTTTGGCCTTTAGTTTCTGTAGTACTGCAAGCAGAGATTTTATACTATTTCGATTCATACTTTCATGGCAATTTTTTTATAATTATGCTGAAATCTGTGCTCTCTGAAATCTAGCATCATTTATTTTTAACAGGACTAGGGATTTAGGGCTAGGATAAGTCCTGTTGATTCGGTGAATGAGTGATTAAAGTTCATAGTGAAAGAGATCAAGAGGTGGATTTCCTAATAAGGGAGTAAGACCAATGATATTAAAGAGGCAATAAAAGAGAGAGTGAAGAAGTTATTGAAAATCAAAGTCTGACTTATTCTGGAATAGATATAATATTAAGTAATTAAGTTTTTAAAAATAGAGCCAGAGCACCTGGGTGGCTCAGTCGTTAAGCGTCTACCTTCGGCTCAGGTCACGATCCCAGGATCCTGGGATCGAGCCCCGTGTCGGGCTCCCTGCTCCACAGGAAGCCTGCTTCTCCCTCTCCCACTCCCCCTGCTTGTGTTCCCTCTCTCGCTCTGTCTCTCTCTGTCAAATAAATAAATCTAAAAAAGAAAAAAATAGAGCCAAATAATCTCCATAAATAGGAATTCTGGATAATGGATTTTCAGAGTGAACTCCACCTCTGTGGGTTTTAGTTTATTTGGATCATATTATTATGAAAAATTATAAACCCATCCTCTGTTGCCCCTTTCTCCGTACAAGGAGAGTATGACATATCAATGTATGTTTTCTGGAAATCTGGTTGACTTTAGTAACTGCTTTTTTTTTTAATTGGCATGATTTAATAATAATAATAATAATATAGGATACCCAAGAAGTTCATATGACTTTTTTTTTTCTGATCTCCTTTGGGATCCAGCAGATTCTGTGGCTTAATAATATTACTTCTGTGTTTTAAAAACCAAAGTAGTATTTCTAAATAAAAAAAAAAATCTAAGAATAACTACTGTTTTTATGGAGGACCTTCAGCAAGTTGCATTTCTTAGATTACCCAGACATAACAAACATCCTGCAAAGTAGACATTAATATTAGCCATTTCTATGGATGTGGAAAAGGTGAATTTTAGAGAGATATGCCTAGTCCATAGCCCTAGAACTTGCAAGTAGAAAAGGTAAGTTTTGAATTCAGAGCTACAGGCTGCTAAATCCAGCATCTGGTGAATAAAGTGATTTAAGGAAGTTTAACTGCTCCTGATGAACTCTGCAGTAATTGTTTATGGTCTTAAAACAGGAGGGTTAACTTTCCGGTAACATCTAGGCTTCTTGGACTTCTGGATTGTGTATGGGAGTGTTCTTACACAACATCTCAGAGCAAACCTACATTGAAGACTAAATGCACTGGAAAATAGGAACTCTGTTACACTTTAATTTAGACCTTTTAGTCCGCAGAGCAGGCATGGAAAAGGCTGCCCGAACAGCAGCAGCAAGCAAGACTCACGCCAGCAGACGCTTTTGCTCCGAATCGAGAGCGCAAACAGCCGTCTCTTCGGTGGCTGCTTGGTCCAGCCACAGGACGATGCCGCAGTGAGGATTTGTGCCATTGCGGTGCTCGGTGGCACTCCTGAAATCTGGCCACATCTGTAACTTACATGACTTTGTTCTGGCCTAGCATGTCCGTCAAGCTCACAGCTCACACGCTCCTGGGGAGAAGCACTATGGCATGAGGAAAAGAGTGTGGACTCTAGGATCAAAGGAAAGTGTGTTCAGATGCTGGCTGTGCACTTTGATAACCATCACACTCTGTTTCTTCACTTGTAAAGTGGAGGTTAATACCCCTTCTTCGCAGGGAGGATTACCTAAGGTAATGTGTGGAGTGCCTGCCACACTGCCTGGCACATACCTGATTTACGGATTATATTTTTACTGCTGAGATACTATTGTAAATAATAGACTCCTTTAAATTACACAAGACAAAGTGGCGGATTCATTTCTGCGCATTCATTTCTGGCTGTGGTAAAACTGTAGGGAAAGATACGGTTTACAGTCACCGATAAACTCTCTTATAATGTGGTGCTTTATGGAACTGTGCTTGGAAATTGGAAAGGAAATGCTCCCTGCTCACCTGCAGAATTCTCCAAGGCCACCTCCAGGGGATCATTCGCTACTGGTGTGTCCACAGGCTCAGCTGCAGAAAGAGTGAAAATACTTTACTCCATTGTCCCTTTTTGAGCTCCTAAGAATTTCTCTTCAGAGTGCCATCTAGTAAAGCTACGTGGCATGCTAAGTTACAATTGCTGCATTAGTTTTCCATTGTATTCCTGCCTAAGGCGGGATAGGAGTCCCTGGGAGTGAGAAGTTTGGTTAAATCATAAGTTCACCAATTCACAGTTAGAACTCAAACTCTGTCAACCAATATTCATTTATTCCATTTCAGGGGTGCCTGGGTGGCTCAGTCATTAAGTGTCTGCTTTCGGCTCAGGTCATGATCTCAGGGTCCTGGGATTGAGCCCCGCATCGGGCTCCCTGCTCGGCAGGGAGCCTGCTTCTCGCTCTCCCGCTCCCCCTGCTTGTGTTCCCTCTCTCGCTCTCTCTCTGTCAAATAAATGAATAAAATCTTTAAAAAAAAAAACAACAAAATCATTTATTCCATTTCATAGCTTATGCCTTTAAGACTTATGCATTCTTTTTCTCTTCTCTTTTCTCTTTCTTTTTAAAGTAGGCTCCACGCAGCATGGAGTCCCACATGGGATTTGAATACATGACCCCTAAGATCAAGAGTCGGACACTTAACTGACTGAGCTGAGCCACCCAGGCACCCCTATGCATTCTTAAAATATAGGATTTGTAGGTCTGCAACCTTATAAATGGAAGAAGACTTGAAGATCTTTTAACCCCTTCATTTCATAGATGAGGAGGCTGATGCCCAGACAGGTTAGCTAATTTACCAAGTGGTGGTAATAGTTATTGGTAGTACTGCAGTACTATAAAGTGAAGGAAGAAGGACCATGTTGTTTTCTCCATCTAATTTGACACGAATCTCACCAATCAAATAACGTTTAGTGATGAGTGACAAGAATTCAGCATATTGCTATGAACAGTAGAAATTCCAAACAAAACGCATTGTATAATTTGCTTGTGTTAAAAACTGCCGCTAGGGGTCCAGATTATTCAAGGGAGTTAGGATATCAGGTGTGTTTCTAATTGCTTGCCCTCCTGTGGTCAAGAATGCCTCATGTAGCCCCCTTTTAATAATTGCTTGGTCCATGGGTGATAGCTCACTTTGGAGTGACTCATGCATACACTGGACACTACCCAATAATTTGGATAATCTGATTTAAGATTATGAATTGGTATAATCGAGTTTTCTCTTATAGGAAAAAATTTAAGTTAGCTTTTTTTTTTTTTTTTAAAGATTTATTTATTTGAGAGAGAGAGAAAGCTCGTGTGCCTGCATGTGAGTTGGGGGAGGGGCAGAGGGGGAGAGAGAGGATGAGAGAAAGAGAGAGAGAAAATCTCCAGCTGACTCCCTGCTGAGCATAGAGCTCAATCACTGAGGTGGATCACAGGATCCTGAGATCACGACCCGAGTTGAAATCAAGAGTTGGACACCCAACTGACTGAGCCACCCAGGCACCCCATAAATTAGCTTTTATGAAATGACAGATGTACAAAAATTATGTAAATCATAAGCTGTGCCTCAGTTAATTTTCACAGCTGGACATATTGATATCTCTACCACCAAGACAGAAAATTAAAACATTACCAACCCAGAAGTCTCCTTTGTATTTTTATCTAGTCATTAGTACCCTCCAAATATAAGCACTACTTTGACTCCTGTCACCATCAATTAGTTTTATCTTTTTGAATTTTATATAAATGGAATCATGCTGGACGTCCCATTGTAACTTATTAAAAACGGTTTAATTTTATTCTACACT
This sequence comes from Leptonychotes weddellii, assembly GCF_054177405.1. Taxonomy (NCBI): domain Eukaryota; kingdom Metazoa; phylum Chordata; class Mammalia; order Carnivora; family Phocidae; genus Leptonychotes; species Leptonychotes weddellii. The sequence goes on along the minus strand of NC_138371.1, from coordinate 145,748,218 downwards.
GTGTTATGAATTTTATTTTTCATGTTCATCACTTCTCATTGCTGTATATCATTATTTGACTATGCCACAGTGTATCCATTCTATTGTTGATGGACATTTGGGTTGTATATATTTTTAGCTATTACACATAGGTCTGCTGTGATCTTCTTGTATATGTACTTTGTGAATATATATATACTTAATTATGTTGGGTATATATCTAGGGATAGATAGTGGAATTGCTGGGTCATTAGATATGTATATGTTCAACTTTAGAGGACTGACAGTTTTCCAAATTATTTATATAGGTTACCCTTACACCATCAGTATATGAGACTTTTAGTTCTTCCACATCATCACTAGAACTTGGTACTATCAGTGTTGTTAATTTAATTTATTGATTTTTTTTTTTTTTGAGAGATAGTAAGCATGTGCACGAGTCAGGGGTAGGGGGGGAGGGAGAGAGAGAATCTTAAGCATGCCCTGCACCCAGCGTAGAGCCCAATGTGGAGCTTGATCTCATAACCCAGATCATGACCTGAGCTGAAATAAAAAGTCAGACGCTTAACTGACAGAGCCACCCAAGCTCCCCAGTATTGTTAATTTTAGACATTCTTTGAATTTGCAGTGGTATCTCATTGTGGTTGAGTTTACATTTCCATGATGACCAAAGAGGCTGAGAACATTGTCATGTGTTTATTGGCCATTTTCATAGAATCCCTTTTCAAATTGCTCATTTTTTTCTTTTCAAATTGTCTACTCATTTTTTTCTTTTGGGTTTTCTATATTTTTTTATTGATTTGTAGAAGTTCTGTATATATTCTGGATACTGATATTCTGTCACATGTATTGCAATTATCTTCTGTCTATATACAAGTAGCCTTAACATTTTCTTTATGATGTATTGTGATGAAGAGAAGTTCTTGATTTTAATATTATTCATTTATTAGTCTACCACTTATGATTAGTGCTTTTGGTGTCCTGTTAGTGGAATCTCTGCCCCTCATAAGATTATGAAGATTTTCTCGTTTATTGTTTCTAGGAACTTTATTATTTTACCTTTCATATTTACGGCTATATTTATCTGGAGTAGATTTTTGTGTATGTTGTGTGGTGTAGGGGACAAAATTCACATTTTTTCCTAATATTGCATTCTTTTGACTGAGCATCACTTACTGACAAAGCCATCTTTTCCTAATTGCGGGACAGTACCACCTTTATCTCAGTTGGGTGACCAATTATCTGTGAGTTTATTGATCAGTTTATCTAGACTTATGTATCAATTCCAAAATATTTTAATTATTTAGAACTTTATAAGCCTTGAAATATGAAAATACAAGTCCCTTAACTTTGTCCTTTTTCTTTAAGATCACCTTGGCTATTCTTATTTCTTTACATGTTAATTTAAAATTTGGAAACTGTTTACAGTACCATACACAGGCACACACAGACACACACAGACACACACACACACACAAATACATAGCCCTAGGATTTTGATTGGGCTTTTATTGATTGGTTTTTAAATTGATCTGTAGAAATCAATTTAAGGAGAATTTACATTTTTTTATTATTATTATGTTTTAAAGATTTTATTTGAGTGAGAGAGAGCACGAGAGGAGGGAGGGGCAGAAGGAGAGGGAGAAGCAGACTACCTGCTGAGCAGGGAGCCTGATGATGCTGGGCTCCATCCCAGGACCCTGGGATCATGACCTGAGCTGAAGGCAGTTGCTTAACTGACTCAGCCACTGAGGCACCCCATAGGAGAATTTACATTTTAATATTGAGTTTTCCCACCCATGGACATGGTATATCCTTCCTTTTTTTAAGGACTTCTTTAATTTCTCTCAATAATGTTTTGTTTTTTCAGGGTGGATGAACATCTTTTATTAAGGTTATTTTTTGGTGTTTAATTCCTTAGTGTTATAAATTTTATTGGCTTTTGAATTTATTGTTATAGTTGGTTTTTTTGCTGGTATATTGAGTTTTGCATATTGACCATGCTAAATTCATATGTTAATTTTGTGACTGTAGAGTCTTTGGATTTTCTAATACAATCATTCCATGAATAATAATTCTGTGAATATTCACAGTTTTACTTTTTATTATCTTTATTTTTGAAAATGAGTCTTCATGATACTGGCTGAAACCTACAGCATAAGTTGAATTGAGGTAGTGGTAATAAATACCCTTTTTCTGATTGCAGTGGGGAAAGCTTTACCATTTCACCATTAAATGTGATGCTAGTGGTAGATTTTAAAATAGCTACTGTACAACAAGTTAATGCAGTTGTCTTTTTTTACATCTATGGTTGATTTTTATTTTTTTTTTAAGATTTATTTTTAGAGAGAGAGAGACAGTGAGCACGAATTGAGGGAGGGAAAGAGGGAGAGAATCTCAAGCAAACTCCCCGTTGAGTGTGGAGCCTGACACTGGGCTCCATCTTGGGACTCTGAGATTATGACCTGAGTCAAAATCAAGAGTCAGACGCTTGACTGACTGAGCCACCCAGGTGCCCCTAAGGTTGATTGTTTAAAAATGATTACTATGAAAAAAAATAATTAAAAAAAAAAGAACTTATATTCAACTTGGAAAAAAAAATGATTACTATGTGTTCATTTTATCAAATGTTTTTTTTGTGTTTATGTGAAGAGGTGACAGTGCTAGAAATTTGCCTGTTGGGAGTGATGAGAATCCTCCCAGAGGAAGGAGAAGAAACTTCAGCTTCTCCTTAAAGGTCATGGTCATCAACAGGGGTCCAGACATTGCAATTTATAAATGATAAATTCTTGAAACCAGGAGTAACATGATGAAATATTATAAATATTTGTCTGTTTGTAATGTGCACTGGAAAGAGCAGAGGCTAATAGATTAACAATAATCCAGACTTGTTAAATGAGGGCTAAGAATGCTGAGGTGGTGAAGGAAGATTATAGAAGTGAATCAGAAGAGGTTTTAGGAGGCATAAATATGACTGTTATAATATGTATTAGAAAAGAATCTTCAAATTGATTCAAAGACAAGGTTCCAGTGTCTGGATGTTAATGGTTTGCACAGACTGCAATGGGAAACTGGGCAAAGGATTTTTTTTGGGGTAAAGAATAATGACTTCAGGGGCGCCTGGGTGGCTCAGTTGGTTAAGCGACTGCCTTCGGCTCAGGTCATGATCCTGGAGTCCCGGGATCGAGTCCCGCATCGGGCTCCCTGCTCGGCAGGGAGTCTGCTTCTCCCTCTGACCCTCCTCCCTCTCATGCTCTCTGTCTCTCATTCTCTCTGTCTCAAATAAATAAATAAAAATCTTTAAAAAAAAAA
>NC_138371.1:145657353-145744827 GCF_054177405.1 Leptonychotes weddellii | reverse complement strand
TAATGACTTCAGTTTGGGGTGCTGGTAAGTAAGGCTTTTCCCCCATGGTAAGATGGTAAGCCATTTGCATGTGAGGGAGCTATCATGGCTGCAAATCTCCAGTGTCTATCACAATTCCAGACATGATAAGACTATCTGGATAAAAATCATAAGAATCTAAATGTTTGTTAGATTATTCAGTGATAATCTATGTGGGAAAACGTAGAGTGAGATTTAGGTGGGAAATTAGGTTTAGAGATATTTATTTGGGAGATAAGAATTGAATATCTGGTAGCTGAACTTCTGAAGAGATCAAACAGAGAGAGAAAGCACATCTTAAAACCAACGAGAATTTTGGAAGATCCCCCTCTATATGTCATAAAGCATTTTATGAACCTTAAAGTTGAAGCATATTGAAGTTGGAGGTTTATGAGTGAAAATAAAAGAAATGTCATTATATAAGTAAGCAACCAGCAGCCCTCAAGATGAAGGAAATGACTATGTCTTAGACAAAGTTTTGCATCCAGAAAGGTCTCCAGATAAGTGTGTGGCTTGTTCTTGTGTGACACTTGTGTTCATTTAGATGTTGGTTGAATGCTGTTTTCAAATTAAAGTTGAACTACAGATTTGTTCATGTACTTCATAGCGCTATTCTTGATGACTCTAGCAAGTTGTCATCTACTTGGTCCTCATGAACAAAAATGCAATTATTTTCATCCTCTATACCATGGCTTTTTGCAGAGATGAAGTATGTGTCAAACCACAACACCTGGTATCTACTGTTCCCCAGATTTGCCAATGCTTTTTTAGCAGGCTCAGTGCTTTCCCAAATAGCAGCATGCCGCCTCCAACCTTTTTTTGGTCTTAAAATATATGATATGTGACGTCTTTTTCATTTTTGAATCCCTAGTGATTGAGAAGATTATTTTATAAATGAGAGAATTAATAGCAGTACATATGATTAGGTAGGGACTTTATAGTTCCTTTATATTATATATTTCTTTTTATTTTAATGACAGTTTAGAAAATTAACTGGTTGAAAGCATGAGTTATTTCTGCTTAGATTTATTTATGGGGTAAACTTTATTATTTGGTTAATTTATTGAGATTGTTTAGTATTCTGTTCATGTTTAGTATTTTCAGAGCCAGAAAAGACTCCATAATTTAGTTGAATTTAAATACTCTGAGCTGATGGAAACATATTTAGCCAAAGTTAGGATAAATTAATTTTCAAATTAAGTATTTTAATAGCTGTTTGGGGTAATGGACTCAAGCTCAGTTCAGAAATACTCCTTTGAAATGTATTTTCAGAATTGGCTGGTTTATATTGAATTCATTATCAGAGAATACAGGTTATTTCTGATGTGAAAAGTTAAGTTTTTTTTGTATCTGTGCATATGGTTAGGTCATTGGTGAGGAAAAGGAAGAAAGGATTTTTATTACATTAATCTTGGGTTTCATGTAGATGATTGTACAGAAATTCCAAAATCTTAAGATCTCTAAAAACTTAAATGAGTTAATGAAAGTGTTACTTTCTAATTAGGGAAAAACTTTTAAAACATTGGCTTTATTGTAGTATTGGACAAGATTTCAAATGACCTCAGTTTTGGAATATATTTTCCTTTTCTTTCATTGGAGAAGGGTCTGAGATTATGCCTTTAATTCAGAAATAACTCATTTTAGTCTGTTTAAGAGGAAGATACCCAAACTATCTTATTTCAGTTGGCTTGCTTATATATTTTCCACAAATAGACATGCCTTTGCATGCAGAATAATACCAAGATTATTTATAAGAATCATCATAGCAGGATACATGGGTGGCTCAGTGGGTTAAGCAGCTGCCTTCGGCTTGGGTCTTAATCTCAGGGTCCTGGGATCGAGCCCCGCATTGGGCTCCCTGCTCAGCGGGAAGCCTGCTTCTCCCTCTCCTACTCCCCCTGCTTGTGTTCCCTCTCTCGTCGTGTCTCTCTCTCTCTGGCAAATAAATAAAATCTTTAAAAAAAAAAAAAAGTAACACTGATGAATCACAGACCTGTACCCCTGAAACAAATAATACAGTATATGTTAATAAAAAAAGAACCAAAAAAAAGAAATCATCATAGCATACTACTTAAAATCATGAAGACTAGATCCCGACTGCCTATTTTAAAATCCTGCTCTTGCTGCTTATTGGGCAAGTTACTTAACTTCTTTGTGTTTCCACATCTGTAAAATGAGAAGAATAATACCACCTACCTCACATGGCTGTGAGGACTATCCAAGTAGAGTAGTTAGTAGAAGAGTTCCTAGCATGTGTAAGGCTGTGCATTTGCTGATGCTGCAACCACTCTTCCTCCTCCTCTTCTAACTACTGAGAATTAACACCACTCAACTCAGACAACGGAATGAATTCAGTTCTGTGTCCAGCAGCTTTCCCTCATTGTATCTCCCAAGAGGTATTTAGTTGCCTGTGGACATAAAGTTAGAGAATTTAAAGGCCTGTCTTTTAAAAATAAGATGTTTTTTGAATGATTCCATATTTAAATTAAAAGGTAAAAATACATTCCCCATGCATATTGGGGAAAAATACCTCTGAGCACTGAAGCTGCTTACTTGCGATAATTATTTGATAGTTATTTCCCTTGTGAACATTTCTTAACTATTAGGGTAGAGATTAATCCATATTTATTTATAGAACTAATTCTAGTTCTGGTATTTTAGTTTTATGTATGTCTCCAAATAGGATTTTAAGCCTGCGTTTGGCCAGTTTTTATTTTGAGATCTCTTTCAATATGCTTTTGATGCTCCTTGGCTCCCACTATCACTTTTCAAAATTATTTTAATCTAATGGAGTATTTAAAAAAAAAAAGATAAACTTGCTCATATAACTTACATACACTTCAGGAGTATTTCTCTAGTCAGAGTTTTTAACTAGTGCTTGGCGGTGTGTGTGTGTGTGTGTGTGTGTGCGCACATGCGTGCACACACATGTATGTAGTATCTGGGTGTATTTTCATTGATTCATATTTGAATAATATTTTGAAACATTTCATGTATGAAGGTTGGGAATGTCTGAAATATCTTAAATCATGGAACGTAACAAAGTTTGTGAGAAAGGTCTTCTATAGTCAGTGTTTCATAGAATTAGCTTTTTATTTTATTTTATTATGTTAATCACCATACATTACATCATTAGTTTTTGATGTAGTGTTCCATGATTCATCGTTTGCATATAACACCCAGTGCTCCATTCAGTACGTGCCCTCCTTAATACCCGTCACCAGGCTTACCCATCCCCAACCCATCTCCCCTCTAAAACCCTCAGTTTGTTTCTCAGAGTCCATAGTCTCTCCTGGTTCGTCTCCCTCTCTGATTTCCCCCCCTTCATTTTTCCCTTCCTACTATCTTCTTCTTTTTTTTAACATATAATGTATTATTTGTTTCAGAGGTACAGGTCTGTGATTCAACAGTCTTACACAATTCACAGATGTGAATTGTAGAATTAGCTTCTTTAAGTCACTTTAGTGTTCCTGATTGAGCACACCTAATGTAAATCCCTTTATACTGTAAGACAGCATACCTAAGACACTAGAAGTCACACTTTTAGGATTGTTTTTATTATTTACTTGAAACAAATCCTCTTTCTACATTATAGACTTCTTTTCCATGTTAGAGCCCCTCTTTAGGTGGCATGCTCTGGCTAGTGTAAATATACCAGTTCCCAGGATGCTGTGTGTGTGTGTGTGTGGTGTACACACTTAGTAAATTATACATGTTTGTACATATATATATGACTGTTCTGAGACTCAGATTTATATGTACTGATTCCCTAATGAATACCTTTTCCCTGAAATACCTCTTCTTCCCCACTTTTCAAGACTCAACTTTGTTTCACCTCCTCTGTGAAGCCTCAGTGGGTTCCCTCAACTTCCCACTATACTTTGTTCTTCACCAGAGTTCCTATGGTGTTATTGAGGATGTGACTTGATATAGGCTAGAGAATATGGACTTTGGTCACAGTTATTTTTATTGTAAAATGTGGGTATTGAATCCTAGGTCACATGCTTTGTACACGAATTTATTAAATAATACAAGCAGCTAGTCAGTGTTAAACATATGGTAAATATTCAATAGATGGTAGCTGTTATTATAATTATTTTACTTATTTATATTTGTCTCGCCTTTGTGAGCTTCTTTAAATCAGGTAGTGTGGCATATGATTTTTAATGTCCTCAGTTCCTGGCATATAGGTGATTCATGGATGAATTAACAGAATATATATATACCATGTAAGAAGTATCACGATTATAAATCAGACCTTCATCATCTGCTAGCAATTACTTGGATTATATTTGCTTTGACTCCCAGTTTCCATATTTTTCCAGTGTTTAAAGGAGTCTTTGATCCTTGTAAACAAGAATCAACTTAATATATCATTTGTCATTCTCAAGAAATAGTATTTTGATTTTCTGGTATTATTTAGTCATGAGAGAAACATATGGTTAAGCAAGCCATTTGATGGTCTACTAATTTGCTCATCCTTGAGAAATACTAATTGGTAATGTATTTATTATGACAGCTTGCTATCTGTGGTGGGCCAGATTATGAGCTACGTAGGGTAATGATTGTGATGTCTGAATGCACACACTGGATTGATGAGTTCAGCTGGACAAAACTATTGTTCAGTAAGGCATTCGGCAACCCATAAGACATTCATTAAAAATATCAAATAAATCCTCTTTTTCTGTATCATTATATCAAAATGTCAGTAAAACAAATCTATTAAGCTCTTTGATCCATCCTTCAGATTCTATTTTAAAATCCGCCTATGTTAAAATTCCTCTGGGTTCAGATATTTGAAGAGATTGAACATAAAAAGTACCCTAAAAATATCTCGTTTGATATTTTCTAATTATTGTTAAATATTTTGAGATTGCAAATTTCATTTAAATGTCAGCTGTAATTAAATGTGTGCCATTTGTTTTTCCACTCAGGTTTTGCAGTTTGATGGAATGTTTTCCCCTACAATTTAATAAATATTTGTTTTATTTCACATGAATTAATTCAAAATTGGATAAGAGCAACATATTGTAATCAACTATTGTTGTGATGGACTAGAAAATAAATTTACTCCCTAAGCAAACTGTTTACTATGCATTTGAATGGAATTTATCTTGCTTAGTATTGGCAAGTTAAACATAGAAGGCAATAATTAATAGGAAAGCCAAATATGTAATCTGCATACTGAATAAGGCAACTTATTTTTCTTGACTATGTCATAGATCTTTAGTGTATAAAATTTGTATAATTACCCCGTAATATATATGCCTCGCTATGTGCAGACAACACTCACTGAAGTGAAATAGTAGAGGAGTTCTTAGGCTTGTGTGAATTATGCATTTTTAATTGGTATCAACTGTGTGTTGATCATGATTTTATTTTCAGTTGTTTTCAAAACTGAAAGCTTGCTTTTTAATGTATAAATCACACAACCACATTATACTTGCATAAAATGCTAGGAAGTGAACTGGCACCCTATTATTTCATTTCTCCCACCAGCCCCTTAGAAACTCCACAGAGATTTTTAGTATGTTTAGCATGATGGTTAAAAACACAGCCCAATAGAAAAGATTGAGAGAAAGTTGTCAGTGTTCTTCATATGGGAATGCAAACGTGTGTGGCCAAGTTACTTTTGGCAGAATGTAGTGTTATATGCCGTAGTTTCCTGTGAGAGTACAAATCGCACATGCTCATATTTGTGTTGTAATCTAAATCACATAAATTAGACATATGAAGACAAAATTTAATCATCTTGTTAGTCCTTTGCAATACGAATCAGATTTTTGACTGTGCAGTCCCGATAAAATGGCAATTACACTTGAATATGAGCATAGCATAAATTACTTTTCAAACCATTGTATTGAGCACAATATATGTAAAAGAAATGCTTAATTCATTTGCTATGGTTACTTTCTTTTAAAGGTTTATTTGTTCTCTGTCTGCATAGAATGATGCGGTGTAATGGTAGCTGAAAACAGATTAAAAGAGTAATTAATTTCCACGTCAGTGTGCTTTTGCTTTACCTCCTCCCTCTGAAAATGGGCTGTTTATTCAGTGAACTCTGTTCTTAAATGTTTGCTCAAGCTTCGGGGCGTACCTTACTCCAAGTGAGACCTTAATTCTTAAAGTTTGCTCTTTGCTAATAGTGAAAAATTCCTGGGTGGAAGCATAATTTCAGAGAAACGTAAAGCTGGAAATAGGGAAGAACATTTTTATAAAGGAGAATTTTCAATTGATTTCTGTGTAACTAATTGAATTCCATAGGGATTATTATTGAATTTTTGGTTATTTAGGACCTGAAATCCCGTCTCTTATTTCTGTTAGCATCATTGAATTCTCTTAGTGGAGGAATTGGAGACACTGTACTGTGAGAGCCCAGGGGGGTCATCCTGTCGTCTGTCCCAGGACCTTCCTGTAAAAAACACACAACCCGGGTTGACAGTAGTCTTGAGGAAGTGTAACTTGGATTCAAGTAGGTCATTGTTTGTTCCTAGTTCTCAGGAATGTTTTAGTGGAAATAGGAGTTTGGGTGCTTGACTATAAATGTAAGGAGTAGGGTTGGGACTGACATTTGTTGAATAACTAATATGTGCCAGAGTGTGTGGTGAGTACATTATACCTTCTCCTTTTCAATGTTCATAGTTGCCTCCCCCCAACGAGATTTTATTTATTTAGTTGAGAGAGCACGCACGCGAGCACAAGCAGGGGGTGGGAGGAGGGAGAAGCAGACTCCCCACTGAGCAGGGAGCCCACTGGACCTGGGGCTCCATCCCAGGACCCTAGGATCATGACCTGTGCCAAGGGCAGATGCTTAACTGACTGAGCCACCCATGTGTCCCATGATACAATATTAATAAATGAGGAACAAGGGCACGCAAAAGTTAAACCGCTTGCCTTAAGTCACATTATTGCCAAGTGTTAATGCTGGTGTTCATTCTGTTTGGTATTCATGTACAGATCTTTTCCCAACATGAGAAAGCACAGTCTTTCCCAGATGGAGCGGACCATCTCGTTAATTCATGTGAGATCCTGAAATTGTGGGTATAGAAGAGTTCTTGGTGTTTGTATATCATCACCTGAATTGCCTGATGAGTCAAAGAAAAGGGGTGGAACTTTGTGCCTGAGTTTTTGTCTCAAGGAAGGGAGGTAGTGCTAGAAAGTAGGTGTGTATGTAATTATAAAATATATCCAGGAAATAATCTACCTTGAAGGTTTTTGTATTTTCTTTTTTAATTCATCAGGTCTTTGCTATGATGGTCTTGTGTTAATAAATTTAATGGAAATTGGATTACTTATTATAAAGATACTGCTTTCTCTGTGGACTCTACCTACCCTAGTTGAAGTGATAGAATTCTGTTAAAACTTTGAGAATTCATGAGATATAAAGAATAATGATCACTCTTTAATTACAAATCATGAAAATTATATGTATTTCATATGTAGACATTACTTAGAATGTAGAACCATATTCCCAAAATGGAAAATAACGAACTGTCTTTTCCTATTTGTGGTGAGAGGCGTCTATAAAATTGGATATTCGTATAGACCTAAATTGCTGACTACTTATGGCCTATGTTAAAAAAGAGTATCTGAAGACTAGTTTGCTTCTCTATAGAAAATGATGTTTGTGCCACGGAAATCCGTGTATCTTTTCTCAGCAGTAAGACGTCTCATGCTGTATAAGTTCAGAAGAGATACGGTAGGTGTCACCTGTCACCTAGCAACAGGCTCACTGCTTTGTGTCTTCAGCGTCTCTTTTCATTTTAAGTCAAAATAGCTATGAAAATATAGCACTTAGATATGCATTTATCTCCAGAAATATTTAGATTAACCTTCAAATATTTTTAGTTCCCAAGATAACTCACTGCGACAGATAAAACAGAAATAACTTTAAATGAAAAAAGACAACTTATAGATCAAAAACCTTGATGCATAGCAAGGCCAAGATGGCTCTGTTATATAATATTGACGACTTAAATTCACAAAGCCTGCCTGTCGGGTTCCCTAATCGGCTTTAAAAGTTATATGAATATGTATGTAAACGTTTATTACCTGATTTTTTTTTATCAGCCCTTGAAAACACAGGATCACAACTAATGAAGCAGTGATTTGTGAAACTGAATCTAGAAGACAGAATTCCAAATGGAATTGCTGTACAATTACCAGAATTCAATTTACTTGAAACAGAGCAACTAAATTACCTTTGGGCAGAGAGTGGAATACCCTGACTAGTCAGGTGTCTATAAACACCTCTAAAAGGTGTTTCTCTTTCTCTGTTTAAAGACACATAAAAGGGATTTTCAGAGGAACTAGTAACAAGTGTACTTATGGGTCCTGAAGTACGGTGAATGTATTAAACACTCACCTTTAAAGATGGAAAGATGGAGAGCATAATGGATCATTTAAAATGTGATGAAGAGCCAGCAGCTTGTTACTACAGGGTAATGATGTAGTGCCCTGAAGTGTAACTCCTTCTTCATTAAGGTGGGTAGCAGCCACATGCATTCTGGCCAAGGTCAGTTCTCTTGTCCAGGGTACTAGGAGATGTTATGGGAGAAAACAAGAGTTAGAAAGGAACAGAATTTAGAAGATGATTGATTCTCTATTGCTACAATTTCTCCAGACTCACCGTTTAAACAGGAGTATTTACTAATGGTTCTAGGCATCAATATTTTTGTTTAAAAATCAATCTAAACTTCTTTCCAAAATGTAATATTTTGTGCTTTTTCTTATTTCTCACATTTTGTGTGTATGTGTGTGTGTGTTGAAATAGGTGACCAACCCTTTGCTTTTTCTTTACCTGACAATTGAGAATCATTTTTGGAGCCAGGAAAGTAAGCATCAAAACCATGTACGATGAATTTTTGATGAGGACAGTGGCCTTTAAAACTTCTGTGCTTTGAGAAAATTTACTGGATAATTTTACAAACCTATTTGGCAGACTTAAGCAATCTTTTAATTAGGAAATTGATGAGATATTAACTGTTGCTGGAAATGTGCCATTTTCCTATTTTATATCATGGCTTGACTTTGATGGGGATTTGGGGAACAACACAAAGGCCCCTTAGCATGAATAAAGTAGAGATTTGTCTATTTTGTGGCCTCAATTTTGGGAAACCCTGTTGTTTTCTTGCTTAATATCTGGACCACTGATTAAATGAGAATTCCTATGTGAATGACAGCACAGATTGCTGCATAGACATGACTTCAGTTAGGGTAGGTGGGGTAGATAGAACAAGTTATTTCTGTTACCACTGATTCTGTGGAGAAGGAAATTGGGACTCAGAGAGGTTGAATGAATTGTTTCAGGTCCAATGGCCAATGGGAGACAGAGGCGAGATGAGGGATCGGTCTTCTCAGCTCTAAACTGTGTCTTCATTTGCGTTACTTAAAATATGAGGTGCTGGAGGGGAGCTGCAGAACAAGAGATGAGCTTGCACACTCTTTGAGGAGCGTGAATTGAATGGAAAACAAAAGTTAGCATTATACCAGGCTCTTGTCAGGCGTAAAACATACAGAGGTATACATTGAAGTTGTAGGTGGTTGCAGAGATAAACCACAAAGAACCATGTTCAGATGTGGAGCTCTAAGGAGTTTTACAAGGACCCTGACATTATCTAACTAGTTACCTTGGGTACGAAATTAATCTCTGATCATCATTGTCAAATGGATCTTAAAATAGTTCATGTACTCAAGTCACAGAACTGCTTTCAGTACAAATTACATCACTAGGCTACTTTGTAAGTCCCCAAATGGTGTCAAAATGTGGGATATTGTGTTAGGTATTGTTCACATAATTTAATGTTTTAGTCAGCAGATTAATTTTATCTAAAAATACAAATTCAATAATGGAGGCCCTAGTTACTTGGATAAGAAAAATCTGCATGATGGATAGAAACATGAGTTTATTTTGTTTTTCTTCTGTTTGTCATTACTAGCTTCATTTACTCATTTGACAAACATTTATTGATTCCCCTGAAATGTGTGAGGTAATGTGCCGTGTTTCGGGAAATAAAGAAGCACTATGTTAGCAGTGCTTCCTTTTCTGTGGGGAGTATAAATTGGTGTAGGATGTTTAAAAAGATATTTTGAAAAACCAGGAAAAAAGTTCCTATTATTTTGATCCGGTGATTATACTTCTATAACTATATTCTAAGGCAGTAATTAAAGGTGCAGACTTAGAGCAGCTAAGTATAGTACATGAGGGTGCCCGGCTGGGGGGTGAATGGTGGTGAAAATCTACCGCGGGCTCTGCTTGCTAGGCCCTCCCTCCTTATTGGAGCCTCTCTGTGTCTGCCCAGAGAGGGTGTCCTTTCTACCTGCACAAAGGCATCATCCAGGCTAGCAGAGGCCCCGGCATATACAAGATTTACATAGAAGGATGTTTAAGTGTTATCATGGTAGCACAAAATCGTAAACTATTAGACAAAAATTAGGGAGTAAATGTATCCCTACAGTAGAGGGTTATGAATTTTGGATTAAGCATTAGGAAGTTGAAATTCATGTGAAAATGACCAGGATATATCAAAGTGTGGGGGGGGGGAAAAACCTTACAGAATTGGAATGTAAGATTGAAGCCAGTTTTTGACGTACCTAGTACATTCTGCTAGGTTGGAACTGATCGATTTAGATATATTTTGAAGGCTAGAAAGGACAAGACGTGTTTGGTAAGAACATGGTGTTTTAGATGACTTTTTAATTCTTTCAAGGGATACCATATTATGGTTTCCCATTTACATTACATATAATGTAAAATAGAATAATTACACTCTGAATTTCCAGGAAGTTTTCTAGTTTGCCACTGTAATATTAAAATATTATTAAAATGTTTTTTTTTAAGATTTTATATTTATTCATTTGAGAGAGAGAGACAGAGAGAGCATGAGGAAGGGAGAGAGGCAGAGGGAGAAACTAACTCCCTGCTGAGCTGGGAGCCCAATGTGGGGCTTGATCCTAGGACCCTGGGATCACGACATGAACTGAAGGCAGACGCTTAACCATCTGAGCCACCTAGGTACCCCAAAATATTATTAAAATGTTACAGGGGCGCCTGGGTGGCTCAGATGGTTAAGCGTCTGCCTTCGGCTCAGGTCATGATCCCAGGATCCTGGGATCAAGTCCCGCATCGGGCTCCCTGCTAGGCGGGGAGCCTGCTTCTTCCTCTGCCTCTGCCTCTCTCTCTCTCTCTCTCTGACTCTCATGAATAAAAAATAAATAAATAAATAAATAAATAAAAATGTTACATTTATATTGCTTTTCTAGTAGCATTTCTAGTAGTAAAGACTATAGTATATATTAGATGCATTTTGAGACATAAATGTATGTATTTTTATATATAAATATTATATATATGTGGAGAGGAAGAAAGGAGGGGGCAAAGGGGAAGAGAGAGAGAGAGAGGAGAAATTGGTTAATTGATTAAAACTGGAACAAAATTAAAGGCCAGTCCCCCTGCCCATGGAACTTGTGAGTTGTGCTCGGTTTCATTTATGGCCCTATGAGCGAGTGAACCCTTTTTCTGTTCAAACGTGTGGAGATACATGCAGAGGAAACTCGTCCCGATGCTGCAGTGGTGAGCCTCCAGCACGAGCCACCCACACAGAGAGGGTGCTGCTAAGAACGCCAAGGCATGTCCCCTCTTGAGTGTAATTCCGAATGAAAAAACAAAATCAATTATGCCTACTAAGCTGGCTTAACTGAATGCCAAAGAAAATTTGCCTCATGAAAAGGGAATTCTGAAGCAAGTTGCATAATGCTGAATGAAAATAAACAGGAGGACTTTCAAACGGTTTATTGTAATCAGAACTCTCTAATCCAGCAATATTTAATTATATTTGGTGAGATCCAAATGGTCCTGGGGATATGGCAGCTTTTGAGAAGTGGCATGTATCAGATTAATTTTTTGAAAGTTACTTGGGGGTGGGGGGTGCCTGGGTGGCTCAGTCGGTTAAGCATCCTACTGGACTCTTGGTTTATTGAGGCTCAGGTCATGATCTCAAGGTCGTGAGATTGAGTCCCAGGTGGTGGGCTCTGCGCTCAGCGAGGAGTCTGCTTGGGGATTCTCTCCCTCTGCTCCCCCCACCCCGCACGTGCTCTCTCTTTCTCTGTCTCTCAAATAAATAAATCTTTAAAAAATATATAAAAAGTTACTTGGGTATTGATCAACATGGAGGCACCGAAAAGTATTCATATTAATTATGCTGCATATTTGTATCAGATGTAAAGAGGTAAAAAAAAAAAGATAATTTCCTCTGGAAAACAGCATTACTTTAAAAATCCCTTGGTTGCTAAGAATAAGGGAGCCAAGTGCTCCAGTAGGAATATTTGTGACTTTTATATATTAAATTTACTTTTAAACCAATTTCTGCCATTTATCCTCCCCTTTGTCTCTCTGGTCTTTTTCTTCCCTCCCTCGACTCTCTTTATCCAGATCTTCATTATCTTGTGCTCAGGAGCTGTCCTAGTTGGAGATCATACTTCTGTTCCCTCATTTCTCCACTTTGCCCTTTAGTGGCTGGTAAAGAGCAAGCAAAAAACAAATAACTAATGAAAAAAATATTCTTTGGCTGTTGTGTTTATTATGTCATTCTACTAATCAAGAGCCTGAAGAATTGCAGAATTAAGTTGTTCACCCCCAATGGAAGAATGTCATCAACATGGGGAACTTTTTCTCATTATTTGTTTTTGTGTGTGTTTCTTGCAGGATCAATGTGACTCTAGAGACAAATGGATGAATGAATATCCATATGAAGAGGAAAACAATAAAGGTCGGTTAGTCAAATTTTATAACTAGAGTGAAAAATCTTAGGTTGAACATTACTTTGGGGCTGTTATTCTCATTAGAGCACTTATATGTCTGAGTATGGGACAGAGGTCAATACTTTGATACATACATCTATCTGTAAAGTGTAATTTTTAAATTTTAAACCTTAAATATGAAGAGATTTATAAGGAAGGAACCCTTTTTTGTGCAAGTTTAGCTGTCATCAGTTTCTAGAACTTAAGCTGGAATTAAAGAATCAGTTTGTTGATGAATATTGAGAACTGGAAGACCACTGGATGCAGCTGATCACTGGGACAGAGAAAAACAAAAGAAGCCAGATTTTGTGTACATATGTGTTAGTTCCTAGTCATAATCCTGACACCAGCAGCACTTGGCACAGGGTTGCTGTCATATGCTGTCTTCTTTGCTCCAGCTGTGTCATCTTTCCTCAGAGGAGCGGGATGACTATGAAGGGGTTTTCACTTTGGTTTTTCACGGACAGGTACCCCTCTAAATTAGAGGGGACAAAAAATCTTGTGAATTTCAACAGTAATCAAATGCTGGCTATCACTTTATGTGTGGCAGTTATTTATTTCAGCTTTTCTCCTACTCTGTACTGGTTATGATATAAAAAGGCGCCTGGGTGGCTGTTGTTAAGCATCTGCCTTCGGCTCAGTTCGTGATCCCAGGGTCCTGCTCCGCTGGAAGCCTGCTTCTCCCTCTCCCACTCCCCCTGCTTGTGTTCCTGCTCTGGCTATGTCTCTCTCTGTCAAATAAATAAATATTTTTTAAAAAATCATAAGCAATACAAAGAGAATTACAATATGTTAAACTATCTCTTTCCTAAGATTTTTCACACTTTGCAGGTCTGGTCAGCAGATATGTGCCTCATAACCCTTGTGTAGCTGCGTACCACCTGCTGTTTCGTATTTTCCTTCCCACACTGCTCCTGCTACTGTCAAGTAAATGTACATCATGCTGTGTCTTTTTCTGCCAGCCTACCTTCACAGTTGCTTACAGATGACTTTCCAGGTTATATCTTTCATTTAACATTGCCTTCTTCCCTCATCATTGCTAAAATTGCTCCTTTCTAATATTTGTATCTGGAAGATTTTCAGACCTCTAGAGGGAGTATTGATTCACACATGAAACAAGGGAGACTTGGGGGTGTATGGTAATGTTCTTTCTCTTGACCCCAGTATTGCCTATGTGGGAAAATTTGCTTTGTGAAAATTAATTGTACTGTGTATTTTTTTTTTTTAAGATCGTATTTATTTATTTGAGAGAGAAAGAAAGCATCTGAGAAAGAAAGAGAGAGAGCATGCAGGAGTGTGGGGAGGGGCAGAGGGAGAAATAGACACCCCGCTGAGCAGGGAGCCTGATGCAGTACTCAATTCCAGGATCCTGGGATCATGCCCCGAGCTGAAGGCAGACACTTAACCGACTGAGCCACCCAGGCACCCCTATACTGTGTATTTTTATGTGGATCAATGACGTGCTATTAAACTGGCTTTGGGTGGTGGGGCGGGGAGGTCCAATCTGTAATGCTTGTCAATTCCCATGGTGTAAATACTCTCATCATGGTTTGTTTCAGCGATTTAACACCTAGCTTGCAGGGATCCTTAAAATTTAACAATTGGCACTCATGAGCTGGGGATGAGCTAGCACCAGCACAGCACTGATAATTTCATTCATAAAGTGAAGTTAAACGGTATTATGGACTCCCTAAGGCAAAGGTAATAAATTTAAATTTTCCTGGCTCATCCCTATGTAAATATGGAAACCTTCACTCATTATCATGCAAAATATGTTTAGCCCTTATATATGATGTTGGTATTATTACTTTATGTTTTCATTCAGTTGTTATTAAAATTTTTATGTTTGATTGGATCAGTATTAACTTTGTGAGTTTATTTATTTTGACAGTGTCATTGTTCTGTAACTAATTTTATGACAACTGAAGATAATGGCAAAGAGAATCATTGTGTTGCTACTTACCCCGAGGAAAAACTCTGAAAATATTATCTTGATTGACTATAATATATGTGATTCATTCTAAATGATTGTGCCCCCTAGCTTATAGAAGTCTCAGAAGTCTGTGTGGAGGAAGGAGCAGTGACTATTTCACTTAATGTGTTTGGCCTGAAGAATTATTTTTATCTTATTGCTGTTTTTCATATTTTGGTCTGTATTTTCAGCTACAGATGCCTTAGAACAGAGAATACATTGGTGCTTCTTTTTAAGCCCGCTCGAATCAGATGCTGTTAGTTTTAACAATGCTGATTCAGGGAGAAAATTGCAGAGCTTGAAAATTTATCTTTTCTATATTTTAAGTGTATTGACAAGGTCACTATTAAGATGAAGTTTTAAAATGTCAGCAGTGGAAGCAACATTCCCACTGTCTACATAATTGAAAAGACATTTGAATATGGCTTTTAAAACTATTTAGTATGTTTCCAGTTTGCCACTGGTGATAAAATCTTGCCAAGAGCCACAGAATATCATGCTGTGCCTTTCTGCTTAGGTTCGAATATTTAAATGGCCTAAATAGCATTTGCAGAATTCCTTTTGTGGCCACACCAAGAGTCTCACTTCTGGGATCTGTCTTCATCTTCTCTTTGAAAAGAGCTATATTTGCATTAAGTCCTTTCCTTTAGTCAAGTTTTAAGTTCTTTTATTCAATTTCATTGCACTTGATTTTGTCCCTTTACGTTCTGCCATTAGAAAACATCAAATAAATTCAGAAAAGAGTCCATCCTCTATTATTTTCTCTTCCCAAATATTGGCATAAAATATGGCATATATGCTCTCGAATGTATTTCACCAGTTGCTGTCCTTGTGAATGAAGTGGCTTGTTTGGGGACCTGGCTCCCCAAACCTGGCTTTGCTCCATCTGTTTTCCAGCCGCTTCAGGGTATGTTTACCAAGTGCTTCTCAGCTGCTGGTTTAGAGCAGGTGTCCAAAACGTATGCATGCATATACATTAGCCCGGCTTATCAGAGTTCACATTAAAACTTCTGCTCTGGGACTACCTCTGATGAACAGCTGCTTAAACCATCTAGCATCAGCAGTGGATGACTTTTACTTCTTGTAGTTGGAAACCATAAGGACAACAGCAGGCTTTGCTGAAAAAAATCTTTAATTTCCAAAAAAAGAGTTTATAGCATAGTGATGGGCATATATAGTGTGGTTGCTTTAAAGTTCTTTTCCATGAAGTTCCAAGGCTCTTTCCTCACACAGGATAGAAAGAATCGCAGCAACCTAGCCTTTCTTCCATTTTGAACTGGGTAGGCATAGTTGCTCGGAAAACCCCAGGGTAATGTAAGTAAAACGTGGTCAGCGCTGGGCTACTGTGCATTTATGTAGAGTAGTTGCTTGGATGGTAAACATGGACTAGAACAAACAAACAACCCCAGAAAAACAAGTCTTGGCTCTGTAATGATCTGTCTGTATGATCATGGACCAGTGACTTCTTTTCTGAATTTTAATTTTCTCAACTGCATACTGGAACTAATAACACCTGTCCTACCTATTTCAAGAGTTGTTTTTGGGGAAGGGAAGTATGACATATTCGTGAAAATGATTTAAAGCACAGAACTCTAAATGTGAGCGTGGTACTGATACTATTATTTTTATAGCTTAAGGGAGAGGTTCATGACTTTGTTGTATGACTTCATGTCATAAAGTCAACCGTTGTCAGAATTGGAAGCACCCTGACAGATCACAAACTCTAACATGTGCTTCGTGTATGACAACTTTCTAGAAGAGTTGGTTGGTTACATCAGCCTTACATTAAGTGCTCTTTGGAATTTCCTACTGTGTGGCACAATTCATCCTATTGTCAGGCATATATAATTATATTATAAGTTCATCCTCGTATTGAGCCAAATCAGTAGATTTGATAATGATGGAAACTAGTAGGTATATCATATATTTATTAAAATATCATCCTGAATTAGGTCACTCTCCCATCAAGTCATTTCACCTTTGGGTGTCTAATTTCTCTTATCTGGGAAATGAGAACAAAATGATATACAGGGATCTGAGAAATATGCAATTATTAAAGTAGAATAATGGCTTTATTATTTGAAAAGATGATGTATTGCTCATTTTTAAAACATTAAAGCATGCACCATCACCACCCCGTCTCACAACTTTTAACATTTGGTGAACATTATTTACAACATCTCTGTGTGTGAATATACAAGTAAATAGAGATGGTTTTACAGAAAATATCATATTTATACTTTGTATTTCTAATGAGTTATTTTTCATTTTGCTTCCAATATATAATGGAAGAAATAGAAAGTGAACTTAAACTGAAGGAATTTATTAATTTCAAATTAATGTCCTTTTAACCAGTGTGATGCTACTTCTTGACAAACAAAAAGACTCTTAAATAAACTGGTGTTTGCCAGAGGGAAGGTGTCTGGGAGGATGGGTGAAATAGATGAAGGGCATTAAGAGGTACAAATTTTCAGTGATAAAATACGTAAGTCCCAGAGATGAAAAGTATAGCATAGAGAATATAGTCAGTAATATTCTAATAACATTGTATAGTGACAAATGGTGACTCTGCTTTTTGTGGTGAGCAATGAGTCAAGAAGGAATTGTCAAATCACTGTGTGGTATGCCTGAAACTAATATAACATTGTATATCAACTATACTTCAATTAAAAAAAAAGACTTAAGTGGAAAAAAAAATCCTTTGAGTTCTGGTAACTTTTTGTTTTAACAAATTTAACTTCAAAATAGCATCTTTTGAGTTTTTGCTACGGAAGATGGGAAAATTGGTGACATTTCTTTCTGAATACCTTTTCCCTCTTCTTGTTTTACCATCAAGATTAAGGTTATTGCCAGTGATTTCTTTATTATTTGTGATTATGAACCATAATTATCAAAGCTTTAGTTTGATATCAAAGTTTAGTCTTAATTCTTATTTTTGTGAGAAATATGGAATCACTGCTTTACTGCTCTCTGGCGTTTGGTGTCACTGTGAAGACGGAAGCAAACTGATCTACTTTTTCTTGTTTTGCTTTTTGTTCAGATGTCTGTGGACTGTTTTTAGTTTGCTAGAAAGTTCAGTAACTTCATCGATTATGTCTTGGTTTTTATGATTCTGTATCGGTTTTTCCTGGATCCTGTCATTAAACTCTGAGAAGTAGAGTCTGTATTTATGTCTTCAGATTTTTAAATCATATTTAAAGTATATTTTCTTTTTGTTTTGTTCTCTTCTTTAGTAACCCTGAAAATATATCTAATGTTTCTCCTTGGTTTTTCACATCTGTAGTCTTCATCTTTAACTTTTTGATTTCACTTATTGTGTTTTCCCATTAAGCATTTTTTCTTACTGTGTTTTCAGTCAAATTCAGCATTATTTTTCATTTCCCCAAGTGGCTTTTTAAACAGTATTTCTGTAGTATTTCAGAGCTCTGTCAGCTTATTTTCATCAGTTTCAGTTAACTTGTCTTTTAATCATTTGAACCCTTCTACTTCTTCCTTGAATATTTTTTTTTTTTTTGAAGAAAGGCCCTTTTGTTCATAATTTTTTTTTTTTTTTTTTAGTTTATGAAGCGGTATTTATGCCCAAATGCTTCATGTGTTTCCTTGGGTAATTTGTCCTCCTATGTTTGTTCCTCACTAGCCTATTCCTTACATTTCTCTTGCTATTTGCTGCTTTTTTGCACAGTTCTCTTGTGGCCTGTGGTTATTACCCATCCTTGAATGGGGCCAGTATTGGCTAGTAATTGCCAGTATTGCAGGGAGTGCTGTGGACAGGGGCACCACTGGTTTGGGTATGAGCTAGATGAGTCCAAAATCTTTGACTTGAGCTAGTTATTTGAAATACTTTCTAAGTAGAGCTGTCCTTTCCAGAGTCTTCCTCGTTTCCATTATACAGTAAAGGACTCTTGAGATAAAGGCTTCTGACTCCCTTCGCCTCTCAGGTGGACCCCCTTGATGACTGAGCTGGACTCTAAAAAATGCTGTGTCTGGACGCATGCTCTTCTACTGGCACTGTCTCTGCTTTCCCTGGGTAGACCTTTCATAACTGCGATTATTACTTTTCGGAAATTCTGTGTTTTGCTTAAGGTCTGAGGAGGTATATGTCAGCTCCCAGCGGCCTCCCAGATTTCACAGTCTTTGACAGATATGTTTTATTTGGCAGTATGGGTTTCTGACTGTGTTTGCTTCCACAGAAGATGGAGGGTTTTGTTGTTGGGTTGTTTTTTTTTTTCTTTTTCTTTTTTCTAAATTTGCTTTGAAAGCTTTCAGTGAGTTTTAAAGGAAGGGTATAAAAATTCCTGAACATTGCTGTTTTCAATAAGTAAGATTTTAGATTTATTTAAGACTACTTAAATTGAGCCTGCTGAGCCTGCTGTGGAGTTGGAGAGCTTGGCTCTGTGCTCGGGCCCCCTGGTTTTTAATTGTGGCTCTGCTAGGGCTTCCCCTGGCTTCTGTATCTCCTTGTCATGTCTGTGATGTGGAAACCAGGATGATGATGCCTACTCTATAAAAAAATTGCCGTGAAGGTTAAATGAGAAAAAATGCTAAATCATTTGCATATTGTCTGGCAGTCACTAAGTGCTCATTAAAATAGCCATTTTTATTATTTTAAGCCATGTTAATTGAGTTCAGAATGTAGTCAGTTTAGCTTTAGGAAAATTTGCTACTCAGACCAAATAGTATTTGTATATGTTTTTTTCCCTTTGACTGAAGATATGCTGGGATGTACCAGCATGCCTGGGGGTACTGGGTGTCCTACTTAATATGTCAGCTTCTGGTTTTAGGATTTGACTGAGGACTTCCAAATTTTTCCTTTGTGTTGATAAGGAATTCTTGAAGATATTGGATATGCTGTGGTAGTTGGTTCACAAATGTCAACACCTTCTCTCATATTAATCAGGGTTCTCCAGAGAAAGAGAACTGACAAAATGTATATATATCCTGTATGATATATATGATTTATTATAAGGAATGGGCTCATGTGATTATGGAGACTGAGAAGTCCTATCATCTGCCAACTACAAGCTGGAGACTCAGGAAATCCAGTGGTACAATTTTGGTCCAAGTTCAAAGACCTGAGAACCAGGGAGCTGATGGTGTAAATCCAAATCCAAGGACAGGAGAAGACTGTTGTCCCAGCTTAAGCAGGCAAGGACTGGCTCCTCCCTTCCTTCACTTTTTGTTTTATTCAGGTCCTCAACAGATTGGGTGATACCCACCCACTTTGGGGAGGGCGGTCTACTTACTGGTCTCCCAATTCGAATGCTAATCTCATCCAGACACACCCTTACAGACACACCAAGAAATAATGTTTAATGTGGGCACCCTGTGGCGCAGTGAGGTTGACACAAAATTAATCATCACACCTACCCTGCAGTGTGATGAATCCAGCAATCCTATATTTAGGATTTATTTTTTTTTAGACACAGGGCTACAAAGACAAATTAAATTTAGACCCTGACCTCAAGTCTTCATCATCTCAGGGACAGGCAAAATAAGTTACTACAATTTGGTGTGATTAATAGTATAATATATTTAATGAAACCGAAAGAGTTAGTGTGGGCCACAATATGAAATGACATTTGACCTGGGCCTTGAATGATCGTGTCATGTTGACTAGAAGAAATGGGAACAAACAGGAAAAGTTACGATCTTTTGTTTACAAAAATCTTGGTAGATACGAACCATATTTTCTTTTCTTTGGCTGAGCATTAAAGGGCTCTGCAAAATTTCCTCTTGGAGTTAATGGTAAATGTGATATTCAGTGATATCATTAAATATTTCAGCCAGAATCTATTGAAGCTCATTTATGTGTCCAAATGATTTTCTCTCTCCTTCCCCTCCCTCTCTCTCTTGCTCACATGCTTTCATGCTTTCTCTGCCTTGCTCACACATTTTCTCTGTACATTTGATTATAGTGGTTCTTCCGCTAAGCTTTATGTCCTTCTATTTAGAGTACATTATCAAAGTCATTTATATAATATATTTTACCAGAAAATTTCAAGAGTGGTCATAAAAATGATATGAGCATCTTTTAAACATGACCATTTTAGTTAAGCAGTGTTGATTTAATGAGACTATTATAGTATTAAAGCAACATAGTAATTGATTATTAGAAACATGTATGGAAGTATAATATCTATATGGTTAATTTTATATTATTAACACCTGTACACTAAAAAAAATAATAATAATAATAACCTCCTTTCCCTCTCCCAAGCTGATGTTAGCTAAGAATTAATTTCCTACTGTTCTCTAAAGGGACTTTTAATAAAATCATGAATAATTATTGACTCAACAATGAGTGGAGTTCTTTATCTTATACATAATCTAGTCCTTCAGCATACCTTGCAGCCTAATGGAAGTAGGACTCACAAATATTCCAAGTGAACGATGAGTTGATTATTAACATTTGACATGCTTTGTTTTTCAGTACTAGTTTTGGTACCAAATTCTGTATCAGTCATGGTTTGACGAGAGAAGTGGAACCATGGGAATGGTAGAGAATATGGGATTTATGATCAGGATTTGACCTCATCCAGTTGTAGGAGCTAGTTAAGCAAGTTACGAATGGCTGTTGGCTTCCGTATATTTGGTGTTAGGCCTGAAGTCAGCAGGGCGGGAAGGAAGGATGAGCAGGAAGTTCCGTGGAGCAATGGCACACTGGAAACTGCGAGGATGAGCCGATCTCCACACACATTCTTCGCTGCTGGCAAGCTTCCAGTTTTGGGGATGCTGAGGACTGGAGGAGAAACTGGCACCCCAGTTTGCTTTAAACACATCATGGCCTGGGAATCGGATGAGCTGCTGGGGAGGTCCTGTGGGAGCTGCAGGCAAGGGGGTGGACTTGTCCCTGCCTCAGCCAGGTGCACCAGCTCACCGGTGGTGACAGTGTATGTGAGCTGTGCCTGCGTCTGGGGCTCTGCATTGACCTTTGAGTGTGAAACAGATGTGACCACTGTCTCACTTGTTCCTTCCGCATCTTTCCAGAATGTCCCGAATCACCCAGGGACTGAGGGATTATGTGGGGAAGCCAGTGCTGGGAGATGCACATTGAGCTCAGCGAAGTTGGGACAGTACCTAGCCACTGATCCCACATTGCTGGCTCTCTCCCTTCTCACCTGCAGCTCTTCTTCCTCACCCTGCCCTCCACCTGAGTACTGCCGATCGTATACCTTTTGAGCTCTGCACTCTTATCTTGATCCTACTGGTCCTGTCTGAGGACCTGCCGCCCTGCCCGTGAGACTCAGCCTTGTCTTGGAGATGAAGGCCCGCACAGACAAGACTCCTCTGCTCTGGAAAACCACCTGCCTGGGCCCACTGTTCTCCAGGTCTGCTCCTCTGTTGAGAAATTGCAGGATCATTTGTGGCCTTGTGTGGTCCTTGACACAGTTGTTGGTATCCCTGGCGGCGGAGACTCTACTAGACCTTGACCGTCCTTCCATAATGCCATACATTGATTGGGCTCAGGCTAGGGCCACGTTGGCTGCAGGGAGCTGCATTGAGAACACAGGAAAGACAAAACATAGCACAAGGAAAAGGGGGATTCTGATTTGGTGGAACTGTGAGTTGCTTGACATTGGGGGCTTAGCCAAGTAGTGAAAACTGGAGCAGGATTGTGAGTGTGAGTGATCTGAAGAGTTGGTATTCAGTGTATGAATTAAAACTATCAGGTACAGCAGTAGGTTAGAGGTTAGGTGGGCAGGCAGTAGCTGGAGGTCACCAGCTCTGGGGGATGGTTAATAAGGAGGTGGGTGTTTATGCAGACTGGGGTTCATGACCCGGGAGGTGCTAATACAGGAGGGGGATCCAGTGTGGGTTGTTGAGGGCAAAGGGCTACCCCATGGCACTTCCGAAGTAGAAGCATGCTGGCTTTAGAAAGGTGGTGCCCCAGGCAGCTTCTCTGCAACACGGCTGGCATGGCAAAGTGGTGTTTATCTCACATGTCAACTCTCATATCTTGGGAGGGTTTCCTGGAGGTCGGTGTTGAGCCCTGGTACAGGACTAGCAAATCCTGAACAAGGGGACTTCCTGGGGGCAAAGATAAAGGAGCAGGTGATGAGATGAGTGAAGGCAGAGCACTAGCCTCTTACTGGATTCAGAGAGAAAAAGAAAAGCTTTTCAAAACAACCTGGCTTAAAATTCCTAGAATTTTGTCTATAACCCCAGAAAGGCTTTGACTCGAATTTGTGATTTAGAGTAAATTCAGAAGTAGAATTCTAATCAGAGAATAGGAACAATTAGATTGCTGAATAAGATCAGTTACTTGTGGAACAGACCTGTTACACATTTATGCTGTGTGTGTGTGTGTGTGTGTGTGTGTGAGAGAGAGAGAGAGAGAGAGAAAATGGGGGGTGGGGGTTGTTTCTAGTTTATGGGCAAATGCTTGCTAGATTTTTCTGAGTTTCAATAAAAAATTTTATTTTAATCATCCAATTACTTGTAAACTAATTGCAAATATAATTCCCATTCCTCAACCGTCAGGATCCTATGAATTAAGACACTTTACCTGGTTATTCCCTTCCTTGATTCCATTCTTTCCAGTGGTGACAACTTCTCCTGGGGGTTAATGTTGACAAACTGTAGATACAAAGGACACAAAACCTTATCGGTAGAATGTATCATACTGATGCTTGTGAATTCTTCTCTTCTCCATGATACACTGATCTAAAAAGGAGAAAATGGTGGAAAGATGTGGGAGTGTGTCTGCTGGCCAGATTGGTTATTTCTGTCGGTGGCAACCTTTATCAGTCTCTGGACTACTGAGGTGCTTGTGTAAGGTTGCACAGCGGTTGGTAGCAAAGCTGCATCCATCTAATCTCTGTTTTGTAACATTTATTTGTTTGTCATTTTTAAAAGTGCCACTTAAAGTGGAAGGCCCTAGTAGAGAAATGATCGTGGAGATGGCCCTTGTGAAGTGTGGGCGGAAGGGGGACTGATTACAGGTTAGAGGATGGTAAGCAGCATTTTCTTTTCAAGCAATTAAATGACAGGTTGATAGTCTAAGTTCTTCTGGTTCCATACCAGGACTTCAATGCATCTTAAATGCTCACTTGTCTAACTTGGTAGTTACTACAGCCCCACTTTACCTCTCATCTCTCCCCATAGAGTTTGAAGAAAATTGAGATAGCAGGGGCCGCCTGGGTGGCTCAGATGGTTGGGCATCTGCCTTCGACTCGGGTCATGATCTCAGGGTCCTGGGATCGAGCCCCACGTTGGGTTCCGTGCTCAGCGGGGAGCCTGCTTCTCCCTCTCCCTCTCCCCCTGCTTGTGTGCTCTTTGTGTGTCTCTCTCTCAAATGAATAAATAAAATCTTAAAAAAAAAAAAAGAAAGAAAATTGAGGTAACAGACATTCAGAGGTGGAACTGGCATGCAATTTGGCAGTTCTACGATCCACCTCTGGCCAGCTTGGTGCAAATAATCAAGGGGAGGCAAAGAGAGCGAAAAGGCTATGAGATTTCTGTGTTGCAGCTATGAGTGAGCTAGACTCCTTTCCCCCAGTTCTAATCAATTCTACAAAAGCTGCTTATTTTTTGTTCTGTCAGAAACAATGCATGTTGTCGTAACGCAAGAACTTAATTATAGTGGAAAAGTCTCTAATGCTCTCTGAGTGAGAAATTGAATCTCAGTTGTACTTTGCCTTTAACTGTGAAACTGAGATACTGCTAAAGCCCTAGCAGTTGCTCTTTCCACATGGAAACATGTTGGCTGGGTAGGAGCACAGATCAGTGGGATCATTGGGCTAGCTCCTTGTCATTCTTTTTATGTCTGCTCAGTCTCCTTAAGCAGTCCAGGATGCATGGCTGTGCTTCAAGGAGATGATGCTATATTGTTGGCATCAAGAGTAGCTCCTTTCTAGATTTTCTTCTTAAGTAATGCTGAAAATTTCAAACCTTTGTCTTAGAAATGTGGAAATTTGGAGTTGGACAGTACTATAAGAATTATCTCATTCAACTGGATAATGCATAGGAGGAAAAAGATCAATAAAAATGAAGTTACTTGCTCAAGGTTACATAGCCCATTATAGACTGGGAGGTTTGGGAGAAAGAAAGGCAACAAGGGAACGTGGTTACTTGCAATTCACAGATTTTAAAATGCAGTTTAAGCAAGTAGGTTTAACTTTTGCCTGTTTTTGAATTTAAAGCAAAATGTCTCTGGTAGGTATCTTCTTAACAAACGTTTGAATAAGTGGATGGGTGGAATGTGAATGAGAACAAAAGAAAGAGAATGAGAAAAGGAAAATGAGGATGGATTTTTCTGTTACTTTTTTCCTTCTTTGAAGAAAGCGTTAAGGAGTGTGATCATTTGTGATAGAAGAGGAAGAGGAGATCCTGAAAAATTGACAAATGGGTCACACAAAACCTGAAATATTTAATTAAGGTTGACTTTTCTAGTAAGCAGTGGTGGAGGAAAAGGTCTGGTTTACAAGACTGGAAAATGGTAAGAGAAGGATTTTCCTAATTATACTGATGTTATGGTAAAAATGCTCTGAATTTACTGCTTAGGCTATAGTTAAATATAACGTGAAAAAGTACTTCTCTGTACTAAGTATATTTATTATTATTAATCTAGCTGTGATAACACAATAATTTTATGTTGAGACATGTAGCAATATAGACTTTTTTTGGATAATGTGCTTTTTTTTTTTTTAGTTTGATTAGTTGAATGTTCTGAGGATTTCCCTTCTACCCTCTATTTCTTATGCTTTGGATAAGTTTTAATTCTTGTGTTAAAATAATTGCTTGTATTGTGTGGTGACTGTATTGTCTTAATAAAACAAATTCTAGCCAACTATGTCAATTTTTTTTAAATCAGTAATTTTGAAAATTCTTATTTATTTATTTTTTATTATGTTATGTTAATCACCATACATCACATCATTAGTTTTTGATGTAGTGTTCCATGATTCACTGTTTGCGTATAACACCCAGTGCTCCATGCAGAACGTGCCCTCCTTAATACCCGTCACCAGGCTAACCCATCCTCCCACCACCCTCCCCTCTAGAACCCTCAGTTTGTTTCTCAGAGTATCCATAGTCTCTCATGGTTTGTCTCCCCCTCCGATTTTCCTTCATTCTTCCCCTCGTGCTATCTTCTTCTTTTTTTTTTTTTTAACATATAATGTATTATTTGTTTCAGAGGTACAGGTCTGTGATTCAACAGTCTTACACAATTTACAGCGCTCACCATAGCACATACCCTCCCCAATGTCTATCACCCAGCCACCCCATCCCTCCCACCCAAAATTCTTATTTAATTAAAAGAATTTCTTTTCTAGTTGAAAAAGTAAGGGTAGAGCTTTCTTGAAGTTATTAAGTATTTGGTAGGTATAAAAGAATATATGTAATGAATATATTTTATAAGACATGTAACAAAAAGAAACCCAACTTGAGAAATAGAATGTTTCCAGTATTTTTAAAGGTTGTTTTCAGTCGTCCTGAATTTTGCATTGCAATTTCCTTTTTATCAATTATAAGTATATATTTGTGAGCTCTATATTGTTTACTTTTGCTTGTTTGGGGACATATCATATAAGTAATGCCATATGATTTATGTTACTTTGTGATGTGCTTATGTTATGCAAAGTTTTTGGTTTTGATATTCATGCATACTGGGGAGAATACGGATTTCCACAGCAGGATAGAATGGCAACTGTGGCCAAGTGGCTACCTTGGTGGAGGTGGGGCAGAGGGGCTGTCTTCTTCAACTTCCACTGTGGCCTCAAGGTATTACTTGCAAGGAAGCCCCAGTGGACACCACCGGGGCTCCCAGCTCACAGACAAAAGACATTAGTCTCTTTCCTTAGTCAACCGGGCCTTCCAAACTTGGCTTATGAGAAGCTAAAAGGCAGAAGTCCAGGAGTTATCTTCATCCCTGGCTTTCTTTCTAATATGAATGATACAAAAGCAGTGGCAATTGAAGAGTTTTGCAAATCTCCAGGTCACACCTCTGTAAGGCGGTTCGATGTGTATTTTGCATCCGCATCATATATTTGGAAGGCAGCTGTAAAAGATGCAGCCAGTAGAGATCTCCAATTGCCCACCCTGGGAGGGAGGGGAGGGTTAGCTGGTGCCTTTTTCCATCTTCTCCTGGGTCTGTCTTCTCTGTCCTCTGGACTGAAGAGAAATAATAACTGTGATTGAGACTTAGGTGGTGGCCTTTGTTACTTGGTTTCCCCAAGGTCCCAAATCATTTTGCTTTATATCTAAAGAAAATTTTAATGACTTACAAATCCCTAAGAAAATGTGTATATGCTATATATCACATATATATTCTTACATGTACACTAAAAACACTAGTATTTATTAGTTTTTACCAGATTTTAAGAGTTAGAAAAGCCTGAAAGCTTGAAATTTGAATAAAGTGATTCTTTTTGCTTCAAAAAAAAGGCTGGACCATAATTTATTCCTTCTCTAGCAGTGGGAATTTCTATTCTTTCCAGCATTTTGCTATTTCATTAATTTTTCTATTATAATTTTTTTGAAATTGAGTATAGTTGACACACAATGTTACATTAGGTCAGGTGTACAACACAGTGCTTCAGCATCTCTATATGTTATTGTTATGCTCACCACAAGTGTAGCTGCCCTCTGTCCCCGTAAACAATATCATTGTATTCCTTATGCTGTGCCTTTTATTCCTATGGCTCATCCATTTCTGCATCCTGGAAGCTAGTATCTCATACTCCCCTTTACCCATTTTGCCCATCCCATTCCCTCCCTGCCTTGGACAATATCAATGTTTTCTCTGTTTTTATGGATCTGATTCTGCTTTTTTTTTTATTCCCCCCCCCCCCATATAAATGAAATCATAGGGTATTCGTCTTTCTCAGTCTGACTTATTTCACTTAGCATAACACCCTTTAGGTCCATCCCTGTTGTCTCAAATGGCAGGATCTCATCCTTTTTTATGACAGCATGATATTCATTGAATATGTTTACCACATCTTTCTTATCCATTCATCTATCAGTGGACATTTAGGTTGCTTGCATGTCTTGGCTATTGTAAGTAAAGCTGCAGTACACACAAGGGTGCATATATCTTTTTGAATTAGTGTTTTCATTTTCTTTGGGTAGAAACCCATTAGTGGAATTAATGGATCATAGGGTAGTTCTATTTTTAATTTTTTGAGGAACCTCTGTACTGTTTTCCACAGCGGCTGCACCAAATCACATTCCCATTGACAGTGCATAGAAGTTCCCTTTTCTCAAATTTATTGGTGTAAAGATCCTGTTAGTTTGCTAGGGCTGTCATAACAAAGTACCACAGACTGGGTGGCTTAAAGAGAAATTTATATTCTTCTCTGGAGGCTGGAAGTCCCATATAAGGTGTTGATGAAGTTGATTTCCCCTGAGGCCTTTTTCCCTGTCTCAGACATGGTCTTCTTCTCCCTGGTCTTTCCTAGGGTCTCTCCTCTGTATACCTCTCAGTCCTAATGTCTCTAAAGGACATCAGTCATATTGCCTTAGGGCTGACCCATTTTACCTCATTCTACATTAGTTACCTCTTTAAAGGTTCTGTCTCCAAATACAATCACGTTCTGAGGTACTGGGACTTCACCCTAAGAACTTTGGGGGGAAACAACTGAGTCCATAACAAGGATGTTTACAGTTGTCCATTAATTATATTTTTAATCTTGTTTCCAAAAAAAAAAAAACTTGTTTCTGTACTTTTATCTCCCTTTTATTTATTTCACAGTGATTATTTTTACCTTCTTCATTTCTTTTTTTAAATTTCCTTTGATAAGTCCTACCAGGAATTTGTCAGCTTTATAGTCTTTTCAAATAATTCCTTTTTATTTTGTTTTTTCATTCTTTTGTGTTTTTGGTCTATATTTTGTTAATTTTTTATTTTTCTTTATTCTTCTTACAATTTCTTTGTGTTTTTACATTCTCGTCTTACAGATTTAGTTGCTGAGCTAATTAATTTCCAATTTTTATACTCAAAGCATTTCAGGTGTTTAATTTCTTTATATCATTTAGTCCCATCTATTTTCTATATTCCATTATAATTTATTTTAGAATCATGAGTTATTTAGAAGTTTTAATTTTCAAATATACTTTCAGTTACTTTTTTAGTTACCTAGTGTTGATTTCATTGTGTTGCATTTATAGCATGTTTGCTGGATAATAATTCTATATGGTCTTGCTACATTGCCTACTTCAAGGACAATTTTTGTAAATGCTTTGTATGTCTGAAAAGAATGTATGTTTTCTTATTGTGTACATCATTTTGTATTGGTTCAATAGATAAAGCTTTTTAATTATTTTGCTCAATATCTCCAACCTTACTGATTTTTGCTTGGCTAATCTATCCATGACTGAAAGAGTTGGTTAAAATCTCTAATTAACAATCATGGCTCTGTCAGTTTCTTGTTATTCCTGTAAATTTTGGCTTTACATATTTTGAACTATGCTAGGTAGATGAATACTCATTTAGAATTGTTAATATTCCTGGAAAAATTGACCGTATGTCTCATTACTTAGTGATCTTTCTTTTCTAATGCCTGAATGCCTCTTTTGTCTGAATTTAATATACATACTCCAACCACTTAGTTACTTTCAGCATTGTGAGGACATTATTCTATTTCACTTTAAATGTAGGCAGATTCACTGAAGAATGTAAGCAGGAGGTCCACATGGTCAAGAGTTGTGAAAAAAAAGACATGAGCTTCTGTCTGGGAAATGGATCGCAAAGTTGCAAAAAAAACCCACCTGGACTCAAGGGAGGCTGTTGTAGGGCAGTGTGAGATGGTGGGGGCTTGGCTTGGAGAAGTCACACCTGAGAGGGGGAATAAAGTGAAGCTTTATGTTTCAGAGTAAGAATTGAGGGATATTGGTGAATGGGTGTGGGAGGTGATAGAGGGAATGTGTAAAGCTTTGTTTCCTACGTTGAGCCACTTGTTCCTTGAAATGGTCATTTATCAAGCCTGAAGCAATAGACGGGCATGCTCCTAAGTTCATGTGTGTACATGTGGCATTTATTTTTCAAAAATATATTGATTGTCTCTGAACAACAATTTTCATACTGGCTGCTTTAGAGAGGATAAAAAGTATATGGGTATGCTGTGAAAGAGCTTTTCTGTCTGGTCCTAGTCATTAATTTTTAAACTTTTTTTTTTTTTTAATGACTCATTGTGTGCCAAGTGGAGTGCCAGTTTTTCTGGGCTTCCAACAGTGCATATGGTGAGAGTAGTATGGAACTGCTCTGAGTTTAGTAGTAAATGCAGACCAACACAAAGACATTTATCCATACAGAGCGGAAAGAGCTTTGGTCAGAGAAGTATATGGTTCTGTGATAGTACAGAGCAAAGGTACCCAACCCAGATTTACTCGGGTAAGTACTGGGAAGACTTCCCAATGAAAATGGAAGCATATGGTTAAACTACTATAAAAAGAGACCTAAAAATGATTAGGGACAAACCAGGGAAGGGGTAGGAATGGTGGGGAAAGAACATTGGCACAGCTGAGGATCTGTTAGAAAGAAAGAAAGTAAGTGAGAGAGAGAGAAAGAAAGAAAGGGAGAAAGAAAGAAAGAAAATCGATAGGATTTGAGAGTAGAGTGTTAAGAGGAATGATAAGTGTTCAGGAAAGAGGAGCCAAACTCCAGAGCCTTATAGTTTAAGAAGTTTGGTATTATTGTGAAAATAGGGAGGAACTTTTGAAGAGATTTAAGCAAGAAATTGACATGATGAGATTTACATTTTAATGAATTTCTGAGTGTATGTTAAAAGGTTTGGAACGGGAAACAAGGGAAGACCATCAGATAAGGTGCTGATGATGATGCTGTCTTGAATTGGGGCTAGCTTGGCTACACGGATGGAGAAAAAACTGGATGGACCTGAAGGATATTTAGGAGATAAAGTCATGAAGATTTAGTTTATTTGGTGTGGAAGCAAAAAAGGCAGTCAGAAATGATATGAAGGTGCAGCAGGGGCTACTGGGAAGACCAAGTTTGCAAAATACCTTGAGATCTTTTAAACCCATGAGATTGGAATTTCCTAGGAGAAATCTCAAGGGATTTTTCCAGTGGGTGTATTTGAGCCTGTTGCTCAAAAGAAAGGTCCAGGGTAGAAACTTAGGAAGTCAGGGCTATATTGATGGACTTGGAGCTGTGAGAATAAATGAGATCACCCAAGTCATGTTTATGCAAAGAGAAGAGAAATGTGGGAGGGGTGAGCATGGAAAACAAGTACAAAAGGCTATAATGCAAGAATATGATGTAATGCAGTGAGGAGATATAAACTGTGGGATTTTGAAGAAGGGAATAGACTTTGGTAAGAGAAAAGGAAAGTCATCTTCAAGTGAGATGATCAGTGAAGAATGATGGTTAATATTGAACAGTTGTGAAAGAGAATGATCCAGGCAGATGGAATAATACAAGCAGTTACATAGATGGAGAAAAGAAGAGCATAACTTTAGAGACTAATGAGTAATTTAGTTTGGGACAGAACAAGAAGATCAGTCAGGGCCATTTTACAAAAAACCTAATTCATTATAATATTAGAATACAGTGCAAGGTATTTGAATTAATGCCGTTAGCATACCTTGTAAAATGTCTGCCTTTTATTTATTTTATTAATCATAAGGCCACAGTTAATAGTTTGTAGATGTTTTTTATTAATGTATTTTTGCCTGAGGTTGTTAATTGAATACTCTTGAGATTCTTTTTGAAATCTGTTTCTTTTTTAAGAGAAATATTCAGATTGTATTTAAGGAAATGTATTAACACTGAAGTCACTTACCTGATTTCATTTATTATGTTTAAGTATGCATTAATTATTCAATTCTAGTGTTTAGAGTAAAAAGAGATGGTTGAAATAATGAAAAGAAATTTTTATTTTTTAAATCTAATTTTTACACCTTACAGTTTTATTTTTTATCGTATTTTTTATAGTGTTATATTAGTTTCAGGTGTACAATATAGTGATTCAGCACTTCCATACATCACTTGGTGCTCAGCATGACAAGTACACTCCTTAATCCCCATCACCTATTTAACCCATCTTCCTTACCCATCTCCCCTCTGGTAACCATCAGTTTGTTCTCTGTAGTTAAGAGTCTTTTTCTTGGTTTGTATTTTTCCCTTTGCTTGTTTGATTTCGCTCACATGTGGAATTTAAGAAACAAAACATATGGTATTTGTATTTCTCTGACTTACTTCACTTAGCATTGTACTCTCTAGCCCTATTCATGTTTTACAAATGGTGAGATTACATTCCTTTTTAGGGTTGAGTAATAGATCTAGTATATATATATATGCCTCATCTTTAGCCATTCATTAACCGATGGACACTCGGGCTTCTTCTGTATCTTGGCTATTGTAAACAATGCTGCTGTAAGTGTAAACATTGTAAATAAGTGTTTGAATTAGTGTTTTGTGTTCTTTGGGTAAATACCCAGTAATGTGATTGCTGGATCATAGGGTAGTTTTCTTTTTAACTTCTTGAGGAACTGCCATACTGTTTTCCAGAGTGGCTGCACCAGTTTGCATTCCCACCAACAAGTTTTCCTTTTTGTCTACATCCTCACCAACACCTGTTGGTTCTTATATTGTTGATTTTAGCCATTCTGATAGGTGTGAGGTGATATCTCATTATACTTTTGATTTGCATTTCCCTGATGGTAAGTGATGATGCCCATTTTTAAATTAGATTATTTATGTTTTTTGGGGGATGTTGAGTTTTGTATTTTCTTTATATACTTTGGATGCTAACCCTTTATTGGTTATGTCATTTGTAGATACCTTCTCCTATTCCATAGGTTGCCTTTTAGTTTTGTTGATTGTTTCCTCTGCTGTGCAGAAGCTTTTTATTTTGATGTAGTCCCAATAGTTTATTATTGCTTTTGTTTCCCTTGCCTCAGGAGACATATCTAGAAAAAAGTTGCTATGGCCAGTGTCGAAGAGGTTACTGCCTATGTTCTTCTCTAGAATTTTTATGGTTTCAGGTCTCACATTCAGGTCTTTAATCCATTTTGAATTTATTTTCATGTATGGTATAAGAAAGTGGTCCAGTTTCTTTCTTTTGCATGTTGCTGTCCAGTTTAATGAAAAGAAATTTTGGATATATTGTATCCAATACAGATTTGCCAGATTTCAAATATTAACCAAAAATTGAGGGTGAATAAATGGATAAACTTTTGTCTTTTCAAATTCTCTCTCTATATTTTTATTAGGATAAAGGGGCTTCTAGAGATATAAAGTTACTTTTGTATTACATACTAAGTGTGTAGTTGATTAGAATTTTAGACTTTTATTTATTTATTTATTTATTTTTTTTAAAGATTTTATTTATTTATTTGAGAGAGAGAGAAACAGCATGAGAGGGGAGAGGGTCAGAGGGAGAAGCAGACTCCCTGCCGAGCAGGAAGCCCGATACGGGACTCGATCCCGGGACTCCGGGATCATGACCTGAGCTGAAGGCAGTCGCTTAACCAACTGAGCCACCCAGGCGCCCTAGAATTTTAGACTTTTAGATGAAAATACTTGTTTCATTAATGGAAGAATTAATTTCTTTTTTTTGCATAAATATAAAAGAGATTTTATTCTCATTTTTAATATCTGCAGAAGAATTGATGTTAAAAATATTAACAATTTATAGAGTTTAGAGCATAATGGAAGAATTAATTTCTAATGAGCATATGGTGAAGTTACAATAGAAAATTCAGTTCTTAAGTTTGGAGATTTTCTTTTACTGAATGACTGAATAATTAGCAATTTCGTTGTTTGTGTAGAGCTCTTTACCTAGTCCTCTGGAAAAGTCAGAAACCTGCACTGTGTTCTTAAAGTTTATCAAGTAGTCAAGCAGCAAAAGATTTAAATTGGTTTGATATTCATCCTGGTTCTTTTCCATGGCTTTTCATTGAGCTATTTCTTATAATTTATCTCCTGGTCAACTAGGTTTCATTGTCAAGTAATTTTAAGAAAATATCATGTCCTTTATTCCCTAAGATACTTTATGCTTGAGCATATTAATCAGCTACTTTTATACTCTAAGGTCAGATTGATTTAATAAAATAATTGGATCATGCTTTTCCTCAGAAGTTTGTAGTAATTTAGTACCAAAGTAGTCCTTTTGTCACAGCTTCTATATTAATGATGTGTTTGGCTAGATTCCATTGAATAATTTATTTTGTGAAGGACTCATGGATACTGTATTGCCTGACTTCTTGCATGTTTAAATATCTATTTCTTTTATATTCAGAGGACATTTTGCTTTGTTTTAAAATTCTTGGGTCCCACTTAGAAATCTGTAAATTACTTCTTTGTCTTCTGGCACTGAGTATTCCTCATAGAACAGGGACGCTATCTGATTTCCTGCGTGTAAGTGAACTGCTCGTTTCTGCCGGAACACCTGCAGAATTTTTTTTCTTTATCTTGAAGTTCAATGACTTTATCTTTTGGATCATTCTGTATCATTTTTTCCTGGAACATGGTCTGTTATTTCAATCTGTTCTTCCTTCGTGTTAGGGAAAAATTCATACTATTATTACTTGAAATATTTTTCTGGCCAATTTTTGGGTTCTTTTCTATAGGATTAGCATTTTTTCAGTCTGTTCTTTATGCCTCTTTTCTCCATTAAAAAATGTATTTTTCTTCTTCCTCTGTATTCATTGGATGAATTAAACCTTTTTTTCCCCCTACATCAGTAAATTTTTAGCCATATCTCCTCATTTTTAGCCATGTTTCCTCATTCCATTGCTGTTTTTCTTTTATTTATTAGTACTAAATTGATAATTTTTTGGTCTTCAGTACATTTTGATTGCTCTGCAACACTTTAAAATTTTTTTCTATTGTTTTATCATTTAATCTTTGAGCCCCTGTTCACTAGTAATCATTTTTTGAAGTTCTCCCATTATGTGAAGCTTTTTGTTTTTAGGTTGTGTTTTCTTTAGGAATGAGAGTGTTTTTCCTTCCTTTGCATGCTTGTTTCCTTCCTTTCTTCTCTCTTTGCATTTTTTCCTTCTTTACTTTTATCCTGTGATGTGTTTATACGTTTTACTTCATCTTGGCCTGTGAGTAGATACTCTATTTGCTGGGATACAGTGTCATTTACTCTTTCTTCCCTTATTTCTTATTATAGGGGAGAACTAAGATTTTTCACTTGGTGTTTACATTTTAAGAATTAGTTATTGCCTGTTTCATTTTGCTATAATTCAAGGTGAGGAGTGGGAGGGGGCTTATTCTGGGGAAATGGAGGAGGGAAAGGGCTTGGCTGGATTATGTGCATGCTGTGTCAAAATGTTCTCCCCCTTTTTGGCCATACGTGGACAATGATGCCCTTTCAAAGGAGCACTCAGGTATAAAACCTCCTTACAAAGGCATGCAAACTATTTCTGCACCTTTCAGCTGAGTGGCATGGAGCTTCTCCTCAGGGAGCTTCCTGATATTTTGTTTCAGACTGTCACGTCCCTCTTTACACACATGAGCCCTGCTGCATAGATTTTAATATATTAAAGAACTGGAATTTTCTCCACAGGGTAATTATTTGAGATATTTAAGATTACTTTGGGGCCTGTAGGAGTATCCTCAGTGTTAAATAACAAGGCCATTTTCCATATTTTCTGGAGCAAACCCTATTCAGAAATACTAAGTGGGCTTTACATTGCTCCCTTACTTGTATGTTGCTAATGTTCCATTTCCTTTGTTGCTAACAGAGAAGCAACTTTCTATAAAGTACGTATCATTTTAAATGATCTCTCATTAGGCATCCAGATTTTCAGTCATTCT
Source organism: Leptonychotes weddellii (assembly GCF_054177405.1). Taxonomy (NCBI): domain Eukaryota; kingdom Metazoa; phylum Chordata; class Mammalia; order Carnivora; family Phocidae; genus Leptonychotes; species Leptonychotes weddellii. Next base: position 145,709,311 of record NC_138371.1, on the reverse strand, counting down.
GGATGTTTAAATTTAAAATGATGAAGCATTTATAAAATCGGTACATTACCTGCATGAAATCAGGATGTCCAGGGCCTTGTAGAAACATACCCTTTACTTCACGGCATTTATCTCACAAAAGGGGAATGATTCTTTTCTGGTCCTGTTATAAATCCACTTCTCACATGGGTAAAACGTACACAATCGTCAGTGTACTCCTGGTGATTCATTAAGTCTTTAGGGTGCAGAAGGGCAGTGGTGGGTCACACCAGGGCAGGATTTTAGCCAGGAGTCTGTCACCTCGTATCGATCTACCAGTTACTGGTTTCATTTATGTTTGGAGTTGTTCTGCTGTAGCTGTGATTACTGTGAATTCCATCTGAGACATACAAGGTGATAAAAGTAAACTGAAATTTATAAAGTTTACGAAAACCTTCAAATCAACCTTGACGTCCAGTTTATTATGTTCTGTTTAAATGCTATTGGTGTATGCTTACTTCTACTGAGGTGATTCTTAAGGAAATTGTCAGTAATATGTCTCAAAGATTATCTGTGACTGAGGAACTACCATTTGTTCTAAATGATTATTATTAATCAATTGTGTTGATAATTTTATTGTTTGGAGTAATTCTAGGGAGTCAGACTTTGAAGACTATTTTAAAGACCTCCCATGATTCTTTAAAGGAACATTCACAATGAAAATGTGTCAGGCTGATGGGGGAAGTTTCATTTATTGTTAGTGTCTTTCTTTATCCTGATAAATCAAAACTCACAATGTTTGAACAGTCTTAAAATACTCATGCAATAATTATGTTATCTTTAACAGGTTGCTGTGATTTTATATACTCATGCATATTAAGTTTTCTTCCCTTCTTTTTCTCAAAGTAAAGTATTCCAGCATTCGAAGGTTTTCTTTGGCACTATAACTTAGCATTTATTTTCCTGAGTCTTTTTGTACAGTTCTCTTTGATTTAATAAACCTTTATTGATTGCATAACACCAGCAGTGATAGTGTTTGGCCAGTTTAGTTGTGCAACCAGGTGATTTGTGAGTGGAAAACAAACTAGCCAACAAGCAGAAGCTTTTAAAGCCCTTATCAATTCAGGTAATAAAAAAAAAATGTCTTTCGACTCTCTTTATTCATAGTTCATATTACCATCATGAGTGTAGTATTTTCATTAGCATCAGTGGTTATACACAAGATCTACTGGAAAATTGGTAATGAAACCTGTCTAGCCACAGTTAATTAAGGAGTTTTCTTGTTTTGAGCCTCAGGAGAAATTTTCACCATGCATTTCTTAAAATGTGGCCTTATGTCATCATGGAGGTGGAGCTAAACCGGAAAAGGGTGATGTAGCCCAGATAAATTATATATGCATTACATCGTTGCCTAAGAACAGGGGTCAATAGTTCTCCTGTCTGTTGGAGTATATCATTGTGCCTGCATTACATGTTGGCAGCTTATCAGAGGCTCTCTCTGACGTTTGGTCTCAGAGTTTATTTTGTTAAGGAAGTTCATGTATTTGGATTGCATTATGTCTCTCCCCCAAATTATTAACCTCAGTATAAAGCCCTCAAATGTGTTTGCGATTGATTGCTTTTTAAAAGATTCCGGCAAGTGAAGGGTTTAATTTATAATGCTTAACTCCTCGACTCCTTGTTTGATTGCGTTTCTTTTTTTTTTGCATCTATTTTTATTGATATATTACAAAATTTTAAAAACAGCCCAGTTTTTTATCCCTTGCCAAGTTCTGACAACTTTCTCATTTTGTGGTATTTATGTTTATAATTTTTTACCATTTGCAGTTGTTATAATTTAAATTTAACTTTGAAAACCCCTAACAACTCTTTTGTTTTTCAAGGGTGCTCTCCCAATTGCTATTAACATTTTTTTTTTGCAGCTTATGTAATTTTGTTTAATAAACATTGCCCGCCCTTCTGCTACTTCCAGCCCTTGATTTAACCCACTGAAAATGGGTACTTTTGACAGCATCTGTACTGGGAAATGCTTTCCAAATAAAACATTTGTTAGAACACACAAACGATTTATTTGGGTACATCTAAGAGCCTAAATATTTGATTCTGCTGCCAGTATGTGCCTTATTGGCTAATGTTCCTACAGTGTTTCCACATTTTTATAGGCTAGCGGCCAAGTTGTCCAACAGTTGGTACCTCTTGGGGAGTGGAAGTGGGTGTGTATATGAGGAGCTGGTATCATTATCATGCTCCTGTGTGCGTAGCCAGTTGGCATGTTAGAACTTGCAGGAGTTGACCCCTTCAACCTGGAAGCATATAGATACTAATGGGCTTCCTTAGTTTGTCCAAAGTGGCTTGAGAAAGCCCACTCTGATGCCCTGTGACAATGATCCAAGGAAATGAGAACTGTTAGGGCAACATATTTGGTCATGTTGGATCTAGGGTAATCAAGAAATTTAGTACAACTGAGATCTAAAATATCATTCTAGTGGTTGTACATTGTTGAAGGGATTAGAGGAGAGGTTAGAAGCTAATCTGGGACTTGTTTCCAGTGGTCTTCTGGAATGTAGGATATATTGAAGGGAATTGCAGTCAGCCCCTTGGCTTTTAACTCCTTTTTCTACTACTGTATCTTCATATGTTCGATTTAGTTTGGTCAGATAAATTTTCATTATTTGCAGTAGTTGTCTAGGATTGCTTTAGAATCTCTGAGAAGATAGGCTTTGTGTTCTGATCCTTCATGAAAAAATGAAAATTGAAAATAGTTGCCATAAGCAATAGGAAGACTTTTAAAAATTATACCTATATAATTATATTTCTAAGTATAAATATGTATTTTTTAAAGGATTTTATTTATTTATTTGACAGAGAAATGGTGAGAGAGGGAACACAAACAGAGGGAGCAGGAGAGGGAGAAGCAGGGAGCCTGATGCGGGGCTCGATCCCAGGACCCTGGGATCATGACCTGAGCCGAAGGCAGACGCCTAACGACCGAGCTACACAGGCGTCCCTGAGTATAAATATGTATTAATGTATTTCTGTATTAATCATATATTAATTATATTGTAGATAAAAGTTATGTATGATATATAATACATCTTTTAATGTTTTATATATTATTTCTTCATTATTTATGTAATATAAATATAATAGGGAAGATATGTATAAAATAGGGAAAAAAGTCAACCTTATGTGTTTTATAGAAATATAATTCATTGCTGATATATATATAAATTGGAAGGGAAATTGCTGGCAGCTGGGAAATGGGGTATTTAATAGTCATTAAGAGATGATGACCTGAATTAAGGCTTTAGCAGTGGAAATAGCATGAGTGGTGTGGAGAGATATTTCAAAGTTGGCATCAAAACAACTTTGTCATTGATCATAGAGTGAAGAGAAACAAGGGGTGCTCCTAGATTTCTCATTTGGTACATGTTGATATCATTAACATGAGAAGAGAATAATGGAGAAGGGAAAAAAGTAGGTTTTTGAAATTATGAAGCGGGAAGAGAAATGAGTGAGTGAGGAGGCTTTATCAACTTTGAGACACTTTAACTTATAGAAAATTCCCATAGAGGTTATGATAGGGAATAGGGACCTAGAACTCAAGAGAGAGATGGGAGCTAGAGATGAATTATCTGTAGAGAGATGGAATTACAGCAGTGAGCGCGACTTGGATTTCTCAAGGAAGAATGTGTACAAGGGGGGAGAGATGCAGATGGAAGTGTGGCTTCTTCAGGCTCCTAAGAGTCATTCTGAATGTGCAATAGATGGAAATCATGCCTCAGGGACTCCAGAAAAAATACAAGAAGAGTAAATTCCCTTCCCTTAGAGTTTACAGAAATAGTCTCTACATTTGCACTTTATGTTTTGTTAAGTATTTTCACAAGACTGTCTTTTAGAAAACTTCCAATTCTGTCATCTAAACAAATATTTAATAAGGCAAAGAAAGTTTCAAGATTAGAGTACTCAAAGAGGATATGTTCTGCATGGAGCACTGGGTGTTATGCACAAACAATGAATCATGGAACACTACATCAAAAACTAATGATGTAATGTATGGTGATTAACATAACAATAAAAAAATTTTTAAAAAGATTAGAGTACTCATTTTGCAGTCAGTTTACTGACAGGCATAAGTGATGACATACACAGATTCTGTTCTTGGGGGGCCTGAGGTAGAGGCATATTGAATAATTATTTGCACTGAGAATATTTGGTAAAATAGAGGCATACAGAAGTATAGTAACATATCACCAGTAAAGTCTTAGCTATCCAGAGACCATAGCTGTCTGAGACCCCACCGACTATTGAGAGTTACACAGGTAAGACCTCTGAGAAGACAACTAGATGACACAAGGCATGTTTACCTCACTTACATGAGAGTATGTTGCACACTCAAGTTTCTATATTACTTTCCATGCAAGTTTAGCTGACTCAGTTTTTTTTTTTTTTTAAATATACTAAGATAAGAAACAGCAAATTTGTAATAAGCATTTTAACAAAGGACCTTAAGAATTATCTGGTTGAATTTTCCTCATCATACTTAGGCCCAAAGATGCCAAGTGACATGTTCAAGGTCATTTAGCTAGAATAATAACATAAATCAACTTGACTCTTGGTCCAGTGTTCTTTCTTTTCCACCATAGGGCAGAAGGAGCATCTATAAAAAGAACATGACGGTATTGAGAAATAAAAGGCTGACAGACTATGAAATGCAGATACAAGAGCACAAGAAGCACAACAGTTTCAGGTTATGCAGTGTAGACACACTTCAGTGGGCCCTGAAGTTATCTCTGTGTGCAACATTGCAGAGTCTTTAAGGTTCATAATTATCGCCCTGAGTCATCAAGGAAACGTTAACTTATGTCCCTTTCTATGTAAAATATATTAGAAATATTTCCATCCCAAGTGGTTAGTACCTTTTCTTTTACATTTGAAGTTAAAAGAGATAAACCTTTAAAAAAAAGAGAGAAAGATAAACCCTTAGCCCTACAGAAAACTAAACTCTCCAGAATAAAAAAAACTAAACTCGCCAGAATACAGTATTCCAAGAAGGCTGTGTAAGTGAGACTTATTGATAAAGGGACAGACCTCTCTTGTGACATAGTTACTCTTTCATTCAAATGACCAGACTTAGATGCACAGAATAACTTGCTTTAAAAGTTGCATGATCTTATTTAGAATGGAAGCCTTCATCGTGCTTAGAAGAAGGAGTCGCCTGGGTCCGATACCATGCGTATAATGTTGATGGCTTAGGCCTCATCCTGAGGGGAAGGCATGAGAGCCTCAGGAGATTTTTTTTTTTTTCCTTCACTTGACTTTGCCTTAGAACTGGGTCCCTGAAAAACTCCCCTTCATATATTATCCACCTCATTCTTCTGTCTTTGAATGCCACCATATTTGAGTTCTGTAAGTATGTGTTCCAGTCTTGGCTGATTTCTTTATTTTGGTATTCCATGGCTTTCCGCACTTACTCAAACCTTATTTTCTCAGTTTCGGTGACTGGCACAACCCTATTTAATCAGTCCTTCTTGGTTCAACCCATTTGGCTGTCAGTCTCTGCACTTACTATCCCTTTCATTAGACCAGGAAACTAATATAAAAGTCAAAAAAAGCATTTAATTATGGACTTGGGAACTGTTACATTTATAATCATAGGAAGTGATCAGAAAACAAAATTGATGGCTTTTTTAGAGCAAAGGAACTTGTCAGAATTCAGCATTTTTATTTGTCTTTCACCTTGTCATGGCATTTATTTTGGTCACTATTTATAATGTTTTATCTATAAAACTTGTAGGTAAACACAGGAAATTTTAAATGGACATGATCATTTTCTTTGTCTCCGTTTGGGATATTTAAAAGTGTCTGAAATTAGAATTTTTTATTCACATGGATATGTCTGTTAGATAGAAGTTATTTGTGCATTGTGGAATATTAACTATTAACATTCCACTGTATTTCCTGGCTAAAGTGCTGGCAAATTGCTGGGCATATAAATTCAAGGTCATTGGGTTTCAGTGATGGTGTGAGACCTTAGGGGTTACTTTCTCTTGAATTGGGTAAAGGATTGTGGAGGATCGTGGCTACGTATGGAATTGACTACCTTACGTGCCACTGAGTAAAAATTGTATTTTGGCTCAATCCTTTTGCACATGGAGCTGCAAGAGGCCACAGAGGTTAGGACTGCATTCAAGCTGTCCTCAAAGGAGAGTTGGCTACTCTTTCCTTACAGATCCCTAAGGAAAAGAGAGTCGATGACCTCTGCTGACTGCACATTTCAGAGCCTCACAATCACACTTGTAAGGAGTTCTTCCTAAAGCACAGCCCTAATCCTTCCTCTTTCAGTTAGTTTCTTTTCTCTGGCATTTTTTTTTCTTTTACAGATTTTTCCCTTTTTTAATTTCTTTATCAAAATGGTATATCTCATTATGTGTTCATTAGAGAAGTATCAGAAAACTTAAAAGAAGTCAGAGACCTGCAAAGCTACCATAATTTTCATTACATTCAGAATAATGAGTAACTTCCTCTGTGCCATTTGTATTTTGGTTTTTATACTGAAGAATATATAGTACAAACCTATTTATGTCAGTGGACACATTTCTCTGTCTTTTGAAATGACCCTTAGTGGGATTTTATTTTATAGCTTGATCATTTATTTAACCACTCTCCTATTTTTGGACATTTAGGTTGCTTCCAAGAGTCAGTAATTACAAACAGCAGAGAAATAAATATTCTTTTGCACATCCTTAATTATTACCTTAGGATAAGTTCCAAGAGTTAGAATCACTAGAGCGAAAGGCCATGTGCATTTTATGGCTTTTAATATTTTCTGCCAAGTTGCTCTGCGGTTTATAGCCCCACCCACTAGAAGATGAGAGTGGCCTGCTCTTAATTAATTTACATTGCAGCTACATTGCAAGAACTTGGAAAAGGTAGCTCAGTGGTAGGAGATGGTCATGTCCTAGCTTGAAGAGCACGCTATTGTAGGGGCTAAATAACCACCATCCTTTTCTCTACTGAATTTCCTGTCATCTCATGCCTTATGGTTATAATGGCAGATTTTAATATATTTGGGCTTTTTTGGAGAGGAGAAATGAATGGTGAAAAACGGAAGGGGATTGTTGGAACAATGATCTCAGGGTCATGAGACCTAGCCCAGCGCCGAGCTCATGCTCAAGATGGATGGGTGTCTGATGGAGATTCTCTTTCTCTCCTCCCCCCTCCCCATGCTTGCATTTGCTTGCTCTTTCTTTCTCTTAAATAAATGAATTAATCTTAAAAAAAAAAAAAAAGAAAAGAAAAAGAAAAAGCAAGTTAACACAGTTTCTAAATTTTGTGGAAGAATGCAGTATGTTTCTAAAATATAAAATTTCTTATGGAGACTTGATTATAAATCTATTCCCTTGAAGATTCTTCCATCTGAAGTAAATATGTGAGAGATTTATTGTGTTAGAAAAATGTACTTATAATGGTGGCAGCACTTACCTCCTAAAGTATAAAGATAGTGACATGCTTTGATTCATAGCACTGTTCTTTGTGGTGGTTTTGCTCGTAACCTAGTCATGTTGAAGGTATTTGATCCTAAGGCGAAGTCTTTCGACTGACCTGCCATCAAGTGATAGTGATGTTCTGCAGATGGGTTACAGGTGTGCCTGATGTATCCATCCCTTGAGCCGTTGGGATTGTCTGCCACGGCCAGCCTTGTCTGGTTACCCCACAGTGCAGTAGACCTGCTACCTATTCTGTATGTCCCATATTGTAAAAACACTGTTTTGGCCTTTGGCTTCCCTGAAATATTATACTTCAGGTTCAGATCAACATTAATGTGTCTGAGCATCCTTACTCCACCTCATACAGATTACTCTGATATTATTTTGGGAGAATTGAGAGATCTGAAAAGTTTTCAGGTATATACTAGAACTAGACTTACCTAAGATTCTCATCAAGTGATTCTGAAATTCTAGTATAGTTTTGCTATCTTCAGCGCTCTTTTGCCCTGGGAAAAAGACCTAGCTAGGCTTGGTTTTGTACTCCTGTGTTCTATGAGCTGTCCCATAAACAGAGCAGGGATAGTCAGTCATGGGTAAGAGCCGTTGAGGAGCTTACTGTTCCATGGGCCTGCTTGTTAATATTTGTGTTTCCTTGTAGACTATTTCTCTGCATGCTTGGCTGCAATTCATGTAGGTGTGAAAAAGTACTGAATACCTAGGTTTCCTCTTAAAAGTTATACCATAGCACAGATCACTTTCTCATTTGTCTAAGTTTTGGATTGGAAGATTCTGAATCATCTAAAATTAGACCTCAGGTACTTGTAACAGTACTTTAGGAAGGATCTATCAGCCCTGTCAAGTTAGTTTCTGTATTTGTTGGCTTCACTGGGAATAAATTGTAAAAGCAGGCCCATGAGTTGAACCTCAGACGCTGTTACTGCTTAGGTTCCTCTCCGTAATTGCAGGGTGCAGGTTTTACCTCCCACATGTCATTAAGAGGTACAGTCTTTCTGCCAACTCTCCTGAATCTTTGCACTTATCAACCAGGGAACCAGATTTTAGCATTGAAGTTGTACATGGTTCCTGATTTAAAAACTAATAGCTTGAAGAAATGTAAATGTAGAATGTGGTACCAAGTGATTACATTTAGACAACTCTATTAGCATTTTATATTGCCTCGTATTTTCTGTCACAATATTAAAGTTTGCCCCATCAAGTATTTGACAATGAAAAGTTTATTGATGTTGCTGCATCATACCAAGAACTCACTCATCACAAGACTTTTCCATATTGAGAAATGCAATTATTTTGTTGAATCCTTTTTAACTTCAAAGATGGATGATTGGTAGAAAGAAACATTCCAAAAACATTGTTGAACAACCTGTGCTATTTGTTGGAAGTAGGAAGACTTACTACCGAAAACTATTTTTCTTGATGTTCATATAATGCACTATAAAAATGGAAACAGGGGCGCCTGGGTGGCTCCGTCTGTTGGGCGTCTGCCTTCAGCTTAGGTCCTGGGATCTAACGCCACGTCTGGCTCCCTGCTCAGCGGGGAGTCTGCCTCTCTCTCACTTTCCCTCTCCCTTTGCCCCTCCCCCCACTCGTGCTCTCTCACTCACTCAAATAAATAAAAAAATCTTTAAAAAAGTTGGAAACAGATTGAAAAGTTAAGGTTAGTCAAGGCAGAGTGCTATGACTCAAAACCTGCAATTGTTTTTCCCATTAGACATTTTTCAGCAACATGCAAATCAAAGTCATATATATACTTATAACAGATATAACATATATAAACACACACATGCACATATACATATACCCATATCCTTCTGATATCTTCTGGCATAAAAATAACTGTTTTATTGCCTTATTTAACTGTATTTTAGTCTTATATATATCAAATACACTGGGTGACAATTTTCTTTACTGCCAGGAGGAAAATGATTAAATACAGAATAATATATTTGCCCATGTTGCCTAGTATTTGAGATTATTAACCAGTCCCTTATTGGTCTTGACAAAATGTTTATACTTAATATTGGGTAATAGAATAACATTTGAATCACTGTTATACGTATGTTTAAATAATAAAAAATAATGTGGGAAACTGGTCTATTTCTTCAAAACTCTTGGGATAGCATGCTGCTACTTTTGATAGTTTTATAGACTTGGCAAGAGTGGTTGCTTTTAGGACTTAGCATTCTTGCACATGTCTAGATATTATTTCTGATGTCCTCTGAATAAAGTAAGAATACATTTATTTATTTGGTGTTTGGTTAAAAAGTGTTTTCTTTTTTTATTTTTGTTTTTGTTATGTTAATCACCATACATTTCCATTTATTTTTTAACTGCTTTTTTGGAAGCTGCTCTAAAGAATCTATTCTTTTTAAAATTAAAAAATGGAATTTGTATAGCAGAGAATTTTTTTTAATTAACTTTATTTTTAGAGCAGTTTCAGACTCACAGCAAAATTGACCATTGTACTTTCATATAGAATAGTTCACTGCCCTAAAAATCCTCTTTGCTCTTCCTATTTATCCTTCACTCCCCTTTAAGCCCCAGAAACCATTCCTGTTTTTTTATTGTCTCTCTAATTTTACTTTTTCTGGAATGTCATGTAGTTGGGATCATGCAGTGTGTGTAACCTTTTCAGGTAGGCCTCTTCCACTTAGTGATACACATTTAAGTTTCTTCCATATCATTTCATGGCTTTATAGCTTATTTCTTTTTAGCATTGGTTACTATTCAGTTGTTGGGATATACTATAATTTATTCATTCACCTACCAAAGGATATCTTTGTTGCTTTCACGTTTTGGCAGTTATGAATTAACACTACTGTAAACATCCCTTTGAAGGTTTTTGTATGGGCATACATTTTCAGTTCATTTGGATAAATTCCAAGGAGAATGATTACTGGGTGGTATAGTACGTTTAGTTTTGTAAGAAATTGCCAAACTGTCTTCCAAAGTGGCTGTACCATTTTGCATTCCAACCAATAAAGTATGAGAGTTCATGTGGCTCTATGTCCTTTTCAGCATTTGGTATGGTCACTGTTTTAGATTTTGGCCATTCTAATAGGTGTAGTGGTATCTCATTGTTTCAATTTGCAATCCTCTAATGACATATGATATTGAACATCTTTTCATATGCTTACTTGCCATCCATGTATCTTCTTTGATGAGGTGTCTTTTAAGGTCTTTGGTCCATTTTTTAATTAGGTGGCTTGTTTTCTTATTGTGGAATTTTAAGAATTCTTCGTATGTTTTGGATAACAGTCCTGTGTCAGACGTCTTTTTCTCCTGCATACTTTCCCCTAGTCTGTGGCTTCTTTTCTCATTCTCTTGAATGAGACTTAAGTCTAGCATGAATTATTTCTTTCATGGGTCATGCATTTAATGTTGTATCTATAAAGTTATCTCCATACCAAGGTCATCTAGGTTTTCTCTTATGTCCTAGGAGTTTTACAGTCATGTATTTTAAATTTATGTCTATGATCCATTTTGAGGTAATTTTTGTGAAGGGTATAAGGTCTATGGATCTATGTCTAGTTTTTTTTTTTTTTTTTTTTGCATGTGGATGTCAAGTTGCTTTAATACCATTTGTTGAAAAGACCATCTTTGCTCCAGAGATTAGCATTTGAATCAGTAGATTTAAATCGTGGTGTGTTTTTGGATTCAAATTCACTTGCTCATTGCTGATATATAGACAAGTGATTGACTTGCATATATTATCCTTGTATCTTACAACCTTGTAATAGTCACTCATGACTATTTTGGATTTTCTACATAAATGATCATGTCATTTGTAAACAAAGACAGTTTTGTTTATTCCTTCCCAATCTGTATATCTTTTATTTCCTTTTCTTGTCTTAGTGCATTAACTAGGACTTCCAGTATGATGTTGAAAAGCAATGGTGAGAGCTTATATTCTTGCCTTGTTTCTGATCTTAGTGGAAAACTTCAGGTTTCTCACCATTAAGTATAATGTCAGCTGTAGGTCTTTTGTAGATGTATATATTGGTTACGGTTCTTGAGAGAAATAAAACAATAAGATACATATATATACATATATATATAAAATGAGAATTGGTTCATGTGATTATGGGAGGATAAGATATGCCATAAGATGTCATCTGTAAGCTGGAGAACTGAGAAACCTGGTGGAGGGGGGCCTGGGTGGGCTCAGTCAGTTAAGCATCTGCCTTTGGCTCAGGTCATGATCCCAGGGTCCTGGGATTGAACCCCACATCGGGCTCCCTGCTTGGTGTAGAGCCTGCTTCTCCCTCTCCCTCTGCCTGCTGCTCTGCCTACTTGTGCTCTCTCTCTCTCTGTCTCTCTGTCAGATAAATAAATAAAATCTAAAAAAAAAAATTAGAAAGCTTGTGGTGGAAGACCTTGCATCCAAAGGCTGGATAACCAGGAGCTCTGGTGTCTGAGGCAGTAGGAGATGGATACCTCAACTCAAGAGGAGAAATAGAGAATTGCCCTTCTGCTTTTTTGTTCTGCTTGGACCCTCAATAGGCGCTTGATGCCTGCCCACATAGATGAGGGTGGATCTTCTTTCCTCAGTCTACTAATTCACATGCTAATCTCTTTTCTGGAAACACTCTCACAGACACACCCAGAAATAATGTTTTACCTGCTATCCTGCATGCTTTAGCTAAGTCGGGATGATGTATAAAATTAGCCATCACAAATATTCTTTGTCAAGTTGAGAAAGTTCCTCTCTAATCCTAGTTTACAGAGAGTTTTATCATGAATGGATGTTGGATTTTGTTCTACTTTAGCCTTAGGAAATGAGAGATTATACTAGTTGATTTTCTAATGTTGAATCAACCTTACATACCTTGGATAAATCTCACTTGTCTGTAGTGTATAATTCTGTTTATATATTCTTGCATCTCTTTTGCTAATATTTGTTGAGAATTTTTGCATTGATGTTAATGAGAAAGATTGGTCTGTAGTTTTCTTAGAATGTCTTTGTCTGGTTTTGGTAATACGTTAATACTGGTCTTGCATAATGAGTTAGGAAGAGATGGTAGAATGATATAATTTCTTCTTTAAATGTTGGGTAAAATCAGTGAACTCATCTGTACTTGGTGCTTTTTTTAAATTTTTTATTTTTGGAGAGAGGTGATGGGGGAAGGGCAGAGGGAGAGAGAATCCCAAGCAGGCTCCATGCCTCGCGTGGAACCCAATGTGGGGCTTGATCCCACTATCCTGATATCAGGGAACCAAAACCAAAAGTTGGATGCTTAACCGACTGAGCCACCCAGGTGCCCCTTTACCTGGTGCTTTTGTTTTGGAAGATTATTAATTGTTGACTCAATTTCTTTAATAGATACATGCCTATTCAGATAACCTATTTCTTCTTTTGTGGGTTTTGGTAGATTGTATTTTTCAAGGTACTGATCTATTTCATCTAGGTTATCAAATTAATGGACATAGAGTTGTTCATAGTGTTTTTTTAATCATTCATTGGATCTCTGATGATATCTCCTCTTTTATTTCTGATATTAATTTGCATCTTCTCTTTTTTTCTTTGTTAACCTGGCTAGGCTTCTTGATTTTATTCATCTTGTCAGAGAACCAATTTTTGGTTTTGCTGATTTTTCTTTTGATTTCCTGTTTTCAATTTCATTGATTTCTGCTCTAATTTTTATTATTTCTTTTCTTTTCCTTACTTTGGATGAATTTGCTCTTCCTTTTCTAGTTTCCTAAGGTGTAATGTTAGATTATTGACTTTAGATATTTCTTCTTTTTAAATATGTATATATTCAATGCTATAAATTTCCCTATAATTACTACTTTTGCTTTTCCAAATACTTTTTTGGCATCCCACAAATTTTGATAGGTTGTATTTTATTGTTATTTATTTCAAAATATTTTTAAATTTCTCTTGAGATTTCTTTTTTGACCCCTTTGTTATTTGAAAGTGTGTTGTTTATCTCCCAAGTATTTTGAACCTTTCCAGCTATCTTTCTGTTACTGCTTTCTATTTTAATTCTGGTATAGTTTGAGGGCACACAATGTATTATTTCTATTCTTTTAAATTAATTAAGTTGTGTTTGACAGCTCAGAGTGTGGTCTGTCTTGGTGAATGTCCCATTCAGACTTGAAAAGAATGTGTAATCTACTGTTGTTGGATGAATCTATAGATGTGAATTATATCCAGTTGATTGGTGGTACTGTTGAGTTCAACTCTGTCCCTGCTGGTTTTCTGCCAGTGGATCTGTCCTTTTCTGATAGAAGGGTGTTAAAGATTCCATCTGTAATAGAGGATTCACTTATTTCTCTTTGAAGTTCTATTTATGTTTTTGCCTTATATATTGTGATGTTCTGTTGTTAGACACATACACATTAAGGATCATTATGTGTTTTTGGAGTATTGAGTCCTTTATCTTTCTGTATTATCTCTCTTTATCTCTGATAACTCCCCTTGCTTTAAAATCTGATCTATTTGAAATAATGGATACTGCTGCTTTCTTTTAATTAGTGTTAGCATAGTAAATCTTTTTCTGTTCCTTTACTTTTAACAAATATATGTCTTTATATTTAAACTGCATTTCCTTGAGGCAATATATAGCAATGCCTTGTTTTTTGATCCATTCTGACAATCCCTGTCCTTTTTTTTTTTAAAGATTTTATTTATTTATTTGAGAGAGAGAGAGAAAGAGCATGCACGAGTGGGGTGAAGGGCAGGGGGAGAAGCAGACTCCCTGCTGAGTGGAGAGCCCGATGCGGGTTTGATCCCAGGACTCCAGGATCATGACCTGAGCTGAAGGCAGATGCTTAACCAACTGAGCCACCCAGGCGCCCCTCTGTCCTTTAATCAGTATATTTAAACCACTAATGTGTAAAGAAATTACACATATAGTTGGATAAATATTCACCATATTGGTTACTATTTTCTCTTGCCATTGTTGCCATTGTTCTTTGTTCCCATTTTTGTCTTCCACATTTTTTCTAGCTTTTGTGGTCTTAATTAAACATTGAATATAATTACATTTTCTCTCCTTTCTTAGCATATCAGTTAGATTTCTTTTTAAATTATTATAGTGGTTGCCCTAGAGTTTGCAATGTACATTTACAACTAATCCAAGTCCACTAAATAATATTCTGTTTCATGGGTAGCGTGAATGCCTTATAATATCAAAGTATGCCTGATTCCTCCCTCCTCTTCCTTGTATTAGCCCATCCAAGGGATTGTTCATTTCTGTTATACAGTGTTTTTGATCACTAGCATTTCTTTTTGCGTTTTTTTTTTTTTTTAGAATTTCTTTGCTTATATTATCCATCTGTTCTTGCATGTTGTCTGCTTTTAAAATTTTTTTTAAATTTTTTAAATTTTATTAAGCCATTAGCATATTAAACATAGTTTTAAATTTTCTGGTCTGATTATTTCAACACTCCTGCCATATCTGACTCTGGTTCTGACATTTGTTCATTCTCTTCAAATTGCTTTTTAGTATGCCTTGTAATTTTTTGTTGAAAGGTAGACATGATATACTGGATAAAATGAACTACAGTAAATAGGCTTTTTTTTTTTTTAAGATTTTATTTATTTAGGGCGCCTGGGTGGCTCAGTCAGTTAAGTGACTGCCTTTGGCTCAGGTCATGATCCTGGAGTCCCTGGATCGAGTCCCATGTCCAGCTCCCTGCTCAGCGGGAAGCCTGCCTCTTCCTCTGACCTTCCCCCCTTCTCATGCTCTCTCTCTCAAATAAATAAATAAAATCTTTAAAAAAAAAAAGATTTTATTTATTTATTTGACAGAGAGAGACACAGCAAGAGAGGGAACACAAGCAGGGGGAGTGGGAGAGGGAGAAGCAGGCTCCCGGTTCAGCAAGGAGCCCAATGTGGGGCTCGATCCCAGGACCCTGGGATCATGACCTGAGCCAAAGGCAGACGCCTAATGACTGAGCCACCCAGGTGCCCCCAGTAAATAGGTTTTTAGTAATGGTACTGTATAGGGAAAAAAGATGTGTTTTGTAGTCCTATGGTCATGTCTCAGTCTTTTGGTGAAACTGTGTCTCTTGACTATGAACCTCACTAGTGCTTCTTAGTCCCCATCCCCCACCCCTCTTATGTGAACAGGATGGCTGGTGGGGGCTGGAGTTGTGTATTTCCCTTCTTGCAGGTAGATTAGGCACTGGTAAGACCCTAGCAGGTAAGGCTCCGGTAAGAGTTTCTCCCAAGGCCAGGCCTTGTTAAGAAGAACTTAGTGCTCTGGCATATTTCACATTGAAATCTTCCCTCTGTTGATAGTAAGAGGGAATTTTTTCTTTCACATTCAGGACGTGGTACAGCTCCTGGAGATATAACTCAAAAAAACGTGGGGACCCCACATAATTGCATTCCCCTGCAGTTTTTAACTCTCAGGCTGTCCACCCTGAGCCTCCAGTAACTTCAGTTACAGTTCGGGGTTCTCTTCTCCAGCACTGGTTCCCACAAAAGTTTTTGTTCAAAGATCTTTGTTCTGGCAAGCTGTGGTTCTCTTTATCCTTTTGTCTTTCTCTCCAATTTTTAGGGCAGCAGTTTGCCTTATGACCTCACTTCTCAAATGGATCTAACAAAAGTTGTGATTTTTGTTTATTTGGCTTTTTACTTGTTGTTACGATAGATTGGTGACTATTTAAACTTGTTACGTGGTGGACTGGAAACTGAAAGTCCCTGAGGATACTTTTAGTTCTTCCAAAAATGCAGCATTGAGAATCCAGTTCTTTTCCTCTTCACTCTCTAGGAATTTCCTCAAATAACAATTCCAGGATTGTTACGTAATTAGAGATCTGCACAATGGGCAGAGTATAATTGTTTGTGGTTATCATAAGATAGTGCATTTTGTTTAAAAATCTGAGGAGTGTCAATCTTTTTGCTCCTATAGTTTTTCACACAAGAACAGAAAAGATTGATTTTTCACAAGACTAAAATCATTTAAAATATACTCACTGGCACTCTTTGTGGGAAAAAAAAAAAGTATTTGGCTCATGGCTTCTTTTCTCAGGGTAAACTCTTAGCACAAGATAATAGTATCATGTGTCCCTTTTTCTCTTGTCATGGAATTGCCTAGAACATAATTTGCAGATTGAATAGCAGTATATCACTGATCTTTGCGTAATGAAAATATTTGCAGACAATTGATAGCCCACATGAAGTAATATAACAGGTTTCAGTGCATCAGTTACAAATATAACTTAGACAATAAGTTACTTTCAATTTCATCTACATATTTTTTAGATTTGTAGTAATTAAATTTTAACTGTAGCACGAATATACACGACTCTGTGTATATGCATGCATGTGTGTGTATGCAGAAATGAGGTGACCCTTTTATACTTTATGAGAGTATCTAGATAAAAATGTTGATTTCTCTCCTTTGATTTTTTTCATGTTTTTCTTTTAACCTGTTGGTTCTTTTTTATCTCAAAATGTGAACACCCAAATATTTCTTTTAATTACACAGATAATCTATGAAATTCATAAAAAGTGAGAACATTTGTCAAAGCAGAAATGAAAAATAATACTACTCCACGTCCTGCCATCTGTAATTTTGAATGTGTATCCTTTTCAGTTTTTTCTGTCCCTATCCCGCTCTGCCCCTCTCCCTCCTCTTCTCTTTATCTCTTTCACACTGTCTTTGTTATGAGCATTGTTTCTAAACATATGGCAACCTATTCTCCTGTCATCTCTTTTTTTACTAATTATGATCATTATCTACTTCAACACAAAAAGCTACATATCATAAATTTAATGAATAAATATTATTCAGTGGTTTGTATGTCCCATAATCCATTCAACTAGTTTCCTATTTTTGGCATTTAGATTGATTTTTTTTTTTTTATATACTGTAAGCAGTATGGTGTTATAAACACTTATATATGTGCTTGTTAAGTGATTTTTCTGGAATATCATTTGCTTTCATTGTTTTTACCAAGATGATCACAGGCCTTGATGTTTCTCATCTATTTGTGTATTTTCAGCTTTTTTCAGAATTTAGTAAGCTTTTAAGTTAATGTTGAAGGAGAAAATTGCATTTTACGGTATTTGAGGCTATTGTTCCTACAATTTTAAAGCATTCAAAAGGTGATGATGGTTCATAGTGGTCTGATCTTTAGGAATAAGCCATGTACTTATGAGCAAGATAAACTTTACCATGTTTTGCCCTCTTAAAATCTAGCAGCAATATCTTTGATTTTAAAGATCATGTATGTCTGATATTGTGTTGAAAAATAATGATCTTTATATTTAATTTAAATAATCATACTTGGTAATTATATAATATTTAAATATATTACATGATATATATAGTATATAACCATATACATGTATTATATATAACCACGTATAGAATATGTGACCATATATGGTACCTTTAACTCCTTTATAAGTCACTTTTAATCCTTATGTACTAATAGACTTAATTTATGATTTTCTGTTATTTGACTCTTTTTGTTTAAGATGCAGTCAAATTTTCTAAGGTTTCCTTGTGACCTTAGAGTCCCAGTTTCTATGAAGAAAAGTAAATAAAACATCATCCAGTAAATCATATGTAGAGCTAAGAATTAAAACTCTGTCTTTGGGGCACCTGGGTGGCTCAGTTGTTAAGCGGCTGCCTTCGGCTCAGGTCATGATCCCAGGGTCCTGCGATCGAGCCCCACATCGGGCTCCCTGCTCGGCGGGAAGCCTGCTTCTCCCTCTCCCACTCCCCCTGCTTGTGTTCCCTCTCTCACTGTGTCTCTCTCTGTCGTATAAATAAATAAATAAAATCTTTAAAAAAAAAATAAAACTCTGTCTTCTAGTTTCTCATTGCAAGTTGGATTGCCATATTTGTTTGGGTAATTACAGTTTCTTACTTTGGGGATTTTCCAGGCTGCATGGGTCGATTCTCATTGGCCATGTCTAAGAATGGGTCAGGAGAACTTCCTGAAATTGCTATATTACTATTGAAATCCTCACAGGTTTCTGTCAGGCCTCTGTAGCCTGAACTAATGAGCAAATTCACAGCTCTTTTCTGGAATCTTTGCATTTGTTTAGTGGGAAAATTTGGATACACAGAAAGGGGTCTAGAAGGAATTTAAACAAAATAATAAAACCATCTTATAAAATGTTGCTAATTTCCCAGCAGGTGTATTTTAAAGTAAACCATAAATGTTCTTTATATCGGATGTTATTTTCTTTTAATATTGAGGTAGTGTTTATGTTATTGGGTAATAAAATTCAACATAAAATTCTTTCCTAATGAGTTTATAATATCAGTAATTACAAAACTAGTGTTTCTTAAGTGGGGACACCTTCCTTCTCTCACCATCCCCCTCCCTTTGACATTTGACAATTTCTGATTAGTACAACTGTGGGGGTGAGAGAGTGCTATGGGGATCCAGTGGTAGGAGGCAGGGATGTTGCTGAACATCTTAACTGCACAGGAAAGCCCCAGCAACAAAGAAGTATCTGGTCTAAATGTCCATATTGCAGATGTTGAAAAGCCCTGCTCTGAAAGAATATTTGAGTCATTGCATTGGACTTCCTAAGCAGGGCATATTTACTCTCTTTATAAGCAACATTTATTTTATCCATATTCAGTATCAAGTAGCAGAAAAAGGTAATAGAAACTTCCTGGGTGCAATAAGTTATACAGGTTCAAAATTATACTGTTTTTATTTTTATGGGTCAGATTTATTAAGAGGCTGGCAGGAAGTTACAAGGCCTGAGTAAATGCTGTGCAGTTATATAATTCCTTAATAAAAGCATGTACTTCAGATTTCTGTTGAATATATTTTGTTTCTTTTCTGACTTCCATTGTGTTACATTTTAGAATTTGAGAAGTACCCATAAAGGGAAAAAAACAGTCCTGGATTTAATTTACTTAGACATGCACACATACACATACCTTATAGAAATTCTAAATGGTTGATAAAATGAGGAAGTTCCGACATGGGGAAAGGACATTCAAGATGACAGCAGCTTGGATAATGACGTGGAGGTGTTAATATCATCAGCTTCATATTGCCCCGAATATGCAAATTTTCAGCCATTTGCCTTTATCTTATCTTCTCTGTAGTTCTTTTGTTTTCTCCAAATAATTTCAAAAATTTTCTACCTTTCGAATTATAGGCCACTCTGTAGGTATCTTTTCCAGTAACCTACATGTTAGATATGTTGTAGTAGTAAGTATTTTTCTTTAAAACTGTATATTTCTGGGCAGTCATATGAAGGGGAACCATAATAACTGCATCAAATAGCATTTGGTTGCTGGGAAGGGCTGTCAGACACTTCATGGTTGTGTCTAGTAGTTAGAGATGTTAAATGCCCTCCCTGGGATGCCCAGGGAGAGGCAGGTTGTGTCCCTATGTAATTGGTGGGCATCCTCACAGTTTGAAACAGACAACATAGTTCATTCTTGCCATTTTTCCTGGGAAATTATATTTTAATTGTGTAGCTCAGTCTTCCTTCAGTTCCTATCATCAGTATTTTTTTTTTTTTTAACCTACCATTTTTGGGGCATCTGGGTGGCTCAGTTGGTTAAGCGTCTGCCTTCAGCTCAGGTCATGATCTCAGGGTCCTGGGATCGAGCCCCGCATCGGGCTCCCTGCTCAGTGGGGGAGCCTGCTTCTCCCTCTCCCTCTGCGTGCTGCTCCCCCTGCTTGTGCTCTCTTTCTTTCTGTCAAATAAATAAAATCTTAAAAAAAATCTACCGTTTTCATTCTACTTTTATCATAGTTCATAGAATCCAATACAAAAACCTGAGTGGTTCTTCAGAGTCAAACAAAAATCAGATGAGAACATCCATTCTTAAAAGTAAGCTTAGGGGCGCCTGGGTGGCTCAGTCGATTAAGTGTCTGCCTTCAGCTTAGGTCATGATCCCAGGGTCCTGGGATCAAGTCCCATATCGGGCTCCTTGCTCAGTGGGGAGCCTGCTTCTTCCTCTGCCTGCCGCTCCCCGTGCTTGTGCCCCCTCTCTCTTTCTTTGACATAAAAAATAAAAATCTTTTAAAAAAAAAAAAAAGAGTAAGTTTGGAAAGGATGGGTAAAATAGTATTACTACTACTAATAAAAATTATTTAATATAGTTATTAACATAAAAGACTTGTAAAGTACTGAAACACTTTGTGTGCATTATCTCATTGAATCCTTAAAACAATTCTGTGAAGTAGAAGGTTATCTGCATTTTACAGATAAGAAAACTGAAACCATAAGTTTATACACCAAACAAGTATGTTGAGTCTAACCCAGGAAGTGTATTTTATTGAGCCCATGTTCTAGACAATATCCTATTCCTACTTTCATTTCTGTGCAATTATGAAAGCATACAGAAAAAAGCATAGACACGGAAAATAGAGAGCTTTTAAAAAGGTAAAAGATCAGGTAGTTTGAATTCTTGGACATGGTATTGGAAAAAAATGAAAGTAGATATGTAACAGCATTGCCAATAGAAATGTTGACTTAGCACAGGATTTGGATGATACGTAAAATTTAATTATTACACCTGAAGACATCATTTGGGGAATCTGGAAAAGTCATAGC
Organism: Leptonychotes weddellii; assembly: GCF_054177405.1. NCBI lineage: Eukaryota > Metazoa > Chordata > Mammalia > Carnivora > Phocidae > Leptonychotes > Leptonychotes weddellii. The sequence goes on along the minus strand of NC_138371.1, from coordinate 145,688,344 downwards.
GAGAGGTGAATATACTTGGAAATTGACAGACTACATTTTGAGTCAAGCCTGTGCATTGGCAGTCAACCAGTAATGTCTTTACTGCATTCCCAGGATCCAGAGTGTTGGGGGAAAAAAGAGAGAGGAAATGCATGGCCACTTTGTGATGTGTCTGACATGGCTGGCCAGACAATGCAGACTATTGCAGCTTTGTCATTGTCAGTATAATCTTGTAACAACAATTACTTTTGTTACATTTTTTTGACAACATGACAAACATCATGTAGTGCTTTTACATGCTTTGGCAGTCCTTCATGGATGAAATAACCTACACAATTCACCCTTTTCTACCTTTACTCTTTTTGAAACATGCATTAAAAACCAATATTGTGCCTAGGGTTTTCAAGGGTTTGGTATAAAATCTTAACTCAGTAAAAAACCTAGTTTACTTGTTTGCAGTTTACACATCTTTCTGGCTACGGAGGAGAACCTTAAGGTCAAGCTTTGTCTTTTTGTTTTCATCAGAATAGTCCAAATAAAAAAAAAATTAACTTGGATTTTTAATTCTCCTCAAAGTTCTTTTACTTATTTCCAACTCCTCAGTGCTATTTTTTCAGGCTGTGCAGGAGACAGACACTCAACAAGCCTATATTGTTAGGAGATAATCCATTTGGATTTGATAAGGAGCCATTTGACATCATTGTAGACCAGGAAAAGTGGAAATATAGTTCAGTAGTCATTTCCTTTGTTTCCTACAGAAAACAAATGACTTAATACTTGATAGTCATCTTAATTTTCTCTAGGCACAGAAGACCGGTGTTGTTATTTCATTATGTAATCCATTCAGTGTTCTGGATGTGTTTTCATTATTATCCACACGATTTTCATAAAGGGTAATGACTGATGAATATGTTAATGTACAGTCCTTTTAAACTTGTACTTTGGCAAATATCTGTTCTTTTTCTTTATTCTTTTTCTTACGTTTCAGTAATCATGGAAGTCTATAAAACCTTACGAATCCTGCAGTGTTAGTAAAAGCAGAGTCCATTCTTGTCTTGAATAGGTAGATAATAAAATGACATATATATGTTTGCTTTATTTCAACCAAACCTGTGTTTCCAAGTTTGGATACATTTGACTTTATGTGTCTCTTAGAAGATTTGAATTTACTCAGCTTAAGGGAACTCTTTCTCTGTGGGTCACAGATCTTGAGTATGCAAAAATATATTGAAATTAAATGATATACCCAAATATTCATGTAACCCAGAGTAGAGTAGGTCCTTTAAGGGATATTGGAGGAATATATGGCAGGGTTGGCTTTTCCTTTTGGGTTTCCTGTCTCAACTTTGTGGACAATCTAGAAAGATTAGTGCCATCCTTGGCACTCCCTCTTGCTTTGTTTCATCACCATACTTCTTCCTTCTTGTCAATGATCAAAGACTGTTCATTCTACCTATGAACTATTGCTCAAGTATTTTTCCTCCTCTTTCTTCCTGCTGCCATGGCCTTAGGTCTAGCTTACCACCTCTCCCCTGGGCTACTGGGGTGGCCTATGAATTGGCTCTTCCTTCTGCATCCAGTCCTATATGTTTATAGGCATCTTCAAATTAATTTTATTTATTTATTTATTTATTTTAAAGATTTTATTTATTTGACAGAGAGAGATACAGCGAGAGAGGGAACACAAGCAGCGGGAGTGGGAGAGGGAGAAGCAGGCTTCCCACGGAGCAGGAAGCCCGATGCGGGGCTCGATCCCAGGACCCCGGGATCACGACCCGAGCCGAAGGCAGACGCTTAACGACTGAGCCACCCAGGCGCCCCATCTTCAAATTAATTTTAGTGCTATCTTTCTAAACACACAGCTTATTAAACATACTGTGTTTTTGCTAAATAGGCCTTCACAACTTCCAGTTGCATATTGTGTGATGCCCAAACACATATCTTCCCCATGTATCTCTAGCTCTTGAGGCAGGGAGCTTTTCTATCTTGTTCACTCATGCCCCTAGCAGCTAGCATATAGTGGCATTAAAGAAACATTTTTTAATGAATAAATAAAGTGCCATAACATACAAGGCCCTTTACAACCTGACCTGATCTCCTCTCCGGTTTCTCCTCCAATGAGCAGTATGTTCCAGCCACACCAAATCCTTTACCATTCTTCATAAATGGCGGGGTATTTTATAGCCCTAATAAGATTGTGCTTATGCTCTTCTCATCTGTCAACCATCAGTTATCACCTGGGTCACTTAGACCCAGGAGAATGAATTGACCTTATGTCTGCCTACATTTATTGTTCTCATTAGCCCAACAAATGTTTACTGAGCACATACTATGTTAGACACAATTATTAAGTCTGGGGGTAGGGATACTGTTATGAACAAGAAGACAAGGTTATATCCTTCCTGGAACTTACATTCCAGTGTAATAACAAATAAAGAATTTGTCAGTAGTGATGTATATTAAGATGGAATAGAATACACAGAGGCCCAGAGGAGAGGACGTTTTTGACATCGCTGAAATGTAGTCTGAGCAGAGTATAAAATGGGGTTGGGTAGCTGGTTCGAGGCTCATTGGACATGGGGTCTAAGGTACCTCCTGTAGGGCAGGGTAAGGACTTTAGACAACGTTCATACTGTTTGCCTTCAGTGTATCTCTAATCAGCCTCCTTTGCCTTGCTGCTCCCGCCTCAGCCCTGGTTCCAGCCTTTTGTCAGATCTCAGGAGTCTGAAGCACACTAGCCAGAGTAGCTTAGGCAGCTCTGGGCTCCTACAGTTTGCAGCCAATGTCCGAATACTCAGTGGTTGAGGCTGTCTACCCCTAGTAGCCATGGAAAGTAGACTTAGCCCCCGAATTAGACTGCCTGCCATTTTCATAATCTTGGGCAGATGACTTAATCTCTCTGAACTTGAATTTTCTTGTCTAAAAGGAATAGCAAAAAAAAAAAGGGGGGGGGAATAAATGGCTAGAATGAAACTCTATAAAACTTTCTCCCTTCTGTTCACTGATAATACCCTAAATACCTAAACAGTGCCTGATACTCAGTAAGTATTTTTTTGAATGAATCAGTTAAACATACAAACGAATGATGTGATGAATGAAAGTGCATGAAACAACGCTCAGTATATACATGCTCAGCAAATGGTAGCTCTTGTTATTATAGTTGTTACTATTATTATTTTTAAAATTATGATCCCTGTGATCATCCTGTAGTTGTGTTGCCAGTGTGATTTTCCATGTGTGGAGCCTGTCTGCTGTGTTGGTCATTCTGCCTGGGCTCACGGTGCCTGGTTTCTGTTTGCATGCGTGTGCCTAGGGAAGGAGGTTTGGGCTGGGCATGTGCTTTCTAATTCCTGTCTGGCCTCTGCTGGGGCTAAACCCTCAGAATTAGTTTCTACTAGACCTGTAGAGAGTCTTGTTTCTGGCTTCCTTTTCCAGGACTAAACTCACTTCTCTCTTGTCTTTATTTATTGAGATATAATTGACGTATAACATTATGTTAGTTTCGCACTTAGATGATACATCACAGATGTTGTGTGATTGGTGTCTGACATTAATGATTCGATATTTGTATATATTGTGAAATGATCACAGTGGGTCTAGTTAGCATCCATCACCTTATATAGGAAATTTTTTTTCTACCATCCATTCTCTTAGCAGTCTTCAAATATACAATACAGTATTATTAACTATAGTCACCATGCTGTGTATTACATTCCTGTGACTTATTTGTTTTATAAGTGGAAGTCTGTACCTTTTGACGACCTTCCCCCCTACACACAGATACATACCCCACCTCTGGCAACCACCAGTCTGTTCTCTGTATCTATGAGCTCATTTTTTTGGTGTTTTTAGTTCGGTTGTTTTTTTAAGATTACACGTATAAGCAAGATCATTTGATTTTTGTCTTTCTCTGACTTACTTCATTTAGCATAATATCCTCAAGGTTGATCCATGTTTTTGCAAATGGCAAGATTTCTTTCCTTTTTATGGCTGAATAATTCTTTTTTCTTTACATGATATCAAGACTACTTGTTACCTCATCCTGATAACCCCATACCTGCCCCTGCATGTTAGATCTCTTCCTGCAATGTTAATACCTGCCCAGCTGGACTGAGGTTTTGCCCTCCCTCTCTAGGGATGTTGGTGGTGGGTGGACACTTCTCTTGCCATGGTATTGTCCTGCCTTTTTTTTTTTTTAACCTGGTTTCTGTTCCTCAGTCTTTGGCTTGCCCCTGTTATTTGCCACAGGGCCTCATGGTTCACAGATGTTGTGTGATTGTAAGGAGGTGAATTTGGCATAGCAGAGACATTCACTGCGTGTTTATGGAGAGATTTGGTTAACTCACAACCCCCAAGTGTGTGCAGTTCTTCAGAATATGAATGACAAAAATAACATTCTATTACACTTAGTATTAATGCTGGGGTGGAGAGTGTTATTTGGAATCTCAGATGACATTTCTAAAATATCAGTGTGAACTGCATTGTTGTGGTAATTTAGCACTTGCCAACATAGGAATGATCCTTGCTATCGGGAAAATAGAAGTTGCCTCATGGCAAGTACAGTTTTACCAGTCCTTATGAGAGACATAATTCCGTGTTTCAGTGGGAGGAATTTATGGAAGAGTTTTATTTTTAAGAATGAAGACAGATATTTCAAAATAATATATATATGAATCATTGAAACCGCTGAAGGGGATTTAAGTTGAGAGTTCCAGTAGGTCTCTAGTTTAGCTCTTAGTTTTGCCAATATGGTTATCTAAGAGATTATAAATTAAATGTGATGCCCAGATTTATCTCTCTTGAATATCAAATGTAGAGAGTAAAGTTCCTGTATCATCTAAGTGCATGAAACTGTTGTGTAAATATTGAATGAGCTACCAAGGGTATATGAATATTTTCAAAACACTGGATTGCAGATGAGATTACCATAGATTTTTCTGGATGTTGTAATCAGGATGGGTTTGACTTGCTAAATATGAGGTATTTCTAGGATAGGATGCATAATCTCATCAAGCTAAGAAAATATGTTGAAAGTTTAATTTAAAGGGGAGGAAAAAAAAAAGGAAATCACTTTGAAACCATGGCTTATTTGACCTCTTATTGATATTCCCCAAAATGTTGATACTCACCAGTGACCAGAAGTTGCACATTTAATTCAGATTAGCTCAGTCCTGAGAGGAGCTGTTAATGGAGTTTCCAGAGTTCCTGACAAGAGAGGGAGAGAGAGGAGAAGAAGAGAGAGAGAGAGAGATGGGGTGGGGGGGGGCGCTAAGGTAGGGAGGAGGGAAGAGAAGGAGGAAGGATGGGGGATGGGGAGAGGGAGACTTGGTTTGGAACAGAGCTGTACCCCTTGGTTATCTTGAGTCCTTGGCCAATTTAACCTCCTTGTATCTCAGACGTCTCATCTTTAGAGAATATAGCATTGACTTCCTGGGTTGCTGTAAGGACTAAATGAGAATCCCTTAGTACAAGGTCTGGTCCTTAATAAATATGCAAATATTTTGTGTTGTTATTTTCTTTGTTACCAAGATAATAATAAAATGATTTTTTTATGTGATGATGTGATTTGTTGTATAGTGATAGACATTTGAAACTATTGGCCGTGTGTAATTCTAATCTCTTAGGTTTGTTGATTCTTACCTGTATAAAGCAAGATGAATTCACTGATTCTCTTGTGTTTCAGCACAAGTTTTGGGGTTATGATAAAACAATTATGTTTTCTCCAAAGAACTGGATGGCCCCTGGTCAGGAGGAGGGTGAAGAAAAGGCTTGCATTTTGGGAATAGGAGGACAAATTCTAGTAATTGCCATGGGAAAGTCCCACCCCCTTTCATTCTGTTTTTATGAGATGATCATTGAGCATTGGTCCGTATGCTTCCTGCACATTCCATTCAAAATATTTTGAGATGTTAGGATCATTGAAGGTTGTGCTTGTCCTGGTTTTGACTAGGAGAGCTACTATCAGCTGGACTTCTGTGTTGCCAAATCTTATTTGGCAAACAGGAAAGTCCAGAGTACCATTCTCATTCAGTGCACATGTAATTGGTCAATAGCCAGCTAATAAATCTGATGGTTAACTTTTGCTTTAATTAATAAAATGTACTCATACAAAGCAAGCACTGTAAATGTATACACGTGTGTGTACATGTATATATACATACACATATATAAATTATACAGAGTTGTATAATATCAAAATGTTCATTACAACATAAATATACAAAGAGTACGATGTTACTAAAATTGATGACTGTGTAATTTTATTTGCCTCTTGGGAATCAATTGAGCTATTGATTCCACAGCAAATGTGTTTTGATTAAGATCATGGCAAGATATGTTTGACAGCAATTTCAAATTATTAGAGCTTATTATATATTTAAAGTCTACAGTCAACTGAGATTGTATGTATCTGATTTTAGCTTAGGGAGATAAATCTATCGATATTTTGTCCCAGGAACTATATCCTCAATGCTGTACAATTACCATGCGCTCCATAAAACCCATACCCTTTTCTGAATGGTGTGGAATATCGTGTGATGCTCAGTGCTTATGTATATACTAAACAGGATTAGAATCATGAATGTAGAGATTAATATGCTTTATGTATATTTACAGTATTGCTTTTAGGCATATATATAAATTGAATCTGCATTAGTTGAGTTTAATAGTGAAGGATTGGTTTCTTAGCTGTGAACATTGTTATTCATGGTGTTTATTTTGGTTGTGGCTGTGGATGATCCTGGAAAATCATGGAAAGAGACATATTTCCAAGGAAAACTTAATTTCTTAAAAAAACTCTCGAGAGGTGTTTTATTTTTCCACTTTTATATGAAACTAAAATGTATATCCTGTCTTTAACACATGTAGGATTATTCAAGAATAACAATAAAAAAAATCATGAAAATACAGTGATATTTAAATGTGCTAAATGGAACGTGGGCCCAGTCAGGTTTTCATGATTTATCAGTTTTTAACTTCAAAGACTCTGGTTGGCTTGCATTTTTTAAACTAATGAGTTTATCACAGCCTGTGAGGAGCATGGTTAAAGTCTATCAGCTGTAAATTGGTACAAAGCACTAAGAGGGACATTAGCCTCTAATCAGATTCCAACCAGTTCATTAAACCTGTCTTTCCAGAATCGCTCTTTGTCTTTTCCCTGCCTTTGCAAGGCATCTTCCCTTTTCCTCTGGGCAAGACCTCCTCCGGGGTAGGAAGCAATATCAACTCATTCTTCATTGTCTACCAACCAAACAGCCTACGGGATGCTTTGTTAGGGTAGATTTCTGGCTGCTGTGAAGGGCAGGGGCGTGGAGGGCTGGCCGGCTGCAGGAAGGCTTTCTTGAAACTGGGTGGTTGCAAGCCAAGCTGGCTGCTTCCAACCACGGAAGCAAGTGACACATTAGGATTTGAGATCCATGCCTGATGTGTAAGCAACTCACCAGCCTCCATGAAAGGATTTAAAGCTTGGAACACATTAACTGAGCTTGCCAGGGATTCCACAGTTCTTTCTGCTCGAAGCTATTAGGATGCAAAATGCCTAAAAAATATGGACAAGTCAAAAGCACAAATTTAGAAAAATACATCCTGCCAGTTTTAATAATATTGCGCATTTCTAAGAAAAGAATCTGACAGTAGTTTCTTTCCTTTTTATTACATAATAGACTAGGTAGCATGGAGTTTTTAAATGCTCATTAGTTAGCTCTAGAGTAAATTTGCCTTTTCTTCTTGTTGATGTCTCAGAGCAAATATTTCTGATAAGAGGCCCTATAAATTTTATTTCTTATTTTTCTTAAACAAAAAGGAGTGGCAAGAAATAGAGATAATTAGAGCTTTACTATACTGCACTCTGTTGGTATTATTTGGTAATAAAAACATTTATGATTTATCAAAGTGGGAGTTGTTTTTATTTAACTATTTGATAGAAAAGCAACTATGTGAGAGGCAGAAACCTGAAGATTTAGAAATGCTACTAACCTTTGTCATCAAAGGTAGGCAAAATATTTAGAAACAGATCTCTCTCTCTTTTTTTTTTTAAGGAGACCACTTTAGAGTCATGTGCTTACATTCTATGATTGAGCAAAGGAGCCATTCTAAAAACTCAAACTTAGTCATTTCAGTTTCTTAGTTTGGTCAGTAGATGAAGGTAAATTTGACATTCTAAACATGTTTTAAAACGTGATTTTGGCCTGAAGCAAGCAATAGTAAGTGTCTTTCGAACTCCCGTCATAGGTTATTGACTTTAGAAAATCCCCAAAGCAGTGAAAATTAGTAGAGAATAACCTTGATTTAATCTTTTCATAAATATTGTTTGAAATTCTAGTGAGTCACAGTAGAAATAAGGTTCTCCTTTCAAGAAGTGGTAAATTCAGCCAAACACATACCAAAATAGAAAACAAATTGTTACTTATTTTTTGGTTGTGACTTGAGCTTAAAAATTCACTCTCAATCCAAAATTTATATGAGTTGTTTTTGAAATAGATGTTTGGAGTCAATACATAGAAATTTTCCTTTGATCTGAAGTGCCATACCGAAGTTCAGTGTCTAGAATTATATTATCTTGTTTTTAAAATTATTTAGACTTTGACGATAATATGAGAGTACGGTCATTTTTTATCTTTTTCTCCTTTGTGGATGTCTGCACACATACAACCTCTGGAACTAAGGAAGAAGGAAACATCCTTCTCTTTCCTTCCACTATTGCAAAAGTGTGATGAATTGTTCCAGCCCCATATAAATTAATGTTCAGGTTTCTTTACTTCAGTTTATTATAGTCTGACCTCCAACCCAGAGGTCAGAGAATCAGACTGATTAATTCAACTTCTTGGTCATTATTTCAAATGATAGTTCAGAATGGGGGGATAATTGGTTATGCTGATATTCTCATTTAATTATACTTCATTGTTAAAAAAAATTAGGTTAGCAGTACTAAATGTACTACTATGAAGGAAGAGTCTACCAGATGCCCTCATTTGAATGCTTTATAGCTGACTTTCCCTCTCTCTCTCTGTTTTTACTCTCAGAATATCAACACCTTTGAGAACAGAATGTTAATGCTTGATGGGATGCCGTCAGTCAGAGTCAAAACAGAGCTTTTGGAATCTGAACAAGGGGTAAGTTTCCAACGATGCCGCACCCTCTTCTCTTTATGATAGCGGCAGTCATTTCCAGAGCATCTTGACGTTTGCTGGCCTATGCTTTTTTCTCTCAAGTAAAGATCATCTGAGACTGGTTGATCCTCATCCATTTGCAACCTCAAACATTACTAACTTGGAAAAGACAACTTCCTGAAACTAGGAAGACACAGTGACCTTATAAGAACCATATGGTTTTATTTAAGTTAGTGAAGGTTTTGAAAAGCTAATAAAAATCCAAAGCAAAGAGGAATTATTAAAAAATAAGATAGGAATATAACCTCCATGCCAAAATGGCTTGTTTCTTTCTTAGGAAGTTACGGAGTACAGGTATGGGAATGTTCCTGTTTGTTGGATTGATTTTTCTTGTGACATTTGTATTTACCCTTTTATATACCATGAGGACTAAAGGACAGTTGATGAAATTTAAGTTGGTGAGTTTGAAATGCAAATAAAGCGAAAGAAGACTTATATAACAATACATATCAAAATTGACAACGCATGGCTAGTGAAAATACGAAGACTTAAGGACACAGCTGGATTTCTTTTTTAAAAGAACTTAGGTGATTTTGTAATTGTTAACATTTGTAGCTTCGCTAGTTAAAATTATAATAAGGGCAATATGACTGCTTGCAGCATTGGCTGACCCCGTTTTGTATCTAAGTGAGAAAGCACAGACCGCGTGCCCGAGGGCACACTGCCTACCTGTGTTACTGACTCACAACCACTGAGACACTACAGATGTCCGAAACAAGGGTAAATTAAGTAAATATTTAATCTTAATCTTATTAATGTATCTCTTACCAAAAAAAAAAGCAAAACATTGGCAGTGTTTTGTAAGCGAGCAACCAGAAGACATTTTAAATGTAAATAAAATTTCACTTAAGAAATCTGTGTGCATGAGTTCATGTGGGACTCCATTCAAGGGGTTCGGATGCTGATGTATGAGAGGGACTTCATAATGAGGAACTGAGGGCATGAATCCAGATGGTAGCATGTAGAGGGTTTCTCCAATAACTTCCCTATCCCTGAGCAATCTGTGGCGAGATGTATGGCATCTCAATGCATAGTTCTCTTCTTCACGCTAAGCCTGTGTCTGAAACAGTTTATATTCAGTGTTGATTGTTGTAGCTCTGCAGTGAACTTTGTGGGGTACGTCAGCCAATAACACACCTTCTCCGTTCTGTGCATGACATGATGACAAACTCACATAGGTTCGACCTAACACTTAGCGGAGCATCGTGGCCGAAAACACCGTGTGGTGGCGATTGGTATTATTTGTTCATTGTAGACAAGGCTTCAGAAAAAGTCCTGTGTTCACCTGGATTTTCTAGCCTACTCACCAAGTTAAACTCTATGTCTTCCAAGCCAAGTAGTTTTTACCTTTGCTGTTGAACCTAACATAAGAAGGATTTGTTTTATTTCTTTGGAATTTCTGTTTTCTTAATCTAAGTGCATGAGCATCAGTTTCATAAGATACATTTCTACACACCACGTGTTTAAGTTGAACACACCACAGACCAGAGTGTCTCATTCACAGAGGATAACGTTTTTCCGTCGCTGATGGAAAAGTGAAAGAGTGGTATATTCCACATTGTTGCTTTTATTTCACGAGATGTTCTTCAACTTGAATAGCAGTAAATCTACTCAAGTCATGCATGTTGGAGGAAGGCAGAGAAGTACAGAGAGTATTACTTGCGCCACTGGTCGGAGCCAGGGTGGTGTATCGTTGTTATTAGCTCTGGGAATCTTTGAGGATGTCAGGATACTTCTCCTTTACTGTCAGTTTTCAGGGGTAAGGTAAGGTTGGCATGAAGGATTTAGATGCACAAAAAACAAAAGCCAGGATTCCCAGGGGTTTTACATTGTGAATACGAACCTCATGCCACATTACTTCTAGACATTATTTACTGCCCTCAGATAGGGACAGGGAAAATGGTAGGTTCATAGGTTTTACTTAATGCTTAGTCATTAAAATCAATTTTCCTCCTTGTGAGTGGAGCTGTTGTTAGTATTTTAACCCTAATTTAGATTGTGCATGTTGAAGGCAAGTAGAAACTTGATTTTATTCTTTTCCTAAGCTTTGTATGTACTTCTTAAATATATGGCAGATAATAATTTTGTTCTCTTTTACAGTAAAGCTTTAAGAGAAGCAGCCCAGTGTTTAATGAAATGTATTATGACCTAATTATTTATGGAGTACAGTAATTTGTATTTAGTCATTTATAATATTTCAGATCCATTCTTCTTTAAAATTAGGGATGAAATCTAGACTTTTAGGGAACTTCGCTTTTGGTCATTTTACTGGAGTTTTTAATTGGGGTATAACGGGGCTGGGTGATATATGGTATCACTTCAGAACCAGAACTATTTTAGTTAGATAAGGAATACTAGAATTCTAAACATTTCCTTATTTCCGTCTTATAGGACTCTTTCCTCATTTCCTGTTAAAAGCTGGTTGAAGTTTGATTATTTTTATAAGAAACTGTAAACAGTGGTGAAATTAAGATAATCCTATGTGTGATTATGGGCTTCTGAAAAAGATGTGAGATATTACTAACAAGGAACACAAAGTTATAGAAATGAATCTGTGCATCACAACAATGAATGAGAAAGCCTGAGCTTGATGTCAAGGATTGGATTCTGTAATCACTCTGGAAGACCTAATTTCAAGGGTGTTTTTAGGACATAGACATTAAACGTCCAGTCTTTTGGGGAAGAAAAGTTTTTTGTGTCTTTCAGGCCCCGGGCGGCATTGTAAAGATACACTACCTTACATGGCCCTCCTTTCTCAGTGCAGCGTGCACGCATATATCCGTTCTCCTCTCCTGGCTATAAATAGTCCCTGTCAGCTGGTCTATACATATCCCCCCAGCCTTCCAAGGAATTCAGGACCCGATGACCACATTTCGGAGCTGGAAGAAAGACTGTGGAATGGGTCTAGGTTTGCCACTCTGCTTTCTCTCTTCTCTGAAAAGTTCTAGCTGCCTTGCCTCATTCTCTTAATAGTTTTATGGTGTGTGAAGGTGGTCATAGCTCTTCAATCAGATTGTAAGCTCTTAGAGGACAAGAATTGTTTCCTGTATTTTTCTTGTAGGTCCTGGCACCTGGCGAGTGGTTAAGAAATACATGTTTTGCTTGTCTGGGCATTATAACTGGCATGGTGAAAAAATATGAAACCAGTCATTAGCTCGTTATAAACCCACTCTGTCAACTTCCTAGGGTTGTTGTGAACAAAAAAATAAAAATTGGAAATGTTGGAAACAGACATTCTCATTGGTGGCATGGTGTTCATCTTGTAGCTATGTGAACTGAACAGGTACAGTAACATATGGATACCAACTCTGTGTGCCCGCCTTCTGTTTGGAATTCTGTGACTCCTGCATCCTTAGTTTTATGATACCTAAGTAGATTATTATTGTAGTCTCTTGAAACGTGACTTCAGTTTTCTTCGGGCTTGTCGGTAACGCAGCACATGCTGCTAAGCAATCCGTGGGAAGGGCGTGAGCTCTTGTGATACGCTTCAGGGGCACAGCAAGGAGGGTTGGAATGACTTTGACTGTGACCTTTGGTGCTTGTGTCCTGCTGTTACAAGAGCTTCCCAGATGCTGTCAGCCTTTGGATGTTCTAACATGTTATTAAGCAAAGGACTAAAGCAGGAGGAAGAGGACTGGAACGATTCCACCCAGAGATAAGGCGGTGACAGAGAAAGGGTACTGCCTCAAAGACATAAAATGTGATTTTTGTTCCTGGCCTTGCAGCTCACCAGCTTGAATGGCTTTGGGAAGTGACTTCATAACTCCAGGCCTCTACGTCCTCATCTGTACAGTGGGGGTGTTAAGACTGGCCCAAGTTCCATCTGACATTCTTTGAGTCTGGTAATGGGCCAGGAGTGAGAAAAAGCATTTCCCATTGGGAGTTTAACAGTCCTACCACAAGGAAGCTACCTGTGTGTGGAGGTAGAAATACATAGACTTTAAAAGGGGACAGACCCAAGTTCAGATGTTCACTCTGCCAAGGGCCAGCCGTGTGGGTCCCCTTGGTCTCTATTTCTATTTCTCCTCTTCTGGGAAGTGAAGTGAACTGCAGCCTCCTAAGAGCCTGCCTGCATGCGGTGGGTGCTGAATAAATGTTCTCCCTTTGAAGAAAAGCAGGAATAAAAAGGGCCCCATTGTTTCAGTTTCTATGGATGCAAGTCTCATAACGTATTTAGTAGAGATTAAACATCTGGATTCATTTAGAATTGTAAAAGAAGATTTAAGGTAAATCTCCAAGTGCAACCCTTATTTTTTATTTGAATTTTTATTTAAGCGTATCTGGAGAAATATTCCAAATTCTGATTAGATTTTATCACATAAAAAATGGGATAATGGAGCCAGAAATCAATGATTATATTAACACAAAAATGACATCCTATTTTGGTGTGACAGTGGTATCTGACCACAATTTTTTAAAAAAGGAGTTCTGAGTTTGTACACTTCTGAGATAACTTACCGCTATATTTACAGGTGAGATGATTAGGTGTCTGGGATTTGCTGCAAAGTGAGGCGGGAGGGCAGAATGGATGGGGAGAAAGATGAGCTAAGACTGGCCAGGAGTCCATCATTATTGAAGCTACACAACCGGTACCCGGGGGGGGGCTCGTGTAACCGTTCTGCCTAATTTTGTATATATTTGAGATTCTTGAAAGTAAAATGTTTAAAAAAGAGAAGAAGCCCTCTACATAAAAACAGAAAAATTCATCGGTGCACAGGCGTCAGAGGGAGTCCTGCAGGAAGCATGCCTCACCCAGCCCCCCTCACTGTTCTCTGAGTGCGGGTAAGGAGCTGACCTGAGTCCCTCCCCCAGCCACAGCTGTGCTCAGGCCTGTGGTTACCCCTCCTCTCCCTTCCCCTGAGGGCAGGTGCATTTCTGATCCATGGGCCTTTAGGTAGAGAGTGGTAGCTAGAGTGGAGCAGAGAGAGGGAGAAAGACATTGGGTGTTTTGCCAGTTTTAAGTGTTCCGAGCAGTCAGTGATTGGGTCGTAAAAGACCCTTGTGCGTTCCGCCGGGGGACAAAGCCCCATGCCACTTGACCACAGCTGTGGAGCCCCGAAGGATGCAGGTGTGGCAGCAGACAGATTTAATTGTATCCTCCATGGCTTAGTACCAGAAAACGTCAGGCCAGGGATTCCTATGAGCTCCTTAATTTTAGAGATAGGACAGAAGAGGGGCGCCTGGGTGACTCAGTAGGTTAGTGTCTGCCTTCAGCTCAGGTCATGATCCCAGGGTCCTGGGATCGAGCCCCGCATCGGGCTCCCTGCTCAGCAGAGAGCCTGCTTCTCCCTCTCCCTCTGCTGCTCCCCCTGCTTGTGCTCTCTCTCTCTCTCTTTCTCTGTCAAATAAATAAATAAAATCTTGAAAAGAAAAAAAGGACAGAAGGGAGTGATGGTCCTTTTCCTAGAGACAACTTGCAGTAACTTTTGCAAAGCATTCTGCAGGGCATTCATAACAAGGCGGGGAAGGCATTTCTGTATCACAAAGGACTGACTAGCACCATTAAGTCAACTATAGTATACCTTCCTGTAGAGTGGAGTTTTGCTTTATGCTTCTCATTATTCCTCATCATCTCAGTACAAGGAGCTTATAGCTAGGCAGGGCTCAATAAGTAGTGATTCGGATGCTATTTATTGTAAGTGAGAGCCAGGGCCAGACTGTAGAATATTGAGGATTTTGAGACAGGTGCTATTTTGGAAAAGACCCCAATCTTTAGGCTTAATAAAGAAATAGACTGGTGCAAATATTGTAGCTGCACCTAGACATGTGCTATGGAATGTTTAAGACAGGCAGTTACATTAAAATTTAGTAGCTTTAGAGAGAGAGAGAAAAAAAAAACCCAACAACAAACCTTTTTCTTTTCCTCAGTAAAACTGTATGTTTAATTTAACATAAAAGGTTTAATATATATCTGTGTGTAAAAGCTTAGCAAGACAGTGTTACTTTAATTACTTTATCAGAAGAAAAGAAAACGCATTGTAAAACTGCCACTTGCAGTGCCCTTTAACAGAAGCTCATTATTACCTCCCCTACTGTGGAACAGAAGCTAGCGGAGCTAGTAAATTCGTAGAATTATCTTAGACATATGAATTTGCTTATCATTTAATATTCTCCAATGACCCACTGCTTGAGAACCTTTGATCTGTAGTGAAATCTTTGCCTGTCACTCCCTGGCTTCAAAGGAAAACATATGCAGAAGCTGTGTTATTCCTAATCCAAGAAGACCATTTAAAAAAAAAAAAAAAGGGCAGGAAAAAATATCTGTACTTGCAAAACTCATTTTTAGGAAGAGCTATCCTCCGCTAAAGAAGTGGAGTTGGACTGATTTTAATAATGTCAGAATGGCCAATAAATGTATTAATAGAAGGAATTGAAAATCAATGAGCTGTGATAGTAATTACAGATAGGACCCAAGGGAAATACGGCAGGCAGACAAATCCTTTCCCTTGGGGGCTGCCCTGGGCAAAGCTATGAAGTTGATAATTCTGCCCTCCTTCTTTCCCGTTAAGCAATGTACTTTCTCCTTCTGCTTAATTCTCCTCCACTCCCAACCCTTGGTGCTGTGATGGCTCAGGGTACCCACAGATGACCGGTTCTAACTGGAGTCTCCTTAATTGAGGAAAATGTAAAGTGCTATTCTTTCCGGGAGTCATTTGCATTTTTATAGGGTCAGTGCTTTGTAAAAAGGAACACTTCTTAAAGAGATTTCATGCTCTGAGTAATTTGGAAATTTCGAGTTGAGGGAAAATTAACCTCCCTGGAATATTTCAGCTAATGCATGATTGTGTGTGCCTTCGTGTACTGGTCTTTGTGGTAGAATTTCAAAAACAAAATCTGGACCATGAGGCAAGAGTTGCTCTTTATCTAGATGTGTTTTCATGTGCTAATATTTGCATACTGATTCACAGCTTATAACTGTGATTATAGCTTATTTAACCCTTGGGGGACTTTTGCTTTGGACCACGGGGGATTAATTGCTATGGGAATTGACCTCGTACCATAAATAACTAGAAAGCCAGACTAAAATATATGAAATGTTTTTACATATTGAGCAACAACAGGCAGTTAAGAATGTGATCCTTGGGAGTAGGGCAGAAAAGGAGGTGAACTTTGCTAGTGCCTTAGCCTTCTGCCTAAAGGCAAAGCAGGGGGAAGAACCCAAATAGGGCCTAGCAGCCACTGAGTTAGGCGGGCAGGGATGGGAACTTGGGAAAGGTCAAGGCAACTGGTTTTTTTTTTGGAGATTTTATTTATTTATTTGACAGAGAGAGACACAGCGAGAGAGGGAATACAAGCAGGGGGAGTGGGAGAGGGAGAAGCAGGCTTCCCGCGGAGCAGGGAGCCCGATGTGGGGCTCGATCCCAGGACCTGGAATCATGACTTGAGCCGAAGGCAGACGCTTAACGACTGAGCCACCCAGGCGCCCAAGGCAACTGGTTTTTAAGGGGAACAATAACAGAGAGGAAGGAATTGTATGGAGAGAGCTCCAGAGATCCTCAAAAGTGGCCCTCTCAGAAGGGTTTGGCTAAGTAATGATCTACCTGTGCGTGGAGGAAAACAAGGAAAGAACAAGGAAGGCAATAGGTGGAACAGTTTTTTTTTTTTTAAAGATTTTATTTGTTTGAGGGGGAGAGACAGAAAGAGGGAGAGCATGTATTAATATTAGACAAAATAGACTTCAGAAAAAGGAATATAGCCAGAGATAAAGTGGAACATTGCATAATGATAAGATCATTTATTTATAGGACATAACAGTCCTACATGCTTTTGCACCTAAGTAAACCCTTGAGTATGCAATGTCATCCCCATTACTAAAGAAAATCGCAGAGATCTTGTATGTTGAGGTCACACCACCAGTAAGTAACAGGGATGGAACTGAGTCCGTGTCTTGTGAATCAGAATCTTTTCACTATTGCAAGCTTTCTTTGTTGTTGCTCAACTTTGATAGCTGTTGTAACTAGAACATTGCAAACAATCCGATATAAAATAATTCCCACTATAATATTGATGTTTAAGAAGGATTTAAGCAGATTTTACAGAAAGTTTTAGTTGAGCATGCCAATAAATGAGAATTTACCTAGAGAGGCTCGTGGCCATTTCAGTAGTCTGCAGTAAATATGAACTCTTGGGTCTCTCTTTTAATTGCATAGGATTAAAAAACATTTTTTACTATATGTTTGTTTTAATATAAAATAATGTTTGCAGGTATTTAACAGTAGGTAGAAATTACAAAAATATTCCCTGGTCATCATATGGGCAAAATTGTATTTCACTGTGTGTCTGTCAGTTTTGGAAATCTAATGGAGCAGAGCTGACACCACATATCAGATTCACCTTCTAGAAAACTTCTTGGTCTCTGTCATAGGATCTTGAGAGCCCAGAATTTTATAAATATGTAACAACATAAAGATGTCCACTCTTGCTTTTTATTTATTTATTTATTTATTTATTTATTTTTAAAGATTTTATTTATTTATTTGACAGAGAGAGACACAGCGAGAGAGGGGACACAAGCAGGGGGAGTGGGAGAGGGAGAAGCAGGCTTCCCACGGAGCAGGGAGCCCGATGTGGGGCTCAATCCCAGGACCCTGAGATCATGACCTGAGCTGAAGGCAGACGCTTAACGACTGAGCCACCCAGGCACCCCAACTTTTTTTTTTTTAACTGCTTTACAAATTATGTCAGAGTCATCACTGAGGACAATGCATACTTTGCTACCAAGGCATATTCCACCTGGTGGAAAGTTTGATCAATTTACTATCTTGCTGACTGGTCGTGTCTGTGGACTGTGGAAAAATGAGTCTGTCTCTGATCCACTGGTTAGTCCTTTTTCTTGTCTGAAGGGAATATTGTCAGAAGATTTTCTTAGTAAAAGAATATCTACTTCTTGTCAATTGTAGATGAACTTTGATGTTCAGATGACTTATAGTTCCCATGATCAATCCTCTTTCCAACTCTCAAACTTCAGTTTCATTGCTGTGCTCCTGTCGTAACTAATTACATCTTTTTCAGTGAAGCCATGAGGATGATGATTGAAAGTATTCACTCTTAAAGCCTATATCTGCTAAATAAGACAATCTTATTATTCTTTAAAATTAAGAAAAAGAATGTACTTTTCTTAGGTTTGTTTTTTTTTTTAAACCCCAGGTGTATACTTTTTTGTTTTCAGTGTGAAAGAAATGAACACAATTGTAGGTTTAAAACCTCTAACCTCCTTTGTCTCAGTCAGCTCTAACCAAGTAGAATACATCTCTTGGGTCGCTTCAAGTTTTGTTATGAATTTCATATGAAGATGAGTATTCAGACGGTTTAAAAATGGATCATCAATATATTATTGTGTTCACTAAAAGAACAAGCAAGGCATTTGAGGTGAAGTATTTTCTATGAACAGTACAGTGGCTTTGGGCACATTTTAGGGACCTGACAGTTTGGACATTGTTTTTAGGCCCATACACATGATCTTCTCATGTACAGGATATGTCCCCCCCCACCCCAGTCAATATTGTATTCAATGAAAACTTATTTTTTTTTTGAAAATTTTTAAGTTCTACCCCCAACGTGGGGCTTGAACTCTCTACTCTGAGATCAAGAGTCACAAACTCTACCTACTGAGCCAGCCAGGCACCCCAATAAAAACTTATATTGTTGGAAGTTTCAGTTTTTTATCCTCAACCACTTTGCAAGGGAAAATGATTTTCATATACATCATCATTATTACTATGATAAATAAATATCAGTAATATGCTAAAACTGTTAATGTCTATTGTTTTATTGAGTCATAAATTAGATATAAAGACAGTTCTCTCTTTCTGTTCTCATTGCATGACTATGTGCTGTCATTTGCTCTCATCTCCCTCCCACCAAATTTTATTGCCATAGTGGCCTCTTTTTTTTTTTTTAATTTTTTTATTAACATATAATGTATTATTTGTTTCAGGGGTATAGGTCTGTGATTCATCAGTCTTACACAATTCACAGTGCTCACCATAGTACATACCCTCCCCAACGTCCATCACCCAGCCACCCCATCCCTCCCACCCCGCTCCACTCCAGCAACCCTCAGTTTGTTTCCTGAGATTAAGAGTCTCTTATGGTTTGTACCACAGCGGCTTTTAATTTCCACATTGACATTCCACAAATACATATAAGTGGAGATGTTGCCTTAATCTCTCCTCCTTGGATTATTCTCCTTGGGGTATATTCACATTTCTTTGCAGGGTTTTTGAACTACAGAAATGTTTTTGAGAAGGAGGTGAAACATTTCCCTATATTTAAATTCAGGTATAGTAAGGGGTATGGAATTCAGATAATAAATGAAATTGTATGCATAGGCTTAACATAGTGCACTATGTATTAAGCAATACAAAGTAACTGCTCTTGCAGTTGTTATTGTAGTTTGAATTTCTTCTTAATTTAATGATATAAAATGATATATGTATATGACATGGTGTATGTAAGTTAAAATATATGCCTAGTTATTCACATAGATCTTGAAAGACTTGATACTCCAAAGTTATACTGTTTCATAAGACTCCATTATCCATTAAAAAATGGTACTGTCCATCTGTATGTTTACACAATAAACCTATATTGATATTATGTTACTATATACCTGCCTTTAACATAATTCACATTTAAAAATAATGTCTTTAGTTCTTTATTCTTGGACTTATTCAGAGGTACTGTATCTCATCAAATATAGCTAACTTTGCTTAAACATACGGAACTAGAAACACTTGTTACTGTAGAAGGCATTTGAAATATTGTTCAGAAACACATATGGCCATGATAGTTAAAGGAGTAATGGTTTAAAAATAACTTTGTATTTCATAAAACAAAACAATTTTTCTAGTGAATATTTTAAATTTCTCTTTCCACAAAGAGAGTTATATTGCCACCATTCAAAATTTCCATTGTTTTGAAAAATGATCCTTACAAAAATAGTAAGAAGACTAGGAGAGGCAAAAATAGTATATGATCTATAATGTGACTGATTTCTTAAGTTAATATCTTTGCTTTTTCTTATAGGAAAAGTAATGCATATGGTTATGCTATAACATTTTGAAATAGTTGGGGAAGAAAGCCACCAAGTAATTGATATCACTAGTTTTCGAATTACATAAATTATCATCTTTATGCCCTGAAAAATGCCTTGCTATTTTAAGAGACCTATGGCCTTTGTTAGAGTAAATTGTTTTCAAATGAAGTAAAGTTGTACCTACATGATCTGACCCTACTTTATGTAGCTGACATGATTCACCAAACCTTCTCAGCGTGTTATCAGAGTGTGTAATGCTCTTTTGTGATTGCTTGACATCTTTTATCATCTTGACTTTTTGCTGGCTTCCCATATTGTGATTCCAATCCCCCTGAAATAGAATCTTTAAAAATAACAAAAACAGAAACCCCTGCACTTCCTAGACTCGTACAGCTAGGGTATAGACTCATTGCCAGTCAGTTGTACGACGCACTGGAGGGATGCAGAAGGTGGCAATGCAGGGCTGCCTGCTTATGGGAAGACTGCTCTTGGGGTAAACGCAGTGGCGGGAACGTCTGGCTATTTGGAGGAGGTTGTGACAGACGCTCTGGCATCAAATGCTGGAAGAAGGGACAGTGGTATTTTCACTGGAAGAGACTTGTGATGTGGTTTGGCTTTCCTCCACCTGTATTGTTCCTTGCTATGTAGAATTTAAGCATGCTTCTCTGACCTACCAAGAGATTTTCTGAGCCGATATTTAAAAATGTATTCTCTCTCCGATTCAACTAGTCAGAGTGTATTCTTTTTTTTTTTTTCTGTTTACAGCTGCCACAGTGAGGTCTACTCACTTTCCTGCTTCAATATGTTGGGGCTCAGCTCAGTGATTCTTTGGTTAAGTGCGTGAACTCTGGAGCTAGACTGGCTATATTTATGTTCTGGCTCCAACATTTTTTTCTGTGACCTGAGCAAGCTAGTTAATCTCTCTCTCGGTTTCTTCATCTGTAAAATGGGGATTATAATAGTCCCTACCTTGTGGAGTTTCTGGGAAATAAAGGAGTTAATATATATATAATATCTACTAGCTGCTTGCTGTTGCTTCATCCTAATACCCTCTCTGTTCCTGTAGCTGATTTTGGTCGTGGTTATCCTGAATGTCCCAGCACAGCATCTCTCTTCCATAAAGTATATTCCCATTGATCTCTCTCTTCTCTGCACTTTTATTGAATTAACCTATAGTCACTACCCATCTAATTTAGCACTTAATTTAGCTCAAACTGCATTATGTATATTAACTGTTTGATTTCAAGCCCATTCATTTGTGAATTCAGTCTCAAAACAATCATTTATGGTGTAAGTTGTTAGGGATCTAGGTAGGCAGTAGCTTAACATGAAGGAGCCCCCACAGTTTATTTGGAAGATGATCCTAATATTAAATATCCCAAAAGGAATAGCTACGAAGGGTAGCATATAAGAACACTGACACAATGTGTTTGATCATTTATATCATCTCCTCAAACGCTCCTGGTAATCCTACAGTGGTCCTCTCTACCAGTGAGGCCAGTTGTAATTAGCAATGGTTAAGTAGCTTCTCCCAAGATCAAGCTGCTTCTCAGTGTCAGAACCAGCTGTGTTTGAACTAAAAAAATAAAAAATAAATAAAAAAAAAAAGATGTTTTCTGTAATACTAGGTTGCCAGTTAACAAATGCTAGAAATATCTGAGGTGAAATAATCATGGGAAATCAATGATTCTTGAAGAATCATTCTCATCATTTAATTGTCATGTTTCATGAAAAATATTTATTGAAATAATATATTGTCTATTGATTAGTTGACTGAATCTGATTTGGTTAATCTAGCCTTGCATTTGTTGGTATTAGAAATGTATTTTCTTCTTCAGATTTCGTAGTCTGTTTTTTTTGTTTGTTTTTTTTTTTAATTTTTTTTTAAGATTTTATTTATTTGAGAGAGAGAGAATGAGAGACGGAGAGCATGAGAGGGAGGGAGGAGGGTCAGAGGGAGAAGTAGACTCCCTGCTGAGCAGGGAGCCCGATGTGGCACTCGATCCAGGGACTCCAGGATCATGACCTGAGCCGAAGGCAGTCGCTTAACCAACTAGCCGAAGGCAGTCGCTTAACCAACTGAGCCACCCAGGCGCCCCAGATTTCGTAGTCTGAAGAAAAGTGGTGGCAAAGTGCTACTCAGCATCTGTATGTATCCCCCTGCGTAATCCAGAGTACTTTATTATCTGTTATTATTTGATGCTTGCATAAATGTAATGAGAAGATGGTATAGGGTATTGTGATCACCATTTTTCACGTGAACAATTGGCAACATAATAATGCAGTCACTTGCCTAGAGCCCAGATCATCAGTGGCAGTTGGGAGATTATAACCCTGGCCTTCCAACACTTAGCCTTCAGCTAAAGGGTTTAACCGTATGCATATTTCAAATGCCGATGTGTCCTGTACACAGTTTAGGATATTCAGTAGAGCTGTGGACAGACGGGGTACCCAGAAATCATCACGGATTTCAGTGATATATCTTAGTGGGACAAGGAAATGCTGACCTGATGATATGGATGGAAGTAGAACTGAGTTTTGATGGAAGAGTTTGGAGAGCAGGTATAGAGAAGACGAAAGAGTCTTGAGTGGGTGGAGATAGTGTGAAAGAACACTGATGGGACCGGGGCTTATCCTTGTATGGGCTGCCATTGGAGAGCAGATTTTTCAGAGTAAAAGAGGGTATAATTCATCCTTTTGTTTGGACAACAGAGCACCATCACTTGTCATATAAAGGAAGAATGTTGGCCTAGTACTGCTGTTTTGGTGGGGTGGGGGGTGATCCATTGTCTCTGGGGTTCTCCTCACTCTTAGCTGACATATTGGTTTCTCTCCTTCTTTTCCGTGCCTTCTCATTTGTGCTATTCCCAATTCTTGCTGTGGTACTGAATTTTCAAGCCTGTTCTGCTGTTCCAGAATTCATTTAGATAAATTTGGAGTTATTGATACTTGTTCACATAAAACCTGTGTTATAGTTAAGTGGCTAGACATTTGAGTTTCATGCTTCACACCCTTTCAGATTCCTTATACCATTTCATTTACCTAATATGATTTCATTGTAATTCTGTGTAACACTCTGGGAATAATCCATGGGATTACTTTGGGCCCATTATTTTTATGGACCCAGAGAGTTTTTGAGTGCTGCTCTGTCAGGTTCTCAGAGTCTTACAATGGTGTGTGAGTCTAGAGAGACACTCTTATTTTATGGAAATCATTCAGTACTGTAGATGTGCAGTGAATTTAGCCCAATTCTGCAGAGCTACTACTACTTGGGTAATTCAGAGAAACGACATGTGTTCTTAAAACTAAGCCATTTGTTCTTTGTCTTTGATGAGTTAAAAGTGGTGATTTAGTCTGATTAGTTTTTGCAAAATAAGTGATCCTTGTACAACATCTTTGGTTCCTAGTTATTTATTCACTCATTAAAATAAAAACCGAGGGGGGAGGGACATGGAACAGATCTACATGGGAGAACCCTGAAAGATGAAGTTATATGTATAATTCAAGTTTCAGGATTTTACACTGATGTGCTTTATTATTTAAAGAGTTGGGCATGCTCTACCTGAGTACCATGTTACAACTTGTGAATACCCTTTGTGTGCTTCAGAGCACTTCCTTGTGCATTATTATTTGCTGTTTGTTACAATTCAGCGAGGAGATAGAATGTGATCATCATTTTTCACATTGGAAAACTGAGAAATGACGTTTTTGCTCAGATGGAGTACGGTTGGATAACTGTTTCTAAGGGATGGCCAGAGAATGCAGGTGTTCTTGCTTGACATTGAAGATCAGATTGTGAGCCAGGTCGAATGGTGGGGAGGGTTTAATCTCAGGACTTGGAAACCCGGGGCATGGAAGGTAGCCCTTTTCAGAGTGTGCTCTGCTGCCTGGGGCTACAAAATCCCCTGGGTTCCTGCCCCAGACTCTCTGGGAACAGGAAAAAGGAACTTGGGTGTAAAGCACATTCCCCAGGGGATTCCCATGCTTCCAGCATTTTGAGAACCACTGATCCAAAGTGAGGTTCTGACTTCTCACTAGGCTGCTTCTGACTGTGACTTTGAAGGTGCTGCCATCTAAACCACAGAAGCTCCCTTCTGTCATGGAGCTACGGAAGGCCTCATGTGGCAGCTGTGAGACCCTGAGGGACAGTCTGCCCCGGCTGATGTGCTGGGCTGGGCAGGGGAGTCCTTGGGCGCAGCGGTCTGAGACAGCAATGGTTAGTACCCAGAATTGGTGAGTAGGTGCGTGTGAATTCTGAATGGCACAAATAATTCATTTAAAACTCAGTGAGAGTTGTGAGGAAATTACCTAAGAAGTAGAGTAAGTGGAATTCCCATCATACTGGGTCCACTTTCTGTGGCAGCCTTCGGATTCCTGTGGAGCCCAGTGAATTCCCATTGTCAGGTGCGGCATTGTATTTTCAAGTTCTAAGCCAATTACCATTGAATCGTGAGAAATGTACTTAACTGTATCTTTGAAGAAGGAGTTCACGTTTTAGTCATTGACATTTTATTTTACCTCTTCTCTGCTAAGAGAGTGAATGACTCATTTAGAAGTGAAAAAATACTTGAACTGTTTAAAATATTGATGTTATAAGTGCCATAACTTAGAAGAGGAAGCATGAAAATTGGCATTTAAATGATGTCTCTAAAGATCCCACATCTTTTGTGCAGACTGAGACTCGCTGTTGCAGTGAGGCTGTGGTGTCGGATTCGGAGCTCACCTCTGAAAGGCTGGTGGCAGGGCCGCTGGGGCTGCTGGGGGCCTCATAAAGCTCCCCTGCCAAGGGGGGCTTGGGGTTAATACTCACTCTGTGCTCTCCTGGCCAGTCAGGACCCTTAGCACATGATTTTCCTAGGGTAATTTTCTTTTTCTAATTATCTGAAGAGATGTCAGTTTCTAATTTTTTTTATTTTTTTAAGTTTGAACTGGGGGTCTTTTGGGTTAGCTGACGCCTTACACAGTGCCTATGACAATGCATAAAGTAGGCTCTCAACGAATGCTCATTTCACTGGAATTCACTCAGCGTGACTAGAAATCTGAGATTCTGTGCTTATTTTTCTGTGACACAGTGTCATGGTATTGGTCCATAGAATCCCAGTTCTATCACCTCTGGTATGGATGGTCCAAAGAGCCTGCCTTTCTCCTGGCTGTAAGAAAAGATGGATCACGTCCCGCCCCTCTTCCCTCCAACAAAACCGAGGAACAAGTTTTATAAGGTCTGAAAGGCTCATGTCACACTCTTCCCCCTCTATTTCCCTCCTGCTTTCCAAAACCCAATCTCTCATTTCTCACAGTGTGTCTGCCTTTGTCACTTCTTAGCAATCAGAGATGAGCATATGTGACAGTCGAATATTAACTTAAAAGTCAACTTAATTATCAACCTGTCTAAATAATAGAAATAATAATAGCCTAATTCTCTCTTTTGCTTTTAATCCCTGGCTACTGGCTTTTTGTGTAGCCACAGTAGAACAGCCCTAACTTATGAATACTCTTTGGCGATATGGGATAACTGGTGACCTCTTTCCCTTGGTATTATTAAGCCACGCCAAAATTATCTTGAGGTGAGAACAGTACTGCTGTTGTCTGGATTTTTAGGAATATTAAAATCATTGATGAAAACCCTGGAAAGCCCTTTGTTAATCAAATATCTTAAACTTTTTACACAGTAATCTAGCTTCTTGATTTTACTGGTTGTTTTCTATGGTTACAGAGATGTTAAGCTCATCTTCAGTCCGATAGTATATTTGAAATACACAAGTGATCTGTTTATGACACCAGGAGAATATCTGTAGGATTTCCAACATAGACCATTGAAGGAAAAAAAAAATGCAAACATGACTTTGACCTTCACTTCATAGGTAAAATCTTTAAGGCAAGGACTGGGAGGTCTCAAGTAATTTTCGGCATATAGACTATGAAGCTTTTACTCCTCAAAGGTAATAGCAATTTAAATGGAAAACAATGCAGTTGAAACTGGACATTAAATTAATTCAGTTAAATGGGAAGTAGGTACCAAAAAAACAGCTTCATGCAATAGTAGAAATCCCTCAGATCCTCTGCACTGCTTAAAGCATATGTTTTCCCTATGGGGGGGAAATTTTTCGTGCAGTTAAAAACATAATGCTATCTATTGGTCCTCCAGGCACATAACAGGAAGTCCACAGGTTCTGAAGCTCCTCTTATCTTCATAACTTATAGGTGTGATAGTAGAGGTTTAATATATATATATATTTTTTGATCTTTCCTTTGTCTTCAGAGTACAGTACAGAGGCTGGCTGAAATAACTTTGAGAGATGTGGTATCCAGAAAGCTTACCTTATGAGTTTGCAATATGTGTGTTATTTAGCCGCTAGGGAAGGTACTTGTAAAGTCCCCGAGTTACTTTAAAACTTTTCAAGCTAAAAACTTGAGTTTATGTTAGGAGATATGACACCAGGTGAGAACAGTGTTAATTAACAGATACTTGTAGTCTTTTAGCATATATGTTTTTGTTTGACTCTTCTAACATTTCAGTTGAGGAATTAAATTGCAGAATGTGTATGTGTCCATCTGATATCAAAACTCTGGAATGTTCTTAGATGATGAAAAAATGCTATCTTAAGCATATTTTCTGATAGACATGTGAGATAGGAGAACATATTAATGTGTAAGGATTCATAGCCTCTCCTTTTTTTTTTTGCCAGCTTCTTTGTTGTCATGGGTTGTTACACAGAATCCAGCTTCTTTGTTGTCGTGGGTTGTTACACAGAATCCAGATCAGGGGAGAGAGATGACTTTTTGAGGATGGTGGCGGGGTGGGGGGGTAGAAGTGAAAAAGCTGGAAATCCAACAAGCTCTGATTTGTTCTGGAAAGGGCAGAGAGCTGTTGCTAAATGAGAGAATAATTGATTTTGAGTGTGTGGGGATGGGGGTAGGGAGATTGAGCCCAAGAGCTAAAAAAAAAAGAAGCGCTCTGACAAGTTTGGGTAGAGAGTTAAGAAGTTTGGTGGGCAGGAAGGGATAGATCTGCCAAGTGTTTCAGATTTTGAAAATGGGGAAAAGGGCATTTTAGAATGTAGATTGCTCATTACAGTCACATTTTAATTTTCTGTTGAGAGACTTGACTAAATATCTGAATTATTTTTTGAACACTGGACTGGAATTTTCCTTGAATGACACATTGCTATGCCTGGCCCCATAAGACAGCTCACCTTCACGTAGGTAGGTGTCAGTGTATTTTTAAAAATCAATGTGTACATGGGTGCATACACACACTCAGACTACATGTACATATATGTATATAGTTATGCATATGTAAATAGATTACATATTTATATATAATGTATACATATAAACTGAAAATATAAATCGATGTGTATATATTTGCATATATGTATATTCATAAAATTATATGTATTGTTATTTTATACATAAATAATTTTGTATGCACAAACGCCAAATACTTCTCACAGTATTGGCAGTGCTATATTGTTTAGAACAGGCTTTTTATTTTATTTTTTTTTTAAAGATTTTATTTATTTATTTGACGAGAGAGAGAGACACACAGTGAGAGAGGGAACACAAACAGGGGGAGTGGGAGAGGGAGAAGCAGGCTTCCCGCTGAGCAGGGAGCCCCATGCGGGGCTCGATCCCAGGACCCTGGGATTATGACCTGAGCCGAAGGCAGACGCTTAACTGACTGAGCCACCCAGGCACCCCTAGAACAGGCTTTTTAAACGACTTTTCATTTTGCTGAGTTTGAAAGGGAAATGGCTCCAGCAGTGTGGTCCCTGGAAGGAGAACAGGGGATGTCCTGACAGTGAAATCCCTCAGTGGAATCTGGAGTACCTTCTGCAGCTGGCTGGACTTCCTTCCTTGCTGTATAGTGACGAAATTTAGGGGAGAAAGATTTGTAAGAGAGAGAATTGATAGTGGCACCCAGCTTGGTTAACTCTCAGAGAAGGGTTTAGAATCTAAGGATCTGCCAAAGTCTGTTGGAGGGCAACCCCGAGGAACTAGAACACGTCTCAGGTGAGGAATGAAAACGTTTGCTTTTCAACATTGCAAATCCTTGGGAAGTTATTTTGCTTTTCATGGCATATTGATTACAGTGCCCAGAATTTTGGTTTGCATTCAAATGCAGTGTTAAAGATTAATTCATGACAGTATGGTGTATTATGTTAATGATGTAGCTAGAAATTGAAGATGAGTAAAGCACAACAAATAAACACGATCATTTGACCCATTAGGGCAAGCTGCAAAATTATGTATAGCCAATTTTAATTTTAGAGAATTTTAAATGCTGAGGGAATTTAGGCTTTTTAAAAAAATAGATTCATTTCATCTCTAAGTACTCTGTTGTAGATTTAGGACTTAGAGAAAGAATGCTTTCTTCCCTGTATGAAGATAAGCAGGGTCAGCAGAGAAAATCCAGTGGCCTCTGAGCAGGCTAGAGAGATCATACACATGAGTCCTTATGGGCTGGTCAGTGTTAGGTGTTCCTAAAGGATCAGAACTGTGTCACGGGATCAAATTTTCTGGGGTATTGATCCAATTTGTGGATAATCATTCTAGAAATTTTCATGGTACTTCTTGTGTGGCTCTTTAGTGAGGAGCTTTCTGCATTAGAATTCTTGAAGGAACACCAGAACCTAGTCTATGATTGCTCTGTCAACTGTGAGTTTTTCTAAAAGTGACCTTTTTGACATCTGGAAGCCTCCTTCAACTTGGGCTGTGCTCCTGGGGTCGTCACGAGGACTTCCATTGGCTCTCCAAAGCACAGGGGAAGAGCTGCTCTATGAGTCACTACCAGTAGTTTGATTAGAGGGCATCCATTTAGCTTGTGGCATTTTGCAGGTGTTCTCCGGAATCTGATCGGTTTTTCAGAATAGTCCAATCGACCATCTATTCAGAGGTAATGGTGTGTTTCAGATCTTTAGGACTTTGGCAGCACAACTCAAAATAGAGGAATTAAGCGTAAATCAAGCAGCATTAAAGAGTCTTATAGGAAGGAGTGGGGTTTAGAGCACATCAGTGGAGAGCCTCAGTAGCAATTAGGGTTCCCTTAACAATCGTGAGGTTCTGGCAGGAGAAATCCTGTGTCTAGCCAAACTCAGGATCAGGTGGTAAGAAATGAGTCCTTGTTGGATAATTCTTCTACTGGCAGTCTTTCTTTTTTCTGGTTTTGATTGTTAAGTAGTTCTCTAAATGTTCTCTTTGTAATGGGTAAAGTGCTTGAATCTGAGCAAGTTTGAATCCAATGTAGTTCACATCCCAGAGTCTGTTTTGTATTTCTTTTGTTATCAAGTATTAAAATACACCTAAAGTAGTCCTCCATACAGACTCTTGTACAGTATGGAGGCTGAGGTGAGAAATGTGCCTTAGGTTGGTAGGCCTTTATGTAGTTCATCTACATCATAGAGGGGAGAATGGCATTTTTCTAGGAGCAATTTAAAAGAGAGAGAGCAGCAAAAATAGTTGTAGACCAAATGTAGACATTCCAGTGATGGAATTTCAAGGTGGAAACATATTGCCATGGCAACAAAAATTTGAGTAGGAGTAAGAGATACGAAGAATTGAGGAGGGAAGTCTATTTGGAAAAAATGAAGGAAGGAAAAATAAGTTTTAAGTTTAACTCATTTATAATTGTGTTTGCCAAGTCAGCATTCACATTTGGTCCCTTTCACTCAGTCTGGTGAGGGAAATATATAGACATATATATTCTTAACTGGTACCTAAACACTTAAAGATTAACTGCCCTTTACCTAGACTTAAGTTTTTTAACTAGAATAAGCCCTTAAAGACTTAAAATGAAGGTCAGAAATGCTGTCTTTTTCATCTCTTGCTGTGCCTTCACAGTGGAGAAGCTCAGCAAATATTTTCTGATTAATATTTTTCATTCAGTTTCGTTTAAAAAATGCCGTCTGAATACCTGTTCTGTGCCACACATTGTCCGAGAGCTGCAGGGACACAAACCACCTAATATGTAATCTCTTACATGAACAAAGTTTACATTCGAAAACAGAATGAGATTGCCGTAGGAAGAATAATATTAGCTTAACGTGTATTGATTACTTATTTGCTAGATTTAGTGTTTTACATACGTTGTTTCATTTAATTCTTCTGGCAAACCTAGAAGGTTAGATGTTATCCTTTTCTTCCTTAAAGAAAATGAATGTGAAGAAAGATACGCCAGTCATTGTGTTAACTGCATGTTAATGGCAGAGGCCACCTCAGTGCCCAGTAGAAACCAAAAGTCAGGCTCTTAAATATACCTTTGTGTTGCCATCTTACACATGTGTGATGAGCAGCACTGGCAAGTACAAAATGTGGGTATTTAAAAATAGTAAGAGATTTCTGACCATGGAGTGACTAGATCTGTTTTAGGAGATCCGGAAAAACTTCAGAGTGGTGACGACTGATACAGACCTTGAAAGGGTTAGTATAGGCACAAGAGGAATCATTCTAAGCTGAGGGAATAGCACCAGGGAAGGTGTCGAGATTTATTAGCGGGTTAAGTGGCCATGTCTGCGTAAGAATGCTATGTATTGGCTATTTTAATAGCACTTATAAAATAATCATTTTTCTAGCATATAAAGTGGACACTAAGAAAATGGA
This sequence comes from Leptonychotes weddellii, assembly GCF_054177405.1. Taxonomy (NCBI): domain Eukaryota; kingdom Metazoa; phylum Chordata; class Mammalia; order Carnivora; family Phocidae; genus Leptonychotes; species Leptonychotes weddellii. The sequence continues at coordinate 145,657,561 of NC_138371.1, read as the reverse complement.
GATGGGTTTTTTTTTTTTTTTAAGGCAGGACCAATCAGGTACTTGGTGTGCAACCTGTGCTGGACCTTGGATGGTCTATTTTTGGTGATGCTTATTCGAATTTGGACAGTAGTCAGTTGCAGAGTTTTGTGTTTTTTTTAAAGATTTTATTTATTTATTTGACAGAGAGAGACACAGCGAGAGAGGGAACACAAACAGGGGGAGTGGG